>NC_136428.1:54972515-55660431 GCF_052849685.1 Lactuca virosa | reverse complement strand
GTTGACCAAATGGTAAAGAGAACGGCTAAGTCTGAGATAGTCCCATTATCAAGGGTCTATTGCCAAAGAAAGGGGCATTGGTTGCGAAGCTGCCAAATTTACCTAAGGATATTAAAGTCAATAAGTTTGACACTACTTCGGGTAAAGTCCACTATCTAACTCTGCTAAGTTTCTATTCTGAGATTCTTGATACATGATGTGACTGGGTCACATGTTGATGTTTTAAGAATCAAAGAAAAAAGTGAAGAAACTTAAAGAAAGATTATGCTGAATCTGATCGCGTAGATGGATTTCTATCGCATAGTTTGAAGATCGGATTCTTGAGCTACATCTTAGGAGTTATGATATATTGCTTAGGATTAGATAACAACAAAGTTTTCATGTGCTTTTGCATTGTAAGGATAGTTTTTCCGCAAAGTTTTTTAAAATAAAAGGAAAAATGATGATTTTATTTATTTATTTTAAAATATCCTTACAATGGCATTTGAGGAAAAAATTGTTGCTTATATGATTCCATTAATAGCAAGAGTGGAAATATGAAATTGATTCTTTCATTTGTGATAATGTCTAAATTTACCAAATAAGGAAAGATCCTCATCACCCAAGTTTCAATTGGACCGAAACTTGGAATCATGCAAGTTGTATAGTATGATGGATGAGAATTTTTCATCTTTGGAAAATTAAGACTAGTTCCTTGTTCACATGTATATGTGAGTCAAGTGAAGGACTAAGGGATCGAGTACACATTCTTGTGCACTGGTCAAGTCCACCACAAAAGATCGTTAAGACTATTCGTCATTATTTACTAAAGTTTAGTAAATATGGTTACACTTACAAGCTTAAGTGTAATTCTGAAACATTGGAAAAGATCCAATGTATGGCAGAGCGAATAAGAAGAATCAAATTAGGCAGAAAGATAAAAGTTTCTCAAATCTGAAAAGATGGGAGAGTACTTTAGTATCAGTTTTTGTGATCATCTTAATGATTAAGAAACCATGGCACAATTAGTTCTCTAAGGAAATCTTAGTGCATTCTTATGACTAAGAAGAGGAATCTTGAATTGTTGAAATGGTTAAATCAAGAAGATGAGTCATACTTCATTCCAAAAACAATTTTTAGAGTTATACTCTAAGATTGTAACTTGAGTGACATGTCTTAAAGAAGGTTTAAAACACTTGTCAAATGTAAGAGTAAAAGTTTTCTACTCTTGTACATTTGAAATTGGTAAGTTGTGATGTTTTGGATAAAACAAAGACCAACTAAGACCAATTGTGTGAAGTGTTTGTCCTGATTAGAATCCACACTATCTCTTGAATATCTGACAAGAAAGTCTTATATGTCAAGAGGACAGTGGGAGTCTTAAAGGTCTTGAAAGTCTCAAGAACTAATCAAGAATAAAACCTGAAGTTCTTCACTAGCACACGACTTGAGGTTTATAACCTATCGTGTCGACATGTCTGTGCCTATTCAAGTTGGCTTTGCATATGAGTTCTTAGAGTTCTCAATTGGTTGCACAACAACTTGGAAGCAATGGCAGGCCCTTGAGCTGCCAAATGGCAAGAATTTAAGATTGCACAAGTTTAATCCATATAAGTGTGGATTTGTCAGTAACCTTGTCTTGTGATTATGGTTTTGACAAAATTCATATGGATAGGAACTCATACACCATAAAATCTAAGTGTCATATGGTTTCTCTCCGATTCATGAAAATGATGGTGAGGAAACACTTTCACTAAGTAGATTTTAGCTAGATAGCAATTGTGGTATTTGCATTCTCAAAGTCGTTAGTGGAGCGTGTGTGGTTAACCAGCACACTAACATGGACTTGTGAGAAGTGGTAAAGGTCTAAACAATCGAGACTATGATTACGGCATCCCTTTTCATAGTTCTTAAAATTGTTTAGACACACCTGTGAGCTATCTAAGATAAGGTGTATGATATTGATAAAGTTTTATCAAAGGAATCTAGTATCAGAAATCTGAACTTTGGTAAGAAAGTCAATAAAGTATTGATTTCTAGAAGTCCAGCTGATTTCTGATTACATGTCAAAGCTAGTGGGAGCATGAATGTTATGCTAATAATCATCATGTTAGTGGGAGCATGATAATTATGATAAAGATTGCAAGTTAGCAATGTTAATTATAAAAAACAAAAGTTTCAATTCGTGAGGCTGCAGGGGTTGAAAAAGTTGTTTTGCTATAATTAAGGGAGAGGAAATTATACTTCATTTCAATTCTAAAAGCTTAGATTGAGGTTTTAAGTCGTATTTAGTCAAGGATATATATATGAATTTCATGTTGGAATGACTCAACATAAGGAAATTCTATATATGGGTCCATTATTTGCGTTCTAAAATTCGATTATGATTACGGCATCCCTTTTCATAATCTGAATTATGAGAACATGGCAAATAGAAATGGAAATGTTATAGCAAAAGACTGGTTAGTCTTTATGTGAGACATCATGACTCGAGTCCCATATGCTTCGGATATAGGATCGATTACATGTGCTATATTTATCCTTTCTAAAATTTTCCAAATGCCTGGGGCATTAAGAAGGGAAAAGGTCTAGAACTGGATATGACTAAAAGGATTAAGCAATTGCCGAGGACAATCTAAGGTTTACCAAAGATTGGTTGCTCAAGGACAGTTGGAAGTATAGTGATAATTCTGGAAGGACCATATTGACATAATCTGTAAGGAGGCAACTCTTGTTCAGAAGTGATAGTCAAAATGGAATATGGAAATGTTTCAAAGTTGGAAATTATTCAATCTGTGTAAGATTAGGAAACTTAATGCAAGAAGGATATTTCCAAGGAGCTGATCTCCTTTGGAATGCTCTGTAATGGTTGTTGTCAAATCTTTCTGACTCTGTGCATAATCATTACAGGAAGATCAATGCATATAAGTTTAGAATCTAACAGATTTCAGTAAATGGCATGAATTTGGAATTCTTGCATTTGCAGTAAGGATTTGGGACTGTGAAAGAGGATCATTGGAGTTATGTTCAATTGATCTAATTCATAAAGTGAAGATCATAGACAAACATAGTATGCATACTTGGTGTATGGCATGACTAGTGTTTAGAAAACATAGTGTACATGCTTGGAGCATGGGACAACTATTGTTTTAAATTCAAGAATAAAGTTGATAGCTGAAACAGTATACAATGAATAATGTGTAATCATATGGTGATAAATAAAAGGTGTTTTATTTATGTTCATAGGTTTTGATACCATATTAGATTCTATTATTATTGTGTTTCATTTTGCATGTTTTGACTTCCAGAATAACTAGGTCGTTCTTCCTGATTGACTAAGTTATTCAAACTATCCACAGTCGGTCATATGTTGGAAGTAGATATGAATCAAGACTGTCATGGGTTGGCTTGTAGAGGTCTAAGATGTTGGACAAGGGGCTACAACACTCATGAGTGCTCATAAGTTCTGAGTATTGGATTCAACCCGCGCTCATTGGAATCACTTCATTGATTTTATCACGAGTGATCATGAGACGAGAATATCTTATATTCTTCAAACCTAGAGATATGAGTTGTTACTATGAGTTGGTTGTACATTGATTGCACGAAAACGCATTCGGTAACTCGGTGTTATAAAACGTACCTTTGTGTATGATTCAACAAGTAGTAGAACAAGCCATATGAGTCGAAGTTTATCCATTCCTTTTACCTTCGGGATAAAAGCGATATCTGTGGGCCCCTCGATGATTTGGTGATGACAAATGTAAGTGCTCGGCCGGGCCTGGACTGATTTGATTTGTTCAATTAGTCAATCGTCATAAATCGGAAATCGGGAAACAACAAATGGACAGAGAGAATGATTATAATCCATGTCTCAGTCCATATGATATCTAGAATGGAGGAATATATGATCCCTTATCTAACGGACAAGTCATTGACAAAGGTCAGAGTTCATCTACAAGGTCAGAGTTCGACAGCGGCTTTTGAGAGCTACGATTGCCAGTTGGTTCCTGAAGTCATACGCAATAATAGTTTTAGACTTATCCAAGTGGGAGACTGTTGGATTAGTGTCTAAGTCCATAACTATAATTGGTATGTACTTGACCCGACTCGGCATGGTCCATTTGGGTTGCATGGCATCGGAACATTTGGATAGACCGTTTATGAGGAAAAGACATTTTGTGACATATTAATATATTATAAGTTCTAATATATTAATATGAAATCATGTTATTCAATTAGTATTGATCAAGAATTAATTTGGACTTAATTTAGTGATCAAAAAGAGACTAATTAAATATATGGGGATTGATTGTGTAAATCATTCATTCTTATATATGTGGGCTTATGATCCAAGATTCCTTTATGTTGGGTTTAACCCATGTGGTGATCCATGGATACTCCATGGAGGTTAAAACCCATGGAGCATAAGGAATGGGTAAAGTCATGAGTTACATGGTGTAACCCTAATAGCCACACTATATAAGAACCCCTTTAGTTCAAGAAATTGGCACTAGTGATACATATTTTGAGGGCTAGCCCATTTGAACATGTATGTCTTCTTCTCATGGTTATTCCAAGAGTTCATGATGTTGTGTGAACCATTTGAGGTGTCACACTTGGGGCACTAGGCTCTCAAGCTTCATGGAGTCAAGCAACAACAACAAGGTATGTATTCTATCTATTTTATTATCCTAGTATCAATGTTTTGGTATGCTAGTTAGGATAATACCTTGGATAATCATATTTGTATGTATAATAGAGAAAACATAGATCCAAGGTATTTAGGGTTGCATGTACACTTAGGAGTGTTAGAATGCTCAAAACCCATCAGATCACGACGGCATGAAGAACGTCTCGGAGGAAGGAAAGAACAGCGATTGAGAAACAACAACAGCAGCCACGGTATCGCCCTTCAAGCCCGTCGTCAGAGTCGCAAAGGCGGTCGTTCGGTGGTTCATTATGGTATCACGGAGGCAACGGCTGGGATGGGAGGGACAAGGGTGGCTGCGCCAGAGGTGGTTGATGTGAGGGTGGCGGCTGAATAGTGATGTTTTAGGGTTAGGGTTTGAGAAGGTGATGGGTTTATACCCGCTCACATGAGATCTTTGCCCATAATACACTTTCAGCCCCTCCATGTCAATTCTTTTCAACTTAAGTACATAATTTACCATTCAACCCTCAACATTCCAAAATCCCTTCAATTTAAGTCCAATATTTTACCAACAACCACTGACTTCTGAAAATCTTTACAAAATAAATCTGGGAATTACACTTTAACCCCCGAAAATCCAAATTATATCATTTGGCTCCCCGAAACCAACATCCCGCTAATTATTATGGATTTTAGGGCTACTATAAAATAATATAAAATATAAATTTACATCTTGGGGTTTAGGGTTTATTATTTAAATACTAAATTTCAAATGAAATTTTACAAAAACCTTAATTTTCAAGGTTTTGCACCCTATTTAAAGAACTTATGACCCATTGTTAGCCTCCCTCGTTGTCCTCGTAGTCCAGAGAAAACCCTAATCGTGCCTCTTTCCCCATTTTGAGTGTGTGTGAGCTTAAACAGTATTCTTTGGTGCTTTTCTTGAAGGAGTGTGAAGTTGGTGGTGCAAAGTTGAAGGGAGAAGCTTTAGATCCGCATTTTCAGTGTTGTTGCAACCATTTAGAGGTAGAAAGTCGTTATCTTGATCATCCCTTTTTCTAGATCTCTTCTTTTGAAAGTTTATGGCCATTATTAGCTTATTTTGGGACCATTCTTGGATTTGAGCATGTTATGAAGCCATGGTTTCAGATATGGACATCTCATGGCCTCCATGGACTTAAAGTTGCCAACTTTATCAAGTCTTGGCCCTCCTTCATGCTCTAAGTCCCTTGATAAGCCTTATTTGAGTGTTTTAGCCCTCTTTATGCCATGCATTGACGTAAAGCTAGCAACTTTACATGGTATTTCAGTCCTAAGGGACCACATCTATAATTTGGGGCTTTGGTTTCGCTTGGAAGTGTCTGAATGCATTAAGGCTAGGAAAACTCGACGACTTGCCCTGCCAACTCGACGAGTTGGTTCGGGTTTTCCTGCATTCTGGATACTGAGCGAACTCGGCGAGTTGATGAAATAACTCGGCGTGTTGGCTAGTGTTTTTCCCGGTTTTCTGAACACTGAAGGAACTCGACGAGTTGCTAGATGCACACGACGAGTTGGGTCAACATGGACTGTTGACCTTGACTGTTGACTGTTGACCGTGACCATGGTTGACCAAGTTCGACTTTAAGGGTATTTTGGTAATTCAGGATT
The DNA here is from genome assembly GCF_052849685.1 of Lactuca virosa. Taxonomy (NCBI): domain Eukaryota; kingdom Viridiplantae; phylum Streptophyta; class Magnoliopsida; order Asterales; family Asteraceae; genus Lactuca; species Lactuca virosa. The sequence goes on along the minus strand of NC_136428.1, from coordinate 55,654,148 downwards.
TTAATGAAGTGAGTCACATGGTGGTTGTAGGCAGTCGAGATCTGAGTTGAGAGTTGGGATTTGATATTCTTGATTCAGCACTACTTGTGAGGTGAGTTTTCCTCACCATACTTAAGGGTCGAAGGCACCAAGGTCGGCCCTTTGAATTGTTATCCTGCTTTATTACTGTTGTGATCTGTTAGATCGGTATCCTGGTAGATAGGATGTTTCTATGTGGTTATGATCGGTTAGATCGGTATCCTGGTAGATAGGTTGTTGTTATGCTTAGTGATCTGTAGATCAGTTTGACTGTTTGTAGACTGTTATGTGATTATCTGATATATATGCATATGTTTGATTGGTGGTTGAGGCTTTTCTACTTTGTGTATGAGCCAACAGACCGGGGCATTCCAACCCAATGGTTGTGGGCCGAGAGTATTTCATCCCGAGGATGATTGGACTCATAGTGTGTGGGCATTCCAACCCGATGGTTGTGGCCGAGAGTATTCCACCCCGAGGATGATTGGACTCATAGTTTGTGGGCATTCCAACCTGATGGTTGTGGGCCGAGGGTATACCATCCCGAGGATGATTGGACCCATAATATATTGACATTCCAACCCGATGGTTGAGGGTCTGAGGCATTCCAACCCGATGGTTGATTGGACCAATAGTATGCTGTTATTATATGTGTGTTATTGTTGTGTGGGTATTTTGGGGGAACTCACTAAGCTTCGGGCTTACAGTTGTGGATTTTGTTTCAGGTACTTCGGATGATCGCGGGAAGGCGAAGGCTTGATCGTGCACTTCCTCACATTTTATGTCATGATTTCTGGGATTCTCTGATGTTATATTATTTTGAAAACAAATTTGTAAACAATGAATGGTTTTGTGAAATTTAAAAAGTTTAAATTTTTCATGAATTTTATGGATGTTACAATCAATGATTCATTGATTGTTGCATCATTTTTATCTTTTGTTTAACCTTGAATGTTGCATTAATTTTTGGTAGAAATAGGAACGACGCATCGTCACGTTGCAGGATCAGTGAGATCACTAGAAAAGACAGGGGACATTGGCAAGACATTGTGTCTTGTGAAAGAAACTTACAAATGGTAATTTTATGACTTTTACCGGATAAGTTGCCAAATATATGTTTTGTGTTACAGTAAAATTTAAAATTCAAAGCCTACTAAATATAAAAAAGTGACAAATGTACAAACGTATAAACTCTATAGAAGTATTATGGTCATTTTTCCAATCCGTGCCCAAAATGAAACATAATGGTGAAGTTTAGTGACCACACATATAAAAAAAAGTTTAACGTTTATAAAACGTAATTGCTGCTTAATAAAACTAGCCTTATCTTTACAACGAACTTCTTAGGGTTGCAACAAACTTTGCATCGCGATTTCAAGCTGAATGAAGTGTTATTTGGCGAGTATACAACTTAGGGGCCCAGAGTAACAAGTGATGAAACTACAGGGGCCAATGGAAAAAGTATAAACATTAAAAACTGTACGGTACAACTCAGTAATGCATGTCCAAATTCAATCGGAAAAATAATCCTCGCCGTATATCTATCGGCAGTAAAGATCGGAGGGGACGTATTTTGATCTGCGTGGATGGTTCGATCATCGCCATGGCGTCGTCTCTTTCTCCTTCTACTTCTCTGACCAATATTCCTTCTGACCCAGGCATATTCCCATTTCTTACTCCCTCTATACTAATATGGATTTTGATACATTTCATTTACCATGCTTTCAGGGTTTTGTGATTCTATTCGTGGTTCTGTAAATTTCTCGTCTTATTGTGTTCTTCCATGCTTAATGATTTAGGGTTTATGGTGTTTGCACTTGTTTAACATTTGCCGCACAAGACTTGCGAGACTATCTCGTTAAAACCTACTCGTCCCCAAACCCTTATTGAAACTGCAGTGGTTTATTGATTTGGCAGAAAAATAGCTGTGCGCTTATTTTGATCGTTGCAGATTGCTGATTGTTTTAGACTTTTAGTTTTACTCAGCGTGATTAGGTTTTCTTTTCTTTTTTAAGTATTTGACTAATAGTCAAACAATTACTTTCGTAACCAGTTGTTGCTATTTTCATGCTAAAGTCGAGTAATTGATATCGATCTTGTTTTTTAAATTGCAAAGAATCAGCGCTATTTGCCGATTTTGGTCGTCGCAAATCGTTGATTGTGTTAATTTTATTTTGCTCAGCATGATTAGGGTTTTATAAAGCATTTGACTAATAGTCAAACTACTATCTATAAAAGCAATTTTGTTGCGATTTCCATGGGAAGACGGGCGTAATTGATATGAACATTGTCAAAAACTAATCGCCTGATTGTTCATTACTTGTAATCTAATTATCAAATTGTTTTTTCTTCCGAACGGTTTTAGCCCTAATTTTGGATCGAACAGAGTATTTTTATTGAAACGATTCAGTTGATTACAATGTAGAACCCTAAATCTGGTCAGTGGTGAAAACCACTAACCCCTACTCATCTGATTATATTATCTAATATTTTCAGATCTGTAACTCTATGAACTTTGCATATACAACACTTAGGTGCTGTTTGTTTTGGAAAGTGGTTAAATGTCTTTTGTCTTTTTCCATGTTTGCGGAAGAAGACATGCACTTGAGAAACGTCTACCCGTCAGAAGGGAAAAGTGCTCAAAAAGTACTTTTGTAGAAAAACAAACGAGGCCTTAGATTCTTTACACAGTGTTATTATCTATTAATTTGAAGTTGTTTTTCAGGCGGGGAAGCAGTTCCTGTCCACATTGTTACTAATGCAAGCCAACTTCCATCTGAATTCTTACAACCATCTCCTGATAACAAATTGGTGATTGGTTTTGACTGTGAAGGTGTCGACCTCTGTAGAAATGGAACCTTGTGTATCATGCAGGTAAAATGCGAATCTCTGATTTCATGTTCTTATAAGTTATTCAACTTTGCTTTTGGTTAAATTTGTGTGTGGCTTTCTTTTCTGATCTTACAGTTAGCCTTTCGAGATGCCATATATCTGGTTGATGCAATTGAAGGTGGAAATTCACTAATTGAAGCCTGTAAGCCTGCCCTTGAATCTAGTCACATCACTAAAGTAATTCATGATTGCAAACGAGATAGTGAGGTCTATAATTTTGATATAATCCACTTGTAGCCTTTTTCACTTTTTCCAGAAACGTGTTTGTGTGATCTTTACTTGTATTTCTGTAGGCATTGTATTTTCAGTTCAACATCAAATTGCACAACGTTTTTGATACCCAGGTGAGTTCCTCTTAATTCTTCTTTTCTTCTTTCAGAAACGAAGTTATGATTATCCATCTAATCTTTGAAAAAATACAGATTGCTTACAGTTTAATTGAAGAACAAGAAGGTGGGACAAAAGTCCCAGATGACTACATATCATTTGTTAGTCTGCTTGCTGATCCACGTTACTGTGGTGTATCGTATCTTGAGAAGGAAGAAGTTAGAGTTCTTCTGAGGAAGGTATGTGTTATGAAAATATGATTATTTTATTAATAATAAATATTGTGAAGGTTTTAATGAATGGAATGGAATTTATGAATCAGGACCCAAACTTCTGGAAATACAGACCATTGTCTGAATTGATGATACGTGCAGCTACAGATGATGTACGTTTTCTTCTGTACATATATGACAAGATGGTTGTAAAGATGAATGAAAAATCATTGTGGTATCTTGGTGTTCGTGGTAGTCTTTATTGTCGATGTTTCTGCATTTCTGATAATAATTATGCAGATTGGCCCCCTCTCCCTCCAGTTCCAGGTTTGTGAATTTACTAATTTGACCTTTTGCAATAGCTATTGATTGATAAATAATATTGCAGAGAATCTTGTGGTAAATGAAAATGATTTGGAGGAAGAAATCCTATCGGTTGTTGATGTTCCACCAGGGAAGATGGGGCTTGTTATTGGTAAAAGAGGAGCTTCCATTTTGGCTATTAAGCAGGCTTGCAAGTAATTATTATTATTTTTATATAATATGATTTGGGGTTATCGTTTTATTAATTTTCCATTGATGAGTTGTTTTTGTTTGTGCTTTGCTTTTAGTGCTGAGATATTCATTGGGGGTGCTAAGGGACCACCAGACAAGGTCAGTAGTAAATAGTAAATACCATTTTTTTTTCTTTTTAAATAAAAAAGCTTCGTTACTATTATTATTATTTTCCTTTAATGATATATAATAATAGAGTTGTGATGTTGTTATATGAGTTATGTAGGTGTTTGTAATTGGGCCAGTGAGGCAAGTGAGGAAAGCGGAAGCCATTGTAAGGGGAAGGATGGTGGAAGTCTATTACTAAATTACTAAGGTCTTCTAAGATGCAAAATGTTCTGTAATCACTCACTTGTCCTTCTTCATATACTTTGTAATAAGCCAACTAGCACTAGCCAAGTGGGAAGAATATGGTTACTTTGTGTTTCGTAATTGGGCATGAAAATGGTTACTTCACCCGAACATAGCTTTAGTGCTTTGACCCGAACTACCCCAATTTTTTTTTCCCTTTTTTTGGAAATATGCATTTCTAAACTCAATTTTGCTTAAATTCTCATGATCTTTTTGGTATGAAAATAACATGTTTTTATTTGCATTATTAAAATAACAAAGCCGAATCATACATCACTTGATAACATTGTTTTCCAGTTCTTGAATCGTGGTAGACACATGAAACTCAAGTTACATCAATAGATGTGATAATCATAAAAAGTGAGATGTTTGTGGTTTGACCGGTTGCATTTGCATGTTGCTATAAACCGTATAGCATGAAATATACGTTGCTATTTTGCATGAAAGTAAAAATCCATTACTATGAACAAACACCATTTGGGTGTACCCTTTAGAAAATAAAATTAAGAATACAATACTTAAGAGGAAGCTACCTTCTATAAATGAAATTCAAATAATACAATTATAATTGGTCAACTAATTTAAATGCCCATGCAAGCGATGGATCACTAGAGATGCTCAGATGATTTTTAAACATCATTTGTCTAGACAATACTTGATCAAAAAATATAAATAAACAGGACAATAAGCATGTCTAGGCATGGATTTTTTAAAGTGAAAATTGAAATGCAATAACACAAAATTTGTTTCTTTTGAATGCACTACTAACTGCTAACCTCTAATTGTATTAATCCTTGTTCAAGACTTTGGGGACTTTAATGTAAGGCGCCTCATAACTTGGGACAGCAGCTATAATAGCATCCCTGTTACCAAATGATTACAATGTTCTTAGATTAAGTATGAACAATAATCCATTGCGCATTTTACAAACAGAAAATAAATAAATACCTATTCTCAAATGTTTCAGGACTATCTTCACGAAAGCTTCCTGCTTCAGTATCTATAAATAAATCACAATTGATGCAATGCAAGGGCAAGGCTCCAATGTTATTAAAGCAAGCAACAAGTATAAAACTTTCAAACAACTAAGCAAACTTGCATCTAAGCACCTGCACGAATAGCTGGTTCAATACTTTGAAGATCCACATCTTGAAGTTGCCCAAACCTGTTCCAAATTATCCAAGTGTGTGAAGAAAATTTATATAATATTGGTGTATAAACACAAAACAAACATAACCACAATACAAAGATTAAAGATAAGTTTATTTAGCTTGTTTGAACAATTGACATCATATCTGCAGAAGGTGAGAGGAATACCAGTCTACTACTTGCTGAATTTTGGGAGCAAACTCTTCAGCCTATAATGCATCACAAAAAAATAGTAATAGTATCAAGAAATAACCATTGACATGTAATCTTAATGATCAAAACGGATATAGATACATGTATCTAACATCTTGTCTTGATACACTTATCATGACATTTGACACAGTCTTTTGTTTTAACAATTTGAAAGATGTATTGTGGTGGGTACCTCTTGTGGAGAGAGAGAGATACGGGCGGTTTCTGCTAAACGGGTCACATCGGGTCGCTCCAAATTGGAATGAATCGAGTAGTTGCGACCTCGAACCCTAACCCTCTTTTCATTCTGTGTAAGGAGTTGATGAAATCCAGTTCTTGAGATGTGGTTGAGCAGAATACTTTCAGATAAAAATGCTGGTGCTAGCACAAGTAATGCTCGGCTCCCCATTTGTCTCTACTATCTGAAACAAACTTCCATACATGCATCAATGAGTACCACTGTTTGTTGATGCTTGATCCAATTTAATTGAGATTTAGATATTGAACATAAATTTGAACCTAGTTAAGATATCTTAAATTGCAAAAAATACGTATCCCTGCGTATATACCCATATTTGATTCAATCTAACAAACATGCAGAAAGATTGTTCATAACTTCCCACTACAATCTGTCTTCTATGATTACGAACAAAGCTGCAGCAAAAATCAGAGCTAGAGCATCCAAAACCTCAAGAATGTGAAATTTTGACTATTTTGTCAACCAAATTTGGAATTCAAAATAAATCAAATTAAAACTTTGATTTTATATAAAACAGTTAAGTGGGTGAAGAAAATACCTGCAATTCCGGTATTTGAAGAATACAAAGAGCAAATGAAAAGAGATTTGACAGAAGAGAAGACAGCCTGAGTGATTTGAAGGCTTCAGCCAAGTGTTGTTTGAGCAAGGGTTTCTATCTGGACGATTTTTAAGAGTGTGTTTGGCTAAGCTAATTTAAAATGATAAGCACTTTTTAACTTACAGTGGTGTCAAAATGGAGTTTTTACAACAGTGTTTGGAATAGCTTATCCAGTGTCAAAATTCTATAAGCTGATAAGCACTTTTTAGTGTTTGGCAAAAGAAAAATGCTTATATAAGCATTTAAGTAAGCATCTTAAGAACATCATCCAAAAACACTAGGACGAAATCAGTAGCATCTATTGTTCATTCCCAACTTACCAACATAAAAATTCAAAAGTTAAACATTAAAACATGTATACTAGATTTGATAAGTGAAAACATTCATATTAAGAAAGTATTATCCCTCTCAGGCATTTGATCAAACAGCTTGCCTGCAAACACATTCCATTTTTTACAGAACACTGTACACATCAGATTTCATACATTTGAACATCAAACACAATTAGCAAATCAGTAGCAGCAAATCAATTATCAATGAAAGTAAGAAATCACCTAACAGAATTCCAGGGGAAAACTTGAACTTGAAGATTGATATTAAAAAAATACTACCGAAATTTCGTTTGTGAAGAAGGAAATCACGGAAAAGAAAACCTTTTGGATAAAAAGAAATCGACCAACAACATCAATTGGCGATTTCAAAGAAAGCGGAAAAAAGAAGAAAGAAAGCAGAAAAGAAGGAAGAAAAATGGGACCTGGGGTTGGGTGCGACGGAGTTGCAGCTATCGAATGTCTCCGGCCGGTGGCTTCACAGGGGAGAGTCGACGTGAGGAGCAGATAGCAAGAGGCGATGTTGTAATGGTAAGTACAAGGAGTAAGGTTTTAGAGAAAATTTCACAAATGGTCCTTATGGTTTTAATTTTATCTTCAAAACAGTCTTTATGAAACTGTTTTTGCATGAAGGGTGCATTTGGACATAACCTTAGACACCAATGGTTTTTCTGATGAATGTCCGTTAGATGAATCCGTTAAGTTGAAGGTTTTTTAGATAATGACCATTTCTGACAATTTATGAAACTTAACCTAAGGACCATTTCTGAAATTTCGCCTAAGGACCATTCATGAAACTAAAAAAAAAAATCTATTAAATCTTGTATTAATTACCATAAATCAAATAAAAAGACAAAAAACTAAAACATAGTAAATTTAAAATTTATACAAATAAAAAAATAAAACTTACTAATTTTAATCATGCAAATATATTTTATTTTATATAGGAAAATCTTCATAAATCGTCCACGTGGTTCCAAAAAAATCGAATTTGATCTTTATTTATTTATTTTGTCTTCAAGGATGGTCTTTGTGGTTTGAAAACCTTCAATGGATCGTCCTTATGGCTAACATCATCTATTTTTGTCTGTTAAGTCCGAACATGTGCGAGACATATGAGGAAAAAATCATCTTTTACAAACCACGAGACTATTTATGAAAAAAAATCTATTTTATACTTATACTAAACCCCATCCCTCTTCTGTTCATTGTGTCTTGCCTCCTCCTTCTTCTAGACCCACCTCCGGCAAGACCTAATGTCGCCTAGAAAATGTCTCCTACCTATTGCTTCTTTTTATCCAGGGATATAAGTTCATCAAATCATCTTTTTTTTTTGTTAAAAATTGTCGCATCTCATCCTTGGAGTGAAAAGAACTAACAAATGTCATCATACTTTTCAAATCCTTGACACCAAAAATAGTTATAGGACCCAAACCAATTACCATCATTCTCAACAGGTTTATTAGCAAAAGTTATCCACCGCACCTCCTTAACACCAAGAGCACCTCCAGATCCATGATCCCAACTAGCTGTAAAATCCAAAGGCTTCTCCAAACCAACCTCAGTATCGGGTTCTTCACTCACGCTATCAAATGTAAATGAATGTGAAGAAACCAACAGACAACCATGGTCTAAAAAGTACCTGTTAACGCATGTTTGGTATCCTAATCCTATAGCGTAATTTTACCTTTGAACAATCTTAGTGCATCAAAATCAAACAAGATTGATCCCCAAAATAAATGAATACATTACGAAATTAACTTAGATATTAATATGACGATTTGAAGAAAATTGCATTACGTATACAAATCTATATGTAGAGAGAGAGGGAGAGAGAGAGAGAGAGTATATTGGAGAAGAGACATGAAGCAACAGGTGAGATCTGGAATATTCCAATGACGAGGAGATAACAAGAAGCAACAGATGGGAGGCATTTTCCGGGCGACATTAGGTCTTGTAGGTGGGTCTAGAAAAAGAAGGAAGAGGAGTCGAGACACAGTGGACAGAAGAGGTACACGGTTTAGTCTAAATATAAATTTGAAAAATCTTCACAAATAATCATTGTGGCTTGTAAAAGACAATTTTGCCCTCACATGCCTCGCACATGTTCAGAATTAACAGACAAATAAACGGTGTTAGTCATAAGAATGGTCCATTAAAAGTTTTTAAACCACATAGACCAAGTTAAAGACCGAACTTGATTTTTTTGGAAACGACATGGACCATTTATGAAGATTTTTCTTTAATAAATAAATATTTGTTGTTGTATAAACTATATCTAAAATATTCAAACTACAATACATCATTAAATATTTTTGTTTTCTATTGTTTTTTTTATCTAAAACAATTTGATTACTAAAAAACATCATTTTATCTATTTTTAATTTTTAAGTGATATTATTTTTGAGATTTATCTTTATTTTTTTTTATACAAATATAAATTTTTTTATAAAAAATGATATGTTATTATTTATGAAACACAAACATTTTAAACATATAAAATATTTTTATTTTCCTTCAAAGAAAATGAATTAAATGTAATTAATGTCATATTATTCATATGGTTAATTATTTTAGCCTGCGTAGATAAAAAAAAAAAAGACTAAAGTAATTATAAAGATTTTATTATTTTATTATTTTCTAACAGATATTTTTTTAATTTTGCATTGAAAAGTTTATGTCTTTATTAAGGAATATATTTAAATTTTGATAAAACTAATTAATTTTTTTTAAAAAAAAATAGATATCAAAAGTTTATATCGAAATATACTCCCTCCGTCCCAAAATTATTGTCCACCTTACTATTTTAGTTTATCCCAAAATTATTGTCCACTACCAAAAGTAGATATACATTTTTACCATATTACCCCTAACATTTAATAAAGTAAACTTGAATAATTACAAACGCACATTTCCTATTGGTTTTAGAAAAGGACAAGATGGTCATTTTACTCAAAAAGACAAAACTAATGATTGCTTTTCTTAATCTATGTGTTTTTTTGTCCGTGGACAATAATTTTGGGAGGGAGAGAGTATAATTTAATCTACTTATATTATGAAACAAAAATAGAAACATATTTTTACCTTTAGCTCAAAACCATATAGTTATATTTTTAAAATAAAATAGCAGCATACTATTATTTTTATAATAACATAATTTTTTTATAATAATACATCATATTTATTAAAAATAAATATATTTGTATAAAAAATAAAGATAAATCTAGAAAATAATATCACATAAAAATTAGAAATAGATAAAATGATGTTTTTATACTTCAATTTTTTTAGATAAAAAATAGAAACAAAAATATTTAATGATGTATTGTAGTTTGAAGATTTTAGATAAAGTTTAGAGAACAAAAATTATTTATATATTTAGTTAAATATACTTTCATAATGCTTAAAATTAGTAATTTTTATTTTTTTTATTTATATAAATATTACGTTTTCTATGTTTTTGTTTTTTGTCTTTTTATTTGATTTGTGGTAATTAATACAAGATTTAACAAACTTTTTTAAAATTTCACAAATGTCCTAAGGTGGAATTTCACAAATAGTCTTTAGCCAAAGTTTCACAAAATGTCAAAAAATAGTTTTAATATTCTCTCAACTTAACGGATCTATACGACGGACATTCATTCTAAGGATCACAAGAGTATAAAATTTTATCCAAATGGATCATTAATGCAAAAAACAGGTTTCATAAGGATTATTTTGGGGACAAAATCAAAATCATAAGGATCATTTGTGAAATTTTGTCGAGGTTTTATTAAGTTAAGGAGCATATTGGTCCATTCTCAATTACATGAAATAAGAAAATTTTGATAAGTTACATGTGCGTAATTTATTACATTGAGCTATTTTTTAAATTTTTCTATCCAAACATTAATTTTTGTTTATACCGGTATGAAATCAATAATAAGTTAAAAAAAATAAGAAAAAAAAAACTCCTTAAATAAGCTTAGCCAAAAACCCACAAAGAGTTGGCCGAGTTTTTTTTTAATTTATTTATTTACCATGATGCTTTTAATATTTATTAGTCTTTTTTTCATTTATTATTAATTATATATACTTTTAATTATATTAACCCAAGCTTAATTACTAAAAGAATAAACAAACATATTTGGGATCAACAAAAACATGTTTAATTTAATACAAAATATTCATTTCAACATATCGTCTGACCATCACTTTTAGCATATATTGTTAAAAAAAAGTTTTTAATAGCATTCGATATGCAGTAATTGATGTGGAAATAGAATCGAACGTTAGGCTAACAGTGTATATATTTTTCACCTTTCATTTTTTATGTCTTCGTCAACTTTTCTTTCATTTTATTTTCACTCTTTAAAACTTAAGAAATGACCACAGTTCATTTTCTTTTACCTTTTTATGTTTATTTTAAAATATATTTTATACAAATATTATACTTTTTATAGGGAATTAAAAATCATAAATTTTAATATTTTTTATAATCTTTTAGTGTAAATCAGAAACATCAATTATCCTTTTTCTAATTATTCAAAATTATTTCAGAATAAAAACAGCTATCAGAGTACAATCCCAAAATCATGAAGTTGCAGAAACATGAGTGGATGCGCTGCGATCAAGCCGAACCCTTTCCTTTCGAACTGGAAGTATCTGAAACCATAACCATAAAAACTGTAAGCACAAAGCTTAATAAGTTCCCAAAAATACCACATACCATAAAAATCATTGGGCCTAGTGTAACGTTTGGTCCAGGTACGAATTAATTCTAATGTTTTTGGAAGGAACTCGACGAGTTAGGAGGCTCCAACTCGACGAGTAGAAAGCTTTCCAGCCGCGTAGATTGGAGGACCTACTCGACGAGTTAGGGGGCCCCAACTCGACGAGTTGACGCTGGAAATGAAAACCCTAATTTTCGGGCATTGTACCCTATTTAAAGAACTTAACCTCTAGGGATGGCCTCCTTACCAGCCTCCTTGCCCAGAGAAAACCCTAGAATCGCCTCCTCCTCTTATTCATTGAGTTTTGTAAGAGTTGAGTGATTGTTTGAGATCTTTGAAGGAGGTTTTGAAGAGAGAAGTACCAAGCTTGGAAGAGAGATCTTGGATCCAGAAACTCTACATCAAAGGCTGCATCTTGGAGGTATAAAGTCATAACCTTGACATGTAGCTTATTAGATCTCATCTTTTGTAGTTTAGGGCTTGGTTTTGGGACTTTGGCTTGGATATCCAAAGAAAAGAGGTTTCCAGAGGTTGAGGATGTAGATCTGGCCTCTATAAGTGTAACACTCGAAACCAGAAGGTTAATTAAGGAAAGATAATAAGCAAATTGAAAGTCTACTCATCGAGTCCAAGGGGGACAACTCGACGAGTAGAAATAAGTTTTTGGGCGCGGGTTGAGAAACCTACTCGACGAGTTGGGGAGGACCAACTCGACGAGTTGGTCTGGGTTTGGGAAACCCTAAATTCGGGGTTTGCACCCTATTTAAGCATCTTAATCCCCACCTTATGGCCTCATTTCCAGCCTCCACTGTCCAAACCCTAGATCTCGAAACCCTAATGCTTGTGAGCCATTTTTGAGTGAACCTTGTGTGATTTGAAGCTTGTAGAAGAAGAAGAAGCTAGAGAATTCCAAGAGAAGATTGTAGATCCAGAAACAACATCTCATCCTCATCCTTTTCTGGTAATCAAGCCTGTAACTTGCCTAGTAGTCTCTTAGATCTCCTTATTTTCACTTTATGGGGGGTTTTGGTCCAAGAAGCTTAGTCCTTGGGTAATGGACGTCCCAAGTGACTTATCTTTCAGATATGGGATCTAGAAGGGGTTTCATGGCATAAAGGTACAAACTTTATGGCTATGGAAGCCCCATGCAAGCTTTAAAGTGTTGTTATGGCCTTTTAAGCCCCAAAAGGCCATGCATGGAATGAAATCCTGAGACTTTACTGTTGGATATAGTGTCTAAGCCCATAACTGTAATTGGTATGTACTTGAACCGAGAGTAGCATTGTCCATTTGGGTTGCATTTTACCAGAACAATTTGACAGGATGGACTTTTGAGAAGAGGATATTTATGATTTATTAATATATTAATGTGAAATCATATTATTTAATTAGTATTGGTTAGGAATTAATTTTGAATTAATTCAATGATCAAAAGAGACTAATTAAATATACGGGGACTGATTTGGCAAATCAATGATTCTTATAGTGTGGGCCAATGGTTATTTACGCTGGGCTATTAGTCCATGGATAGTCCATGGAGGTTTAACCCATGGAGCCTATGTAATATGAAAGGTCATGTCCATTAGGGTTTACATGGATGTAACCCTAGACTTTGCCACACTATAAAAGAAGCCCCTTAGCTCCTAAAATCGGCACTAGTGGTTCAAGAAGATCATAATAGCCGGTTTTTGTGCAAGTCACTCTCTCTCAAGTCCTCCATTGTTGGTGGTGTTTTGTGAAGCATTTGAGGCATCACATTTGGGGTGCTAGGCTCTTAATGGTCCAAGTTAACAAGCTACAACAAAAGGTAAGTCATCTAACTAGTTTTTTGTTATTCAAGTACTCATACTTTGTATGCTAGTTAGGATAATGCTTTGGAAAATCAAATTGCATGTATAATTAGAGAAAACATAGATCCAAAGCATTTAGGGTTGCATGTGCACCATAAGGTTGTTAGAGTGCTCAAAACCCATCATTTACGTGTCCAAATGAGGTTTAAGGTCTAGATCTATGTTAGTATGCTTTAGCTCGGAGTATTATGGCTTTTTGGACAAGATCTATGTCCTAAAGAACTAGGGTTTTAGCTAAACCCATTAAGAAGGACTAGTAGCAGGTAAAGTTGGAAACTTTACCCTTGAGAAGGCATTTTCTGTATGTAGAAGAAGTATGGAGTCTTGTTCTGGAGAATAGGGGCTTAATCTGTTAAGATGGCCCAAATAGATTGGGGGACTCGTCGAGTCCATAATTCAACTCGACGAGTTGAATCGTGTTGTCCTGATTTCAGTTTAGGGTAGAACTCGACGAGTCTGTGAAGTGACTCGACGAGTTGAGTCGACAAATCGCGACTATGAGTAGCCAGGGAACTCGACGAGTGAGGAGGGTGACTCGACGAGTTGTGTAACACCCATAAAATCATGCCAAATTTAAACTTTTTCAAAACACTTAAAACCATTTAACATTACAAAGTTTGTTTTCAAAATAATAACTATCAGAGTATCCCAGTAGCAAATCATAAAAATCATGACAGCATACGATCATGCCTTCGCCTTCCCACGATCACCAGAAGTACCTGAAACAATAATCAATAGATGTAAGCTTGATGGCTTAGTGAGTTACCCCCAAAATACCAACCTCATATAACCATAATCATATCATATCAACAAATACAGAACAACATGCATAATGAGCCTTCAGCCTGACTGGACCGCCTCGCTGAGCCTACAACCTATCTGTGCCGCTCCCGAGCCTTCAGCATGACTGGACCGCCTCGCAGGGCCTAAAGCCTATTCGGACTGCTCACCAGGTATGTTGGCCTACAACACAAAGCAGGAGTGCCTCAACCCAACCCCCAACCAAAACGAACATGTGCACATAAATATCATATAACAGTCAAACCGATCTAACAGATCACTAATCATAACAACATCCCAATGACTGGGATACAGACCTAACTGTTCACTAACATAGCATTCATCCTATAACCAGGACAACGACCTAACCAAGTCACTAAGCATAAGCATATCATCATCCTAAATACCAGGATGTAATCTATAGACATATCATGCCATAATCCAGATACAAATCCATAAAGGGCCGGCCTTGGTACCTTAGACCCTATTGATATAGTGAGGATAACTCACTTCGCAACAGTCAACTCGAAAGATAAGCTCAAACTCTCGGATCGCCGCCATAAACTCCACCACCTATATTCACCATAAAACCATACTCATAAATTTCTAACTTCCCAAAATGCCCCAGAAGTCAAATAGTCAACCCTTGGTCAAAGTCAAAGTCAACGATCAAGGTTAACAATCCATATTGACCCGACTTGTCGAGTGCAGTCTCTGACTCGTCGAGTCCTTCCAGAACTCAAGTAGTCGTGAAAACCCCCCACTGACTCGTCGAGTTTCCCTGTAACTCGTCGAGTCCAAGCGTGTCCAAATGTCGGGGGAAAACCCAAGTTGACTCGCCGAGTCACCCTACCGACTCGCCGAGCCCATGAAAATCTTCATCGGACTCGCTGAGTTGACCATGTAACTCATCGAGTCCCTTCAGTCCATAACCATACAGATGTTTATTAAGCCATCTTAAGGTTCCATATTGCAAATCCAGCTTCCCAATGCATGTTTATCACGTAAATTTGCAAACTTTACGTGCATGCAAGGCTCTAAGGTCTTATAATGACAAAACCAAGCTTGAAATGGAGTTTTACACTTGAGGATAGGTTCACACTTGCTAAATCTGAAAGCTTTGTGGACTTAGAGACCCAAGAGAGCTCAGATCTGAAGTTGCAACTTCATATCTTAGCTCATACAGAAGAAAAGCTTCCTAATATGCTAGAAAAGCCCTAAACTTCACCCAAATGAGATCTAGAAGGAAAAGAGGTCAAGATAACGACTTGATACCTTCAACTGATGCTACTGAGGTAGATTTCTGCTTCCCACACGTTCCTTGCTTCTAGACACTTGTTCTCCAAGCTCTTCTCACCAAGAATCCTCTTCTAAAGCTTAAAACACACAAATGGAGCACACACACATGTATTATGGTTTTGCTGAGCTCTCAAGGGATAGTAAGGAGGCCAAAGGAGGCTAATGATCCCTTAAATAGGGTACAAAACCCCGGACATTAGGGTTCATCCTCTAGCTACTACTCGTCGATTCCCTTCCTGGACTCGGCGAGTAGGTCACTTAAACACGTGGACCAACCCGCTGCTACTCGACGAGTCAGGGCAACCAAATCGTCGAGTAGACCTTGAAATCATGAAAATTTATAACCATAAATCAATACCTGAGAATCGAGGCGTTACAAGTTGGATCGCGAGTTTAGGGTTCTGATTTATAGAACTCGGCGAGTTGATGGAGCAACTCGGCGAGTTGAGTCAACTCGGAGTGTTGACTTTGACTTTGACTTTGACCAAGCGTTGCCTTTGACTTTGACCAGGTTTAAAATGGTCATTTTACCCTAAGAAGGATTATCAATTCTTGACTAAGTATTATGTTGGTAATGATAGCTCGGGGAGTCGAGTGATCAGCAGTTCGGGGATCTGCCAGCTAGTAGCGAGAGGTTTATTCGCGGGATTTTGCAGTCAACTTGCGAGGTGAGTTTTCTCCTATAGGAACGGGTCTAAGGCACCAATGTCGGCCCGTTTATGTATGTTAGTGTATACCGGATTTAGATCCGATGTCGGGGTTAGCCCGATGTAGTTTATATGCTTCCGGATTATGGTCTGATGTCGGGTGAGGCCCG
The DNA here is from genome assembly GCF_052849685.1 of Lactuca virosa. Taxonomy (NCBI): domain Eukaryota; kingdom Viridiplantae; phylum Streptophyta; class Magnoliopsida; order Asterales; family Asteraceae; genus Lactuca; species Lactuca virosa. Next base: position 55,637,808 of record NC_136428.1, on the reverse strand, counting down.
AGGAAGGTTTATATGTATGTTTCCGAAATACGGTTCGATGTCGGGTGGTACCCAAGGAAGGAATGCATGTTTAGTTATACTTGTTGTCTTTGTGATACTTGTATGTGCCTGGTAGGGAGGTGAGTGTGGGCGGAGGCCCGTATCTCATCACTAGCTGAGTGGGGACGAGGTTCTATATCTCATTATTAGCAGAGTAGGGGCGGGGCCTTGAGACTAGCAATTACAGTGTTGTGTTTGTCTGTTATGTACTAGCATGATTATGATTATATGTTTGTATGTGTATAGCGGGCGGGGCCGAGAGACAGGCGGGGACTGGTAGAAACAGATCTGTATACCGAGCGGGGCCTGATGCCGGATTCGTCCAATGTCGGGCGGGGCCCGAGGTAGCGGGCTACACCCAATATATGTGGTTATGTGATTATGTGTATGGTATGTGGTAGTTTGGGGAGACTCACTAAGCTTCGTGCTTACGGTTTTCAGTTTTGGTTTCAGGTACTTCTAGTAGCAGAGGGAAGAGCTTGGGATGACTGCATTGCACACACCACGATGATTTAGCCTGGGATGTTTATTCTGATGTTTTGATATGACACTCTGATAATGTTTTAAAATAATTTGACTTATATTTGATGAAATGTTTTGATAATTGTGGTTTATTAAATGGTTTAAAACGAAATTTTTGGACCGTATTTTTGGGATGTTTCAATAAAACCTCTACAGGATTAAAGTTGCAAACTTTAATAGCCTCCATGTCCCATTCATGCAATATGTCCACTATGAAGCCTAAAATGGACCTTAGAGAGTGTTTCAAGCATGCATGGACGTAAAGTTAGAAACTTTACGTGATTTTTCCACCTTTGGACATCATATATGTGTTTTGGGACGATGGGATGAGAGTTTAAGGGCTTAATGAGTCAAGACCTTCCTTAAAGGAACTAGGGTTTGGGTTTAGAGCTTATTAGATGATCCTTGGGGGCAAAGTTGGAAACTTTACCCTTCTAGACATCTCTAGGGATGAGGATCTGAAGTTTCGAACCTTTGGATTCAAGAAAAAGGGTTAATGCATTAAGTGGGTTGACAGACTGAAGAACTCGACGAGTTGGGTTGGGGATACCCTGATTCTGTGGGAAAACGGAGAAACTCGACGAGTTATAGGAAAACTCGATGAGTTGGGTCGCGATATCGTGATTCAGACTTTAGGGTGGACTCGACGAGTTAAAGGGGTAACTCGATGAGTTAGGTCAAATCGGAGCGTTGAATTTGATAAGGATTGACTTTTAAGGGTTTGAAGGTTGAGTTGTGTCTAAGGAGTTGTTTATGATTAGGGACGTGGCAGAGCTGATACTCGGAGTTTAGACCTACTCAGCTACGATTCGCATTTGAGGTGAGTCTCCTCACCATACCTGTAACGCCCCGACTCTCAGGTATTAATTTTATGGCTTTAATTTTCATATTGCAAGGTCTACTCGACAAGTTAGATGCCTTGACTCGTCGAGTAGGAGCGGGTTTTGGCCACGTGTTTAAGTGACCGACTCGCCGAGTCTAATATAGGACTCGACGAGTAGGAGCTGGGGGGTGAAACCCTAATTTTCGGGGTTTTGCACCCTATTTAAAGAATCATAAGCCTCATTCAGCCTCTTTACAGTCCCTTGAGAGCTCAACAAAACTCTAATATGTGTGTGCTCCATTGTGTGTTTTAAGCTTTGGAAGAGGATTCTTGGTGAGAAGAGCTTGGAGATCAAGTGACTAGAAGCAAGGAAATTGTGTGGATCCGATATCTACCTTAGTTGGCATCTAGTGGAAGGTATCAAGTTGTTACCTTGACCTCATTTCATTCTAGATCTCATTTGGTTAAAGATTAAGGCTTTTCTTGCATAATAAGAAGCCATTCATGGGTATAAGCTAAGATCTGAAGTTGTAACTTCAGATCTGGACTCTCCTCGGCCTCTAAGTCCATAAAGTTTTCAGTTTTGGCAAGTATGAACCTCTCCTCAAGTGTAAAACTCCATTGCAAGCTTGGTTTTGTCATTATAAGACTTTAGAGCCTTGCATGCACGTAAAGTTGATAAACATGCCTTGGGAGGCTGGATATGCAATATGGAACCTTAAAATGGCTTAATAAGCATATGTATGGATATGGACTGAAGGGACTCGGCAAGTTGCATGGTCAACTCGGCGAGTCCGATGAAGATTGCCGTGAACGCGGCGAGTCAGTGGGGTGACTCGTGAGTCAACTAGGGTTTTTCCCGACTTTTGGACACGCATAGACTCGACGAGTTGGTCGGAAACTCGACGAGTCAGTGAGGGTTTTATGACCTTCTGAACTTTTAAGGAACTCGACGAGTTGCTAGCTGCACTCGACGAGTTGGGTCAACATGGACCGTTGACTTTGACTTGGACCAAGGGTTGACCAGCTTGACCTCTGGGGTATTTTGAGAATTTATGGAAGTAAGTCACCGGTGGATGTAGGTGTGGATTTGAAGCTGCATTTGGTTGAGTTGACTTTATCGATTTGAGATGGTTGCTATGTTATTGATCTGTTAGATTTCATCCTGGTTTTAGGATGGTTGCTATGCTAGTAATCTGTTAGATTGATATCCTGGTTATAGGATGGTTGCTATCTTAGAGATCGGTTAGATCAATATCATGGTTATAGGATGGTTGCTATGTTAGAGATCGGTTAGATCAGTATCCTGGTTATAGGATGGTTGCTATGTTAGTGATCGGTTAGATCGGTATCCTGGTTATAGGATGGTTGCCATGATTAGTGATTTGTTAAAGCTGCATGTTTACTTGTTTATACGTATGTGCACATGTTTGTTGGTTTGGGGAAAGGGTTGAGGCAGGTCCTGATATGTGCAGTAGGCCAAGACACCCTGGGCGGATCGGGTAGTTTGCAGGCCCGGGCCGGACAAATCTAGTCAGGCCGAAGGCCCAGCGAGCGGTCCGGATAGGCTGAAGGCCCCGAGGAGGGCGGTCCAGACGTGCCGAGGGGTCGGAGAGCGGTCCAGATAGACTGAGGACCGGGATTCGTTCCAGTCAGACTGATGACTCATTACGCATGTTGTATTGTTTGCTTACATGATTATATGATATGGTTATATCGGTATGGCGTTGGTATTTTGGGGGTAACTCACTAAGATTTCGGGCTTACAGTTTCAGTTTATTGTTTCAGGTTCAGTGGATGACCGTGAGAAGGCGAAGGCGTGACCGTACACTTCCTCGATTTATGCTTAGGATTTCTGGGAACTCTGGTGTTTAAACTATTTTGAAAACAAATTGTAATAACTGAATGGCTTTATATGATTTAAAAAGGTTAAAAATTTGCTTAAATTTTATGGGTGTTACAATACCAATGGGTCGAAGGCACCAAGGCCAACTCATTACGTGTTATGTGGTATACTAGTTGATTATGTGGTACGTGATATGCTAGTTGTCTTGTGATACTTGCATGGAAGACCCCGGGGGGAGCCCATGACACTTGGATGTCAGACCATGTGGGGGTGCCCATGGCTTTCCAGGTAAAGACCATGGGGGTGCCTATGACACTTGGTTATAAGACCATGTGGGGGTGCCCATGGCTTTCCAGGTAAAGACCATGGGGGTGCCCATGACACTTGGTTATAAGACCATGTGGGGGTGTCCATGGCATTCCAAGTAAGACCATGGGGGTGCCCATGACACATAGGTGTAAGACCTTGGGGGAGCCCATGACATCCGTATATGTTTATATGCATGGCTTATATGGTTGATACAGTTATATGATTATGCGGGTTATGTGGGGTATGTTATGGGGAACTCACTAAGCGTTAGCTTATAGTTTGTTGGTTGTTTCAGGTACTTCGGGATCTAAGGGCAAGAGCCCGACGTGATGTCGCGACATACACTATCTGGCGTTTTTATTGGGGACACTCTGATATTATGAATAAATTGTTTGATGTTATGGATTTTGAAAACAAATGTGATTGGAATTTTATATTTTATATAAATGATTTCGTTATTTAAAAATAAACAATTTTATTGAAAATTTGGGCTGTTACACCTAGCCTGCATATTGGGCCCAACTCACCAGAATGGGCCTAGACCTCATACAATGGGCCCAACCCAACATACAAATGCAAGAGTCACAGAGACAGTTAGCATCCTACATAACATACATTGGGCTTAGCCCTTCCTGATCCATGTGCCTAGACCAACATACAAATAGGCCTAACCCGCCATACAATGGGCCTAACCCAACTGTAACGACCCAAAAACAGTACTAAATATTTTCATTTTAAAAATCATTAATTTTTATTCATTGATTGTATCAAAAGCCATCATTCATTACAGTATTCCAAAACATCAGAGTACAAATAGATCAATTGTGGAAATCATGTGGGGGGGGGGGATGTTGTGCCATCACGCCAGACCCTTCCCTTTTGAGCTGGAAGTACCTGAAACCATAAACATAAACTGTAAGCATAAAGCTTAGTGAGCTTCCCAAATTACCACATACAACAAACATATAATATAACAGCACGTGGCTGTGTCAGGTCCGTATCAACCCAAAATAACAGTAAGTAGCTGTGTCGGGTCCGTATCAACCCCGAGTCCGTAATGACTCCGAGCCCATATAGCTCAATATATAAATCATACAAGCACAGAAAAAAAATAATACGGTAACATACAGTTTCTACTCATACAATACAGTGGGTCGGCGTTGGTGCCTTCGGCCCACTTAAGGTGGTAAGGAAGACTCACCTCACAGACTGACAAAAAGTTAAACTGACACGCTGCTATGAAACCCATGCTATTGGTCACCTTTACGAATAACAGTAACCAAAACTCAGACTACCATTCAAATACCTAAAATACCCCTAGGTCAAACCTTAGCTAAAATCTAGGTCAAAGTCAACCGAGTCAATCGGGTCGACTTGGTCAGTACGCGAGGGGTACTCCTTGTGTACGCACGGCGTACTTCGTTGTTAATTGAGGATTGGGACGTTGACCTCGTATGCTCAGCGTACCCCTCGGTACGCCCTACATACGCGACTGCTTACCACCCCTTGTATTAAATGCCTAATCCTTTAAGCATTTACGTCCAAACTTCAGATCTAGGTAACAAAAGATGTTCTTAACCATAAATTTTTTCTACCTTTATGGTCTAGCATGGCTATTAAGTCCTTAACTCCAAAAACCCTAGTCTTTTAACCTATTAATACCATCTAGCACTTGTATGGAGGGAAACTAGTGACCAAAAACCCAACTTTATGACTTCACACCCCTTATAACCTCTAAAAGGACAACTCAAATGCCTTGGAGTACCTTCTACTCACAAAGGCCAAGTTTGGGACCAAAAAGGGAACAACTTTGAGCTAAAACTAGATCCATAAGATTTCTAAATCAATGTTGAAACTTTTTACCTCCACAAGGTGCACAAGGGGGACAAGATTCTAGATCTAAAGCCTTGAGTGAAACACCATCACCTCAGTGCTCTTCCTTCTACTCCAAAAGCTCCAAATGGCACCAAAAATGGCTCAACAAGCTTCACAATGCACAAACACTCTTTAGGATTTCGAAATGAGGAGGGAGGCTGAAGATAGGAAGGTGCATGAGGCCATAAATGTGTTTAAATAGGGTCTAAACCCTAAAATTTAGGGTTTGCACCCTGGTTGCGTACGCCCGGCGTACCAGCGTACGCCCTGCGTATTAAGGTGATCCGGAGTACACGTAGCGTACGAGGGTGTACGCCCCGCGTACTCAGCAACTCCGAAATTACGAAATTGCCATCGGTGACTAAAATTTGCAAATAGAGCATAACTGAAGGGTTAAATCGAATACCTGAAAATAGATGTTACAACTCTCCCCCACTTGAACTAGACTTCATCCTCGAAGTCTGCTGCCACAAATAGATCTGGGTAGTGCTCTCGCATCTCCGCCTCCGGCTCTCACGTCCATTCGGAACCCTTCCGATGTTGCCACTGGACCTTGACCAGTGACACTTTCTTGTTGCGCAGAGCCTTCTTCTTCCGATCTAAGATCTGATGCGTTATGAGCATATTTACAATCCTATGTGATCATGCAACCCTAATTGCTTTGGATCTAAGTTTTTCACTAATTAAACATGCAATTGAATACCAAAGCGATAAACCCTAGATCTAGCATACAATTTTGAAAATTAATTAATCAAAAGGGTTTTGATGATTACCTTACTAGTTATGTAGTAATAACTAGAACACCTTGAAGATCCTTGACTCTTGAAAGGTTAGTACCTCAAATGTTGCACCTCTAATGGTTCACAAACACCTAATGCAAGAGGATGAGAGGAGAGACACAAGAAAATCGGCTAGGGTTAGGAACACTTGCTTAGGCCGAAATTCTAATGCCTTATGGAGGTTTATATAGGGCTAGGTTGCTTAATCTTAAAGCTGGACTTGAATAAGGAAACCCTAGTTCCCATCCAAAACCCTAAGCAACCCATGGACCTCCTAAAGGAAGCCCTTGGATGAAATTTTGTAGGGCTACCCTATAAATTTCGTCCACTCCATTTCATGGAGTTCTTAAGCCCAATTTCACAACACTAAATGATTTGCAAAACAGCCACTACATTATTAATCAGTTTCTTTAATCCCAAAATTAACCCCAGACTAATTTCTAATTAATTACTAATTAATAATATGATTTCCAAATAATATATCAATCTTGTAATATATTAATAAAATCATTTTGAGTACCAATTTATTATTTCAAATAATAAATTCTACTCTCTCTACACTAGTCATCCTGTCAAGTTGCATGAGTGAACGCAACCCAAAAGGACCATGCTATTATCAAATCAAGTACATATCAATTATAGTTATGAGCGTAGACACCTAATCCAACAAGATCACCACCGGTCTCTTCATATAATTCAGGCGATCATCAACCTGAATGTCATCCAGAGGAATAACTACGGAGTCATCAGCCATACACTTCCGAAGCTGAGACACATGGAAGGTGTTATGAATCTGGTTGAGCTCATCGGGCAAATCCAGCCGGTATGCGACCTTGCCTCCCCGGGCCGAAATCCTGAAAGATCCAATGAATCTTAAGACTAGATTCAAACATTTGATATTTTCTTGTTATTTCTTCTCCTCTAATTCGAGTTAGGGTTTGGGGATTTCCTTAAATTTGATATTTTCTTTTATTAGGAAGATTTTTATGAATCATAAGACTAGATTCAAACATTAGATCATCAATGTATCATCATTCCACCTTAAATGGTAATTTTTTGATATTTATGAACCCTAAATTGATGGAATAATTTTTTGAGACTCTAGATACTTAATTGATGCTTAATGTAGTGTAATAAGTGTTTTCTAGTCTTAAAAAATGTATTTCAATGCAAACATGTAAGTTTAAGGACTTCGATTTGGTTGTATTTGTGATTTCAATATTGTAAGAAGATGATGTGTTTATTTGACACTTCAAATCTAGTTATGCATTTGTAATGGGTTGAATCATGCGGAGAATCAAACTATGAAACTTAAAACTAGATTGGAAGTATAAACTATGATCTTTTTTTCTTCACATTGAGCTTATAAATCATTTTTTGATAATTGAATTGGAGGTTATTTGATGTATTATAACAAGTACTAAAATGTTAGTACTTACCTAGGACCATTGGAAGTTGTTTGGAAGATGTTGGAAGTAGTTTGAACATGTTTAGATTGTATTTAAGTAAAAACCGCTCGATATGGTGCATTTATGGCTTGAATCGGTCAAGTGGAGATTGTCTTAGCCTCTACTCAATCGAGTACTAAGTTACTAGACACAAAATTTCCAACTTTATCCGATCGAGCCAAAATTACTTCTTTAGCTTACTTATTACTTCTTATAGGTTATGCAATGGTTTAAATATGATAATTATGGTGAAAAGTAGGGTATAGACTTGATATTTTCATTGATAAGTGGTATATTTTTTGTTTGAACAACCATAATAAATGGTATATTGTTAACTTTAGGTGAATATTAAGTTCCCATTTAACTCTAGAAGTAAGGAGAAATTCTTGTTAGGATCAAGGTGAGTTTATGCCGGGAATACATATCATTAACCCTATTTTCATGCTTTGATTGAATTTCTTTCATATAACATACTGTATATGTAATATGAATACTATAAATAACTTGTGTATTGCATGCAATCTATTTTTGAAAGAGCTTTCCTTACTTTGTAAAAATCTTACTTTATTTGGAAATTGCTTTGAGCATCCTACTTGTGCATTCACATATGATTAGAGAATTTGGTAGTCATTCATGATATCCATATGAGATTTGATTATTCTTAAGTGATTATATTTCTAGATAATCATTACTTACATCATGGAGGTTAGTTACTACGTGTGTGGTACATATAGGACTGTAAACGAACTGAACGTTCGGCGAACCGTTCGTGAACTGTTCGGCGGGAAGTTCGTTTATGTTCGTTTATTAAATAAATGAACGAACATGAACAAAAATTATCGTTCGTTAAGTTAAATGAACGAACATGAACAATGGTCTCGTTCGTTCATTTATGTTCGTGAACGTTCGTTTATGATGTTCGTTTACGTTCGTTCGTTTAAGTTTATTTATATTCATTTTTTTATTATATTGCTATATTATATGTTCGTTTATGTTCATATATGTTCAATTGTGTTTTTTTATCTTTGTTCGTTTATGTTCGTTTAGCATGTTCACGAACATAAACGAACGAACATGAACAAGGTAATTTGTTAAACGAACGAACATGAACAAGAAAATCTCGTTCGTTTATCCGTTCGTGTTCGTTTGTTGTTCGGCTAACTTAAACGAACGAACATGAACAAGACCTTATTCGTGTTCGTTTGGTTCGTTTACAGCCCTAGGTACATAGGTAGTGGACCATGGTACCTAGTACAATGAGTTAGAAGTATAATTCCCCTGTTTACACATGCTCAATTATTCCACTATTTGAAATCAAATTGGGAGTGTAAAACATGCCAATCATGTGTTGTTTACACATGCTTAATAGTGAGTTTGGACTTTAAGATTGACTTGGGGTTAGGAATAGAAGCACATGCATTACTTATTTGAATTTGTGAAACTATTCCCCTTTGAATTGTTTAAATCTATGGAAACTGGTTACTTTTCCAAACTAATATTTTGGTGTTGTTTTTTATTGACATATTTGGATTTTGAATTATGGGTCTAATGTACCATTGTCTTTGATTTTAGAGGAACCGTTAAATTCGGAATGTTTTAAAACTATTTTTGGAGGTTTGATGTTGAGCTTGGATGATCTTCATTATTCAATACTCTTTAATAGTCAACATCAAGGATACTCACTAGATTTTCAGATTTAACACTTGTATCTTGAGATATATTCATATTAACATTATAGATGAATATTGGAGTGAGAAGATCATGAATATTTAGAAGAAATTAATTTGTAATGTCTATATATATGACTTGTGTTTTGATGTTAATTGTTACTTTCCTACCATTTTGAAACAAATCATTGTTTATTTGGACTTTGAGACTTAACTTTGATACATTTAAACTTTTGAACTTTAAGAAACATTTCATATTTAGACCTTTATAAACTATTTTCAGTTAGCCCGTGCGAGGGATGTTTCAATAAACTTGGTCTCGACATATATATTCCAGGATAATTTGTTAATAGTACTTCAAATCTCCGGCAGAAAATAGGAAGAAAGTACCATAATCATATCATGACTTATATCAAATTCGTTAGTTCCAAAAACTATAGTATAGCGTCTATTTATACTCACAAAATAGACATTAATGAAAAAAATATGACTTTTGGGAAGTTATCTACAGTTATCAAGAAGTTATAATCATTTTCCGTAAAGTTGAAGTAAACAATTCTTAAGACAAGTAAGAAATTCTTTAAACAAAGTCATTGGTTCTTTGAGAACTCAACACCACAAATATGTTAGGAAAAGAATGTACATCCTTTCACTTTGTATAGTCCTTAAGACCACACAATTTTGTGTTGTGCATTGTAAATCTTCTAGGCAAGACCATATATCTGTGCACCATACACCATATATCTTTATGAAACACTAAGGAGGCGCTCCCCTTTACCCCCCCCCCCCCCCCCCACATTTCTTCATGTTAGGGATCAAACTGTCTTATACAAGTTGCACTCCACACAACAAGACTTGTATTAGATCATAGTTTTGATCCAATTTGAAACTAATATACATTTCAATTACACTGAAAATATCGGTGATACAAAATCACCAACATGTAAAGCACTACCTAGGCGATTTTTATAAAAAAGAAGTATGATCCTTTTAGCCTTTTAGGTATGATTTTTTAATATTGAACTTTTTTCCAAGCCTACTATATGGTAAAGTTTTAAGTAAAAATATTGGAGATAATTTAAAAAGATATCAAATTTCTATCTACATAGGATGTTATTATCTATGCTATAATATGAAGAAATGAAAATTGAATGCTATTAACTATAATATAAACAAACCAATATAAGTAGCATGCTATAACACAAAGAAGGATTTACGAGGACTCCTCTCTCTCTCAACTTCCACACCCACTTTTCTCTTTATTCCGCTTCAAAAGGGGTGCAACAGACTAGGTTTTGGTCATCGACTTTCCTTTGCCTTAGAGCTGACAAAAGTTTTGTTTTTTTTATTATTATTTAGGAGCGTGAAAGTTGGATGGTAAGATAAACAAACCAATATAAACAAGATGCTAATGCTATAATAGGAAGAAAGGAAAATAAAATGATATAATAAACAAACAAATACAAACACATCCCAATTACTTAAAAACATGAAAAAATCGAAAAGCTCAGGCTTTTAGGCCTAGTCGTAGCTTAGGCAAAGCCCGCTAGGCTTAACTTACCAAAATTTCATGTATGACTATTGGACCTAGCCTTTCTCATACACGGTGGACCGGACTATCAGACTTTGACCTAGCTAGAACAGGCGCCTATTTGTGCACCTCTAACATTAACATCAAGATTACTTATCACTTGTATGCAAAATTAAAATTAAATCGTATTAAAAAAAATTATTTTTACAGTTCCTTAAGCAAAAAAGTAGTAAGTGTTATTACCTTTTTACACAATTAGCCTTAGTCGATGTGATTGTGAAAAAAAAAATTACTAGTTGTTTTTTGTCTAAGTGAAAGATTATAAAAGTTGAGGGTGTCATCCAGCTTATTATCATATATTATGAAGTTAATTTCAAATGACGCTCCTCCAACAATGTGACCGTTGTGTAATTTAGGAGAGAGAAAGCAGATCCTCCTCCTCTCTCCCTCTCTTTATTCAAAAAAATTCGCATTTCCTCTTCGTTTGTCTGCCTCTTCTCTCTCTTTCTCTATCTATATCCAGTTTTCTCTCTCTAGAATCCGTTGCTCTCTCATGGCAATCGCAGCAGAAACGCAGATTCAACAAACGGTACATCACTAATTTTCAGAAAATCGATCAATTCCTTTTGTTTGGTTATTTGGTTTTGAATTCATAACAAATTACATCCCGATTTCTGGTTCTTATACGATATCTAGAGTTGTAATTTCTGTTAGGGCTTATTTTTATGTTAACAGCTATGTTTTCTTTTGTTATTATTACGCCTTTTCTGTCTTCATCGTAATTATTTTATAACATTTGGAGACGAAATTGGAAATTTTTAAATTTCGAAGATGGAGATGCCATACGTGCTAAAACTGTTATGCAGCTTATTTTATAATTTCAATTTCTGTATGTATCTGTTGTAGTGCATTCGGAAATTTTCGTTCTAATAGGCTTGAAGTCAATCTTAGAAGTAAGAGTAGCTTCTAATGTATTTAGGGTTTCATGTAATGTGTGTGAACGTGATGATTTGGTTGTTGTGTGATGTTTCTTGACTTCAATTGGCTGTGCCTGATTACAGGCTAATACAGAGGCAGCAGCAGAAAAAAAGAGGTGGACGCTTAATGACTTCGACATTGGGAGGCCACTGGGAAGAGGAAAGTTTGGTCATGTTTACATAGCTAAGGAAAAGAGGGTTAGTATATCAATTCTATTTCTCATGATTAAAAGTAGTTCATTTAGGTTCTTGATTGTTGGCTTAACTGTTGATCATATTTGTGCTTTCTGAAACAGAGCAACCATATTGTTGCACTAAAGGTGCTCTTCAAAAGCCAACTGAAACAATCCCAAGTGGAGCACCAACTTCGCCGTGAAGTTGAAATACAAAGTCACCTTAGACACCCTAATATCCTCCGACTCTATGGTTATTTTTATGATCAGGTACACAATCTTTCTATCATACTGTTGTTCAAAAGATCTATCAAAAATTTATAGAACATACACAACATCTCCCACAGAAAAGAGTCTACCTGATTTTGGAATATGCTGCTAAAGGAGAACTCTACAAGGAGCTCCAAAGATGCAAGCACTTCAGTGAAAGACGTGCTGCTACTGTAAGTCTTTCATATTTCCTTTGGGTATATTATTGGTGTTAATGGTCAACTAATTTTTGAACTTTTATGGGATAGTATGTTGCTTCATTAGCGAGGGCTCTAATATATTGTCATGGGAAGCATGTAATTCATAGGGATATAAAACCGGAGAATCTTTTAATTGGTGCACAGGTAATAAATATATATGGTAGTATTGCTATTATGTGTTTGATAATTGATTTTGCAGAAACATAATATAATGTGTTGTTGTTATCTTATTTTAGGGTGAGTTAAAGATTGCTGATTTTGGGTGGTCTGTGCACACATTCAATCGCAGGCAGACCATGTGTGGAACTCTAGATTATCTCCCACCTGAAATGGGTAAAAAACATAATAATATTAACCTCACAATCTGAAAAAACTCTTTCTTTAGTTTGTTTTTATTGTAATTAACTATTTTATTTAATCACAGTGGAAAGTACAGAGCATGATGCAAGTGTGGACATATGGAGTCTTGGTATTCTTTGCTATGAATTCCTTTATGGTGTCCCTCCATTTGAAGCTAAAGAACACACTGATACATATAGAAGGTAATGGCAATCTTGAAAATAAATGGATCTAAATGCCCTCTTTGCCATTGTCACTGAAAAAATTGTACAGATGCTGATGGATTGATTGTTGATGTAATTGTGCAGAATTGTGAAAGTAGATTTGAAGTTCCCTTCAAAACCGGTAGTCTCCTCAGCTGCCAAGGACCTAATCAGTCAGGTTTTTCATCTTACTTTCTTCCTAGCTTTTTATAATTTGTTGGGTGTCATCATTATTTATTAATTTTTTATATTTAAAAAAAAAAATACAGATGCTTGTTAAAGAAAGTTCCAAGAGAATGCCTTTACACAAGCTCCTTGAACATCCATGGGTAGTTCAGAATGCCGAACCTTCAGGAGTCTACAAAGGTTAATAATATCATCATGTTCATAAATGGGGTGCAAATTGTATTCATGACAAAAAATTGTTTGTTGTATCTTCTTTTACATAATAACATAATTGAGTTTCAAAGTATTATTTATGGAATCATGACAATATACGGTTTTTGGTAAAAATAAGTGTTCAAATTTAACAAATATAGTGATTGTTTTTAGAAAGAGTACATCTAAACTTAACAAATATATTGATTCTTTTAAATATAAAGAATTATTGTGATTAAAATAAAATAGTTTATATGAACCATGATAATTATAATATGCTAAAAAAATACATTATAGATTTTGCACCGTTTGTTTTAGGGGATTACTTTGGTACATTTGGGTTGTGGTGGATTGGTATCAAGGTAGAGTGTTGTTTTGTGATGATACAGAATGTTTTTAATTCACATCTGTTCAATAATCAGATGTGAAATGGAGAAATAACTTGCTTCCAAGTGATTTTTTGTTTGTTTGTTTGTTTGTTTTTCTTGATCACTTCATGTACATTGATTCTTCTCACTTCCATCTATTCTTTGTCTTCTCTGTCACTATAATTATATATCTCTCCATTTCCATCTCTATGCATTGCTATAATCGGCAATTTTAGTAAAGCATATTGTTGTTTTTCGCATGGTAAAATAAGTACCAAGTTAGCCCAATACATGGACTACATAAGTTTTCAGTACTTGGAAATTATTATAGACACAAAAATGTTGAGTTTCGATCATAAGTTCATATCAAAGCATCCAAAATAATTGATGATCTCTTATGAAATTTGTTGATGAATTCAACATAATTATTGCATCTGTTATTTCTAATTTTACTACTTATTCAAATCAAAGCTCATCGTCAATATCGGCCATTACATCGTTATGCTCACTCACCATCATACCAATTAAATAAACATTCTTGCGCTGAGAAATATAGCTGATTTTGTTAAGCTCTTCGGCACTCAGTGACCAATTGAATATGTCAAGGTTTTGCTTCATCCTTTTTGTATTGAAACTCTTTACTACAAAGCTGACACCTTGCTCATATAACCATCTTAAAGAAATCTACATGTCATGATCAATATTATAGCATTAATATTACTAAGCTAATAGCATATAAAATAAAATGACTAGCATATATACCATCTTACGTTAGTTGATAAATAGGCTTTTAAGCTGAAAAAATTAGTTTCGATATATATATATATATATATATATATATATATATATATATATATATATATATATATATATATATATATATATATATATATATATATATATATATATATATATATATATGTTGTAAAAATCCCGATTAGGCCCCGTTTAATCCCTACGCGCTATCCAACCGACTAGAGGACGCTTAACGATTAATCCCTACTTACACAATGAGTGAAGCAGTAAAAAATGATAAAATTAAATTTTAACATTTTAAAAAAGTTCTATATCAATAGAAACTATTTGATGAATTATTAGTATTGTATTAATCATATTAACCTATTTTGTTATAATATTAGTGATATTAACGAACTTTTTTATAATATTAGTCATATTTAATTTTTTAAAATTCAGCGAATTAACAATTTATGGTCCCGATTAATCCCGCCTACACGATTAATCCCTTAACATGAGTCCACCAACTAGCTAACGTCGAACGTTTTTCTACAACCTTATATATATAATCCATATAGTTTTCTTAAAGTGTATATGGAAGAATCTAAATTTATATTGTACCTGAGCTGTTGTCTTTCCTTTGGACATAGCAATATCTTGGAGAACATCACACTCGATTACCCGATTATCTCCCCAAGCATTGCCGATTGCTCCTAGAGGGGAGTACGCAGTGAGAATGATGTTGTTCTCTTTGCAAAATTCATTGAGTTGTTTTTGTTGCCAAATTGGATTCATCTCAACCTTCAGCCGAAATTTGGAAAGTTGTAGGATTGATTGTTAGAAATATTATGAGTCCCTTAAAAAGTTGGTTTTGTATTATGTGATTACAAGAAAAAAAAATTATAGATGATCACCTGGTTAACCGCAGGAGGGATTTTCGAGAAGGAAAGAATTTGTTGAATCTTTCGAGAAGAAAAATTGCTTACGCCAATGGATTTGGTAAGTCCGAGATTTTGACACTCTTCCATTGCTTCCCAAACGGCCTTGATATCAATTGTGGCTATGCAATCTTTTGGAACCGGGACTTTGAAATGCTCTTGGTTGAGCTTTAATGGCCAATGTATCAAGTACAGATCTACATACTCGAGCCCCAAATTCCTATATTAATGAATAAACTATCAATATCTACTCTCATTTCTGGTTCTAAAGGTATTTCATCTGTTAAATTATATCAGTGCAATAAACTAATTTGTTACAGTAGTATAAAGTACTTAGTGGGAAAATATACTAGAAAAATGGAAAACGTTTCATTGATAATCTATATGATAGTTTGCTCAGAGTAACTAAAAAGAATGTAAATAATCGTAACTGAATTACATAAAAGGTCATATATACAATTTATCTAACACCACATAAATTAAGCTTAATGAAACAGATAGAAGAAGGTGCACAAAACCGGCCGTAATAGTTCTTTTCAAGTTACTAAGAGAGATGATAAGTTGATAACCTCGAAGAGAAATGACATGAAAATAAAATATGAGAGAGAGAGAGAGAGAGAGAGAGAGAGATGGACGTCTTACCGGAGACTCTCCTTCATTGCAGGTATGACAAGAAGGCGTTCCGTGGAATTACACCACAGCTTAGTCGTAATAAAAAGCTCAGAACGGGAGTTTATGAGACCAAGTCTGAGGGCGTCTCTGATGGCTTCTCCAACAGGGTTCTCAGTTTGGTAGAGTGCCGCTGTGTCGAAGTGGCGATAACCCATCTTGATGGCCTCAATAACCGCCACCTTAACCTCATCACTACATGCGGTCAGTGTTGCTGTGCCCATTCCGATCACTGGCATGGGCCGAGGACCATTGGAAGAGCTTATCATTATCTTCGGAATGTTTTCCATGATCGATCTTTTCGCGGGTTCTCTCTCTCTCTCTCTCTCTCTCTCTCTCTCTCTCTCTCTCTCTCTCTCTCTCTCTCTCTCTCTCTCTCTCTCTCTCTCTCTCTCTCCTTATGCGAACTCTTCTCCAACCTAGGCTATAATATAGTTTGCTTTCACACCATTAATTAATTGATGGTGGTGACAAAGTTTTTGAGTCACATAACCTCTTGGTTCTGCAAATTTATTTTGCATGCATGCAGGGGTGTTGTCGCTAGTCACACCCCAGAACCAATCGAAGCTTTCAAGCCACAGTTTTGTTTATTTGATCACCGATGTGTGTAATTTATCTCCCTTTCAACTTGTCTCTTTCTGCTTTCACCGGCCGCTTTGTGTCGGTTGGCTAACAGCTCGTCCTTTAGTCTTTTAATGCCATTAACTTAAGCAGCATTTTCTTCGTGATATTCTTTTATCAACTTTAGTTGTAGTTGCTTTAAGAAACTTTACTGTTGCAATATTAAACCAACATTGATTTATAAGCAGAGGCGGATCCAGCCGGAAAGTCAAGTGGATGCATAGTTGACCGTTGACCGGTGTAAATTAATAAAAAAAACAAAAAGTAGAATAACATTAAAACCTTCAACTAAATGCCATTTTACAGGTGAAATCTACGAGGGCACATAGCTAAGAAACGTTTGATAACATTTTCATTTGTAATATTTGAAAATCCTTCTCTTTCAACCACGCAAATTACACAATCATTTAGAAAATCATCCGAAATTCGATTCCGCAAATCCGACTTTACAAGCTTCATCGTGGAAAAACATATCTCTACCGTTGCGGTTGCAACCGGCAAGACCAACGACAACTTCACTAACCGATAAATCAACAGAAAGAACCGATGCATCTTGGTTTCCACCATCACTTTAGCAAGGTCGGATATGCTCTTCAAAGTTGCAAATCTTTCATCTTGTTGCATATGATTGGGGTAAACCGAAAGTTCTTGTAGAATATCCAACCTATCTTTATAGCTAAAATCATGTGGATAGAAATCGATTAACTTCCGTAACTTGGATGGGTCAAAGTCACAAAATGAGTCATGTGGATTCAAAATCTGTCATACAAATAAGCAGTTCGGAACTTACTTCATTAAAACGATCACCGAACTCTTGAATTTGTATATCCAAAACCATGTTAAAACAAAAAAAAACTCGTAATAATGACGATTGGAAATATTGGTATATTGTCTTCGAGCTCTTGGGTTGACATAAACTTCTTCCATGTTCAATATTTTAATGCCATTATTCTCACAAAAAGATGTGATATCCAATATAAGTGCATCAAACCCATCAATTCTTATCCTTTTTAACGTTGCAGTGGTTGATTTCATGCAACTTATAGCATTCACAATATATTGATCCTTTCTTTGTAGAGCTTGTGACAATATGTTTGTGATCCCCAAAATTTCAACATCAATTGCAAGTGGAACACAAAATCAAATGATCGAAGATATATTCGAAGACCACTTGCTTGACGTTGACTAAAACTATTAAGGCCTTCATCTTCAATATATTCAAGCACACCAAAAACAGATGAAAACAAACCAACCAAACGTGATAAAGTTTTATAATGAGAATTCCAACGCGTATCTCCGACTCTAGTAAGAGAAAGTTCTTGGTTTAATCCACTTCCGGTTTCAATTTCACCACGGCCGATGGATTCTTCTAGTTTATCTTTTTGACTTTCGTGCATCATATCTGTACATTTACAAGAAGCACACACAACATTCATTAGAACAGCTACCATATCAAAAAAGTCTCCAACGTCGTGATGTTTTTTTACAACCGCCACAATGACTAGCTGAAGTTGGTGAGCAAAGCAATAAACATAATACACAGAGGTATTTTCTCTCAAGATTAAAGATTTTAAACCATTAAAGTTTTCACTCATATTGCTTGCTCCATCATAACCTTGACCCCGAATCTTCGTCAAACTCAATCCATATTCAGAAAATAAAGAGTCAATAGCAGATTTTAAAGACAATGCAGATGTCTCCTTCACATGAACTAGACTAATAAACCTTTCTTTTACAATCCCACATGTAACATATCGCAAAACTACCGCCACTTGTTCCTTTTTGGATATATCGTTGGACTCGTCAACTAATAAAGCAAAAACATCATCACCAATTTCTTCAAAAATTGATTTAAGTACTTCTTGTGCAAAACAATGAGCAATATCTTTTTGAATACATGGAGCCACCATTTGATTGTTCCCGGGAGCATTCTGTAACGTAACTTTCCGTGAAATCTCATTTTGATCCCGAACCAAATTCAATACTTCCAAGAAATTTCCTCTAAAAAGAGACATTTCAGACTCATCGTGACCACGAAAAGGTAATGCACATTTCAATAAACATCTAGAAGTATCAATGGAAGCATTTAATCGGATTCGATGTTCATTCCTTATAGCATCATTTTGCTTATGAAGAGCAGTGGCAATAGATTGATTTTGTTTCATCAAATCTTCACATTTTTTAAGTGCTATGGAATGGGAACTAGTAAAATTGCCTTCATGAGTCTTAAGTCTTTCCGGTTTATTCCAACAACTAAAACCTTCTGTTACAAAAGCATCACCGTCGCCCCTTTTACTTGATACATCTTTAAATAAGTAACAACACAAACAAAATGATTCATTTGTTTTTTTTTACTATACTCCAACCATTTACTGTATTGAAGATGATCAAACCAAGCCAGATTGAAACGTCTTGTCCTACCTCCTATCTCTTTTGTTGGAAATGTATGATCACGCGGTTGACAATGTCCTCTAATCAAATATTTTCACCTTATTTCTTCTCTTTGATTAGGGTGTTAATCTGAAAAAAAAAATTCTATCGGATGGATCCCATGGAGTTTCACTCAAATCAATTTCAACCGGCACCGATGGAATAGAGCTAGGTTGGGGAATATCATTAGAGGCGGTCCCGGATGAAGATGCGCCATCAATTGATATCCGTCTTTTTAAAAATCTTTCCATTTATCTGTTAATAGAAATTGTTATTATTCATTGTTACAATAAAACTCAATAATTATCAATCTATTATATTTAACAGTTAACATATGAAGGTCAAATAATCCATTCAGGGGACAAACTAAGAAACAATCTATTATTCAAGCATTTTAACTAACAATACTTGCAATATTTATATGGACCCACTAACCCATTACAAACAACAAAGTTGTAATTACATATGCCTATAAAAAACCAAAAATTAACAATACAACCAAAAGAATAACTAATTTTCATCGAGTCCACAAACCAACAAAAGAAACTTATAAACCAACAAAAATCGATTTCCCCTAATAAAATGAAAGTATATTATAGATTTACATGTAAAGATTTACCCAGGTAGACCAAGAGAAAGAGAACAGGGGAAGCGGAGGTCGGAGGCACACTTAGGTCGTCGGCGTCGGCATCAGTTTAGGCGACGATAGTCTTTGATCTCCAGCGAGGTTATTTTTTAATGGAATGGTGAATTGGGGCCATGGTGGGTCTGTGGCTAGGTTTAAAATAAAGAAGAAGATAAGATAAAAAAAAGTGAAGCAAACAAATTGCAGGTTAGGAATTGTGTGTACGTTTCCAAAAAGGTAACAGGATGTATTTGTTGGATTAGTGTCTAAGTCCATAACTATTTTGGTATGTACTTGACCCGATGGTGCATGGTCCTTTTGGGTTGCCTTCACCAAAGCAACTTGATAGGATGAATTATGGAGAGAAAGGATTAATTATGATTTATTAATATATTATGAGAATAATATATTAAAGGAGAAATCATATTATTTAATTAATATTAGTCAAGAATTAATTGATAATTAATTTTGTGGCTAAAAGAGATTAATTAAACTTAAGGGACTGGAACTGTAATTATAAGATAATTGCATTTGGGCTATGGATCACCTTGAAATAATAGGTTGGACGAATTCTATGGGAAACCCATTAGAAATCGTCCAAGGGATATTCTAAAAGGGTCAATGGGCTGCTTAGGGCTTAAGCAGTCAGATTAGGGTTTCCTAGTTGAAAACCCTAATAGCCTACATGTATATATAGTACCCTTAAGCCCCAAAAACGTGGCTAAGAGTTCCACTAGGGTTTCTGGACGTTTTTGGGCAGCCTCCTCTTTCCTTATTCTTCATCCTCTTGCTCTTGGTGTTTGTGAGCCATTAGAGGAGTGACACTTGTGACTCTAAGCTTTCTAAAGCCATTACAAGGAGGATTTGAGATTGTTATTGCTACATAACAATTAAGGTATGATCTAAACCCTAATTCATATGTTAATATTGATTATCACATGCTAGATCTAGGGTTTATAGTCTTGGATGAATGCATGTACAATAGAGAAACCTAGATCCAAGCATTAGGGTTTGCATGAGCACATAGGATGTTCTTATGGCCTAAACCCATCAATGGTATCAGAGCCTTGATTGGTTTCTATTGTATTGATGCCTTGGTTATTTGTTCAAGCTTCAAAATCGATTTTTTGGCTCCCTGACTGATGAACTCGGCGAGTTCCAATGTGGACTCGGCGAGTTGCTCCAACTCGGCGAGTCCATAGAGGAACTCGGCGAGTTCGAGCGTCAGTAAGAGCAGATTTCGGGATTTCTTGCTATTTTGCTTGAGGATACTTGCCTTAATTGTTTTGGGTCTTTAATATTCGAATTTTATCTTATATTTGAGAATATCCTTGATTAAACAAAAGATAATTACCAATTGATTAGATAATAACTTCCTTATATGATTAAAGATTAATTATTTGTATTAATTGGGTAACTTATCTTGCAAGAAATTGAAATTAGGTCAAATTTAGATAATCATTAAATTAATTGTTTAATTTAAATTATTTGCTATTTGATCCTTGTGTTTTTGAAATGTTTCAAAACTTGCCCTCAAGTTTTGGAATTTAAAAGTTGATTAAAAGTTTAATTTAGAAATGTTAGATTCTAAAACCCTAGTATTGTTTTTTGAAAAGTTCAAATCACACCCTTATGGTTTTATTAAATTAATTAAGTGTATAATTAAAAGATAGTTAATAAATCCATAGTGATATGGTTTACATTTAATTAAATTAAAAGTATGTTTTATTAAATTAGACCACCTAGTATTTTAAAAGTGTAAAATACACCCTATACTATATATAACATTAAAAGTCTAGTATTATATATATGTATGAGTAAACAGTCAGTCTTACCGTTAGTAGGCCTCATTCACGAAGCTAGTCTATAAGGGGTGTTTAAGGAATTTGCCTATAAAATGGCGATTGAATGGGTATCCACTCTTACCCACCGCACTCTTGACTAGTGGATGGTCGTTAGCCGAACGGGTAGGATAGGGCAAACCCTTTCCATTAAAAGTATAATGAAGTATTAAGTAACTAAATGTCTTATACAAAATTACCAATCTTAGTTACTTTAGACAAAAGTGAATTGATGCAATTCCATGAAATTACACTTTGTGCCCTTGCGAAGACATTAGTGGAGCATGTGTGGCTAACCGGCACACTAAATGGTACTAAGCAAAGGTAGCAAAGGGTGACTCATTGTTTGTCATAGTTCGGTGGAGCGTGTGTGGTTAACCGACACATCGAATAGGTGACTGTAACATTGGGGGCACCATGTAAGTTTGCATGGTTATTCACACCCTGTTTTGTGATCATCGGCATCCCAGTCACAAATCGAGGGGCATATTGA
Organism: Lactuca virosa; assembly: GCF_052849685.1. Classification (NCBI taxonomy): domain Eukaryota; kingdom Viridiplantae; phylum Streptophyta; class Magnoliopsida; order Asterales; family Asteraceae; genus Lactuca; species Lactuca virosa. The sequence goes on along the minus strand of NC_136428.1, from coordinate 55,615,709 downwards.
GATTTAAACATGCCATTGAAATGTTCAATGAATCTCAAAAGATCTAGGAATTTTCAATAGATTTAAAACTTAAATTTTTTTTTTTTCGTTTTTCATGGTGGAAATTAGTGAATCGTCATTCACTTACCTTCAAATGTTCTGCAATTTGGGTTACGACATCCCTCTCCCAAGTTGTAGAGTATTGTGTTGGGTCCTAGCCTTAATATCTCATTTGGGTGATTTATTAAGGACTCAATCAATCAACTAACTTGAATTTTTCTCCCGTTTTGTAGATGTCAAAGTATGACAACTATGGTCTTCCCAAATCCCGTGGAACAAGCTTTTCACATGAAGATGATATTCCACGATTCGATAGAGGAACACGAGATCATGCTTCACTTCCTCCACCTCCTCCTATTGTTCTCCCTAACCCACAAGTTCAAAAGGTTGAAAAGTTAAAACTCACTCAAGCCCTTTTGGCAAGTAAACATGAAGAAGGAAAGTCAGTGTGTGCACACGTCCTAGAGATGAAGTCGCACATTGATAAGTTAAGAATGTTGGGGTCTGTTGTCTGTGAGGAGCTGGCTGTTGACTGGGTTCTTCAGTCACTTCCTGACTCATATAGTGAGTTCGTAAGAGAGTACTATATGATGAACCACGACGTAACCCTCATCGATCTCACCTATATGCTTATTGCTGCTGAATCAGCAATGATTTGGCGCACTGGAAAAGCAAAGTTGATTGGTGGATCTGCCTTCCAGACCTCTATGGATATAGACAATGGCAACGAAAGGCATGCCATGATCGAAAATTTTGATCATAAGAGAAAGGCAAAGTCAGAAGTAATTCCGTGTGTTGTTCCAAAAGAGTCAATTTGCTTTTATTGCCAAGAGAAGGGGCATTGGAGACGAAGCTGCCCTATTTACCTAAGAGATCTAAGAGATGGGAGAGTCAAAACGTATGGCTCTACTTTAGGTAAAATCCATTAACTAACTCTTTTAAGTTCCTATTCTAGATTCTTAATACATAATGTGATAAGATTACATTTCGATGTCTTGTAGGATCGAAGAAAAGAGAGGAATCTTAAGGGAAGAAGTGAGCGGAATCTAATCGTGAAGAAATGGATTTCGATCGCATTACTTGAAGATTAGAATCTTAAGCTACTACTTGGAGTTAGAATAGATTGCTTAGGAATATTTAACAACGTAGTTTTTCAGTTGAATTGCATTGTAAGGACAAATTTTTCCGCAATAATATAAATTTTGATTTTATATTATTTATTTATCCTTGCAATGGCGTGTATGAAAAATTGATGTAAGTTTCTATTATTAGCAATAATGGATTTGATTCTTAATTATGTTATTTGTGGAAAGGTCAAGAATTTACCAAATAGGGAAAGTTTCTCATCGCCCAAGTTTCAATTGGACAGAAACTTGGAATCATACAACTTGGTTGCATAATGAATGAGAAATTTCATATTTGGAAATTAGACTAATTCATTGACAAAGTGTCAAGTGAAGGACTAGGAGATCGAGTACACAAGGTTGTGTGTTGATCAAGTCCACCACAAAAGTAACAAAGATATTCGTCATGATTTACTAAGGTTAAGTAAATATGATTATACTTATGAGATTAAGTGTAATTCTCAATTGATTGAAAGAGTTTCAATAAATAGCAGAACGAATAAGAAGAATCAAGTAGGCAGAAAGATAAAAGTTTCTCTATTCTAAGAAGAAGGGAGAGTACCTTTTTATTATGTTTTATGATAGGTCTTAATGATTAAGAACCATATCTCAATTGATCCTCTAAGTGAGTCTTAGTGCAATTGAATGTCTGAGAAGAGGAATCAAGAATTGAAGAAATGGTTAAATCAAGAAGTCAATCATACTTCGTTCCAAAACCGAGTCTTAGAGTTAAGATTGTGAATTGAGTGACAAGTCTTAAGAAGGTTTATAACATTCATCAAATGTGAAATTTGAAAAGGTTTTCTTATTCTTGCACAATTGGAAAGTTGTGATGTCTTGGATAAGACAAAGACCAACTAGGGCCAATTTATGAAGTGTTTTGTCTTGATAAAAACTACACTAACTCTTGAATATTTGTTTGTCGAGAAATGTTTATTGACAAAAGAATCTTGTATGTCAAGGAGTCAGTGGGAGTCTTAATGGTCTTGAAAAGTTTCAAGAATTAATCGAGAATAAACCTTATCGATCATCACTAGCACACGACTTGAGGTTTACAACCTATCGTGTTGACATTATTTTGTTTCTGTGCCATTCCAATTAAGTTAATTATGCATGTGAGTTCTATGAGTTCTCATTTGAACGCATAAAAGGCAAGCACCTTGATCAATGAAAAGTACGTTGATTTGAAAGGGTGAGCTGCTTAACTACTTGGAAGACATGGTGGGCACTCGTGTTACCATAAGGCAAGAAATCAAGATTGAGAAAGTTCAGTCCATATGAGTTTGGATTTGTCGCAAACTTTGGTTTTGACAAATTCGCATGGATAGGAACACATACACCATTAAAATCTAAGTGTCATAAGATTCCCTCCTTCATGAAAATGACTGTGAGGAAATGCTTTCACTAAGAGAGATTTTAAGAAGATAGTGATTGTGAAATTGTATTCTCGAATTCTATTATGGTTACGGCATCGCTTTCCATAATTCGATTGTGAGATTTGGCAATTAGTCTGGATTGTTTAGACACACATATGAGCTATCTAAGGCAAAGGTGTATAAGTTTAAGAAGCTTAGATAAAGGATTATCAAAGCATTAGGTATTAGAAATATGAACTTCATAAATTCAATAAGTATTGTTTTCTGGAAGTTCAGTTGTTTTCTAAAAACATGTCAAAGCTAGTGGGAGCATAAGTGTTATGCTTATATGATAATAATCATCATGATAGTGGGAGTATAAATGTTGTGCTTGTATGATTATTAAGGCAAGTATTGCAAGTTAGCAATATTAATTATAGAAAACAAGAGTCATACTTTGCAAAGTCGTAAGGGTTGAATAGTTGTTTTGCTATAATTAAGGGAGAGAATATTGTACTTCGTTTCAAAATCTAAAGCTTAGATTGAGAAATTTTAATAAATTTAGTCAAAGGATACATAGTGTGTTCTTAAATTTCGATTATGATTACGGCATCCCTCTTCATACTTCGAATTGTAAGAACGAGACACATAAAATATTATGGCAGAAGATGGATAAAGCATAATATCTTTATGTAAGACATTATGCATCGTGTTCCATACGCTTCGAGTATAGGATCGATTGCAAGTGCTATAATATTTGACCATTCTAAAATTTTCAAAATGTCTAGCGCATTTAGAGGGAAAAAGGACTAGAATCGGTTTTGACTAAAATAATTAAACAACTATCAAAGGACGATCCAAAGCTCGTTGAGGATTGATCGCTTGTGAGTAGTTGGAAGTATGGTATTGGATGACATTATTATGAATAGATAAGATTCTATTAAGAATGAATTGTCATATGGCAAATATGGAAATGTTTCCATATTGGGAGTTGGATATTGAGAATCTGTATCTAGATTAGAAACTTTTATGCAAGAAGGATGTTCAAAGGAATGTACTTTGAGTGAGAGACATCATATCTATAGAATTGTTTCTGATAGAGATTGGCCGAGTCTTGATGATTTTGAGCTGTGACTTTACGAAAGAATCATTGCATAAAATGTTAGAATCTAGCATAAGTAACAATAATTTGATATTCTTATACTTGTGATAAGGATTGGGAGTTGTGAAATGAATATGATTGGAAATGTGTTCATTTGATCTATTTCACAAAGAAAGGACCATAGGTAAACATTGTGTGCATGCTGAGAGCATGGGACAAGTGTAGTAATAATTCAAGTAAGAAGTTGATTACCCGAAATAACAAATAATGAGTAATCAATATGGTGATTAAATAAAATGTTTTATTTATACCCAGAGTTTGGGGCCATATGGGATTAGTATTATTCTTGTGTTTCACTTTGCATGTTTTGACTTCCTGAATAATTAAATTATTTCAGAATAATCAAATTATTCGAATGGTCCACAGTCGTTCATATGTTGGAAGTAGGTATGAATGAAGACTATCATGAATTGGTTTGTAGATTGTCTAAAGTGTATTAGACATAAGCAAATGTTTGCTGCAACGTTCATGAGTGCTTATGAATATGATTTGAGCATTGGATTAAACTCACGCTCACTTGGATCACTTCATGGATTTTATCACGAGTGATTGGTGAGACTATAATATCTTATATTCTTGAAACCGAGATGTGTGAGTTGTATCTTGTGAGTCGGTTACACATTGATAATATGTAAACGCACTAGTAACTTGGTGTCATAAAACATATTGTTGTGTGTGATTCGGTAAGTGAGTGCAAGCAAGCATTGAATCAAAGTTTATCCGTTCCTTTTATCCAAAGTAGGATGAAAGCGATATCTGTGGGCCCCTCGATGATTTAGTGATGACAACTAAGCGCTTGGCCAAGCCGGGACTAATTTGATGTGTTCAATTGTAGTCTGTTGTCAGTCGTCATAAATCGGAAATCGGGAAACAACACATAGACAGAGAGAATGATTTAAATCCATGTCTCAGTCTATACGATATCTAGAATGGAGGAATATATGATCCCTTATCTAAAGGACACGCTTCTGATAGGATCAGAGTTGACAGCGGTTTTTGAAAGCTACGATTGCAGATCAGGATCTGAAGTCATACGCAGAATAGTTATTAGACTTATCCAAGTGGGAGACTGTTGGATTAGTGTCTAAGTCCATAACTATTTTGGTATGTACTTGACCCGATGGTGCATGGTCCTTTTGGGTTGCCTTCACCAAAGCAACTTGATAGGATGAATTATGGAGAGAAAGGATTAATTAGGATTTATTAATATATTATGAGAATAATATATTAAAGGAGAAATCATATTATTTAATTAATTAGTCAAGAATTAATTGATAATTAATTTTGTGGCTAAAAGAGATTAATTAAACTTAAGAGACTGGAACTGTAATTATAAGATAATTGCATTTGGGCTATGGATCACCTTGAAATAATAGGTTGGACGAATTCTATGGGAAACCCATTAGAAATCATCCAAGGGATATTCTAAAAGGGTTCATGGGCTGCTTAGGGCTTAAGCAGTCAGATTAGGGTTTCCTAGTTGAAAACCCTAATAGCGTACATGTATATATAGTACCCTTAAGCCCCAAAAACGTGGCTAAGAGTTCCACTAGGGTTTCTGGACTTTTTTGGGCAGCCTCCTCTTTCCTTATTCTTCATCCTCTTGCTCTTGGTGTTTGTGAGCCATTAGAGGAGTGACACTTGTGACTCTAAGCTTTCTAAAGCCATTACAAGGAGGATTTGAGATTGTTATTGCTACATAACAATTAAGGTATGATCTAAACCCTAATTCATATGTTAATATTGATTATCACATGCTAGATCTAGGGTTTATAGTCTTGGATGAATGCATGTACAATAGAGAAACCTAGATCCAAGCATTAGGGTTTGCATGAGCACATAGGATGTTCTATGGCCTAAACCCATCAGTATTATGGGTGGGTGTCAGCTAAAGTCAAAGGGGGACCATTATTTTAAAAAAAATTAATATATATAAATATGGTGGGACCCAAAATTAAGTGGGGTCCAAACACCTCACTCATTCTACATTGGCTCTGCCACTGTTTATAAGTGCTTATTTTATGAAACTAGGTGTAGGTTAGGTCTTTTTTCAAAGTTACTTGCCTATTTGGTAGCAAGTAAATTAATAAATTATTATCACGCTAGTAGTATAGCCGAAACCAGAACAGTTTACAAGGAAAAGGACTAAAGAAACTGAAAACAAAACCATTGACAAAGAAGTGAAGAACAGACTCCAAAGAAACTAAGAGGCGAAAACAACCAATGGAAAATCTTGAAACTCTATGCCTAACTCACTGGGGCAAAAGCCTGAACGATGTAACTTGGAGCCACCAGCTTAATTAATAGGAGGAACATGAAGAGGAATTGCACCAAAACCATTCACAAACAAAGAAACACCTCGAACTTGAAGTTATGCTTCTTTATGGGATATACTCACTTATAACATTAAAGCTATCCGGAGCGGAGAGTATAAACTCATGCATGAAAGTTGACTTGGGAGTCCAAGGGACGCGTGAACACCGTCCCTAACATTTGGTGGCTTGGCTGTGGAGTCTCTATGAAAACGGATGAAGACGACCAATAGGAAGCAAACAGCAACAACGGTCCAATTTTTGACCGTTTTTCCTTTGTATCCGTTGTAATAAAAAAATTATTTAATTTTCAATTTTAAAAACACAAACTACAACTATATATAAATACCACCTATTCACACTACAAAAACACACAACTTCTTTCTATTTTCTTACCTTTTTCTTCAACCTATTGATCCAAATCAAACACCCTAAATGATCCATATGCAAATGTTAGTTATATGTAATTGATAACTTCATCAATCCAACAACTTTTATTCACCAATCTTTCATACTACCCAAACTACTACCAACAACAACAACGACCACAACAATTCAATCAACCCTAATTTCAAGTCTTTCAACAACAACTTTCTCAACAATTTCAACCCCAATCTTCTCAACCTCAAAAATTTCATGCACAACCTTCACAATTATCTCAATCTCAACCTATAAACCTCTTCAATGATGACGAACGGGTCCAAGAAACACAACAACCAACTCAAAGAAGACAGAAAAAGGAAAAGAACCAAAAAAAAATTACGCAATGGAGCGAAGATGAGGAGGAAACGTGTTTTAGACAACTTTCATGCACAATTGGGAAGGGAAACAGAGCGAACGTACGACACGGTCAGTGCAAAATGGCGTGACCTATGAGCGGCGTGCACGAAATTTAATGACATATTTGACAATCTTAAAAATATACACAAAAGTGATAGCAACAATTTCAATATTTTATCAACCATATGCTACCAATACAAAATTACCAATAATGGTAAACCATTCGGCAACCAAAAAACGTGAGAAGTTTTTTGTAAGGATAAAAAATGGGTCCTTTATCCGGGTGGGGCGCATTCAGGATCTACCACCGAATCCAACAAAATGCCAAGAACTTCTGAGTCCAACGTGAGTTTTGGCCTCGGCCTCAATGATGACTTCGATGACACTGAGGGGGAGGGTCCACCGAAAGTCCAAATTCATCGACCACCGGGAAGGGATAAATTGAGAAAGGCGGGGTCTTCAAGCGGAAAAGCGAGTAGCGAAGACGTACTTGCGGAAAAAAATAGACAAAACTCTAACTTTTCTAGAAAAAAATGAATCAACGAAGGAAGTTCGTTGCCGAAAAATAGCACTTACTGATCTTCAAATCATGTTCAAATAGCAATATTCTTGATTCCTTAGCAACTTTGTGGCTTTTTTGATTCATGTATGGATCATGTTCTTCCGATAGTATGGGTTCATACTACCTTCCACACCAATCCATACCAGATCCAAGAACTGCTCCAAGGTTTCCAAGTCACTACACTCTGCTATTGATACGTATTTTCACACATACAGAGTTTAATGACCTGATTATTTCTTTCCTAGATTTCACTCGGACCTTGCGTCTCTACCGACACCCTATCTTACGAATATATGCCTTATCAAACACATAATAAACTTCCTAGGCTTTCCTTCTAGGATTCCTACCACCCCTCCTTACCATTGGCTAAGGAAGTACTTTAATTAATATTAACTAATTATCGGACGAATACGATTACATGCCTCTAAAATCAAACAGTCGGTCGACTGAGAGATTCGACACTATGGCAGTTAGACTCAGACAAGAGTTGTGCAATAGCGCCAAATCAAACAATCTAAAACTATTTAATTCTGGGAGCATGCAACCAAACACATTTATCAAATAACTAATCCATATTAATATAGATTCTAAGTAGCAATTAACAAGCAAATTCCTAGTCTATAAAGCATCTTAAGTATCGGGCAATTCTAACCGAGAATTTCTTGAAAAGATCCCTAGCCTACATACTAGCATGCATTTCTAACATTTCATATATCAGCAAACATAACAATTGTGGATATTTTGGGAATCACTTTCCTTTCTGAGCTTTGGATGACTGCACACATTGCATTCTTTCCTTTTTGTATTTTTCTTTTTATGAAAATATTTGTTAATTACTCAGATCCTTAGTTTGAGTCTGGAATCACACGAGTGTTTATCCAGTTTACTCAAACCATGACTCTTATACCAACTTGTTACGTCCTGATTTTCAACCAAAATTCTTCATTTTTATTTATTAAAATATATCAAGGTTATAATTACATTATGCGGAAACATGTTGCAAATACGCGTGTGTACATTCGAACCTTGCCCTTCTCATAATGTACCTGAAAAACATTTATAACAACTAGGTAAGCGCTAGGCTTAGTGAGTTCTCGAAAATACCATATACCATTATATGTATACATGCATACAAACAATAACTCACGATCTACAAATAAGATGTGTATCTTGGAATACGCGGGCATGTAGGCTCCTAGATTCTTTAACTATTCCACCATCATCCCTTAACTAAATCTATGTGGGTCTATACGTTCCTGAACTCTTTAACCGTTCCACCATCAACACCTACCTAAGTCTAATATCACAATAATTACGTATATAGAGACTGCACTTTTAGATTCTACTAATACAGACAAATCTATACTTTCCACTCTACCAGTTCACACTTAAGCACATAAAGATTATATTGATAGCTCTACTCTATTCATTCCATGTCCTAACATTCATGGATATATATTGCAGTACATGGTATAGTGAGATAACTCACCTGAACAATTTCTTCGACGATTGACAGATATCCCTCTGGCATAACCGGTAACGTGTCTAACATATATTAACCTAGAATATTATAGCTTATCAGTTCCTATGACAATCTGATAATGAAAGTCAAATCTATCACTAATCCCAATGAATACCAAGAGTTCTATTAAATAAGGATCAGTTAGGCTAGACAATTGGGAGGCGGGATCATTTTAGCGTATAATCTTTCTAAAATCCAACAACCAAGCCAACATGACCATTCTAGACATCTCTCCCGTAAGTAGATCAATCAACTTTATAACTGGAATTACTGATAAATCCTATATATATATATATATATATATATATATATATATATATATATAATAACGACTATGAATATTAAGTACACTAGAAGCATAGCTTAACTTATAGAGAGTTTCTTACAAAAAACAGGATTTACTCTGGCAGGACTTCGATACTGAGCACTTCCAGTCCACCGGACTCTCAGATGCCTCAGGGTCTCACTAAAAAAAATTCCTAGACACTCGAAAGTAGCTCTAGAGTTCGAATTTAGAGAGAGATGTACGAGAACGATGTGTGAAATGAAGAAGCTTGATCCAATATTTATAGGCTGATTCGGGGTGCACGTCGTGCATATGGTCGGGTGTGCGTCGTGCACTTGGTGGGAGGTGCTAATGTGGCGTTGTCTGGGTGGTGACACGTTGTCCGTACACGTGGCTGCGCATGAAAATTCTTATTATCTTTGAAAATTCATATCCTCTTCATACGAGCTCTACTTTTGATGCATTTTATATCCACGTGTAGCTATCGACGAGATCTACAACTTTTATTTGGACTCTGTCGTCTAATTTTAACTTTATTTTTAAAGCTATATTTTTAACATGCTTAGACTGTTAAAGCTCGTATAAAAATCATAACTCTCTCATACGGTATTTGTTTAAGAAAGCAATGTATGGAATTTAAATCCTTTTCTTTTTCCTTACACTCAAGAAGTTTCAAATCACCATTTTAACGGTGATTTTCAGATTTTTGGAATTTTTTTTGAAACGGCAAATAAAAATAAACATCTCCTCTGCCTGGGATTGAACCCAGAACCTCCTGGATAGTTGTTAGATTAGAAACCTCCTTGTTAACCAAGTTGGCTAGCCCCAACTTGTAGAAGGTGCAACATGAGAACTTCCCAGGGGATCACCCATCCTAGTACTACTCTCGCCCAAGCACGCTTAACTCTGGAGTTCTGATGGGATCCGGTGCATTAGTGCTGGTATGATTGCACCTTTCAGATTTTTGGATGAACCCTATAAAAGTAGGTCCGAAAATTTTGGCTTAATTTCTTCAATTTCTTTGTAGGATAAGCTTGGGGAAGCATTGTGGAGGAGATTGCAAGTGAATACAAGAAAAAATTTCGTGTTTCAAGCTACAAATCGGGTATTCTCTTTCCAATTCCTTGACTTTGCATTGTTAGTCATAAAAGCTTAAACCTTTGTGCCTAAACTGTCAAATTGAGTGTCAATTGTGTGTTAGTTCTTTGAATTGGTTGTACATTGTGCTTAAGAGTCAAATTTTTGTGCTTAAATTTTGTTTCTCTCATGGCTTCATCATCTTGTGGGGGTAGCAAAAAGAGTAATTCTAAGCGTTCTAGAGTCGTTGAATCTAGGGTTAGTCAATATGGCCCAAATCCTCCACGCCAAAATTCCGGTGAATTGGCATTCTTAGATTCTTAACAAGAAGCTAGGTATCATAATTTTCTTGGACGTAGGCGCCCAACACAAAAATCCACGGACATGCCTACTCTCGAGTCCCTCCATATATATGAACAAGTCCGTGTTTTGTTTAGAAATATTGGGTGGGAAGGGTTGTTGTCATTGCATGATGTTGGTTATGTCCAACCTACTCTTGAATTTTTGTCATCTGTTTCCTTCAATTATCGAACTGAATATCTCTCATTCCGTGCTTTCAGCCGTAATTATCAGTGGCATAAAAATCAATTATGTGAACTCATTAGTGCTCCAATTGCTAAAACTTACAGTCCATTTCACATATTTAATTTTCCATTTCAAGAGGATTCTAAAGCTTTTTGGGGGAGAATTTCAGGATTGAACTATACTCCACGCGCTGCCAAAACATCAAGTATCATTCATCATGTTCTTAAGGCCACTCATCACATCCTTGGATTTGTTGTATTTCCACAAAATGAGATAAGCAAGGTTGGCCAAAAAGAATTAGAGCTTATGTGGTGTATGATCCACAACCCAAATCAACTTCCCGATTTTGGATTATGGATCATTTTCAAATTGTTGAAGTTATCCCGCAGCATTAATGGTAAATTACTTTGTGGCGGCATGATTACAATTATTCTCAACCACCCAGCTCTTGCCATTCGTTTTCCACCCGGTCTCGAAGTTATTAAGGGTGAAACTCGCCTAACAAAAAATGTCCTTCAAAACATGCATTTGTTCCATATAGATTACGAAACGCAAGTTGTTTATTGGGCTATTGATAGCCGCGACTACCTTTGTATTGATCATCAAAATTCCCAACTTCTTAGTTTGTCCAATCCCATACACAATACTGTTTGGCGCCTTAGTTCCAATTTAGGTGTCCCGATGCCCGAGCCTGATTCTGATAATGAGCCTATTCCTTATGTTGCTGCGCCAGTACAACAAGAGCCCATCACGCATCCTCATCATGACATGTATATGCAAGAATTTCATAGGTTGCATGAAGACAATAGGCGTTTGCATCGTGACTATTCTGAACTTTATGACAATGTTTGTGAGATAAATACTAAGATGGTGGAGTATAGAGAAGACTTCTACACCTTTAGAGACAATCAACAAGCACGCAACCAACATGTGGATTCCCTTGTGACCGACATGCATAGGGTACTCTGTTTAGGTGGTCAACCCACACGACCACCTTATTGCCCTCAATATCCACACTACCCTCCACCGTACAATCCACAATTACCACAACAATATCCTCCGCCATTTCCACCTCAAAATCATCCTCAGTAATCTATCCCGCTCTCTTCCCAAGCATCGAGGATGATGCACATTTTTTAGCTTGGGGAGGGGTGTATTATGTGCATTGCATTCTAAAATCAAAATTAAAAAAAAAATAAATAAAAAAAAGTTTTAGTTTATGTTTATTTTTCATTTCTTTCGTAGTAGTTAAGTTGAGTCTTTGTACATATTCATGCTGCTTTCTAGTAAAATAATTAATTAATTAATTAAAAAAAGAACCAAACCAAGCCTTTCAAGATTTTGTTGGGTTTTAGTATACTACAACATCCTATGGTGCACATACAACCCTAAATACCTTGGATCTATGTTTTCTCTATTATACATGCAAATGGTTTCCAAGGCATTAAACCTATAACTAGCATGCATTTGACATAAACCATATAATATACTAGTTAGGGAAACGTACCTTTTATGTGGCTTGAAGTCTTGATGTATTTGGCCTTAAGAGCTTAGCACCAATAGTATGAAATGCCTCAAATGGAATCACAACACACCTAGGACAAAGGTGGCTCTTGAGAGAGAATTCCATGCACCAAAACACCTCCATATTTCTCTAAGAAAAGAAGTGGTGATTTTGGCTATGGAGTAGCCTATTTATATGTAGGATTCCAAGGGTCATGGGTATAACCCATAATCCATACCCATGGGTTTTATGATCCATGGTTCATGTGGCCCAACTCTTTATGTATCCATACATAAACTTGGTCCAACATGGATCATAAGCCCAACACATATAAATATAACTAATTATCATAATTAGTCCCCATAGATTTAATTAGTCTCTTTTGATCACTAAATTAATTCCAAATTAATTCTTGATCGATACTAATTAAAACATATGATTTCATATTAATATATTATAACTTATAATATATTAATAAACCATAAATAACCTTCTCTCAAAAGTCCATCCTAACAAATTGTCCTGATGATATGCAACCCAAATGGACCATGCTACTCTCGGGTCAAGTACATACCAATAATAGTTATGGGCTTAAACATCTAATCCAACAGTCTCCCACTTGGATAAGTCTAAAACTATTATTGCAAGTACGACTTCATAACCCGACTAGCAATCGTAGCTCTTAAAGCCGTTGTCGAACTCTGAACAAATCAATGACGCGTCCATTAGATAAGGGATTATATATTCCTCCATTCTAGATATCATATGGACTGAGACACGGATTATAATCATTCTCTCTGTCTATTTGTTGTTTCCCGATTTTCGATTTATGATGACTGACTGATTGAACAAATCAAATCAGTCCTGGCTTGGCCAAGCACTCACATGTGTCCTCGCTAAATCATCGAGGGGCCCACAGATATCGCTTTTATCCCGAAGGTAAAAGGAATGGATAAACTTCGACTCATATGGCTTGTTCTACTACTTGTTGAATCATACACAAAGCAACGTTTATAACATCGAGTTACCAAATGCGTTTTCGTGCAATCAATGTATAACCAACTCATAGTAACAACTCATATCTCTAGGTTTGAAGAATATAAGATATTATCGTCTCATGATCACTCGTGATACAATCCATGAAGTGATTCAAATGAGCGCGGGTTGAATCCAATACTCAGAACTTATGAGCACTCATGAGTGTTGTAGCACCACTTTGTCCACCAACTTGGACCTCTACAAACCAACCCATGACAGTCTTGATTCATATCTACTTCCAACATATGACCGACTGTGGATGGTTTGAATAACTTAATCATTCAGGAAGAGCGACTTAGTTATTCTGGAAGTCAAAACATGCAAAGTGAAACACAAGAATAAATGAATCAAATATGGTATCAAACCCTATGAATATAAATAAACACTTTTATTTATCACCATACTGATTACTCATTATTCATTGTTTCGGTTTTATCAACTTTATACTTGAATTAAAAACACTAGTTGTCCCATGCTCCAAGCATGTACACTATGTTTTTCTTAAACAATAGCTTTGCCATACACCAAGTATGCACTCTATGTTTGTCTATGATCCTTACTTTGTGAAATAAACCAATTGAACATAATTTCAATGATTCTAATTTCACACTCCCAAATCCTTATCGAAAAATGTGAGAATTTCAAATTCCTATCATTTATCGAAATCTGTTTAGATTTTAAACTTATATGCACTGACCCTCCTGTAATGAATATGTACAAAGTCACAAAGACTTGTCAACAGTCATTATAAGGTATTCCAATGGAGATCAACTCCATGGAAACTAAGTCTCATATTCAAAGTACATTGCCTTGGACATGCTTCTTGCATTAAGTTTTCTAATCTTACACAGATAACTTCCACCTATGGAGACAACTCCATATTCTCATTTTGACTATCACTTCTGAACAAGAGATGCCTCTTTTCAGAATATGTCAATATGGTCCTTCCAAAATTAGCACTATACTTCCAACTGTCCCTGAGCAACCAATCTTTGGTAAACCTCAGATTGTCCTCGACAATTGCTTAATCATTTTAGTCATATCCAATTCTAGACCTTTTCCCTTCTTAATGCCTCTGGGCATTTGGAAAAATTTAGAAATGACAAATATTATAGCACATGCAATCGATCCTGTACCCAAAGCAAATGGTACACGATTCATGATGTCTCACATAAAGACATGATTCTAGACCAGTCTTTTGCTACAATATTTTTATTTGCCATGTTTTCAAAATTTGACTATGAAGAGGGATGCCGTAATCATAATCGAATTTTGAGAACGCAATATATAGAATTTCCTTAAGTTGAACCAATCCAACATGAAATTCATATATATATTCTTGACTAAAGATGATTAAGGTCTCAATCTAAGCCTTTAGAACTGAAATGAAGTATATCCTCTCCCTTAATTATAGCAAAACAACTTTTTCAATCCCTGCAGCCTCACGAATTGAAACTTTTGTTGTCTATAATTAACATTGCTAACTTGCAACACTAACAATAATTATCATGCTCCCACTAACATGATGATTATTAGCATAACACTTATGCTCCCACTAGCTTTGACATGTACTCAGAAATCAGCTGGACTTCTAGAAATCAGTACTTTATTGACTTTCTTACCAAAGTTCAGATTTCTGATACGAGATGCTTTGATAAAACTTTATCAAAATCATACACCTTTCCTTAGATAGCATGCATGTGTGTCTAAACAATTTCAGAACTATGAAAAGGGATGCCGTAATCATAGTCTCAATTGTTTAGACCTTTTGCCATCTACTTCAAATCTACTTGGTGGAAGTGTTTCCTCACCATCATTTTCATGAAAGGGATCCATGTGAATCGTCAAAACCATAGTCACAAGACAAGGATAATGACAAATCCAAACTCATATGGAGTGAACTTATGCAATCTTAACTTCTTGCCACCTGGCAGTACAGGGCCTGCCATTGCTTCCAAGTTGTTATGCAACCAATTGAGAACTTTCAGAACTCCTATGCAAAGCCAACTTTAACTGGAATGGGTACAGAATATGTCAACGTGATAGGTTATAAACCTCAAGTCGTGTGCTAGTGAAGAACCTCAGGTTTTATTCTTGATTAGTTCTTGAAATTCTTTTTAGGATCTTTAAGACTCCCACTATCCTCTTGACATATAAGACTATCTTGCCAAATATTCAAGAGATAGTGCGGATTCTTTATCAAGACAAACACTTCACATAATTGGCCTTAGTTGGTCTTTGTTTTATCCAAAACATCACAACTTACCAATTTCAAATGTACAAGAGTAGGACACTTTTACTCTTACATTTGACAAGTGTTTTAAACCTTTCTTTAAGATATGTCACTCAAGTTACAATCTTGGAGTATGACTCTAAGAATTGTTTTGGAACGAAGTATGACTCATCTTCCTGATCTAACCATTTCAACAATTCAGGACTCCTCTTCTTAGTCATAAAAATGCACTAAGATGACCTTTAGAGGACTAATTGTGATATGATTTCTAAATCATTAAGATGATCACAAACATGATACTAAAGTACTCTCACATCTTTTCAGATTTGAGAAACTTTTATCTTTCTGCCTAATTTGATTCTTCCCATTCGTTCTGCCATACATTGAGACTTTTCCAATGTTTCAGAATTATACTTAAACTTGTAAGTATAACCATATTTACTAAACTTTAGTAAATCAAATAGTCTTAACGAGCTTTGTGGTGGACATGACCAGTGCACAAGAATGTGTACTCGATCCCTTTAGTCCTTCACTTGACTCACACATCCATGTGAACAAGTAATTAGTCTTGATTTTCCAATGCTTGAAAGTTCTCATTCATCATACTATTCAACTTGCATGATTCCAAGTTTCGGTCCAATTGAAACTTGGGTGATGAGGAACTTTCCTGATTTGGTAAATTTAGACACTACCACAAATGAAAGAATCAAATCCATTTTCCAATATTGTTGTCAGTGGAATCATATAAGCAACAATTTTCCACAAATGCCATTGTAAGGATACTTCAAATAAATAAAATTAAACAATTTTCTTTTATTTTAAAACTTTGCGGAAAAACTTATCCTTACAATCCACATGGAAAATTGTTGTTATCTATTCCTTAGCAATATATCATAACTTCTTAAGCAACTGCTCAAAATTCTGATGCGATCGAAATCCACCTTCGCGATCAGAATCAACATATACTTCCTTTAAGATTTCTCTCTATTCTTTGATTCTTAAAACATCAACATGTGACCCAGTCACATCATGTAATGAGGATCTCAGAATAGAACTTAACAGAGTTAGATAATGGGCTCTACCTGATGTAGAGTCAAACTTATTGACTTTAACATCCTTAGGTAAATTTGGCAGCTTTGCAATCAACGCCCCTTCCTTTGGCAAAATAAACATATGGACCCTTTGGTAATGGGACTATCTCAGACTTAGCCTTTCTCTTTACCATTTGGTCAACCGGGTTGACTATGGCCAATCCCTTTCCATTGGGAAGAGAATGCTTTTTCTGGATTTCCAGACATAAAGTTTTTGGGAAGTTGATCTTCTAATCAAATTTGCTTTACTATCGTTCCAAATCATTGCTGATTCAGCAGCACCAAACAAATAGATATGATCATTAAGGTTCATGTCATAGTCTGTTTCATAGTAGTCCCAAAGGAACTCACTATGTGACTTAGAAAGTGATTGAACATCCAACTTTCTCAAGACTTTGACACTCAACTCTCCCGGCTTGTCAATATGTGACTTCATCTCTAAGATGTGATCACACATAGACCTTGCTTGCCATTAGGGCTTGAGTGACCTTGAACTTGTGGGTTAGGGAGAATAATTGGAGGAGGTGGAGGAAGAGAAGTATGACTTCCATGAGCCAAACTCGGGAAGTCATATTCATTAGGAAAGCTTGGTTTGGGAAGATCATTGTTGTCTAAACCAGACATCAACAATGGGAGAAATTCACGTAAAGTTGATTTAAGTCCTTAATATAACACCCAATATGATATATTAAGGCTAGGACCCAACAAACTATTTTATAACTTGGAAGAGGGATGCCGTAATCCAAGCTATAAAATATTTGAAGGTAGGTGAATGACGATTCACCAATTTCCACCAAGATAAACGAAATGTATTATTAGGTTTTAATTGGTTTTGAAACTCCTAGATTCTTTTGAGATTCATTGAACTTTTCAATGGCATGTTTCAATCTCGAGTGTGCCCTTCAGGTTTTGTGACTGGGATGCCGAGGATCACAAAACAAGGTGTGAAGTAACCATGCAAATGTACTTGGTACCCTTAATATTTACCCCTCAATCGATGTGCCGGTTAACCACACACGCTCCAACGATACTATGATAAACATTAAGTTACCCTTTGCCTACCTTGTTAAGTCCAGGTTAGTGTGCCGGTTAACCACACACGCTCCACTAACAGCTTAAACAAAGTGCAAAGTGTAATTTCATGGATTAGCACCTTATTCACATTTTCCTAAGTAACTAAGATTGGGAATTTATAAGTGTTTAGTTACTTAGTATTTATCATTATACTTATAATGAAGGGAGAATTATAGTCCTTGTCCTACCTGTTTGGCTAACGACCCTCCACCGGTCAAGGAAGCGGTGAGTGAGAGTAGACACCCATTAAACTGCCATTTTATAGGCAGTAACCTTATACCCCCCTTATAGACCGGCTTCGTGAATGAGACCTACTAATGGTAAGACGACTTTATCTTATACATATCTATATAATTATAATTATAATAATAGTATAAGGGTTGAATTTTAAACTTTTAAAATTCTAAGGTCTAGTTTGGAATTAAAGTATACATGGGGGGTAACTTTACAAATTCCAAAACTTGAGGACAAGTTTTGAAACCTTTCAAAACTCTGGGATTTTTCATAACTTGTGAGTTTAATTAAGGTTTAATGAAAAAAAAAATTCAAGTTCCATAACTTGAGGACAAGTTATGGAAGACATTAAATCATTTAATGATGACATTAAAAATAGTGACTCTTCTATTTTCATAACCTATGAGACTTAATGACACTTTAAAAAGAAAAACTCTTCACTTTCCATAACTTGAGGACAAGTTATGGAGTTCATAAAAACCATTAAGATCAAATATTCCAATTAACACAATAATCAAATAATTTTTCTATGATCTAGATTAAACTCATAAGTAAAGATAATTCACATCAACAATTTTCAAGAAATTAGATAATCATATAAACTAATACAAATCTTGAAACTTTGACAATTATCCTTTGAAGACTCTTGGAATTCATAACCTAAAGAGTTAATAAATGAGACATTTCACATCCATAACTTATGGAAGTTTCAAAACTCTTAAGATCATAACTTTAAAAAAAACTTTTGAGTTCCAAAATTTTATGACAAAATTTGTAACTCCTTAAAACCATTTAGATCAAACTTTTAAAACAAATAAAATAATCATATCATTCTATCTTTTAATAAATTGACCTAATTCAACTCTTGTAGTAAAGTGACTCAAATTTTATAAATAATTAGTTTTTCATAAAATCAAGTAATTATCATAAAATTTGACAAACTTCATGTTTTTTTTTCTTTTTTTTTTCCTTCAACTTGAAAAAAAAATACATTTGCATCAAATATAATAGAAAACAACCCATGGCTTTGATACCACTGTTGGGTTTTAGTATACTACAACATCCTATGGTGCACATACAACCCTAAATACCTTGGATCTATGTTTTCTCTATTATACATGCAAATGGTTTCCAAGGCATTAAACTTATAATTAGCATGCATTTGACATAAACCATATAATATACTAGTTAGGGAAACGTACCTTTTATGTGGCTTGAAGTCTTGATGTATTTGGCCTTAAGAGCTTAGCACCAATAGTATGAAATGCCTCAAATGGAATCACAACACACCTAGGACAAAGGTGGCTCTTGAGAGAGAATTTCATGCACCAAAACACCTCCATATTTCTCTAAGAAAAGAAGTGGTGATTTTGGCTATGGAGTAACCTATTTATATGTAGGATTCCAAGGGTCATGGGTATAACCCATAATCCATACCCATGGGTTTTATGATCCATGGTTCATGTGGCCCAACTCTTTATGTATCCATACATAAACTTGGTCCAACATGGATCATAAGCCCAACACATATAAATATAACTAATTATCATAATTAGTCCCCATAGATTTAATTAGTCTCTTTTGATCACTAAATTAATTCCAAATTAATTCTTGATCGATACTAATTAAAACATATGATTTCATATTAATATATTATAACTTATAATATATTAATAAACCATAAATAACCTTCTCTCAAAAGTCCATCCTAACAAATTGTCCTGATGATATGCAACCCAAATGGACCATGCTACTCTCAGGTCAAGTACATACCAATAATAGTTATGGGCTTAGACATCTAATCCAACAGATTTGCCATGATGATATTTTCACAGAAATTCGTTTCTGTTTAATTTTGTTGGCTTGTTTAGCATTGATAGTTTATTTTGAGGCCAACAACCGTGTTATACGGTTCTATTTTGCTCGTTTTGTATATTTTTTGTTGTATATATTTCTTTTGCGTTCTTGTTATGGTTATGGATTTATCTCCCATTACGGAATGTCGAGAGTTGACACGGGTTTTGGAAGAAGATATGAAGATTGTGCAACCACAAGCTGTTGAAGAGCATGGAGAGAAGACTAAGAAGAATGGTATATGCCTTACCGACGCCTGAGTGCCCTCCACCTTGAATAATGAGAGTAGATTCTTTCATATGAGTGAGTTCACACATCTTGTGAAGTGAGTGCATACACGAGTTGAGTGCTTCAGTGAGCACATCCTATATATTGAGATGCACCTGCCTTGTCAGTAAAAGTTACTAGGAGATGCCTTATAATATGGTTCTATGCATTTAAGCCGAGTGATTGGCAAATCTTTGTGTTCCATGCCTTCTACTGTCCTAATTTGGAATGCAGTACATTCGTATGTGTATGGGGTATAGGTTGACAACTCTTTAATCATGATTATGTTGTCAGGATAAATAACTTGAGGCATTCTTTCTTTTTATTTCTATGTTTGCATTTACATTTGCAGTTACATTTTCATTCATCTTTTCCAAGGTTGATTCTTGTTTTGTTTTCTTGAGGACAAAAAAAGGTTCGAGCTTGGGGAGATTTGTTAGGTGCATAAATTGCACCTTTTCATAGGTTAATTTCATGTTTATTTATAGCACTACATTGCATTTTTAGTGTAATTTTCATGCATTTTGCATTTAGGGACATTATCGAGGATTCGTCTACATTTCACCAATTTTTGTGGATGTTTCAGGGTGATTTGAAGAATAGATCATGCTTAGGATGTTCGAGGGAAGCTCTCAGTGAAGTTTTGGAATTTTCAGAGCTAAATTGAAGAAATGGAAAATTTCAGAAATTGGCTATTTTGTACCACGTTACACTGTCCGCGCTTTGGCAAGGCATACATTACGCGGCCGTGTTTTGCAATCAATTCAGCATATTAGGGCCATTACACGGTCGTGTAACAACAAGGCATACGTTACACGGGTGGTTCAACGAGGTCTGACAGTTTATTTGACTTTCAACTTCTGATAAGAGGAGTTTTCTGAGGAGTTTGAGGAGGATTTCGACCATAGACTTCAAGGAGGCGGTTTTGGGAGATCATATGACCTTTTAGCAGTTTGGAAACATTGTGATTTATATTTTGTAAGTTTGTTTGAAGATCAAAACTTGTTGAATTTGTAGTTGGATTCAGCCATGTGTGGCTAACTTCTCTATCATTTTCGATTCCAGATTCTTAAGTGTGTGTTGTTAGATTGTAATTTGCACTTGATTTTATGTTTATCATCTAGTAATCTTTGATTTGGTCCTAAATATGTGTTTGATTAGTCCTCTTTTCACTTGATCAATAGAATTAGGGTTCTTATCAATCTAGTTAGCCAAATTGTAAAATGCGTATATGTTTTATGATTTGATGTTGGTAACACACACTTGATTGGTTGTAAATAGATCAAAATTAGTATCAAAGATTAGATGTTCATATTCTCGAACTTATGAGGAATGTTGGACATTGTTGGTAACTGTTGCAAGAACTTAATGTCATTTAGTGATTTGATTCAAGAGCTTATTTGAATTGAATCAACCAAATGAAGTTTTATTTGAAGAACATATTTTGAATGATAAACTTTTGTTAACTTGGATATTAGAGCTTATTAATATCTAAATTACCAACCTAGATTGAACATGAATTATAGTCACATTACATTTTACAACATAACACATCTATAAGAATCAGAATCGAAGATGTCTTTCACTTTTTGAATTTTAGTATTAATTTTGTTTGTTTATGAAGTTTAATTTGAAGTCATACATAACCCCCCCATTTTAACATTGACTGTATGATGTGTGAGAACATGGCTAAATAAGAAGTCTTGTATCCATGTGGACCGACCCTGCTTACTCTATATTATCTTTAGTGTATGTAGTAGTAGTGACTTGTATTTTATTGTTATTATTTTATCCCTTTATTTGTTGGTTTGACCACCAAACAAATTGGCGCCGTTGACGGTGATACGGTAGTACTAAATGTTTATGCCAAGATCTTTTCGCATAGGTACACCTTTACCAGTTGATTTGGAGATAGAGAAATTTGCGAAACAAATAAGGAATCAAGCTAGACTTTTAAAGAAACAACAACAATCTGGAGCTTCTTCATCAAATCCTTCAACCACATCTTCACCAACATCCAAAAATTCCACCCCACCATCTTCACATTTACCTGAGTCTGAAACTTTTATCCATACTCCTACCATGGGAGACAACCATGGATGAAATCAAGGTCCCCCAAATCCACCTTCTGAACAAACCTTTAGACAATGGGCCACCCAAGATGTTACCCAACAACCTTTGTGCATTAATTATCCTGCAGCAATAAACTTTGAACTCAAATCTGGATTCGTTCATTTGTTGCCTTCATTCCGTGGTCTTGAGAATGAAGACCCACATAAATTCCTTAAGGAATTTCATGTTGTTTGTGTGGGTATGAAGCCACATGAATTCACCAAAGATCAAATCAAGTTAAGGGTATTCCCATTTTCTTTACAAGATTCAGCAAAAGAGTGGTTATATGACTTACCACCAGGGTCAGTCACAACATGGCATGAACTTGCACGGATGTTTTTGGACAAATATTTTCCAAAAATGAGAGCTTCAGCCTTACACAGAGAAATCATTGGTATTAAGCAACAGAAAAGAGAAGCTTTGCATGCTTATTAGGAACGGTTCAAGAAGTTGTGTTCAAGATGTCTAAAACATGGGATTTTAGAGTATCAATTGTTGCAATATTTTTGTGAAGGAATGTCATATTGGGATAGAAGATTGCTCAATGCATCAAGTGGTGGATCAATAGCTGATGAAACTCCTACATAAATCAAAGCTCTTATTAAGAACATGGCAGAAGAATCCAAGCATACAACTCAAGAAGAAGAATGGTACAATGATGCACCAAGAGGAGTGAAAGAAATTTCTACCCCAAAAATTAAGAGTTGACTAAAGTGGTGATGATGCTTGCTAAGGACAAGGGTGTGTAACCTCCAGCAGTTAGACCTTGTGGTATTTGTACCCAGTTTGGACACCCCACTGATATGTGCCCGATGTTACAAGAAGATATAGAGTCGGTTCAAGCTATGGGATTTTCTAGTCAACAACAAGGAAACTTTCAGCCAAAAAGCAATCCGAATTGGCATTAACCCAATGTCAATTTTCAACCAAGGCCACCACCTTATCAACCAAGACCTCCATTTCAAAATCAAATGCATCACCAAAAAAATTATCAACCAAATTTCCAGCCCAATCAACCTCCTCATCAATCTCAATTCCAACCTCAAAACATGCAACAAGGAAGTAGTTCAAGTGGATCGGGAATGTCTTTGGAAGACATTTTCAAGATTTTAGCCACAAGTACTCAATCATTTTAAAATGAAACCAAAGTGAGTATCAATACTTTGGAACAACAAATGACTCAACTCGCCACGTATGTGAGTAAATTGGAGTCACAAGGCAAACTACCCGCACAAACCGAAAAGAAACCAAAGCATAAGGCATGTGCCATCACTTTGAGGAATGGTAAATAATATGAAGGTCCAAAGATGATTGAAGAAGAAGATATGGAGTTAGAGAAAGAAGATGAGAAGTCAAAAGCACCTTCAAAGCAAGTACCCGTTAAAGTAAAAGTCACTCCTCCTCCATTTCCCACAAGGTTGAACAAGTCAAAGCATGAGAGAGAAGACAATGAAATCATGGAGATGTTAAAAAAGGTTGAGGTAAATATTCCTCTCATTGATGCCATCAAACAAGTCCCTAGGCATGCTAAATTCCTTAAGGAATTATGCACATCTAAAAAAAGATTAAAAGGGAATGAAACTGTCAAAGTAGGTGAAAATGTATTTGTAGTGTTACAGAAAAGATTACCTCCAAAATGTAAGGATCCGGGTGTTTTCACGGTTCCGTGCAAGTTAGGTAATCTTCATGTTCCACGAGCTATGGTAGACCTTAGAGATTCTATCAATGTTTTTTCATATTCTATTTTCAAAACTTTAAATATTGGCATATTGAAGAAGACCGGGGCGATCATTCAATTGGCTGACCGATCTTTAGTACATCGAAAAGGTGTGCTAGAAGACGTGTTAGTCCGAGTGAATGAACTAGTATTTCCAGCAGATTTTTATGTCCTTGATATGGATGATGATGACTCACCAAATTTTAGTTCAATTCTTCTAGGAAGACCCTTTTTGAAAATAGCCCGGACAAAAATTGATGTTTATGATGGTACATTGTCCATGAAATTTGATGGAGAGGTGATAAATTTCAAAATTTATGATGCTATGAGATATCCAAGTGATATTTCACCTTTGAATTTTGTGGATGTCATTGAACCATTAACCGAAGAGTGTTTTGATTTGTCTAATCTCGATGTGTTAGCTCTAATTTTAGACACGAATATGCAAAAAGATGGAGCGGAAAAACTTTCCAAGCAATTCAAAATTGATGAACAAATTATGGAAGTTGTATCTTTCATGGATCAAAAGAAGAAAATGAGGTTTGATGTTCCAAAACTGAAATTTTCGATGCCTAATGAGAAACTTGTTCCTTATATTGTGCAGGCACCTGAATTGGAACTCAAGACTTTACCCGAGCATCTCAAGTATGCTTATATTGGAGAGAAATAGACTTTACCCGTGATCATTTCCACAAAGTTGACAACAAAGGAAGAAGAAGAGCTTGTAACCACTTTGAAGAAATATAAGGAAGCTATTGGGTGGCCTATAACCAACATCAAAGGGATAAGTCCTTCATTTTGCATGCACAAGATCCTTATGGAAAAAGATTAAAAACCTTCCTGAGAAGCTCAAAGGCGTTTGAATACTCCAATGATGGAGGTTGTGAAGAAAGAAATTCTGAAGTTGTTGAATGCGGGAATGATTTATCCTATATCAGATAGCAAGTGGGTAAGCCCGGTCCAAGTTGTACCAAAGAAGACAGGTATTACCGTTACAAAGAATGACCAAGGTGAATTAATCCCCACTCATGTGCAAAACGGGTGGAGAGTTTGCATATACTATAGGAGACTCAATTCATCAACCCAGAAAGACCATTTCCCACTTCCCTTCATTGATCAAATGTTGGAAAGATTAGCGGGAAAAACACATTATTGTTATTTGGATGGGTATTCCAGTTTCCACCAAATACCCCGTTGCACCCGAGGATCAAGAAAAAACCACTTTCACATGTCCCTTTCGAACATTTGCATATAGTTGGATGCCATTTGGGCTTTGCAATCCTCCCGCCACTTTTCAAAGGTGCATGGTAAGTATTTTTTGGGAGTACGTTGAGGAAATCATTGAAGTGTTTATGGAATATTTCACTCTTTATGGTAAAAATTTTCACGAATGTTTGGGTAATTTAAAAAAGATTTTGCAAAGATGTAATGAGACCAACCTTGTTTTGAATTATGAAAAGTGTCATTTTATGGTTGACAAAGGTCTTATACTTGGTCATATTGTGTCCTCTAAAGGTCTAGAGGTGGACAAAGCAAAAATAGATGTCATTAAGTCTTTACCATACCCCAATTGTGCTCGTCAGGTATGCTCATTTCTTGGTTATGCAGGTTTTTATAGAAGATTCATCAAAGATTTTTCCAAGATATTGCTGGATTAGTGTCTAAGCCCATAACTATTTTGGTATGTACTTGACCCGATTGCGAGCATGGTCCTTTTGGGTTGCCTTCACCAAAGCAACTTGATACGATGATTTATGGAAAAAGAGAATAATTATGATTTATTAATATATTATATGAATAATATATTAAAGGAGAAATCATATTGTTTAATTAATATTAGTCAAGAATTAATTAAGAAATTAATTTTGTGGCTAAAAGACTTTAATTAAACTTGGGGGACTGATATTGTAATTATAAGATAGTTGCAATTGGGCTATGGATCACCTTGGAACATAGGTTGGACGAATTCTATGGGAAGCCCATAAGGAATTCATCCAAGGGGTGTTCTGAAGGGAGTACATGGGCTGCTTAGGGCCTAAGCAGTCAGATTACGGTTTCCTAGTTCAAAACCCTAATAGCCTCACATATTTAAAGACCCCTAGGGCACCAAAAACATGGTGAAGCTTTCTTTAAGTTCTTGGATGAATTTTGGTGCCTCCTTCTCTTCTCCAAAGTCATCCTCTTGCTCTTGGTGTTTGTGAGCCATTAGAGGTGTGACACTTGTGACACTAAGCTTTCTGAAGCCAATTACAAGAAGGAATAGATTGTTATTACTACATAACAATCAAAGGTAAGATCTAAACCCTATTCTTATGTTAATATCGATTATCACATGCTAGATCTAGGGTTTATGGCTTTGGATGATTATTGCATGTTAATTAGACAAACTAGATCCAAAGCTTTAGGGTTTGCATGTACACCATAGGAATGATGTAGTGCTCAAAACCCATCAGTGGTATCAGAGACTTAGGCTGTTTGTTTGATGTATTTGATGCTATAGATGATTATTCAAAGCTAAAAATCGAAATTTCTTGGATCTGGAGGCTGGACTCGCCGAGTCCATAGGTGAACTCGTCGAGTTCATAGGCAACTCGACGAGTCCAATGTTGGCTCGACGAGTCGGAGTATCAGATTCAAGATTTTTCGGGTTTTTGACCTATTTTACTGTGGGATAATTACCAAAAACGTTTTTTATTGATAAAATCCGATTTTTATTAATTTGGGGTGATTATCCTTACCAAAATAATAGATAATTGTCAAAATTAAGATAATTACTTGTTTTATAAGATAAATATTAATTATTTGTAATTTTGTTTTTGATTATCTTGTGAAAATTAATTTAGGTCAAATTTAGATAATTACAAATTATTTGATTAATTTTAATTATTTGTAATTTGATCTTGATAGTTTTGAAAAGTTTCAAAACTTGCCCTCAAGTTTTGGAATTTAAATTTTTTGATTAAAAGTTTAACTTTGAAATATTTAAATTCTAAACCCTAATGTCTTGAAATGTTTCAAAACTTGCCCTCAAGTTTTGGAATTACACTTTGTACCATTGTCGAGACAATTAGTGGAGCGTGTGTGGTTAACCGGCACACTAAGTTGGGTTTGGCATTGGTAACGAAGGGTGACTCGATGTTTGTCATAGATCGATGGAGCGTGTGTGGTTAACCGACACGTTGATTAGGTGATTGTAACATTGAGGGCACCACGTACATTCGCATGGTTATTCACACCATATTTGTGATCCTCGGCATTCCAGTCACAAATGAAGGGCATAATTGAGATTAAACATGACATTGAAACGTTCAATGAATCTCAAAAGATCTAGGAGTTTCAATTCATTTAAAACTTGAACCTTCAATTTTCGTTTTTCATGGTGGAAATTGGTAAATCGTCATTTACCTACCTTCAAATGTTCTGCAATTTGGATTACGACATCCCTCTTCCAAGTTGTAGAATATTGTGTTGGATCCTAGCCTTGATATTTCATTTGGGTGTTATATCAAGGATTCCAATCAACTAACTTGAATTTTCTCCCGTTTTATAGATGTCAAAGTCTGACAACTATGGTCTTCCTAAATCCGTTGGAAAAAGTTTTCCATGTGAAGATGATGTTCCACGATTGGATTGTGGAAATATAAATCATGCTTCACTTCCTCCACCTCCTCCAATAATTCTCCCTGACCCACATGTTCGAAGACTTGAAAAGTTCAAGGTCACTCAGGCCCTATTGGCAATAAGACACAAAGATGGAAAGTTTGTGTGTGCACACGTTTTAAAGATGAAGTCACACATGGACAAGTTAAGGATGTTAGGTGTCGATGTCTCAAGGAAGTTGGTTGTTGACTTGGTTCTTCAATAACTTCCCAAATCATATGGTAAGTTCGTTAGAGAGTACTATATGATGGACCACGTCATGACCCCTTATTGATTTGACTTATTTGCTTATTGCTGCTGAATCAGAAATGTTTTGGCGCACTGGTCGAGCAAATTTGTCTGATAAATCAATGTCACGTCCTTCTATGGGCAATGGCAACATTGGAAGTCCAGAAAAAGTTTTCTCTACGCAAGAGAAAGGCTGAGTCTGAGATAGTCCCGTGTATCATTCCATAAAAATCCATGTGTTTCTACTGCTAAAAGAAGGGGCATTGGTTAAGAAGCTGCCCTCACTACCTAAGAGATCTAAGAGATGGCAGAGTCAAGATGTATGACTATGCTTTAGGAAATATCCACTATCTAACTCTATTAAGTTCCTATTTGGAGATTCTTAATACATGATGTGATAAGATTACATTTCGATGTTATGAAGGATCGAACAAAGGAAAAGAAGCTTAAAGGAAGGAGCAAGCTGAGTCTGATCGCGAAGAAATGGATTTCGATCGCATGATTCAAGGATCAGACTTTTAAGCTACTACTTTAGAGTTAGGATAGATTGCTAAGTAATATTTACATAGTTTTCATTTGTAATTGCATTGTAAGGACAATATTTTTCCGCAATACAATAAATTTTGATTTATCTTATTTATGTTTCCTTGCGATGGATTTTATGAAAATTGGTGTTTGAATGGTTCTATTGTTAGCAATATTGTGAATGAATTTGATTCTTAGTTATGTTATTTGTGGTAATCTCAGAAATTTACCAAATGAGGAAAGATTCTCATCGCCCAAGTTTCAATTGGACAGAAACTTGGAATCGTGCAACTGGTATTGTGTGATGAATGAGAACCTTCGTATTTGGAAAATTGAGACTAGTTCCTTGTTCACATAAGTATGTGAGTCAAGTGAAGGACTATGAGATCTGGTACACAATGTTGTGCACTAGTCAAGTCCACCACAAAGAACGATAAAATGTTCGTCATGATTTGATAAAAGATTAGTAAATATGATTATACTTAAAAGATTAAGTATGATTCTGAATCATTGAAAATTTTCAATGAATGGCAGAATGAATAAGAAGAATCAATTAGGCAAGAAAGATAAAAGTTTCTCCAATCTAAGAAGAAGGGAGAGTACTTTTGTATCATGTTTATGATCGTCTTAAGAACCATATTACAATTCATCCTCTAAGGACACCTTAGTGCACCAGTATGGCTAAGAAGAGGAGTCGAGAATTGTCAAAATGGTTAAGTCAATAAGATGTATCGTACTTCGTTCCAAAATCAAGTCTTAGAGTCATACTCCAAGATTGTGACTTGAGTGACATAATCTTAAGTAGGAATGTTCTTACACTTGCACATTTTGGTAAGTTGTGATGTCTTGAATAAGACAAAGACCAACTAGTACCAAATTGCGCGTAGTTTTGTCTTGATATAGACACACACTAACTCTTGGATATATGTTTTGTCAAGAAATGTTTCTTGATAAGAGAATCTAATATGTCAAGAGGTCAGTGAGAGTCTAAAGTGTTGGGATTTGAGCATTCTAACACTCCTATGGTGTACATGCAACCCTATAAACCTTGGATCTATGTTTTCTCTATTATACATGCAAATATTAACTATTCCAAGGTTTCATCCTAACTAGCATATTAGAAGCACCTATACTACAAAGTTCTAGTTAGATGACATACCTTTTGATGTAGCTTGATGTCTTCAAGCTTTAAGAGTTTATCCCCAATAGTGTGGAAGCCTCAAATGGAATTACAAATCACCAAAACACCTTGGAAGAACTTGAGAGAATATGTATGCACACTAAAATCGGCCCACTCTTATTTTCACACCCTTGTTCCAATTTTGTGAGCCAAGGACCCCTTTATATATTATGGAGGATTAGGGTTACATCCATGTAAACCCTAATACCCATGACCTTTCATTTACATAGGATCCATGGGTTAAAAGCTCCATGGACCATCCATGAAAGCTTAGCCCAACCTAAATGAATTTGGCCCATTCCAATCCACATGGAAAAAACTTATCCTTACAATCCACATGGAAAATTGTTGTTATCTATTCCTTAGCAATATATCATAACTTCTTAAGCAACTGCTCAAAATTCTGATGCGATCGAAATCCACCTTCGCGATCAGAATCAGCATATACTTCCTTTAAGATTTCTCTCTATTATTTGATTCTTAAAACATCAACATGTGACCCAGTCACATCATGTAATGAGGATCTCAGAATAGAACTTAACAGAGTTAGATAATGGGCTCTACCTGATGTAGATTCAAACTTATTGACTTTAACATCCTTAGGTAAATTTGGCAGCTTTGCAATCAACGCCCCTTCCTTTGGCAAAATAAACATATGGACCCTTTGGTAATGGGACTATCTCAGACTTAGCCTTTCTCTTTACCATTTGGTCAACCGGGTTGACTATGGCCAATCCCTTTCCATTGGGAAGAGAATGCTTTTTCTGGATTTCCAGTGTCACCATTGTCACTGTCCATAAAGTTTTTGGGAAGTTGATCTTCTAATCAAATTTGCTTCACTATCGTTCCAAATCATTGTTGATTCAGCTGCACCAAGCAAATAGATATGATCATTAAGGTTCATGTCATAGTCTGTATCATAGTAGTCCCAAAGGAACTCACTATGTGACTTAGAAAGTGATTGAACATCCAACTTTCTCAAGACTTTGAAACCCAACTCTCCCGGCTTGTCAATATGTGACTTCATCTCTAAGATGTGATCACACATAGACTTTGCTTGCCATTAGGGCTTGAGTGACCTTGAACTTGTGGGTTAGGAAGAATAATTGGAGGAGGTGGAGGAAGTAAAGTTCCAAGAGATTTGGGAAGATCATAGATGTCTGAACTCGACATCTTTTGGGAGATATTCAAGATAGTTGATTTAAAGTCCTTAATATAACACCTAATATGAAATATTAAGGCTAGGATCCAACAACCTATTTATAACTGGAAGAGGAATGCCGTAATCCGAGTTATAAAATAGTTGAAGGTAGGTAAATGACGATTTACCAATTTCCACCATGAAAAACGAAATAATTTAATTAGGTTTTTTTACTTGGATTTGAAACTCCTAGATCTTTTGAGATTCATTGAACTTTTCAATGGAATGTTTCAATCTCGAGTGTGCCCTTCAGGTTTTGTGACTGGGATGTCGAGGATCACAAAACAAGGTGTGAAGTAACCATGCAAATATACTTGGTACCCTTAATATTTACCCCTCAATCGATGTGCCGGTTAACCACACGAGCTCCACCGATACTATGATAAATATTAAGTTACCCTTTGCCTACTTTGTTAAATCCAGGTTAGTGTGCCGGTTAACCACACACGCTCCACTAACGGTTTAAACAAAGTGCAAAGTGTAATTTCATGGATTAGCACCTTATTCATATTTTCCTAAGTAACTAAGATTGGGAATTAATAAAAGGTTTAGTTACTTAGTATTTTTCATTAATACTTTTAATGAAGGGAGAATTATAGTCCTTGTCCTACCTGTTCGGCTAACGACCCTCCACCGGTCAAGGAAGCGGTGAGTGAGAGTGGACACCCATTAAACTGCCATTTTATAGGCAGTAACCTTATACCCCCCTTATAGACCGGCTTCGTGAATGAGGCCTACTAATGGTAAGACGACTTGCTCTTATACATATAATATATTAAACTTTTAATACTATAATAGTATAAGGGTGTATTTTAGACATTTAAAATACTTGGTGGTTTAATCTATTAATTAAACTAGACTTTTAATTTAATTAAAATCAAACCATATATTTATGGATTAATAATACTCTTTTAATTAAACGCTTTAATTAACTATTAATAAAGTCCATAAGAGTTAATTTGAACTATTCAACAAAACATCATAATTCCAATTATTAAACTCAAAATTAAAACCATTTAATTAATTGTTTAAGTTATGAACCCAAGAGTTTTAGAATTCAATTCTTTTTTTCATAAAAAACTTTTCTCAAATTCCAAAACTTGAGGGCAAGTTTTGTAATTCTTGAAAACCTTTGGATTCCATAACTTATGGAATTAATGGTGTTTTATGATGAAACTTTCCATGTTCCATAACTTAAGAACAAGTTATGGAATTCTTTAAAACATTAACACCAAATTTTGTAACTCCATAAAAACTTTGAATCAAATTTTTTTTTTAAAAAAACTTTCATATTCATAACTTATGGAAGTTTCAAAAACCCTTAAGATCACAACTTTAAAAAAAAAACTTTTGAGCTCCAAAATTTTATTACAAAATATGTAACTCCTTAAAATATTTAGATCAAACTTTTAAAACTAATAAAATAATCATATCATTTTATCTTTTACTAAATTTGACCTAATTCAACTCATATAACAAATGATTCAAATTTTACAAATAATTCGTTTTTCACAAAACAAGTAATTATCTTAAAATTTGACAAACGTCATGTTTTTTTTTTCCTTTTTTTTCCAACTTGAAAATAAAACATTTGCATCAATATAACAGAAAACAACTCATGGCTCTGATACCACTGTTGGGTTTTGAGCATTCTAACACTCCTATGGTGTACATGCAACCCTATAAACCTTAGATCTATGTTTTCTCTATTATACATGCAAATATTAACTATTCCAAGGTTTCATCCTAACTAGCATATTATGAAGCACCTATACTACAAAGTTCTAGTTAGATGACATACCTTTTGATGTAGCTTGATGTCTTCAAGCTTTAAGAGCTTAGCCCCAATAGTGTGGAAGCCTCAAATGGAATCACAAATCACCAAAACACCTTGGAAGAACTTGAGAGAATATGTATGCACACTAAAATCGGCCCACTCTTATTTTCACACCCTTGTTCCAATTTTGTGAGCCAAGGACCCCTTTATATATTATGGAGAATTAGGGTTACATCCATGTAAACCCTAATACCCATGACCTTTCATTTACATAGGATCCATGGGTTAAAAGCTCCATGGACCATCCATGAAAGCTTAGCCCAACCTAAATGAACTTGGCCCATTCCATATATATAAGAGTCCATATTTAATTAGTTCTTTTTGATCACTTAATTAATTCTAAATTAATTCTTGATCAATACTAATTAAATAATATGATTCCATATTAATATATTAGAACTTATAATATATTAATATAAATCATAAATATACTATTCTCAAAAGACTATCCATATAAATTGTGCCGGTGAAGTGCAACCCAAATGGACCATGCCGGGTCGGGTCAAGTACATACCAAATATAGTTATGGACTTAGACATTAATCCAACATAAAGATCTTGAAAAGTTTCAAGAACAAATCAAGAAGTAAACCTATTAAACACTAGCACACGACTTGAGGATTGTAACCTATCGTGTTGACAAAATTTTATTTGTGTGCCAATCCAGTTGAGTGATTATGCATATGAGTTCTACGAGTTCTCAATTGAATGCATAAGGGCAAACACCTTGATCAATGAAAGTACATTGACTAGCATAGGTGAGCTGCTAAATAACTTGGAAGCAATGGTGGAACCCTTGATGGCAAGAAATTAAAAATGAACAAGTTCTGTCCATAAGAGTTTGAATTTGTCACAAACATTATCTTATGATTAGGCTTATGACAAATTTGCATGGATAGGAACACATGCACCATAAAATCTAAGTGTCATAAGGTTTCTCTCCTTCATGAAAATGATTGTGAGGAAACGCTTTCACTAAGATAGATTTTAAGATAGCAATTATGTAAATTGCATTCTCAAGTTCGATTATGATTACGACATCCCTCTTCATAGTTCGAATTGTGAGATTTGGCAATTAGTCTGAACATTTGGGACTTAGTAATATAAGTTCTGAATTAGTTTAGACACACATGTGAGCTGTCTAAGGAAAGGTGTGTGAGTTTGAGAAGCTTAGATAAAGGCTTATCGAACCACATCGTATTGGAAATATGAACTTTGGAAGTCAATAAGTATTGATTTCTAGAAAGTCCAACTGTTTTCTAAATAAGTGTCAAAGCTAGTGGGAGCATAAATGTTATGCTGGTATGGATTTAATCATCATGTTAGTGGGAGCATGATTATTATTGCAAGTTAGCAATATTAATTATAGAAAACAAAAGTTTCACTTTGCAAAGTTGCATAGGTTGAAAAGTTGTTTTGCTATAATTAAGGGGGAGAATATTATACTTCGTTTCAAATCTAAAGGTTTAGATCGAGAAATTTTAATCAAATTTAGTGAAAAAGATATATGAATGTTATGTTGAAAGGATTCAACGTAAGAGAATTCTATATATGGAAATATTTGTTGCGTTCTCACACTCGATTATGATTACGACATCCCTCTTCATAGTTTTAATTGTGAGAACATGGCAAATAGAAATATTATGAAATATTATAGCAAACGACTGGTAAAGTATCATGTCATTGTAATATTTGACCGTTCTAAATTTTCCAAGTGCCTAGGGCATTAAGAGGGAAAGAGGACTAGAACCGGATTTGACTAAATTAATTAAATTAAACAACTGTCAAGGACAATCTAAGGTTCGCCAAGGATTGGTCGCTTGTGAGCAGTTGGAATAGTATTGGAAGGACCATACAGACATTATTATTATTAGACATGATTCTATTAATAATGAGTTGTCATATGGCAAATATGGAATTGTTTCCATATTGGGAGTTGGACGTTAAGAATTTATGTCTAGATTAGAAACTTTTATGCAAGAAGGATGTTCAAAGGAATGTACTTTGAATGTGAGACTTCACATCTATGGAATTGTCTTGTAACAATCTCCAATAGAGCATTTTGTAATTTCATTGGCCGAGTCTAGGTGACTTTTGTGCTGTGACATTACGAAAGGACCGTTGCATAAAGTGTTAAAATTTAACATATTTTATAAGTGGCAAGAATTTGGTATTCTCACACTTGTGGTAAGGATTGGGAATTGTGAAATGAGTGTGATTGAAAATGTTATTCAATTATACTATTTCGTAAAGTAAGTACTATAGGTAAACATAGTGTGCATGCTGAAGAGCATGGGACAGCTGTTGTTATACTTCAAGTAAGAAGTTGATTACCCGAAACAACAAATAATGAGTAATCAATATGGTGATTAAATAAAAATGTTTTATTTATACTCAAAGGTTTAAGGCCATATAGTATTAATATTATTCTTGTGTTTCAATTTGCATGTTTTGACTTCCTAAATAATAAGATTATTCGAACGTTCCACAGTCGCTCATACTTTGGAAGTAGGTATGAAAGAAGATTGTCATGAATTGGTTTGTAGATTGTCTAAAGTGTATTAGACATAGCAAAGGTTTGCTACAACGTTCATGAGTGCTTATGAATATGATTTGAGCATTGGATTAAACCCACGCTCACTTGGATTGCTTCATGTATTTTATCACGAGTGATTAGTGAGACGATAATATCTTATATTCTTGAAACTGAGATGTGTGAGTTGTATCTTGCGAATCGGTTGCATATTGATAATATGTAAACACACCAGTAACTTGGTGTTATAAAACATATTGTTGTGTGTGATTCGGTGAGTGAGTACTAGCGAGCATTGAATCGAAGTTTATCTGCTCCTTTTACCCAATGTGGGATAAAAGCGATATCCGTGGGCCCCTCGATGATTTAGTGATGACAAACATAAGTGCTCGGCCGGACCATGACTGATTTGATTTGTTCAATTAGTCAGTCGTCATAAATCGGAAATCGGGAAACAACACATAGACTGAGAAAATGATTTCAATCCATGTCTTATGTCTATATGATATCTAGAATGGAGGAATATATGATCACTTATCTAAAGGACGCGTATCTGATAGGATCAGAGTTGACAGCGGCTTTTGAAAGCTACGATTGCTGATCAGGATCTGAAGTCATACGCAGAATAGTTATTAGACTTATCCAAGTGGGAGACTGTTGGATTAGTGTCTAAGCCCATAACTATTTTGGTATGTACTTGACCCGATTGCGAGCATGGTCCTTTTGGGTTGCCTTCACCAAAGCAACTTGATAGGATGATTTATGGAAAAAGAGAATAATTATGATTTATTAATATATTATATGAATAATATATTAAAGGAGAAATCATATTGTTTAATTAATATTAGTCAAGAATTAATTAAGAAATTAATTTTGTGGCTAAAAGACTTTAACTAAACTTGGGGGACTGATATTGTAATTATAAGATAGTTACAATTGGGCTATGGATCACCTTGGAACATAGGTTGGACGAATTCTATGGGAAGCCCATAAGGAATTCTTCCAAGGGGTGTTCTGAAGGGAGTCCATGGGCTGCTTAGGGCCTAAGCAGTCAGATTAGGGTTTCCTAGTTTAAAACCCTAATAGCCTCACATATTTAAAGACCCTTAGGGCACCAAAAACGTGGTGAAGCTTTCCTTAAGGTTCTTGGACGAATTTTGGTGCCTCCTTCTCTTCTCCTAAGTCATCCTCTTACTCTTGGTGTTTGTGAGCCATTAGAGGTGTGACACTTGTGACACTAAGCTTTCTGAAGCCAATTACAAGAAGGAATAGATTGTTATTACTACATAACAATCAAAGGCAAGATCTAAACCCTATTCTTATGTTAATATCGATTATCACATTCTAGATCTAGGGTTTATGGCTTTGGATGATTATTGCATGTTCATTAGACAAACTAGATCCAAAGCTTTAGGGTTTGCATGTACACGATAGGGATGATGTAGTGGTCAAAACCCATCAGATATTTCATCCCATGTGTGAGCTCCTACAAAAAGATGCAGAATTTGAATTTTCCAAGGAGTACAAGGAAGTTTTTGATCAGTTAAAGGAGTTGTTAATCTCAGCATTAATACTCCAACCAGCAGATTGGAGTTTTCCATTTGAAATCATGTGTGATGCTAGCAATCATGCGGTTGGTGCGATGTTGGGGCAAAGAAAAGACTGAGTTCCTCATGTCATTTATTATGCCTCAAAGACACTTGATAGTGCACAATCCAATTACTCGACAATTGAGAAAGAATTACTATCTATTGTCTTTGCTTTAGAGAAATTTCGTCAATATTTGTTAGGTTCTAAAGTGATTATTTATTCTAATCATGCAGCTATTAGATATCTACTTGCAAAGAAGGATTCGAAGCCTAGACTCATTCGGTGGGTTTTACTCTTACAAGAATTCGACATTGAAATCAAGGATAAAAGTGAAAAGCCAAACCTTGTGGCTGATCATCTTAGTAGGATTGTCTCCCCCGATGACTCAACTCCCATTCATGATGCATTTCCCGATGAGAATCTATTTTCAGCAAACGTTTCCCCATGGTATGCCGATATTGTGAACTACATCGTCACAAATCAATTTCCACCAGATTTGACTCGATGGCAAAAAGATAAAATCAAGAAAGAAGCCAAGAGGTACGTATGGGATGAGCCATATTTGTGGAAATATTATGTTGATCAAATGATCAGACGAAGTGTTGAACAACATGAAGTATCTTCTCTCTTAGCATTTTGTCACTCTTATGCTTGTGGAGGGCATTTTTGTCCTCAAAAAACTACAATAAACGTATTAGAGAGTGGATTTTACTGGCCACGTATCTTCCATGATTCTTATGTTTTTTGTGTAAGTTGTGATAAGTGTCAAAACATAGGTTCTTTAAGCTCAAAGAATCAAATGCCCCTTTGTCACACCCCCAAACCGGAACGGCGGAAACGTTCGGGGGTGGATGACGTCATATGTAGTATCACAACAATTGAATCATAGTAAGCAAGTAAACACAACATTACATTGAATACATACATAAAAGTATTTACATCTGTTTGGTTCTTGTTTTCATGCATCAAAAGTATTACTAAAAGAAAATAAAGACGAGACTCTATATGCTCCGTCTTCTCAAAACTCCAGCAGGTACCTGTCTACTGATTCCCTGAGAATACAAGCAGTTTTGAAAGAGTATCAGCATAAAGCTGGTGAGTTCATAAGCGATGTTTTTGAAATGAAAACCTGTTGATGACTCTGTAAAAATGTTCGCATGTTTCCAAGAAAATCCAATATTTTCTTTAGTAAAGGTGTGATAATATCAGTTCCATCTATAACCACTTAGTTTATGCTAACCACGTATAAAGCAATATCGAACAGACAATTAATTATCTGGATCTGCCCTAAGCCCACAACCAAACAAGGAACAGGAAATGAGGCGGAAACCACACATTCCACAGTCCTTGTCCGAATATTCTCCATACGTAGCCCTAATGCCTAAACTAAGGGGTTATAGAATTAACTATGAATGTTTGTTATTGTATCCTGTTGTAGTATGGTAAAACATTAGTTTGTATGTCTAGTTACCAACAATCGTAGTATGTGTGTATTCTTATACAAAACCTTTGTATAGTATGTTCTGTTCGAAAACCCTGGCTACCACCAGTATGTATAGTATGTTCTGTTTGGAAAACCCTGGCTACCACCAGTATGTATAGTATGTTCTGTTTGGAAAACCCTGGCTACCACCAGTATGTATAGTAGCTTTATTAATTAAAATAAAACCGAACATATTGTATCCCTGGAATCCTCCAGTGTAATGTATAATAGTTGTATTATTTAAAATAAAACTAATGAAGAATGAAATCTCATAAACATAGGTTAGTTTATACTTATTGTGAGTCGTATAACCATGCTTGATATGACCTAGTGACCTCTACAACGTTCTTCAGGCGTCGGACGGTATGATATTTGTCACCCTAGGCATGCCTGCCTAACTGTAGCTAGCAGTTCAGGTGTGGGATTGTCAGTCCCGAATAGATCTATTCACAAATCTCACGCTCTCCCTCCAGGAGACTCTGGTTATACTATGATAGGATTTAGTTCAGTACACCAAAGGGTACAATTTTGAAGATGTTGTCTCACAATCCTGTATTAACTAGTTTACGTGTAGTATTGTTCTCTTACATCTCTTGTATACTTGTAGTATAATAATAATTATACTTAAATAATTATTAATGTTATACTCTTGTAGTATTGTATTGCATAAACTAAATCTGTCATAGTTTATATGTTTAGCAATGTATAACTCTGAATTCATAAAACTGTGTATTGAAAACCCCAAACTATACCTATTATAGTTTGCATGCATGTTGTATACTTGGTTCGTGTATTGTTCTGAAAACTATGCAATTATGGTTGTAGGTTGAAAACGTCCCTTATGCTCAGCATGTTACAAAAGGGATAAAATATCTAAATATTTTATAAAACGTGGAAATCGTTTGACTGTATCAATTGCATAACTTTTAAACTTGTTAAAATCAATTATGTCTGGCTTGTATCCCCCCCCCCCCCTGAAAACATTAAAAATCATAAAAGCGTAGGGGTATGAACTCACTGTTAGTTGTGTGCAAATGTCGAATCAACGAATTGGAATGAAGACCCTCGAGTTGTAGTGTGGCACTTAACGGAATCCTAATAACAATTAACTACATATATGTATCTAAATTAGTGATTTCGTTAGATAAA
Source organism: Lactuca virosa (assembly GCF_052849685.1). Taxonomy (NCBI): domain Eukaryota; kingdom Viridiplantae; phylum Streptophyta; class Magnoliopsida; order Asterales; family Asteraceae; genus Lactuca; species Lactuca virosa. Next base: position 55,576,456 of record NC_136428.1, on the reverse strand, counting down.
GTGTTAGAAAAACACTTGTTTTCGGTTAAGGAATGTTACCGGGACTTGATTGAGTCGAGGAAAGCGGGTTTTTAGTCTAATGTACCACTCAGGGAGTGTGTTTGGCCGTGAAAGGGAGTGTACGGCCGTAGACTGCCTATTGAGGGGGGGGGGGGTGTGTACGGCCTTTGAAGGTGTACGGTCGTGAATGAGTGTACGGTCAATGAACTTGAAGGTGTACGGCCGTACACTCAAGAACAAGGGTGCTGGAATCGATGAAAAACGTGTCCTAGGTGATCCGAAATGAACTCCCAATGGTGTTTTTCGATGTTTTACAGAAGAATAAAGGTGCTTTAGGGGTGTACGATCAAGAGTCCAGAGAGAGAAGTAGAGGGTGTTCGGCCAGAAAAGTGTAAATGAGGGGTAGGGTCTCGTATTTATAGGGGTTTTCGTTGGTCGGAGGTGGGGTCCACCCGACATTGTCCGTATACGGGTGTACGACCGTATACGGGTGTACGGCCGTGAACCCAAGTCAGGCCGTGAACCCAAGTCAGGCTGTGAACTCGGTCTTGTTCGAAGGAATTCCCGAAATTTTGCGTGGTTTTGGTTCCGACTCGAATATAGAACTCAAAATGTATAATTAAATGATTTTCCAAACCGAAGGAAGTTGACGGAACCCGATAAAATAAAATTTTATTAACGGAAATTAATTAACGGAAACTAGAAAAGGGGTTCGGGTTGCCACACCCTTAATCCCATTTTAGTTTGTGAAATTTTCGATGTTTGGGGCATTGATTTCATGGGACCTTTCCCATCACCTTCGGGGTTTACTTACATTCTTTTGGCTGTGGATTATGTTTCTAAGTGGGTGGAAGCAAAAGTCACCTGTACTAACGATTCAAAGTTGTGATAGATTTCTTGAAGGCTAACATCTTTAGATTTGGTGTTCCAAAAGCCGTAATCAGTGATTGTGGTTCACATTTTTTCAATCGTATTGATAGTTTCATTTTATTACTTCTTTTCATAGTTTATTTTTAGTTAAAACCATCTCATTTTAGTTAATCTTCATGCATATTTTCTCTTTTTGTTATTTTTCTCCTTTATCGGCTGCTTTCCAGTCTTTTGAGCTTATTTACAGGATTTACCGAAGAATATTTGTCATTGGAGGTATGGAAGGAGTGCAGGGTTATTGGAGGCTTGCGATTTGCTTGTGGACTTGAAATGGTGCGATTGGGCTTGGTGTTAATATAAACAAGAAGCGTGTTGGACTTAATTTTTGGACGAGACGACGAGGACTCGAGCTAAGGAAGATTAAAGGAGCATTGGATCATCTTTGAAGGCTTTGGAAAAGCATAATTGGGCTCCCAAGAAATTGTGCAAATGGGTTGAGATATTAATGAAAAGATTGGGCTGGTATATTAATTAAATGGGCCAAGGCACCCATTAAGCGAGAGCCACGCGGTCCGTGTTGATCCACAAACGGTTCGCGTGGATCGTGCTGTGAAGGGTCCGGGTTTTTGGCATGAGTCTCTACTTTGGGAAGGTTGGTGTATTACTTTTGGCCAGCTTTTAGATCCGGAAATATCCCCCTATTTACTAAAGATTTTGAATGGAGTTCTGATGGGTTTCGAGCAATACAACATTCCTATGGTGTACATGCAAACCCTAATAGCTTTTGGATCTAGTTTGTCTAATGAACATGAAATTGAATATCCAAAGCTATAAACCCTAGATCTATCAAAAAAGAACTGAAATAAGGGTTTAGTAATTACCTTTGATTGTTATATAGTAATAACAATCAATTCCTTGCTTTGATTGGCTTCAGAAAGCTTAGTGCCTCAAGTGTTGCACCTCTAATGGAGTCACAAACACCACTAAGCAATTGGATGAAGGAGAGAAGAGAGAGGAGGCACCAAAAATGGCTGGAAACCCTAATCCAAGTGTTAGCCACGTTTTTGGTGCCCAAGGGTTCCTTATATACTTAGGCTATTAGGGTTATCCAACAAGGAAACCCTAATTTGACTGCTTAAGCCCTAAGCAGCCCATGGACCCCTTCTGGAACATGCCTTGGGCGATTTCTAATGGGCTTCCCCATAGAATTCGTCCAACCTATTATTCCAAGGTAATCCATAGCCCAATTGCAATTATCCTATAATTACAATTCCAGTCCCCTAAGTTTAATTAATCTCTTTTAGCCACAGAATTAATTCTTTATTAATTCTTGACTAATATTAATTAAACAATATGATTTCTCCTTTAATATATTATTCTTATAATATATTAATAAATCATAATTAAACCTTTCTCTCCTTAATTCATCCTACATATTGTTGTGTGTGATTCGATCAGTAAATGCAAGCGAGCATTTGAGTCGAAGTTTATCCATTCCTTTTACCCAAAGTGGGATAAAAGCGATATCTGTGGGCCCCTCGATGATTTAGTGATGACACCTAAGCGCTTGGCCAAGCCAGGACTAAGTTGATGTGTCCAATTGTAGTCTGTTGTCAGTCGTCATGAATCGGAAGTCGGGAAACAATACATAGACAGAGAGAATGATTTAAATCCATGTCTTGTGTCTATACGATATCTTGTAGAATGGAGGAATATATGATCCCTTATCTAAAGGACACGCGTATCTGATAAGATCAGAGTTGACAACGGCTTTTGAAAGCTACGATTGCTGATCAGGTTCTGAAGTTATGCAAAATAGTTATTAGACTTATCCAAGTGGGAGACTGTTGGATTAGTGTCCAAGTCCATAACTATTTTGGTATGTACTTGACCCGATTATGAGCATGGTCCTTTTGTTGCTGTTTTGGCTTGGGATACTTACCATAAACGTTTTTAATTCATAAAATCCGATTTTTATTGATATTGGGTGATTATCCTTACCAAAATAGAAGATAATTGTCAAAATTTAGATAATCTTTTGTTTTATTAGATAAAGATTGATTATTTGTAATTTAGATTTGAATTATCTTGTGAAAAAGTTTAAAAGATTAGAAGATTGGTGTAATTTCATTTCATCTTGCAACTTGAATAATGTTTGGTACCTCTAAACTACTTTGCATTTCTTTTATTTTGGCTATGCTTGGCTAGACTTATACTTGGTTGATTAGGGTTTAGCCCATGGATGATTGGTTGTTTTGAAGACTTATGCTATCTTGTGTTTGAAGTTTATGGAAGTGTTTTCTAGTCAAATATCTTCTTGTGTTTATTTATCCTTGATCATGAGCTTTGATGAATGAATGCTTATTTTTGTTGACTAATTTCTTGGTTAAGTAATGGGCCCTCAAATTAGTAAGCAACAAATGGTTTCTATATTTGTTTTCATTTCATTTAAACCATGAAAATGTTTCCTCCATAATGATAATGTAAGCATTTGATTATCTTTTGGACTTGGTAACTCTTAGAACTTAAAGCTAATTGATTTTCACAAGATTATATGCTTCATTGATTTTGTGATTTTAATTAAGGGAATGTGTTAAGAGCTCCTCTAACCATTTAAATAATAATGAAGAGTTGAGGTAATTTGTGCTTATGAATTGCTATAGCCAAGTTAAATTAATTCACAAGTGTTGTTCCATCTAGTCTAATGATAAGTCAACTATGTCATCCATGTAGTGTATCCCAAAATCAACCAACTTTACTTCATTGAACTTAATCAAATCATTTACTTATTTACTTGTCATATTTACATTCTAGCTTAGTTTTAATTCTCTCAAGAAATCAAAAAGATTAAACCCCCCCCCCCATTTTACTTTTACTCTTGTTTTATAAGTACTTGAACAAGTGATTTACATAGAGATTTAAATTGAACCAATCTTCGTGGATATGATCCCTTTACCACTATACACTATTTTAGTGTGTATTATTTAGGGTATTTATTTTGTTGGCCTCGACAACCACCACGTATGCTTGGAAGTGTCTTCAAGAAGTATGGTGTTACTCATAAAGTTTCCACAACATACCATCCACAAACAAATGGACAAGTCGAAGTGAGCAATCGAAAAATCAAAGGTATTTTGGAGAAAACTGTCAATACAACAAGGAAAGGTTGGAGTGCCCGTCTTGATGATGCTTTGTGGGCATACCACACTCCATTTGGGATGTCTGCATACCACATTGTTTTTGGAAATCCATGTCGATTACCCGTTGAGTTGGAGCATAGAGCCTTTTGGGCGGTCAAGCAATTCAATATGGATTTAAATGAATCTGGAAAGAAGAGAAAGCTTGACATACAAGAACTTGAGGAGATCTGCAATGAAGCATATGAGAATGAAGTTCTTTACAAAGAAAAGACAAAAGCATACCATGACAAGATGATTTCTCGCAAGGTATTTGAAAAGGTCAAAAGGTATTACTTTACCACTCCCGTTTCAAATTAATTCCTGGTAAATTAAGTTCCCGTTGGGTGGGACCATTTGTTGTCACTAATATTTTTGAGCATGGTGCAATAGAAATCACAAGTGAAAAAACCGGGAAGATTTTTAAGGTCAATGGACATCGTTTAAAGCCTTATTATGAATGATTTGAAGTTAAAAATGAGGAATTGGAGGAGGTAGCATATCCAAAGTACCAAGATTGACAAATCATTGGGGTCCATGTCGAGCCACCGACTTTAAACAAGCGCAGCTACCTGAGAGGCAACTCGGGGGTATTTTGGTCATTTTTGTAAAATTTTCGTTTGGACGTTTTCTTTCAAGTTTTTGTGTTCCAAGGTTCTTAGAATAATTAGGGGAGTCTAAAAATAATTTTTATGAAGAGTGGAAGTGAGCGGGTGCGAAAATAAGAAAATTTTCGGTGCGTTTCTCAGAACATTACACGAGTCGTGTAATGCATGCCTTTGCAAGAACTTAATGTCATTTAGTGATTTGATTCAAGAGTTTATTTAATTGAATCAACCAAATGAAGTTTTATTTGAAGAACATATTTTGAATGATACACTTTTGTTAACTTGGATATTAGAGCTTATTAATATCTAAATTACCAACCTAGATTGAACATGAATTATAGTCACATTACATTTTACAACATAACACATGTATAAGAATCAAAATCAGAAATGTCTTTCACTTTTTGAATTTTAGTATTAATTTTTTTATGAAGTTTAATTTGAAGTCATACATAACCCCCCCCCCCCCACTTTTAACATTGACTGTATGGTGTGTAAGAACATGGCTAAATAAGAAGTCTCGTATTTCTATGGACCGACCCTGCTTACTCTATACTATATTTAGTGTACGTAGTAGTAGTGACTTGTGTTTTTATTGTTATTATTTTATCCCTTTATTTGTTGGGTTGACCACCAAACAAGGCTTGGAAGAAATAAGCTTTAAATTTGCAAGAAATGGAAGAATGTTCGAGCATGCGGAGATTAATGATCGGGTGATTACATGAGCTATGGATCATTTGGAGAAGCCATATTGGGCTTAAAATAAAAAGAACTTGAAGAAAAATGGGCTAGAAGCTGATCGAACTCAAACTGGGCCAATGGGCTAGGTTGTGGAGGCTCAATACTCAAAGAAGCCACATTCAGATACCACCCGCGCAGGGCTGCACGACCGCACACGGTACTGCATGGGAAATTTCAGAATTTCAATTGGAAGTCTATATGGGGAAGGTTGGTGTGCCACTTTTCAACACTTTTGCATATTCGAATTCGGAGCACTTTCTCTGGAGTTTTTGGAGATTTTGAAGGCTAAGAACACTTGAAGAATATCATCTTTTCATCTTTAAATCTTGCTACATGTTTGGTACATTTTACTTTAGCTTTAGTTTCTTGAGTTTAGCCATGCTAGGCTAAACTAAACTTGGTTGACTTTGGTGAAATCCTTTGAATGTTTGTTGAATGTTGAAGACTCTATGAACTTGTTCTTGAATCTTTATGAGAATGTTTTGTGTTTTAACATCTTATTACTACTTGTATGTTATTCATGAGTTTAAATGTGCTTGTGGTGATTAGTTGGTTAATTTCTTGATTAAGCGAAGGATCCTCAAATTAGCAAGCAACAAATGATTTTTATGTTGGTTTTACTTCACACAATTATAAAAACATTTTCTCCAACATGGTAGTGAAAGCATTTGACTCCTCTTAGATTTGGTGACTTTTTGGTTCTTAATGCAAGTTGACTTTCACTAATTACATGCTTAATGGAAATTGTGACTTTGACTAAGGAAATTGTTATGAGCTTCTCTAACCATTTTAACAACTAAGAAAAGTCTAGGTAATCTCAAGCTTCTTGGATCACTATAGCCAAATTAAAGATTTAAAACAAGTATTGCACAATTGGATTCTAATGATATATTCACCAAATGTTCAAGCGAGGAACCCTTAAGTCAACCATTTCTCTCTTATTGGTTTTACATCAAATTCTTATTTTTGTTGAATTGTCTATTTAAATCTTAGTTTAACTCTAGTTTTATTTTAAGTATTTCAAAAGAACAAAACCCCCATTTTTATTTTTATTTTCATTTTACAAGTATTTTTGCAAAGAGATTTCCGTTGAGTGACAAATTGAACCAATCTCCGCGGATTCGACCCCTTTACCACTATACACTATTTTAGTGTAAAATATTTAGGGTTATTAATTTTGTTGGCCTCGACAACCACCACCTTGACCATAAACGAGGTGTTGACCTCGTACACCCTGCATACCAGAACGTACGCCCAACGTACATTCAATAATCATTTCCTTCTATTAAGAGCTTAATCCCTTAAGCTCTTTCATCCAAATTCTAGATCTAGTCCTCAAATGATTTCCTTAACCATAAAGTTTCCAACTTTATGGTCTTGCATGGCTATTAAGTGCTCAAGACCAAAAACCTTAACTCATTAACTCATTAAGACATCCAAGCTCATGCATGGAAGGAAACTAAGGTCCAAGATTACATTTTTATGGTTCCTAATACTCCATAATGGATAAAGTTTCCAAATTTATCCAATAGAATGGTCCAAACAACCAACATCTAGTCTTTAAGTCTCAAAGGGACCACAAGTGCATCTTTTTCAACTTAATCAATTAAGTCCAAGTCTCAAACCTTTAGATCTAAATAAATATTATTTTTAGATGGATAAAGTTTCCAACTTTATCCATAACAAGGTCACAAACTTTCAAGATCTAAACTTTATGCACTAAAGTGACCAAAGGCTCATAACACCCAAAACTAGCTAGATCTAACAAATGCATCATCAAGATTCAAGTTTTATACCTCTAAAGATCAAGGTGAACAAAGTCTAGATCTACAAGCTCCAATGCAACCAACATTTCTCCAAAGAGCTCCTTCTTCTCCAAGATGCACCAAGAACACTCCAAAGCACTCAAACACACCTTCTTTTGCTCAAAAAGCTCAAACTAGGGTTAAGGTTTTCAAGTGAGGGTGTTGGAGAGGTGGAGGTTGAGAATGGAATGAGTTTGGTGAAGTTAAGGAGCTTAAATAGGGCTCAAACCACGAAAAAAGGGTTTGGGCACTGATAACGTATGCCCAACGTACCAGGGATGCCCTAGTACGCCCAACGTACTAGACTAAGTCTAAAACCTTCCTAACTTCTAACGGTCATAACTTCTTCTTTCCAACTCCGTTTTCGACGATCTTTATATCCACAGAAAGGTATTGAGGATCTCTACAAACCTATCTAATTACTTTTGACTTAAAATACATTGAACTAAAATTATTTATTCATAAAAGAAGTCCGAAACACTACTTTTCCCATTTTACCCTTTGACTCCAAAACATAAACCGAACTCTTGGATCACATAATCTACATTACCCACATCTAAATGGGTCTAAACCTCTCTTTCCCAAAGCCCAAAGCTTTATGATACTTGATCTTCGGGTCACGACCCCAGATTTATGAAACGACTCAAAACAGGTTGTTACAATGAAAGGTTGGTAAAAAGATGGAACATGTGACAACATATAAAACATTGTTCTACAGTCTTGTTCTGTGACAACCCGAAATTTCTATTTGTACAAACCCTACAGTCAAGTACTACAATTAATAGTCAAGTTCATTTCTGCTAATTTTTAGCCGGTTTAAAGTCCGTTTGGGTGTTTTTATTATAAATTCGTCAAATGAACAAATAAAAGGAAGTATCTTCTAGGAGTGATGCGTAACAAATAAACATTTCACACCATAAGAAGGTGTTTACGGCCAAACTTTGGGAGTTTGGGTCGTAAACTCCTCTTGGCCGTGAACTCATGCTTAAGGCATGAGTTTACTCCTCATTTCCTCACTTCTCACTTCCAAGCTCAAGAACACCCACATTTCTCTCTCAAGTATCATAACATATTTCTTCCAATCTTCCAAAAATGTAAGTGTTTCTTCTCTTGATTTGTTTTTATAACACTTCATCTAGTAGTTATACATGATTTCATCAATGAAATCTTGTCTTTTTCATAGATCTTCAAGTGTTCTTCAAAACACCAAGAACACCAAGAACACACACTAGTGTTCTTGGACCTTAAACACTCTTACAAGCTTCCTATAAGTAAGTACACTCCTCCTAACTAGTTATTTGCTTAGAATGCTTGTTAAACCATTGAAAAACATCAAGAATACCCAAGAACACATGGGTTTACGGCCAATGCAATCTCCTTGGACCGTAAACACCATAAGGTGGTGCATATGTGCCACCATTACATTCTAGGGCTTGGATATTGGACTAGAACATTGCATGCATGAGCTAAGGACCTTAAACCACGAAATGGTAGGAGTTACCATGGGTTTACGGCCGTAAACCCACTAGGACCATAAACCCTAATAAGGGGGCCATTATGAGCCCTAGTCCCTTCTAAAGCCTTGGAACCAAGTCTAGATCACTTATTTGAGGAGTATAGCACCTTAAACAAACAAAAGAATCAAGCACACATGAGTTTACGGCCGTAAACTCATGGGGTTATGACCATGGGCCGTAAACTCTAAAAGTTGGTGCAAATTGTGCCACTATTACTTCCTAAGGCTTGGACTTGATCATAGGATGCTTAACCTTGACTTGTAAGACCCTAAAACACACAATGGTACTAATTACCATGAGTTTACGGCCGTAAACTCATGGGGGAAATGACCATAAACCGTAAACTCATGTGGTGTTACCATATGGGCAGTAAACTCCAATGTGAGGTCATACTCTCTTTAGATGCAACCCCTTAATACTCCTAGCACTTGAATCAAAGTGTTATCCATGTTTTAGGGTGTCCTTACTTTATTAATTAGTTGTTAAATGACTAATTAGATACATATATGTGTCATTACATGTTAAATAGGATCCGTGTGTGTGTTCAAGTCTTCACTTGACACTTAGCATCCTGTCCGGCACTTCCATCCAAACCACTCACTACAGGTGAGTTCATACCCCTTAATCAACCTTTGAAATGATTTTAAATGCTTTTATGGGGGGGGGGGAATACAAGTTGAAATATTCTAGTTATTGATTTAATCACATGTGATTAATGACTAGAACAAACAGAAAGATTTACTACTACTTTCAAGTTACTATCAAAATTATGGTTTTCAAGCGTTTCAAAACCTTTTATTAAACTTTTAGATACTAAAACTGTTTCCAGACTCTTTCAAACTTGCATTGTTTTCAAACTCATATCTACACTAATATATTTATATAAGTAAGACTTGAAGGACTTAGGACTGATAGCTCACCTTATTTCCTGTTCCTTGTTTGGTTGTGGACTTAGGGTATCCTGTTATTTGTCCGAATGTCGTTGAACTCTTAGTTATATATCATATGTATATGTGTTAGATATAAAAGCTTTCACTTCAGTTCAATGCCTTTGTGTAATGAAGGCATACAAACAACATTACTATTTAACTATAATAGGTATAGTTAAGGGATTTACTACTCACTATTACTACTACAACGATACATACAAGAGTCAGTACATTTACGAGTCACTACATAAGTACTACATCGAGAAAACAATACATACTATACACTATACAAGAGAACATACTATATACTAGTAAAGAGAAAACATCACTACACTATGACATACTATACAAACTTTTGAATACTATAAACCGAATGTGACATACTACTTCTCGATACGACACTTCATTGTGGTATCACTTTGTAACCAGAGTCTCCTGGAGGGAGAGCGGGCATTATGTGTATAGATCTATACGGGACAGACACTCCCACATCCCGACTGCTAGCTACAGTCCCAGCCGATAAGGCCAAGGGGTGACAGAATGTTACCTCACTACATACGACCTGGAGGGTCATCAGTTATTCAGCCGTCGATCAGCATGGTTACATACGAGTTCACATTCAACCCTTTAATTAACCAATTAAGAATTAAAGGCAAAATAGACTCTCCAAGGCGTATTGTTCATTTAATACCACCTGGAGTCTACATTTTCATTACCTTAGACTCCCCGAGGGGTACTGTACATTTAGTACTACCTGGAGTCTGTATTTTATCACTTTATGACCAGCAGTATCACTGCTGAGGAAAAACATTATTTTCCCCTAATACATTTATTTTGTAATCACCTTTCATGAGTGAAATCTAAAACTATATTTTCATACTGATAGTTTCACTGGGGAAAACCCTTACTGTTGCAAAAAGAACAAACATACAAACAGTCGGGTCTTGGTAGAAGACTACATTTTACTGGAAAATATAGGATTTTCTAGGGAGTACACTATTTACAAACATTTGGAATCAATTACTACATTTACACTACGTTGTTACAAACATTTTTATACAAGCAATAACACTAAAAACTTATGAACTCACCAGCTTTATGCTGATAAACCCTTTCAAAATAACTTGTATTCTCAGGTCATCAGTAGACAGGTACCGATGAAGCTTTTGAGAAGAATGAGCACATACAAGACTCATCTTTTATTTTGATAATTCATTTTGGTGTCTTACATACTATACATAACACACTTGTATTAAAACTATTATGTTAATGCAATGGATGTTGTTGCTTGTCTTTACTATTATGCATTGTTATGATACTGTACATGACGTCCTCCACCCCAGAACGTTTCCGCCGTTCCGGTTTTGGGGTGTGACATGTTCTTTAACGTCTGAACACAAAGCTTGATGATTTTGGGTTGGCAAAGGTATCCGCAACTCATTTTTTATCCTTTAAATGATTATTTTTTATGTTTATTAAATGTAACATTATTTATTTACACAACCAATCGAATTGAATGACATAAAATCTTGCAAAAGAACTTCATATTAGATGACAATTGAGGTTTCTCTATCCTTTTAATATCTATATCTATAAAAATATAATTCTAAATGCAAATAAATACAACAATGTGCTTCCATTTATTTACGTATTATAGCATCCTACTTTCATTTCTTTTTATTACATTGCACTTTCAACTATTTTCTTCCTTGAGATGCTGCAAAAGAAAGGAATGAAAGTAAAATGCTATACAAAGCAACTTTCATTATTATAATTGGGTGTTTTTGGTTGAAAATATGTAATGGAATTGGAATTTTAGATATCCTCTCATGTCGTATTTGGTCGCAAATGGACGAAATTTAATATCAATGGAATCATTCAAATTCATTTTTGATGGATTCTACTATTACTAAGGGTGGATGGAAAGAATGTGGTTTCGATCATACTTTTTTTATTAGAAAATCAAAGTACCCAAATGATATAGATTTTGGGATAAAAAAATATTTATAAGTGAATTTTTAAAAATTATTCAAATTTTGTTATCATCCAAATCTTAGTTCCCTCATATTTTAATTACTTTTTCAGGCTCTTTTCCTCCTAAAACATTTTTTGAACAAAAAGCCTCGTGGGGCGTATCTGTTTTGCATAATTGCATGTTAAGATGCCATTTGCTGGAGTGTGTTTGGTTTCCAGATTATAGAAACTTTAAATTCCATGTGTTTTACTTTATTATTTTTGGAGGATGATTGAAGGAGTTCACTTCTAATATTTTATTTTTATTAAAAGATTGAAAATACCCTTACTATACGTATATTGATTTAAATAGAAATAAAAATTTAATTATATGTATTTTGATATATTAAAATTTAAGATCTGTTAGATTTTTATTAATTACTTCCTTTTTATTTCTTGCCTACCAAATGTGTTATAGATTATGATTCATTAACGTTCCACTTTAAAAGTTGTGTATGTTATACATACACTATAAGCCTCAAGTTTCCTTTGCTACATGAAGTAGTTTAAGTGTGTGCAGTGTTGATCTCTTTAACATCACATTTATCACAATCGTGTAATTATGTGCTGATGTTGATTTCATTTTTAAGGAAAAATACTTTATTTTTCAACCAAGAATAACATGCTACTTTTATTGTTTTAGAGAAAAAATGGCATGTTGCATGCAACTTTCATTTTTAAGGTAAAAAAGAGCATGATACTTTCATTTTTAAGCCAATAATAGCATGTTACTTTCATTTTAAGCCAACAATAGCATGTTACTTTCTTTTTTAAGCCAACAATAGCATGGTACTTTCATTTCTAACACGCTACCTTCATATTTAAGCAAAAATGACATTCTATTTTTCTTTTTAAACCAAAAATAACACGCTGCTTTCATTTTTAGGGACAAAATTGCATGTTACTCTCATTTTTAGGGCAAAAATGGCATCCTACTTTTATTTTTAAGGAAAAATAGCATGGCGCTTTCATTATTAAGTTAACAATAGCATGCTACTTTCATTTTTATGGAAAAATAATATAATGCTCTCTTTTTTAAGTGAAAATAGCACGTTACTTTCTTTTTTAATGAAAAGTAGCATTCTACTTTTATTTTTAAATGAACAATAAGAGTTCCTTTTATTTTTAGGATAAAAATATCATGCTACTTTCATTTTTAAGGTAAAAAGAGTGCATTGTACTTTCATTTTCAAGCCAATAATGTATGATACATTCATTTCTAAGCCACAAATAGCAAGCTACTTTCACTTTTCAGGTAAAAGTAACATTCGATTGTTATTTTAAATCAACAATAACATGCTTCTTTCTAATATTTAGCATCCTACTTTTATTTTGTCTTGTTACATGCAACATTGTACTCTAAAAAGGTTATGCAATCATAGAAATTTCATGAACTATGAGTTATAAAGGATGATAAATCTTGGTTGTGCTTCAATGTTCCTAGAGGACTTTAAATTTTACTAGAAAAAGTTTGAGGTTTTTATTAACTACTTTTGAAAGCGGGAATTTGTGCAGTGGATGTGATTTATTGTGCATGAACTATTGTGCAGTGTAGATAACATTTGAGTTGTAACCAATTTGGAAAACAAATAGTTGGACTGATTTGGAAAGTATGTACATGTAGCTTTGTTGGATTACCTTATGTTTTAGCAATTTTAGAAAAACATTAAGGGTACTACCATGCATGATTGTGGTTGTTATCTAGAGTATATCAAATTTTAATGATCGATAATTTGATCTCTCATTAAAATGTTAATTTACAATCTAAATAAGTAAATATTATTCCTTTTTTTTATTTTTTATTTTTTATTTATATTTATAGATTTAAATTTTTTTGTTTATTTTTTTAACAAATCAATTATTATACTATGTATTATTTTAGCTATTTTAAGTTGTTAAACCGTGGATTTTAAAGGTTATAACCTAATATATATAACAAATATAACAAGTTTATTAAAAATTATAACAAAATAGATAAATATTAATAACAATTATAGGTTTTCTAAAAAAGTTAGAAATTTCCGAGTTTTTCCGATTTTTACCGATTCTGATTTTGATTGATTTTAGGGATTTTTATCGATTTTGACCGATTTCGAGTTTTTTTGGCTGATTCCTAGTTAGGCGCCTCGGCCCCTACCCAATTTCGATTAATCGCCCGCGTATTCCGATTTTTGCAATACTAGACCAAATGGTTAGAGTACAAGTTGTAGAGCCAAATGTACACCCAAAATACTAATATTAAATACAACCATTAATAAACCATAAATACCTTCAGTTTTGGAATTGTGGTTTTTTTTATTATGGAGAAGTTTAGGGGTGAATTTTTTTTTTTTTTTTATTTCCAAGAAATTGGTATTGGGAATGGAAGTTGTCTTTTGCATACCATGGTAAAATGTTGGACCTAATACCAAATGTAAAGCGAAAGACCAAATCAATTAGTGAAGTTTGAATAGGGTCGGTACCATTATATGTTGGGTTCGGAAATTGTGTCATATTGTTGAAGGCTTCCACAATGTAATGAACAATTTTGAGTTTAATGAATTGTCACATCTTCTATCTATTATTCATACAACTCTACCAGTTTTTTCATGAAAAAAATAATTAGTATCCACAAGAGAAATGTTTTTTCACAAAAAGAAAAAGAAAAAAAATCATTTCATGTAATCGTCATGACCTGTCCAAAATTGGAATGCTTTTTTCATATGTGTTATATTAAACCTATTTATATTATTATTTCTTTTTAGTTTATTGGAAAAGCTCTATGAAAAAAATTGTTAATTAACAAGTTTCTTTGAAATTTTTTTGAATGAAAAATCTCATATTATAAAAGTATGTTTGACATACTATTGTTAATTAACAAGTTTCTTTGAAATTTTTTTGAATGAAAAATCTCATATTATAAAAGTATGTTTGACATACTAGTTGAAAAGTTAATTGTTAACTGAAAAGCTAACTGTTAAATAAAAAGCTAGCAAATGTTGAAAAACTAGCTGATAAAAAATAGTGTTTAGTAAAACTAATTGAAAATATAAAATGACATAAAAAGATATTTATAAGAATGTATTTTTATAATTAATTAAGAGATATATTTGGAAAAAATTTAAAAACCTCCTAAAAAGCTAATCTAAATAGTTTTATAAAAATCTAGCTTATAAGCTATTTTTTAGTTTGACAAACATGATAATCTTAAAAAACTTAGAAAAATAAACTAATTTATAAGCTAGTTGACAAGTCAAACACAATCTAAGAAAAGCTTTTCATAGTTTTTTTCAAAATAAAATATTGCATTTGGATGCTCTAAGACATATTTAGAAAAAAAAATCAATTAAAAAAATCTTATTAAAAGATCCAAGACCATTATTTCATTGAATACCAATCATGTCACCTCATTAAAATATACTATATAATGCATATATATACTCTTATCCAAATATAAGCCAACCCTAATATGCCCTAAATAACCATAAAATACATGAAATGAGAATGAATCGGTGCATAAATTTATAACAGATGTACCGTGAAATTTAACCTGAAACTGGCGTGAGAAATTCATGTTCCATTTAACGGGGATGGAGATGCTCCAAAACGTTAATTCTAAAACGTTAATGAATGATGGTACGAAAAGTAGGAGACAAGTAAATAAAATATCATAGGTGCAGAGAGTAGGACAGAGGACGGCGGCGCGTTGTCGTGGATGGGTGGTTGGATAATTCTGTCAGGCATAATGGCATCATCAATGAGATCATTACTACGCCTTTCCACCACCCCCTTTAACCACCACCACCACGCACTTACTCCCCCAATTTCACCCAAAGAAGATGAAGTTCATGAAGCTAGGTTCAAAGCCCGATACATTTCAAGCCGATCATGAATCCAACTCCATCAGGTATCAATAATACCTCATTCTCCTTCTTCTATGTCTCTTCTTAGATTAGATTGAGGACAATGCGTTAATTTGTTTACGGTTTCAGGTGTGTTTCATCTGAACTGGAGACGGATTTCACCGTCACAGTTGATGAAGTAAAATTTTATCTTCACAAGGTAATAATTATGACACCATTGACTTCAGCGTTGAATTTTTTCTTGTATTTTAATAGACATGTTGAATGAGCCCTACTGTCAAGCTTTTCAGTTTCTGTTTCTGTTGTAGTTTCCGCTTTTGTCGAAGAGCAATCGATTGCAAAAGCTGGCATTGAGCGCAAGCGAAGAGGATTCCGACGTCGTTCATCTTGTCGATTTTCCTGGTGGACCTAAAGCTTTCGAGATCTGTGCAAAGTTCTGCTATGGAACGACGGTTTCTCTCAGTCCTTACAACGTCGTCGCCGCCCGTTGCGCGGCGGAGTACCTCGAGATGACGGAGGATATAGATAAAGGAAACTTAATATTCAAAATCGAGGTGTTTCTCAAATCGAGCGTTCTCCGTAGCTGGAAAGACTCCATCATTGTGCTGCAAACCACCACGGCTCTTCAACAATGGTCGGAAGATATAGAGATCACGACGAGGTGTATCGAGTCCATTGCATCAAAAACAGCTATTGATCCTTCGTATGTTAACTGGTCTTATACTTACAATCGTAAACTCGCTGCAACGAACAGAGTCGCCGAGGTTGGTTCTGTACCGAAGGATTGGTGGGCTGAAGATCTGTGTGAACTGGACATCGATGTCTATAAACGCGTGATGCTGGCTGTTATATCAAAGGGAAAAGTGGAAGGCGACGTTATCGGAGAGGCGCTGAAGACGTATTGCCTGATGTGGTTGCCGGACTGTAATGACCCTTTCGAATCTGATGACGCTCATGTTGAAAAGTACAAATCACTGGTTGAATCAATGATTTTCTTACTAACTCTGGATAAAGGAGTCGATTGTTCATGCAGTTTCTTACTGAAACTACTTAAGGTCTCGATTCTCGTCGGAGTTGATCCATTGATACGTGACGATTTGATCAGAAATGTTAGTTTGATGCTCGATGAAGCATCTGTTCATGATCTGTTGATTCCGGCCGAGCATCCTCAAACCACGGTCTACAACGTTGAGCTTGTGCAGTTCCTTGTTGATCGGTTTTTGAAGACGAAGAGTGTTGACGAAGAAGAGGAAACGAACGATTTGGTTTTGGTAAACCCTCGACGCTGCACCACCGTCGGCCGTCTGATCGATGGGTACCTTGCAGAAGTCGGTCGTGATAAAAACCTGACGCTCTCTGCTTTCATGACGTTATCACGATCAATCCCTGACTCCGCAAGACCAGTTCACGACGGACTGTACGGCGCCATTGACAGTTACTTGAAGGAGCACCCAAGTTTGATCAAAGAAGAAAAGAAAAAGGTTTGTGAGTTGATTGACGTCAAAAAGTTAACGTCAAAGGCATCCTCCCACGCAGCACAAAACGACCGGCTTCCGCTGCGGATGGTGGTGCAAATCCTGTTCCACGAGCAGGCTCGAGTGACTTCCGCCGTCAAACTTGCAGCTCTTACCAAACAGGAACCGGTTGAACAGAACTGGGAAATTAAAGTGCCTCTACGCTCGAAATCTCTGAGAACACCTTCACGGATGAAGATGAACGACGACGGTGATTTAGAGAAGCAGGTGATGAGCCGCGGCGGTATCCGGCAGCTGGTGCCGTCCCGTTCACGGCGGATCCTGGATAGATTTTGGGTGGTGGGGATGGGGCAGAGGAGGAGTCACGGGGAGAGCAAGAGCACCGTGACATCTGGAAGTTCACAAACCAAGTCCTCTGGTTCATCGTCAAGAAAACAGAGGTTTTCCATTTCTTGAAATGCGAATTAGCTTTCTGAATCAGTGTAATTGTAATTGGGTTTCCGCAAAGTGCAAACAAATCGGTATCGGCGTGTTTGATATTAAATAAGATAATGTAGTAAATTTGGACGTGTTTTGGTAAAGGTGGTCAACTTAGTTTTTTGAACATGGAACATTCTTTTCAGTTTCTATCCTTTATGTTTAGATTTTAAAATTTCTTAGTTCGAATTTTATATTTTATTTTGAATTCATATCAAATTTTAGTTTTAATTTATAAATTTAATAGGACTTTATTAGATAGATAATGAAAATAAATTGATAAAATAAGAAAACTATAAAAATCTAATATTATTTTAATAAATGAAACTTGAATAATTCATAATTTTATTTTGTTATTTTTTTTACTTTTTAATAGAAGATGATTAAGATTATTATAACATAATATAATCTTAGATAAAAAGGTTATTATCTTATGATAAAACAAATAAATATACATCCTATAAATTTAAAAAATAATTAATTAGTTCAATAATTTTTGTTATATGATTTGTATAGAATTTTGTTTTCAAATTGTAATAAATTATCAATAATTCAATATTGAAGTTAGTAGTTCGAAATATATGAATATTTTTAGTTAAAGATGGACCACATTTGAGATAAAAGGAACCCTAATATTATATTTATTTATAAGAGATAAATTATGTAAAAAGTAATAATTAATAATTTCAAATTTTAAATCTTGATTTGGCTTTAAAATTCAAAATATGAATATTAGTATTTATATTTTTTTTAATATTAAATGTGAATGGATTTTTAAGGATACCATATGGAATCATTAGAATCATACTTTAAAAATGTGGTATTCGATACTTAAAGATTTTTAAAGATTTTTATTTATTAGGTACTATAGATTTTTTATAAATTTTTAAAACATGTTTTTAAAAATTTTACAACTTTTTTATAGAATTTTTTAAAACACTATTTACGATTTTTTTCTTTTATATATATATATATATATATATATATATATATATATATATATATATATATATAGTGACAATCCCAATGTCACACCTAAATAAGACCGATTTGTTTACGCTTACTTAAAAATCAGAGTATTCTTTTTGAAAAATAATATTGCGGAATTTGTTCGCAGAAAACACGATAATGATATTATCAAAGAATTTCCGAATAAATGTATTTTATTTATATTAAAATATTGGGATGTCATCGTCAATACAGAAACATAAGCATAACGAAATCTTACAAACCTTACAGTAATTAAACCAGCTGCTAATACTCCTTGAATCTCTCAGCAGAATGTATCTTTAATATTGCTACCTGTGATATAATAAACTGAGTGAGTCAGGTTGGGAAACCTGGTGAGTACATAGGGTTTTCAACCCACAATAATATAAATTTTATGTTTAATCATCAAACAATTAACCCAATTTATCATCCCATTATTTTCTTTATTCTTATGGATCTTCCCTAATAATCATCTATTCTTCATTTATTCATTCCTAAGGATTGTCCTAAGGAATAGGTACGAAGTCCATCGCTGCCATGGTTTATCTAACAAACACTAAGTCCATAGATGCTGATGTTATCTATTAGGCACAACTGCCAATGTTATTTATTAGGCACTAAGTCCATAGTTGTCGATGTTATCTATTAGGCGTAACTGCCAATGTTATCTATTAGACACTAAGTCTATAGCTGTCGATGTTATCTATTAGTCACAGCTGCCAATGTTATCTATTATACACTAAGTCCATAGCTACCGATATTATCTATTAGGCACAACTGGCAATGTTATCTATTGGGCACTAAGTCCATAGCTGTCAATGTTCATTTATAAGACACTATGTCCATAGTTGCCAGGGTTTTTAGAGCACATATGGTGAACACGTAGTTCAAAAACACCTACAGGTTGCGAGTCTGCTAGCGTTCCACAGGACTGTCTAGTGTAACATCCATACATTTCATGAAAATTTTAAACTTTTTCAAGCATTAAAAAAAACCATTAAATATTACAAAATATTTTCAAAATAGTTTCATATCAGAGTATCCCGGAAATCAAAATCATAAAACGTGAGGAGGTGCACGATCAAGCCTTCGCCTTCCATAGATCATCCCGGAGCTTAGTGAGTTCCCCCAAAATACCCGCACAACAAATAACACACATATAATAACATCATACTATAGGCCCAATCAACCATCGGGTTGGAATGCCCCAGGCCCTCAACCATCGGGTTGGAATGCCAACATTCTATGAGTCCAATCATCCCCGGGATAGTATACCCTCGGCCCACAACCATCGGGTTGGAATGCCCACATACTATGAGTCCAATCATCCTCAGGATGGAATACTCTCGGCCCACAACCATCGGGTTGGAATGCCCCGGTCTGTTGGCTCTCGCACAAAGCAGAAAAACCTCAACCACCAATCAATCATGTGCACATATATAAGATAATCACATCAAAGTCTACAGACAGTCAAACCGATCTACAGATCACTAATCATAACAACATCCTATCTACCAGGATACAGATCTAACCGATCATAACCACATATAACATCCTATCTACCAGGATACTGATATAACATATCTCACTAATAATAAAGCAAGATAACAATCTAAAGGGCCGGCCTTGGTGCCTTCGACCCTTGAGTATAGTGAGGAAAACTCACCTTACAAGTAGTGTTGAACCGATAAATCGAATCCCAACTCACAGCTCCAAATTCAACTGCCTGTAACCACCATATGTCTGATTCCATCATAATCCCAAATTACCAAAATACCCTCAGAAGTCAAACTTGGTTAACCCTTGGTCAAAGTCAAAGTCAACGATCAAGGTCAACAGTCAATGTTGACCAAAATCGTCAAGTTCATCTACTGAATCGTCGAGTTCCTTCAGAACTCAGAAACTGAAAACTCGAGTCAACTCGCCGAGTTACCGTAGTAATTCGTCGAGTTCTTCAGTGTCCAGAAGACCGGGAAAACCCTAATCAACTCGCCGAGTCATCTCACACACTCGTCGAGTTCACTCAGAATCCAGAAGGCGGGTAAACCCTATCCAACTCGTCGATTTCTTCCTGTCTTATCGTGTTCAGCCCTTTCCAGTCGACTCTTAGGCCCCAAACTACAGATCTAGCCTCTTAGGACTGAGATACCACGTAAAGTTGCTAACTTTACGTGCATGCAAGGCTTCAAACGGATTAAAACACTAAAACTAAGCTTAATAAGAGGTTTACGGCATGGAGAAGGGCCAAAGCTTGATAAAGTCGAGAACTTTATGTCCATGAGGGCCTAGAGGAGTCCAGATCTGAACTCCTCACTTCAAAACGTGCTCAATACTAGAAATGCCTCAAGAATAAGCTAGAAATGACCCTAAACTATTGAATGGAGAGATCTAACAAGAAAATGATCAAGGTAATGACTTTTTACCTTCAAATGAATGCGAAAACGAATTAGATACTGGATCTACAAGCTCCTTCTCGTTCCAAGCTTCTCAATCTTCAAGTCTTTTCAAGAAATGCACCAAACACACACTCTTTAGCCTCACACACTCAAAATAGAAGGTTAGCTCGATTAGGGCTTGTTTCTGGACGTGAAGGTGGTAAGGGAGGCTGGAGGGAGGACTTAAGGTCCTTTAAATAGGGTGCAGACCCTAAAAATTAGGGTTTCCAAGCACAACCTCAACTCGTCGAGTTGGGTCCTCCAACTCGTCAAGTAGGTCTTAAAGTTCACGCGGCCTGATCAGTTTCTACACGACGAGTTGGGGCAGCCAACTCGTCGAGTAGGTCTAAAAAAATATGAATATAAAGCATTAAATTTTATACCTGGGAGTCAGGATGTTACATCTAGAATCGTCCGTGGTTGTCATCTATACTCTGATAGATGATCGGATCAGCTTTAAAGTCAAGGCTTCTCATCATCTTTCACCTCTCATCATCTATATCATCTTTATTATCTCATCATCCATATCATCTTTTATCTACCCATCTTTACCCAATATATTTATAGGTATAAAAATACATATACAGTTTAAGTCAAGTAAAACATGTATACATCGTTCATTTAGCATAGATATTAGGAACACAGATAATAAGCACATATAGCATGTATTAATATTAAATACTTCATATCTATGTGTAAGATGAAAGTAACTATGCACTCACTTGTTAAAGTGACGACTCGAAATTCGGGCAGCGCTTCGCTTTTAGCAACTGTCTTTTCCTTGGACGTAACCTAGTGTCATTATCACTAAGTCTTAGTCTAATATTTATTGCAACTAATTATTAATCTAGATTCATCATTAAATCAAAGTCTACTTCAAGATCTATCAAGTAAGGAACAACCAGGTAGGTTCATATCGAATGTAGGGTCCGTTTAGTATACAAAGTATATTGTTTGGAAATCACACTTTAAACACCTCACTAAATCTAGCCTAGACATCATCCACGTAAGTAGATCAATCAGTATAACGACTTGGAATCACTGATAAATCTTGTTTATAGGTTCATAATAATGATAATGAACTCAAACATAAGTTCTACTTAAAGTACAGTAAGCATAACTCAACTTACAGGTGGTTTAGCGAGAAACCGGACTCTGCTCGAGCAGAACTTTTAAGCCGAAATCTCTACTTCTCGGGGCTTTCCGGTGTACCGGAGCTTGACTTCTAACACCTAGGAAGTGCTATAGAAAAGCTTAGAGGCTTGGGGGTGGGGAAGAAAATTGGATGAAGCGGTGTGAAGATTTGAGTGAAATTCGCCATCTATTTATGGGCTGGGAATGCTAAGTACGCTGGGCATACGAAAGCTACATTGGGCATACTCATGCTACGTGTCACGATCTTGTGGAAAGCCATGGGGAAGAAGGTGTGGTCTAGATCATGCCACGTGTCACTCCGAGGCTAATCCGAAAATTAATTATCTTCTAAATCCGTAACTTTCGCATACGAGCTCCGTTTTTGACATTCTTTATATCCACGCGTAGCTATCGACGTGATCTACAACTTTCATTTAGACTCCGTCGGATAATTTTGAATTTATTTTTAAAGTTATATTTTAACAGGCTTAGACAGTTAAAGTCCGTTAAAAATTCATAACTTTGTCATCCGACGTCCGTTTTCGAGTGTCTTTATATCGTTGAGCTCCTATTAATGAGATCTTCAATTCTCGTTTAGGTTGTGTCGGTGAATAATCGATCGATCTAAAATTCAATTTTTGAGCTGTGTACTGTTACATTAAATCTTAGAAAAATCATAACTTCCTCTAACGAAGTCAGATTTGGACCTTCTCTATATGCATGTTCTCGGTTTAACATCTATTACGACTTTCGTTTAGATCTCTAAGGCTAAAAAGTATTTCGTAAAAAATTACTTTTTACGATACGTGGAGCCGTGACGGTTTAATCGCGAAACTTCGATGGGTCATAACTTTTTGGTTATAAGTCGGATTTCAGGGTTCTTTATATGTACGGAATCCTTTTGACATATACTATAACTTTGGTTAACATTATTAATCCTAAATAATCTTTTATCAAAAAATCATTTTTAACGCTTATTATCTCTAAATTGACTAGCCTGAATCTGCGGGTGTTATAATTATCTCCCCTTTAGGATGATTACGTCCCAAAATCATCAACAAAACAAGGCTTGTATAATGAGTCGATATATATCACACCCCCGAACCAGACGGCGGAAACGTCCGAGAGCTCGTGTGACTTAAATTGAAATATCATCACAATGATTATACATGAAACATAACATAAACATCACCATGCATCAATATATTACAACTGACATTGTTCAAATCAAGTACATTGTTTTACATTACATATTTCAAAACATAAATTGTTTGATGATTAACATTTCACAAAAGAAATTCCTGAAACACACTTGAAGGTTCTTCAGTCTAACGATTTCCTGAGAATACAAGTTATTTTGAAAACGGTCAACATATATAATGTTGGTGAGTTCATAAGCATGCTTGATATAAAAGGTTTGTATTATTTGTGAAACCCATAAAATCCGATATTTTCTGTAATAAAAACTGTTTACAACATGATGTGGTGATCCAATATGTGTATATGTATGTGATTTCAAAACATATAGAAGTGAATGACTTTCATAAGTGTTCCTTGTATTAAAGTTGATGTATGTAGAAATGAGTGACGTCGTTTCCCGGAAAACCCGATGTTTTCCGATTTAGATAGTATGGTAGTTTTGTATTATCGTGTGAATCACTTTGTATCGTCACAATGTATGAATATGATTTCCCATGAATACTTAGATGGTAATGGATCTCTATGTGAGTCGTTATAACCATGCATAATAGTGACTAATTCACCTGTCTTGGCATATTTCCAAACGCCGGTTTTGATCAAGATTTTGTCACCCTAGACTGGCCTAGTCTAACTGTAGCGAACAGCTCAGGTGTGGGGGAGTCACCCCCGTATAGATCTATACACAAACTTTCGCTCTCCCTCCAGGAGACTCTGATTATAACTACAAGCTACGACCGACACTTATTGGTGCCACCCGATATTTCTCACTAAATCCCATTGAAATTGAATAACATTGTTTTACAACCCGATTGATGTTTACGTGAATATGAAGTTGGCCTAACAGACACGAAAGAGGACAACGGTGGCCCACTAATCATGTATGTTATTATAGGTTGTCGAGTATGCTACGGACACGTTATAGCCCATTAAGCATATGATGAATGTTTAGGGCCATATTAGCAATGCAAAGGGGCCACTAAGGCCCAATAACATGTTAAAGCTGATAAAGGCCCATTGGGCATGTAATTGGGTCACCAAGACCCAATAAACATGTTTGAATATATTGGGCCCAATAATCATGAAATTGGGCCACAAAGGCCCAATAGCACGAATAGAAGATTTTGGGCCCAATCATTGTATCATTTATCTGTTTATCGATTTTAAGTTCGTAGTGTAGGTTTTGTTGTATACCAAATGTTTATTCGCGATGTTAAAAATACTTTGACGTTTGATTTATAACGAAGCTTTGGTTATATATATATATATATATATATATATATATATATATATATATATATATATATATATATATATATATATATATATATATAAACATTTTAAAAACCATGCGTTATAAATTTCATATTCTTGACCCAATAATTTAAATATTAGCCTATTTGACCCAAAAATATTGATTTTGACCATTTCAGCACCTTTATTAATAAAAATGACACTTTTAGTCCCTTTTGATGAAAATTGACATTTTTGGTCCTTAAACCATTTTTCTTGACATTTTCGGCGCAAACATAATTTAAATAATAATTTCAGCCCAAAACTATTGTATTTGCCATTTCCAGCCCTTATTTGTAAAAAGTTTACACTTTTGGCCCAAATTCCGTAAGTTTTACATTTTTGGCCCAATTTCCAAAAACTTTGCATTTTTAGTCCAATTTAACAACAAATGTCGTTTTTAGCCTTTATTTCTATCCATATATTCTTGACCCAATAATTTAAATATTAGCCTATTTGACCCAAAAATATTGATTTTGACCATTTCAGCCCCTTTATTAATAAAAATGACACTTTTAGTCCCTTTTGATGAAAATTGACATTTTTGGTCCTTAAACCATTTTTCTTGACATTTTCGGCGCAAACATAATTTAAATAATAATTTCAGCCCAAAACTATTGTATTTGCCATTTCCAGCCCTTATTTGTAAAAAGTTTACACTTTTGGCCCAAATTCCGTAAGTTTTACATTTTTGGCCCAAATTCCTTAAACTTCAACCTTATTGGTGGTTCTGCCTTTGATCATTTCTTCAACAGACTTAGCAGCCCAGATGCCCCTCCCCCCTCAAGAGTAGATGTATAGCGTACTGGCACGATGTAGTCCCATGGTAGTCCTTTTGTGTACTTATCGATTTTTGTTAGCTTGTCAGGGACGATGCGCAAAGAAAACTCCATCTTGTCCGTGAAGGCATTGGTATACTCATCAATGGACATGTTGCCCTTTTTCAATGTCAGAAACTGGTTCTCCAGCTCTAGCATGTTTTGGGCTGAGCAGAACTTGCGTTTAAAGTGTACCAAGAATTCTGCCCTTGTCAGTTGTAGTGGCTCATTAGGGCTTATGATCTTTCCCAAGTGTTCCACCAACGAAAAACCCCACCCCTAAATTGACACACAACATAAGTGCTTTGTAGCTTACCCTTGCAACCACATGTTATGAAAGCTAGCTCCATCTCAGAGATCCAGTCCATAACTCCGATTGGATCTTGTTTCCCAATAAATGTTGATGGTTTGCAAGTCGTAAAGTCTTTATACTTGCATCTGTCCCTTTCAATTCCTTCATCCTGGTTATTCCTCCTAACCACTTGTGGTTCGGCTTGACTAACGGTTCTACTATAATTTCTTTCTTCTGACTGTTCAATGTTCAGTTCAGGTTGTATAATGAGTATAGTAGGTTCTTCCCTGTTAAGAAACATTTATCTCATATCCTCCCTTTGTTCGGCCATCATAGCCCGAATCATTTCTTGGACTCCTGCCATCGTGATTGGCTCGGGTGCAGCTGCTGTCTCTAGTACACGCTCAATAACTCGTGGCTCAGGTTGTTGGTTTCCATTAGCATTTCCTAATCCGCTGCGAGTTCTCACCATTTCAATGTATACACTCTAGTAGGTGTTCAATGTACAACGAAGAGAATTAAGATAGGGAAAGCTTTATTTATGATAGACGTATAAATCTCCTTATCACTCCGAAAAGTTACATGCTAGTTACAATATCGTAATTAAATGTTTAGAAATCTGAACACATAAAGTTTCCAGATATGGTCGGAAATAGATCATAGATCCGATTAAATAATAACATCACAAGGTATCATAAATCATTTAGCACATAAAAGCAATTTAGGAATCTTTCCTAAAATAAACTAGTGCTCGTGTCAATTCAGGTGTACTTACCAAAAATATAATAGACACACTCCTCACGATCATCACTTAACATTCTAAGTTTAAGTCTAGAAATAAATCCTTACTCCTAGTTCGCTTAAACTAAAGCTATGATACCAATTGTGACATCCCCAATTTCACGACCATAAAAGAACGATTTGTTTATGCTTACTTAAAAATTAGAGTATCATTTTTGAAGAATAATATTGCGGAATTTGTTCCCAGAACACATGATAATGATATTATCAAATCATTTCCGAAGAAATGTATTTTATTTATATTAAAACATTGGGATGTCATCGCCAATACAGAAACATAAGCATAACGAAATCTTACAAGCCTTACAGTAATTAAACTAGTGGCCTAATACTCCTTGAATCTCTCAGCGGAATGTATCTTTAATATCGCTACATGTGATACAATAAATTGAGTGGGTCAGGTTGGGAAACCTGGTGAGTACATTGGGTTTTCAACCCACAATAATATAATTATTATATTTAATCATCAAACAATTAACCCAATTTCACATCCCCATTATCTTCTTTATTCTTAAGGATCTTCCCTAAGAATCATCTATTCTTCATTTATTCATTCCTAAGGAATAGCCATGAAGTCCATCGCTGCCACGATTTATCTAACATGCACTATGTAAAGCCTGCATATTCGGGCTAGTCAACTTAGAGACAATAAGCATTAAAAATGACTTTCTGATAGAAGATTATGTAACGCCCGCAGATTCGGGCTAGTCAATTTAGAGACAATGAGCGTCAAAAATGACTTTTTGATGGAATATTATTTAGAAGGAGTAATCTTAAACAAGTTATAGTATATGTCACAAGGGTTCCATACATATAAAGAACGCCGAAATCCGAGTTATAATGAAGAAGTTATGACCTGTCGAAGTTTTACGGCAAAACCGGCACAACACCGGGAATCGTAAAAAGTGAACTTATGATAAAATACTTTCTAACCTTAGCAATCTAAACGATAGTCGTAGTATATGTTAAACTGAGAGTCTGCATAAAAATAACGTCCAAATCTGACTTCGTATGAGGAAGTTATGATTTTTCTAAGATTTAGCATAACAGTGCACAACCCAAAATTCGAATTTTAGATCGGTCGATTTTTAACCACAATAGTCTAAACGAGAATTGAAGATCTCGTTAATAGGAGCTCAACAATAAAAAGACAGTCGAAAATGGAGCTCGTATGCGAAAGATATGGATGAAACTTAGTCCCTACTCTTCGAGCGCGACAAATTTGATACAGTTTTGTAAATCTGAGATTAGACTTGGCAATTGGGTTGGGTTCGGGTTGGCGGGTCACGGGTTGGCGGGTCAGAAAACATAAACTCAACCCAACCCATATAATATATGGGTTGACGGGTTAGCAGGTCACGAGTTGGTGGGTTGGAAACCTCAACCCAACCCAACCCATATAACCCGTTTAAGTATATGGGTTCGCGGGTTCGCAAGTTAATGGGTCAAACCCAACCCATATAACCCGTTTAATAAATAAGCAACACATTTTATAAAATGAGGTTTTTTCAACATAAATTCATAAAATGATTAAAGTAATTAAGATAAAAAAAGGTTTTCAACATAAATTCATAAAGTCAATAACATCCAAATAAAAATGAAAAATGAAAACATTCATAGAAAATGGATGTGTTCTTCGTTCGTGACTCCTGAAAATAACGACATGTATTTTTTCTTTTTCTTATTAACGAACCGCAAATGCAGATTAGTCACATACGAATACAGAAGGAATACAATGATATAGAATATTACGAATACGGATGGAAATCAACTTTCATTAATAATTAAATATATCATTTTTTTAAATGTAATATATATATATATATATATATATATATATATATATATATATATATATATATATATATATATATATATATACGGGTTGACGGGTTGACCCGCGAACCCAAACAGATAACCCAATCCAACCCATGAAATAAACGGGTTGGTAGGTTGGCGGGTCAAAAATCTCAACCCAAACTCATCTATTTTCGGGTTAGTTCAGTGTCGGGTTACGGGTTGGGTCGAGAATTGCAACCCCTATTTGAGATAGAGTGAGAATTAGCCGACGGGATCTAAATGAAAGTTGTAGTACTCGTAAATACCAATGCGTGGATATAAAGAATGTCGATAATAGAGCTCATATGCGAAAGATATGGACGAAACTTAGTCCCTACTCTTCGAGCGCGATAAATTCGATACAGTTTTGCAAATCGGAGATAGAATGAGAATTAGCCGACGAGGTCTAAATGAAAGTTGTAGTACTCGAAAATACCAACGCGTGGATATGAAGAACGTAGAAAACGGAGCTCGTACGTGGAAGATACGGACGAAACTTAGGGCCTACTCTACGAGAAACCCCCTATAAATAAGAGATGAACTCTTCATATTTTCTTCACACCATAAGCCTTTCTTTCTCTCTCTAACTTCTCTCTAGACTCCCTAAACCCCCCTAAAGCCTAGGAAACTTCCCTAGCTCTAGAAGAAAGCCCCAGATCGCACGAAGGCTCCGAGAAAAAGAGGTTTTTCGGCTCAGAAGCTCTGCTCCAGCGGAGCCCGGTTTTTAATACAACCCGCTGTAAGTGAAATAAGCCTACCATACTTTAAATATAGCTTATATTTAAATATAGTATCGTTATTATGAACCTAGAAATAAGATTTATCAGTGATTCAAAGTCGTTATACTGATTGATTTACTTACAGGAATGATGTCTAGGCTGTGATTGAGTGAGGTGTTTAAAGTGGGATTTCCAAAAAGTATACTTCGAATACCAAACGGACCCTACCTGGTTGTTCCTTACTTGATAGATCATGAAAGTAGACTTTGATTTAATGATGAATCTAGACTAATAATTAGTCGCAATAAAGATTAGACTAAAATTTAGCGATAATAATGTTAGGTTTCGTCGAAGGAAAATAGAATCGTTAGAAGCGAAGCGCTGCTCGAATTTGGAATCACCACCTTAACAAGTGAGTGCATAGTTACTTTCATCTTATACATAGATATGAAGTATTTTATATAAATTACGTGCTATGTGTGTATACCATCTGAATACTTGCTTTCTATGCTGGATGAAACGTTTTATACATGTTTTAAATGATCTAAACTTTATGTATTTTATATCTACAAAATGTGTTGGGTAAAACATGGGTAGATTAGAGGTGAGATAAATGATGAGCGATGAAAGATGAGATAAATGATGAGCGATGAAAGATGAGATGAATGATGAGCGATGATATATGAGTGATAAAATATGGTGCGAAGCGGTGACCTAAGCGATGAGCCAAAACGGTGAGCCAAAGCGATGAGCCAAAACGATGAGCCAAAATGATGAGCCAAAGCGATGAACCAAAACGATGAGCCAAACGATGACCCAAGCGATGGCCCCGTCATCTAGCAGAGTATGGATGACAACCACAGACCATTCTAGACAGTCTAGTGGAACACTAGCAGACTCGCAACCTGTAGGTGTTGTGAACGATGTGTTCACCCGGTGTACTCTAAAAACCCATTGACAGGTATTACGAGTGGACTCTCGAAAACGATACTGTCAATAAACGAGATAAACCTGGCGACTATGTAGACTTAGTTGCCGATTCCTTAGGACACTACTTAGGAATGAATGAACGAGGAATAACTGAATCTTAGGGTAGATCCTTAAGAGTAAAGAAGATAACGGGGATGGGTAATTGGGTTGATTGTTTGATGTTTAACATAATAATTATATTATTATGGGTTGAAAATCCTATGTACTCACCAGGTTTCCCAACCTGACCCACTCAAGCTTATTTGTATCACAGGTGTTGATATGAAGCTACTTTACACTGAGGGATTTAAAAGAGATGTAGATCACTATTGTAAATGAATGTAAGTTCTGTTTATGCTTATGTTTCTGTATTGACAATGACATCCCAAATGTTTTAAAATGGATAAAAAAACACATTTCTTTGGAAATGCTTTGATAACGTATTTATCATGTTTTTCTGGGAACAAATTCCGCAATTCTTTTCTTTAAAGGTTACTCTGATTTTCAAAATAAAGCATAAACAAATCGGTCTTTTCTGGCCGTGAAAATGGGGATGTCACAGTTGGTATCAGAGCATTAGTTTAAGCGAACTAGGAATAAGGTTTTATTTCTAGACTTAAACTTAGAATGCTAAGCGATGATCGTGAGGAGTGTGTAATATATTTTAGGAAGTACACCTGAATAGACACAAGCACTAGCTTAATTAGGGAAGATGCCTAAAATGTTTTTATGTGCTAAATGATTTGTGATGCTTTATGCTTTCGTTTGATCAGATCTATGGTCTGTTGCTGACCAAATCTGGAAATTTTATGTGCTCAGGTTTCTAAACATTTAATTACGATATTAGAACTGGCATGTAACTTCTTGGAGTAATAAGGAGGAATACGCGTCTAAATCTTCCTCTATCTATATTCTCGTCTCGATACACCGAACGTCTGCTTTGGTGTATAGAATGTCATGATAAGGACTCATAGCAGACTGAGCAAATGGAGGAAATGAGAAGGCTTACGATATTGAGTGATACCTATCAGAAGATATTTTAAGAGTGATATATTGCCTTTAGAATGCATCTAATAAATAATACGTGTTGTACCAGAGAAGTGCACTTTCGATTAGCAGAAAGAAAGATTTTTGGTATAATCCATGAAGTTATCCCATCGTATGGATATTCCACCACCAACCGAGTTGAAACAGAATTGATGATTGAAGATACGCATGGAGGAAGTCCTTGTAGATTCTAGGGGAAATTTTATGATTGTTTGGACACATTTTTATGTGTTAAAATTGTTTTTGTGATAGTAACTTGGAAAGCTGCGAGACAATACTTGGGACGAGTATGAGTAGGTGTGAATGGTAGTAGAGGCCTATACTACCAGAGGCACATGACTCATACTTGGATCAGGGAAAGTCACAAGGTTACCAAAGAGCTAGTAATTGATTCCGTTTTATTCGAGTATGTCGTTACCATCGTTTCGGTAATAACTAAGAAGATGATTGTTATTTCGAACCTAGCGGTCATATCAAATTGAGTCCGGCTACGATGAGTATGTTACGTGGTTCAGAGAACCAAGTTCGATGTAGCATCTGACTTAAGCCAAGAAGATTGAAGTGAAAGATAATTGAAGCGATCAATAGAAGTATCGCAACCGTTGTTAAGATTAGAAGCTTGTACCTTGTAACAACGTAAATTTCAAAACAATTTTTCATTTTTAAATCATACTTTCAATCATACGATAATCATAAAACATAATGTATTCACTGTCTCATAACAAAACATGTCCCAGAATCTCAATAACATAAACTCCATAAGTGTGTACGGATCATGCCGGCGCCTTCCCGCGATCCTCGCTAGTACCTGAAACACATAACATAACAACTGTAAGCATAAATGCTTAGTGAGTTCCCCAAAATACCACATACAACATATACGCCCTTCCAGGCCATAACTCTGTAGGATCTTCCGATCCATGTGTCTCAGGGGACTTCCGTCCCGAATCCCGGTAGACCTTCCGGTCCTACCCGTATCGACCTTCCGGTCCGTAACCTCTTGACCTTCTGGTCCCTATCATCTTGACCTTCCGGTCCATATCATCTTGACCTTCCGGTCCTTATCGTACATAACATACATAACACATACATATCACATAATAACATACAGCTCATACATCTCATAGCATATAAGACCTTCCGGTCACACATAGGTACCCTTCCAGGTACAATATAGTGAGAAGACTCACCTCAATGAAGTCGGATAAACTCTCGTGCTCAACGTCCCGACCTAGCCTCCTCCTATTATTCAAATAACATTCCCGATCAATATTCTCTCATAGCCTCATCTCTACATATTGGGTAGAAGGCCATTCTAACCTTCCCTGAACTCTCTTGAATCAGTCTTGACCAGAACCCTAAGGTCAACGAAAGTCAATGGTCAAACTTTGACCGAATCGTCGAGTGCACATGGGCGACTCGGTGAGTCCATGCGGGTTCTCTGAATCCTTCTAGCCTCTCTTGGCTCGTCGATTCATCGTCCCACTCGACGGGTTACACCTGTCACGAATCGCGGGGCAACCCCGACTCGACTCGTCGAGTCCACTTATGGACTCGGCGAGTTGCTTCCATGTTCTTACTCAAATGACCTTCTAAGGTCAGATCTGCTTCCCTAATTATCATATCTACCCTTCAAGTGCTCAAATGTCATGTAAAGGTGCAACCTTTACGTGCATGCAACCCACATCAAGTCACAAATGGAGAAATAACTCTAAAAATGGCAACCTAGTCCCCAATCTCTCATTTGCTTGCATAAAGCTGAGGGATAGTGACTCTATGGACCTCTCATGGTCCAGATCTGATGCTATTAACACAAAGGAGACCTCCTACTCACTAGATCTTACATATAATGGGGGTAAAAACCCTAAAATCATGAAATCTATCATATCAACATGAAATAGAAAGGATTATACCTCCAAAGATGAAATCTCAAGATGATTAGCCCAGATCCAAGCCCCCTTCACGCTCTAGATTGGTGTTTCCTTCTTCCTTCTAGCAAAATTATACCAAAGGTGATGTATTAACCTCTTCTTGCTCTCCAACTCTCCTACAGCTCTCTCTAGGGTTTCTCTGGGATGAAGTGGCCGCAAATGGAGGCCATAAAGGCCTTTAAATAGGGCACAGACCCCGAGAATTAGGGTTTCACTTAACAGCGCGGACTCGCCGAGTCCACTCATCGACTCATCGAGCCCGATCATTAATCCAGACAAGAACTCGCGGTACTACTCGGCGAGTCTGAGCGTCTACTCACCGAGTCCCTCCATAAAACGCAAGATAAATGAACTTTATAGCATACCTGGAAATCCGAATGTTACAATTCTCCCCCACTAGAATTAGACTTCGCCCTCGAAGTCTTGCTCTGCAAACAACTCTGGATGCTGCTCCCACATCTCCAACTCCGGCTCCCAAGTCAGCTCGGACCCTCTCCGATGTTGCCACTGGACCTGCACCAGGGGCACCTCCTTGTTCCTCAGAACCTTGATCTTCCGATCCATAATCGCCACCGGCCTCTCAACATAATTCAGGCTCGCATCTACCTGAATATCTCCCAATGGCACCACCACCGACTCGTCGGCTATACACTTCCTTAACTGAGACACGTGGAAGGTATCATGAATCTGGCTCAACTCCGCAGGTAGCTCCAACCGATATGCTACCTTGCCCACCCTCGCGGTCACCCTGAACGGACCGATGTATCGGGGCCCCAGCTTGCCCCTCTTCCTGAATCGGATCACTCCTTTCCAAGGAGACACTTTCAGGAGTACGAAGTCTCCCACCTGGAACTCAAGCTCGGATCGTCGCCTATCCGCATAACTCTTCTGACGACTCTGAGCCGTCAATAACCTCTGTCTAACCTGCTGTATCTGCTCTGTCGTCTGAAGCACTATCTCAGTACCCATCACACGCTGCCCTACCTCTCCCCAGCAAATGGGAGTCCGACACCTCCTCCCATACAACAACTCGAAGGGAGGCATACCAATACTCGAATGGTGGCTGTTGTTGTAGGAAAACTCAGCCAACGGCAAGTACGTGTCCCAACTTCCTCCGAAGTCCAACACACACGCTCGAAGCATGTCCTCGAGTGTCTGAATCGTCCGCTCACTCTGCCCGTCCGTCTGTGGGTGGTAGGCGGTACTGAAATGCAACCTCGTACCCAACTCCTCGTGGAACTTCTTCCAGAACCTGGAAGTGAATCGCACATTTCGATCTGATACAATCGAGATCGGTACTCCATGACGCGATACCACCTCTCTCACATACAACTCGGACAGCCTCTCAGCGGAAGAGCTCTCACTGATAGCAAGGAAGTGAGTGCTCTTAGTCAGCCGGTCGACTATCACCCAAATTGCATCGACGCCCCTCGCGGTCCTCGGCAATTTGGTGATAAAATCCATAGAAATCTGTTCCCACTTCCACTGGGGAACCTCAAGTGGCTGCAACTTGCCATGCGGACGCTGGTGCTCGGCCTTAACCCTGCGACAGGTCAAGCACCTCTCGACAAACCACGCGACGTCCCTCTTCATACAGGGCCACCAATACTCTCTTTTCAGGTCCAAATACATCTTAGTGGCCCCGAGATGGATCGAGAACCTCGATCGGTGTGCCTCCTCCATCAAAGTGGTGCGTGTCCCGCCTGCGTACGTCACCTAAATCCGACCCTGAAAGGTCATAAGCCCACGGCTATTAGTAACGAACTCAGGTACCTGTCCAATCACCCGCTCTCTCTTGCGGTTCTCCGGTCTCACGGCCTCTGCCTGGTCCTCCCGAATGGTGTCCAACACCGGAGTCATCACTGTCAATCTCAAGCAAACATCTCGTATCGGGGCATTCTCCGCCCTACGGCTCAGGGCATCAGCTACAACATTAGCTTTGCCCGGGTGGTACAGGATCTCACAATCGTAATCCTTTACCACGTCCAACCATCTCCTCTGGCGCATATTCAGGTTGGGCTGATCCACCAAATACTTCAAGCTCTTGTGGTCCGTGTATATGGTACACCGAACTCCATACAGATAATGGCGCCAGATCTTGAGGGCGAACACCACTGCCCCCAACTCCAGATCATGGGTGGGATACCTCGTCTTATGAGGCTTCAGCTGCCTCGATGCATACGCTATCACATGCCCTCTGCATAAGCACCGCACCCAATCCCGATATCGATGCGTCACAATACACCACAAACTCCTCCATCTTTTCGGGGAGGGCTAACACCGGGGCTTCGCATAATCTCTGGCTAAGTGTCTCAAACGAGGTCTGCTGCTCTGGACCCCACGAAAAAGTAACGCCCTTCCGGGTCAACCTGGTGAGAGGCACGACGATCTTGGAGAAATCCTTGATAAATCTCCGATAGTAGCCGACCAACCCCAGAAAACTCCTGATCTCGGTGGGAGATCTCGGCACCTCCCAACTCATCACTGCCTCAATCTTGGTCGGATCGACCAATATCCCCTTCTGATTGACGAGATGCCCCAAGAACTGGACCTCTCGCAACCAGAAATCACACTTGGAGAATTTGGCGTACAACCTCTTGATCTCAAAACCCCGAGGATCTCCCTCAAATGCTCCTCGTGCTGCTCTCGAGACCTCGAATACACCAGAATATCATCAATGAACACGATAACCGATTGGTCCAACATCGGTCTACACACCCTGTTCATAAGATCCATGTACGCTGCCGGTGCATTGGTGAGCCCGAAAGACATCACCACGAACTCGTAATGCCCATAACGAGTCCTGAACGCCGTCTTCTGGATATCCTCATCACACACTCTCATCTGATGATATCCAGATCTTAGATCAATCTTGGAGAACCAAGACGCTCCCTGCAACTGATCGAACAAATCGTCGATCCTCGGTAATGGGTAACGATTCTTGACCGTCAACTTGTTCAACTCCCGGTAATCAATACACATCCGGTGTGAACCATCCTTTTTCATGACAAAAAGGATCGGCGCTCCCCATGGCGAGCTACTCGGTCGAATAAACCCCTTCCCCAGCAGCTCCTGAAGCTGCGAGGATATCTCCTACATCTCTGGCGGCGCAAGGCGATAAGGCGCCTTGGCGATAGGTGCTGCCCCCGGAATCAAATCGATGCGAAACTCCACCTGTCTTTCGGGAGGCACACCCGACAACTCCTCAGGAAACACATCCGGGAACTCACGCACTATCGGCACATCGTCAACCAAACTTGGCCCCTCGGCGGCCACTTGTGAATCCATCACATATGCCACAAACCCGCTACAGCCCTGCTGTAGACTCCGCCTCGCCCTAGCAGCTGAACAAAATGCTAACCCAGAATGGGTACCCTCGCCGTACACCATAAGTACTCCCCTACTAGGGTCTCGTATCATCACCAACTGTCGCTCGCAGTCTATAACAGCCCTAAATCGGCTCAACCAATCCATGCCCACTATGACACACACGTCCCCCATTACTATCGGGACCAGATCTATCGGGAACTCAACACCGAAGATATCGAGTACACATCCTCGAATCACATCCGTAGCATACACCGCTCGCTCGTCAGCTATGGAAACTCGTAGAGGTCGACTCAACGCCTCTCGTCGGCTACTGATGTGCCGACTAAACGCTATCGACACAAATGATCGACTCGCACCCGAGTCAAATAACACTAAGGCAGGTACAGAACTCACAAGAAAAGTACCTACGCATATCATAATATAAGCACAATATCTCAACTCAGCATAAATAAATAAAGAATACATACCAGCCACAACATCGGGCGCTGCGCGGACCTCCTCCGCTGTCAACTGGAAAGCTATCCCGCGAACCTTCGGTGCCTCGGCCTTCGCTGGCCGAACCTCGGTAACCCTAGCAGCAGGTGCAAATCCCTGTTGTAACTGCGGGCACTCGGCGTTCCGATGGCCAATCTGGTTGCAATGAAAGCAAACCATAAACCCCTTGGGGCAATCCTTGGCGATATGCCCCTCCTTGCCACATTTGTAGCAAGCACCCGATCGACAGACCCCATCATGTCCCTTGCCGCACTTCCCACAAGTGCGGCCCTTCTGGCCTCCAGATCTCGCATCAGCGGACTTGGCCCGCTTGGCTGCCGGCTGAGACTGTGCCGGCCGCCGATCCATCCTCTGAGACTCGGCCTCCTCCCTGGCCCGAGTCTCCAACTCAATCTCCCTCTTCCAAGCATTTGCCTGGAGCTCAGCAAATATCCGGTAAGTCGAGTTCGACACGAACTCCCGAATATCCCTCCTCAAAACGCCCAAATACCGGCTCATGCGTGCCTGCTCGGTAGACACCTGCTCAGGGCAAAACATTGCCCTCTCATGGAACTTCCTGGTAACCACAGTAACAGAATCAGTACCATGCTTGAGGGTCAAGAACTCATGTGCAAGCCGTTCCCTCTCCACCGGGGGAACATACTCGTCTCTGAACATAGCAGTGAACCTCTCCCAGGTCACCTCTGAAATCTCCGCAAGAGTGAAGCTCGCCGTCACGAACTTCCACCAATCCTTTGCCCCCAAGCGAAGCTGGTTCAGCGCGAACCGTACTCTCAGATGCTCCGGACATGAACACGTATATAAGCATCCTTCAATATCAAAAATCCACCTCATCGCAGCGATCGGATCCTGCATCCCGTCAAACTCTGGTGGTTTCATGTTGCTGAACTCTCGAAGCAACAACGAGTCACCTCCCTGAGGTCTGGCAGCAGCCACAGCTGCAGTAGCTGCAGCAGCCGCAGCCTCAGTCACCGCTGCGTACCGCTCATCAAAAGTCTCAATCAATGTGGTCTTGATAGACCCAAACATCTCCGGAATCTCGGCTCGAATCGCCGCTGCCACCTCATCGTGGATCATCTGACGAAGCTCCTCGTCACTCACGCCGCTCGTATCAGGTCTGTGGCGTGTCCCAACCATGATGTCTCTGAAATACAACATAATAATATCAGAGACTCGCTCGAGCATACTTGCACTCGACAACTCAACTCTACTTGTTCCCTAGTACCCTAAGGATTCTTACTTGGACTGTGCACTGATCCGGTGTCTTCAGTAGTACGGGCCCTATACTACCGTCCACACCGCATCAATGTTCACCCCAAGTCCTCCTCCTAGGATCCCAGTGTTGGATTAATGTCTAAGTCCATAACTATAATTGGTAAGACTTGACCCGACCCGGCATTGTCCATTTGGGTTGCATGGCATCATGCATTTGGATAGACTATAATGAGAGAAATAACACTTAAGGTTGGTTAATATATTATAAGTTCTAATATATTAATAAGGTTATTTAATTAGTATTGATCAATAATTAATTTGGAATTAATTAAGTGATCAAAAGGAGACTAATTAAATATATGGGTTGATTGTGTAAATCATTCATTCTTATATATGTGGGCTTGTGATCCAAGATTTCTTATGTTGGACTAAGTCCATGGGGTGACCCATGGATACTCCATGGAGGTTAAAATCCATGGAGCATAAGGAATGGGTAAAGTTATGAGTTACATGGTGTAACCCTAATAGCCACCATATAAAAGAATCCCATGGCTCAAGAAATCATACACTAATGTGTGAATATGAGGGCTAGACGATTTCAAGGAGTGTTCCATTTCTCTCAAGTCATTCCATGTGCATTTGGTGTTGTGTGAACCATTTGAGGTGTCACACTTGGAGCACTAGGCACTCAAGCTTCATGGAGACAAGCTACATCAAACAAAGGTATGTATTCTATCAATTTGCTTACCCAAGTATCAAGTATTGTATGCTAGATAGGGTAATACCTTGGAAAGTTCATAATTGCATGTATAATAGAGAAAACATAGATCCAAGGTATTTAGGGTTGCATGTACACTTAGGAGTGTTAGAATGCGCAAAACCCATCAGTGGTGTCAGAGCCAAGGCTTGTTTTCTTGTTATACTTGCAAAGTTAGCTGAAAATTTGAATTGTATTAGTTTAAAAGTTATGCTAATTACTTGAAAAAAATTTGATGTGAATTATCTTTGTTCATATGAGTTTATTAGATTAATAGAAAAGTTAATTGATTATGTGTTTTCAATCCATTTTAATCTAAGAGTTGATTCTAAAATGTGTTTTTGTAACTTGTCCTCAAGTTATATGAAAAGTCACATTTAAGTTTCATAAAACTCATAAAAAGTTGGCAATGGTTACAAAAATGAAGAGTCTTGTCCTCATTAAATGGTTTTATGACTCCATAACTTGTCCTCAAGTTATGGAGGTTCAA
Source organism: Lactuca virosa (assembly GCF_052849685.1). NCBI lineage: Eukaryota > Viridiplantae > Streptophyta > Magnoliopsida > Asterales > Asteraceae > Lactuca > Lactuca virosa. Next base: position 55,537,251 of record NC_136428.1, on the reverse strand, counting down.
GAGTCACTTCATTAAATGATAAAATGTGTAACCTTAATTAGTTCCATAAGTTATAAAAATAAAGAAAAGTTACATTCTTTTATTAGTTTAAAGTCTTCCATAACTTGTCCTCAAGTTATAGAACTTGAAGAGTTTTTTTAATTAAAACTACTTTAAACACATAAGTTATGGAATTAATTAGTTTTGAATATTTTCAAAACTTGCCCTCAAGTTTTGGAATTTGTAAAGTTTTCGCCATGAATACTTTAATTCCAAGTTAGCCCTTAGAATTTTAAAAGTTAAAATTCAACCCTTATACTTTATAGTATTATAAGTTAATGATAAATATATGTATAAGAGCAAGTCAGTCTTACCGTTAGTAGGCCTCATTCACGAAGCCGATCTATAAGGGGGGTATAAGGTTACTGCCTATAAAATGGCAGTTTAATGGGTGTCCACTCTCACCCACCGCTTCCTTGACTGGTGGAGGGTCGTTAGCCGAACGGGTAGGACAAGGACTATAATTCTCCCTTCATTAAAAGTATTAATGATAAATACTAAGTAACTAAACACTTATAAATTCCCAATCTTAGTTACTTAGGAAAATGTGAATAAGGTGCTAATCCATGAAAGTACACTTTGCACTTTGTTTAAGTCGGTTAGTGGAGCGTGTGTGGTTAACCGGCACACTAACTCGTATTTAACAAGGTAGGCAAAGGGTAACTTAATGTTTATCATAGTATCGATGGAGCGTGTGTGGTTAACCGGCACATCGATTGAGGGGTAAACACTTAAGGGTACCAAGTAATTTGCATGGTTACTTCACACCTTGTTTTGTGATCCTTGGCATCCCAGTCACAAAACCTGAAGGGCACACTCGAGATTGAAACATGCCTTTGAAAAGTTCAATGAATCTCAAAAGAATCTAGGAGTTTCAAAACCAATTAAAACCTAATAATACATTTCGTTTATCTTGGTGGAAATTGGTGAATCGTCATTCACCTACCTTCAAATATTCTATAGCTTGGATTACGGCATCCCTCTTCCAAGTTATAAAATATTGTGTTGGGTCCTAGCCTTAATATTTCATATTGGGTGTTATATTAAGGACTTTAAATCAACTATCTTGAATTTCTCCCAAAAGATGTCTAGTTCAGACATCTATGATCATCCCAAATCTCTTGGAACTTCACTTCCTCCACCTCCTCCAATTATTCTCCCTAACCCACAAGTTCTTGAAAAGTTTAAGGTCACTCAAGCCCTATTGGCAAGCAAAGGTCTATGTGTGATCACATCTTGGAGATGTAGTCACATATTGACAAGCCGGGAGAGTTGGGTGTCAAAGTCTTGAGAAAGTTGGTGGCTCAACTACTTTCTAAGTCACATAGTGAGTTCCTTTGGGACTCCTATGAAACAGACTATGACAAGACCCTTAATGATCTTATCTATTTGCTAAGATCAACTTCCTAAGACTTTATGGACATTGACAATGATGACATTGGATATCCAGTAAAGCTCTCTCTTCCTAATGGAAAGGGATCGTCCATAGTCAACTCGGTTGACCAAATGGTAAAGAGAGAGGCTAAGTCTTAGATAGTCCCATTATCAAGGGTCCACTGCCAAAGGAAGGGGCATTGGTTGCGAAGCTGCCAAATTTACCTAAGGATGTTAAAGTCAATAAGTTTGACTCTACTTCAGGTAAAGTCCATTGTCTAACTCTATTAAGTTCCTACTTGGAGATTCTTATTACATGATGTGACTGGGTCACATGTTGATGTTTGAAGAATCAAAGAAAAGTGAAGAAACTTAAAGAAAGAATATGCTGAATCTGATCGCGTAGATGGATTTCTATCGCATAGTTTGAAGATCGGATTCTTGAGCTACTTCTTAGGAGTTATGATATATTGCTTAGGAATAGATAACAACAAAGTTTTCATGTGCTTTTGCACTGTAAGGATAGTTTTTTCCGCAAAGTTTTTAAAATAAAAGGAAAATTTTTGATTTTATTTATTTTAAAATATCCTTACAATGGCATTTGTGAAAATCTTTGTTGCTTATAAGATTCCATTAAGAGCAAGAGTGAAAATATGAATTTCATTCTTTCATTTGTGGTAGTGTCCAAATTTACCAAATAAGGAAAGATTCTCATCACCCAAGTTTCAGTTGGATAGAAACTTGGAATCATGCAAGTTGTATAGTATGATGAATGAGAATTTTCAACTTTGGAAAATTAAGACTAGTTCCTTGTTCACATGTATATGTGAGTCAAGTGAAGGACTAAGGGATCGAGTACACATTCTTGTGCACTGATCAAGTCCACCATAAAAGATCGATAAGACTATTCGTCATGATTTACTAAGGCTTAGTAAATATGATTATACTTACAAGCTTAAGTATAATTCTGAGACATTGGAAAAGTTTCAATGTATGACAGAACGAATGAGAAGAATCAAATTAGGCAGAAGGATAAAAGTTTCTCAAATCTGAAAAGATGGGAGAGTACTTTAGTATCATGTTTTAAGATCATCTTAATGATTTTGAGACCTTATCACAATTCATCCTCTAAGTGCATTATGATAGTTAAGAAGAGGAGTTATGAATTGTTGAAGTGGTTAAATCAAGAAGATGATTCATACATTGTTCCAAAAACAATTCTTAGAGTTATACTCTAAGATTGTAACTTGAGTGACATGTCTTAAAAGATGTTTAAAAACACTTGTCAAATGTAAGAGTAAAAGTTTTCTACTCTTGTACATTTGAAATTGGTAATTTGTGATGTTTTGGATAAAACAAAGATCAACTAAGGCCAATTGTGTTAAGTGTCTGTCTTGATTAGAATCCACACTATCTCTTGAATATTTGGCAAGAAAGTCTTATAGGTCAAGGAGACAATGGGAGTCTAAAAGATCCTGAAAGGGTTTCAAGAAGTAATCAAGAATAAAAACTTGTATTTCATCACTAGCACACAACTAGAGGTTTATAACCTATCGTGTTGACATTTCTGTGCCCATTCTAGTTAAGTTGGCTATACATTTGAGTTCTACATGTTCTCAATTGTTTGCATAGCTACTTGGAAGCAATGGCAGGCCCTTGAGCTGCCAGGTGGCAAGAAGTTAAGATTGCACAAGTTCAATCCATATGAGTTAGGATTTGTCACTAACCTTGTCTTGTGACCATGGTTTTGACTATTCACATGGATAAGAACACATACACCATCAAATCTAAGGGTCATAAGGTTTCTCTCCGATTCATGAAAATGATGGTGAGGAAACACTTCCACCAAGTAGATTTGAAGCAGATGGCAAAAGGCCTAAACAATTGAGACTATGATTACGGCATCCCTTTTCGTAGTTCTGAAATTGTTTAGACACACATGCATGCTATCTAAGGAAAGGTGTATGATTTTGATAAAGTTTTATCAAAGCATCTCGTATCAGAAATCTGAACTTTGGTAAGAAAGTCAATAAAGTATTGATTTCTAGAAGTCCAACTGATTTCTGAGTACATGTCAAAGCTAGTGGGAGCATAAGTGTTATGCTAATAATCATCATGTTAGTGGGAGCATGATAAGTATTGTTAGTGTTGCAAGTTAGCAATGTTAATTATAGAAAACAAAAGTTTCAATTCGTGAGGCTGCAGGGATTGAAAAAGTTGTTTTGCTATAATTAAGGGAGAGGATATACTTCATTTCAGTTCTAAAGGCTTAGATTGAGACCTTAATCATCTTTAGTCAAGAATATATATATGAATTTCATGTTGGATTGGTTCAACTTAAGGAAATTCTATATATTGCGTTCTCAAAATCCGATTATGATTACGGCATCCCTCTTCATAGTCAAATTTTGAAAACATGGCAAATAAAAATATTGTAGCAAAAGACTGGTCTAGAATCATGTCTTTATGTGAGACATCATGAATCGTGTACCATTTGCTTTGGGTAAAGGATCGATTGCATGTGCTATAATATTTGTCATTTCTAAATTTTTCCAAATGCCTAGAGGCATTAAGAAGGGAAAAGGTCTAGAATTGGATATGACTAAAATGATTAAGCAATTGTCGAGGACAATCTGAGGTTTACCAAAGATTGGTTGCTCAGGGACAATTGGAAGTATAGTGCTAATTTTGGAAGGACCATATTGACATATTCTGAAAAGAGGCATCTCTTATTCAGAAGTGATAGTCAAAATGAGAATATGGAGTTGTCTCCATAGGTGGAAGTTAGCTGTGTAAGATTAGAAAACTTAATGTAAGAAGCATGTCCAAAGCAATGTACTTTGAATATGAGACTTAGTTTCCATGGAGTTGATCTCCATTGGAATACCTTATAATAACTGTTGACAAGTCTTTGTGACTTTGTACATATTCATTACAGGAGGGTCAGTGCATATAAGTTTAAAATCTAAACAGATTTCGATAAATGATAGGAATTTGAAATTCTCACATTTTTCGATAAGGATTTGAGAGTGTGAAATTAGAATCATTGAAATTATGTTCAATTGGTTTATTTCACAAAGTAAGGATCACAGACAAACATAGAGTGCATACTTGGTGTATGGCAAAGCTATTGTTTAAGAAAAACATAGTGTACATGCTTGGAGCATGGGACAACTAGTGTTTTTAATTCAAGTATAAAGTTGATAAAACCGAAACAATGAATAATGAGTAAGCAGTATGGTGATAAATAAAAGTGTTTATTTATATTCATAGGGTTTGATACCATATTTGATTCATTTATTCTTGTGTTTCACTTTGCATGTTTTGACTTCCAGAATAACTAAGTCGCTCTTCCTGAATGATTCAGTTATTCAAACCATCCACAGTCGGTCATATGTTGGAAGTAGATATGAATCAAGACTGTCATGGGTTGGTTTGTAGAGGTCCAAGTTGGTGGACAAAGTGGTGCTACAACACTCATGAGTGCTCATAAGTTCTGAGTATTGGATTCAACCCACGCTCATTTGAATCACTTCATGGATTTTATCACGAGTGATCATGAGACGATAATATCTTATATTCTTCAAACCTAGAGATATGAGTTGTTACTATGAGTTGGTTGTACATTGATTGCACGAAAACGCATTCGGTAACTCGATGTTATAAAACGTGCCTTTGTGTATGATTCAACAAGTAGTAGAACAAGCCATATGAGTCGAAGTTTATCCATTCCTTTTACCTTCGGGATAAAAGCGATATTTGTGGGCCCCTCGATGATTTAAAGATGATACATGTGAGTGCTTGGCCAAGCCAGGACTGATTTGATTTGTTCAATCAGTCAGTCATCATGAATCGGAAATCGGGAAACAACAAATGGACAGAGAGAATGATTGATAATCCATGTCTCAGTCCATATGATATCTAGAATGGAGGAATATATGATCCCTTATCTAATGGACAAGTCATTGACAAATGTCAGAGTTCATCGACAAGGTCAGAGTTCGACAGAAGCTTTTGAGAGCTACGATTGCTGATCGGTTCCTGAAGTCATACGCAATAATAGTTTTAGACTTATCCAAGTGGGAGACTGTTGGATTAATGTCTAAGTCCATAACTATAATTGGTAAGACTTGACCCGACCCGGCATGGTCCATTTGGGTTGCATGGCATCATGCATTTGGATAGACTATAATGAGAGAAATAACACTTAAGGTTGGTTAATATATTATAAGTTCTAATATATTAATAAGGTTATTTAATTAGTATTGATCAAGAATTAATTTGGAATTAATTAAGTGATCAAAAGGAGAATAATTAAATATATGGGTTGATTGTGTAAATCATTCATTCTTATATATGTGGGCTTGTGATCCAAGATTCCTTATGTTGGACTAAGTCCATGGGGTGACCCATGGATACTCCATGGAGGTTAAAATCCATGGAGCATAAGGAATGGGTAAAGTTATGAGTTACATGGTGTAACCCTAATAGCCACCATATAAAAGAATCCCATGGCTCAAGAAATCGTACACTAATGTGTGAATATGAGGGCTAGACGATTTCAAGGAGTGTTCCATTTCTCTCAAGTCATTCCATGTGCATTTGGTGTTGTGTGAACCATTTGAGGTGTCACACTTGGGGCACTAGGCACTCAAGCTTCATGGAGACAAGCTACATCAAACAAAGGTATGTATTCTATCCATTTGATTACCCAAGTATCAAGTATTGTATGCTAGATAGGGTAATACCTTGGAAAGTTCATAATTGCATGTATAATAGAGAAAACATAGATCCAAGGTATTTAGGGTTGCATGTACACTTAGGAGTGTTAAAATGCGTAAAACCCATCACCCAGATCACAAGTACTCTATATCTCACTGGTATAGGCTACCCTTCGGTAGACCTCTCATCAGCTCCTTACTGCTACCTACTCGCTCTCAAGCATCACATAGCAGCAAAATCCTTCCTAGGCTAAGGCATCACAAAATCAGGCCACTCTAGTCCTAATATGAATACCTAGCCAACTCTAGCATGCATATCATATCGTAACATATCTCATAACACATAATGTAAGGGTATTTTAGGAAATCACCGTTCAGGCGCTGGCTGATCGTACACACTGCTTCCTTCTGCCTTTCTCAAAATCTTTTACTCTCTTAGAAAAATTGTTTATTTTATGAAAAACTTTCTCAAATCCTCAATTTGAGTTCAGATTCATCCGAAGATGCACCCGAATCCCTCAAACCAAGGCTCGGATACCAACTTGTAACAACGTAAATTTCAAAACAATTTTTCATTTTTAAATCATACTTTCAATCATACGATAATCATAAAACATAATGTATTCACTGTCTCATAACAAAACATGTCCCAGAATCTCAATAACATAAACTCCATAAGTGTGTACGGATCATGCCGACGCCTTCCCGCGATCCTCGCTAGTACCTGAAACACATAACATAACAACTGTAAGCATAAATGCTTAGTGAGTTCCCCAAAATACCACATACAACACATACGCCCTTCCAGGCCATAACTCTGTAGGATCTTCCGATCCATGTGTCTCAGGGGACTTCCGTCCCGAATCCCGGTAGACCTTCCGGTCCTACCCGTATCGACGTTCCGGTCCGTAACCTCTTGACCTTCCGGTCCCTATCATCTTGACCTTCCGGTCCATATCATCTTGACCTTCAGGTCCTTATCGTACATAACATACATAACACATACATATCACATAATAACATACAGCTCATACATCTCATAGCATATAAGACCTTCCGGTCACACATAGGTACCCTTCCAGGTACAGTATAGTGAGAAGACTCACCTCAATGAAGTCGGATAAACTCTCGTGCTCAACGTCCCGACCTAGCCTCCTCCTATTATTCAAATAACATTCCCAATCAATATTCTCTCATAGCCTCATCTCTACAGATTGGGTAGAAGGCCATTCTACCCTTCCCTGAACTCTCTTGAATCAGTCTTGACCAGAACCCTAAGGTCAACGAAAGTCAATGGTCAAACTTTGACCGACTCGTCGAGTGCACATGGGCGACTCGGCGAGTCCATGCGGGTTCTCTGAATCCTTCTAGCCTCTCTTGGCTCGTCGAGTCATCGTCCCACTCGACGGGTTACACCTGTCACGAATCGCGGGGCAACCCCGACTCGACTCGTCGAGTCCACTTATGGACTCGGCGAGTTGCTTCCATGTTCTTACTCAAATGACCTTCTAAGGTCAGATCTGCTTCCCTAACTATCAGATTTACCCTTCAAGTGCTCAAATGTCACGTAAAGGTGCAACCTTTACGTGCATGCAACCCACATCAAGTCACAAATGGAGAAATAACTCTAAAAATGGCAACCTAGTCCCCAATCTCTCATTTGCTTGCATAAAGCTGAGGGATAGTGACTCTATGGACCTCTCATGGTCCAGATCTGATGCTATTAACACAAAGGAGACCTCCTACTCACTAGATCTTACATATAATGGGGGTAAAAACCCTAAAATCATGAAATATATCATATCAACATGAAATAGAAAGGATTATACCTCCAGAGATGAAATCTCAAGATGATTAGCCTAGATCCAAGCCCCCTTCACGCTCTAGATTGGTGTTTCCTTCTTCCTTCTAGCAAAATTATACCAAAGGTGATGTATTAACCTCTTCTTGCTCTCCAACTCTCCTACTGCTCTCTCTAGGGTTTCTCTGGGATGAAGTGGCCGCAAATGGAGGCCATAAAGCCCTTTAAATAGGGCACAGACCCCGAGAATTAGGGTTTCACTTAATAGCGCTGACTCGCCGAGTCCACTCATCGACTCGTCGAGCCCGGTCATTAATCCAGACAAGAACTCGCGGTCCTACTCGGCGAGTCTGAGCGTCTACTCGCCGAGCCCCTCCATAAAACTCAAGATAAATGAACTTTATAGCATACCTGGAAATCCGGATGTTACATACCTAGAAGTGCTACATGCTAGATTGTGATTATATCACATTAGAACATGAAGGAAGGTATATTCCGTTATGGAATTTGACTCTAAAAGACCTGAGTCTAAGCGTTGCATCATACGACGAGATGTCATTAGAACATGTCCCATCAGTCTGTTATGGTAATCGACGTAAAGACTGTTTCCGGAGGAGCAAGAGTCTCCAATAAGGATCAAGATTGTGACTTGAAGGTCATGATTGAAAGTCCAACGTGAGATAGAGAGCGGGTGCAAGATCGAGGACCGCCTGCAGTCCAGAAGTCCAAGAGTTAGATACTCATTCGAAGGAACATATGAGTTACGATTATTACCTAGGATGAAAGGATAACATATGGAGTCATTATACAAGCCCTATTTCGTTGATGATTCCGGGACGTAATCATCCTAAGGGGGAGATAATTGTAACGCCCGCAGATTCGGGCTAGTCAATTTAGAGACAATGAGTGTCAAAAATGGATTTTTGATGGAAGATTATTTAGAAGGATTAATCTTAACCAAGTTATAGTATATGTCACAAGGGTTCCGTACATATAAAGAACGCCGAAATCCAAGTTATAACGAAGAAGTTATGACCCGTCGAAGTTTTACGGCAAAAACGGCACGACACCGGGAATCGTAAAAAATGAATTGACGATAAAATACTTTCTAGCCTTAGAAATCTAAACGAAAGTCGTAGAATATGTTAAACCGAGAGTGTGCATAAAAATAACATCCAAATCTGACTTCGTATGAGGAAGTTATGGTTTTTCTAAGATTTAGCATAGCAGTGCACAACCCGAAATTCGAATTTTAGATCGGTCGAGTTTTAACCAAAATAGTCTAAACAAGAATTGAAGATCTCATTAATAGGAGCTCAACAATAAAAAGACAGTCGAAAATGGAGCTCGTATGCGAAAGATATGGATGAAACTTAGTCCCTACTCTTCGAGCGCGGCGAATTTGATACAGTTTTGTAAATCGGAGATAGAGTGAGAATTAGCCGACGAGATCTAAATGAAAGTTGTAGTACTCGTAAATACCAACGCGTGGATATAAATAATGTCGATAATAGAGCTCGTATGCGAAATATATGGACGAAACTTAGTCCCTACTCTTCGAGCGCGATAAATTCGATACAATTTTGCAAATCAGAGATAGAATGAGAATTAGCCGATGAGGTCTAAATGAAAGTTGTAGTACTCATAAATACCAACGCATGGATATAAAGAACGTAGAAAACAGATCCCGTACGTGGAAGATACAGACGAAACTTAGGGCCTACTCTACGAGAAAACCCCTATAAATAAGAGATGAACTCTTCATATTTTCTTCACACCATAAGCCTTTCTTTCTCTCTCTAACTTCTCTCTAGACTCCCTAAACCCCCACCCCCCCCAAAGCCTAGGAAACTTCCCTAGCGCTAGAAGAATGCCCGGGAGCGCATGAAGGCTCCGAGAAAAAGAGCTTTTCGGCTCAGAAGCTCTGTTCCAGCGGAGCCCGGTTTTTAATACAACCCGCTGTAACTGAAATAAGCCTACCACAATTTAAATATAGCTTATATTTAAATATAATATCGTTATTATGAACCTAGAAATAAGATTTATCAGTGATTCAAAGTCGTTATACTGATTGATTTACTTACGAGAATTATGTCTAGGCTGTGATTTAGTGAGGTATTTAAAGTGGGATTTCCAAACAGTATACTTCGTATACCAAACAGACCCTACCTACGATATGATCCTACCTGGTTGTTCCTTACTTGATTGATCATGAAAGTAGACTTTGATTTAATGATGAATCTAGACTAATAATTAGTCGCAATAAAGATTAGACTAAAACTTAGCGATAATAATGTTAGGTTTCATCGAAGGAAAATAGAATCGTTAGAAGCGAAGCGCTGCCCAAATTTGGAATCACCACCTTAACAAGTGAGTGCATAGTTACTTTCATCTTATACATAGATATGAAGTATTTTATATAAATTACGTGCTATGTGTGTATACCGTCTGAATACTTGCTTTCTATGCTGGATGAAACGTTTTATACATGTTTTAAACGATCTAAACTGTATATGTATTTTATATCTACAAAATGTGTTGGGTAAAACATGGGTAGATTAGAGGTGAGATAAATGATGAGCGATGAAAGATGAGATAAATGATGAGCGATGAAAGATGAGATGAATGATGAGCGATGATATATGAGTGATAAAATATGGTGCGAAGCGGTGACCTAAGCGATGAGCCAAAACGGTGAGCCAAAGCGATGAGCCAAAACGATGAGCCAAAATGATGAGCCAAAGCGATGAACCAAAACGATGAGCCAAACGATGACCCAAGCAATGGCCCCGTCATCTAGCAGAGTATGGATGACAACCACAGACCATTCTAGACAGTCTAGTGGAACACTAGCAGACTCGCAACCTGTAGGTGTTGTGAACGATGTGTTCACCCGGTGTACTCTAAAAACCCATTGACAGGTATTACGAGTGGACTCTCGAAAACGATACTGTCAATAAACGAGATAAACCTGGCGACTATGTAGACTTAGTTGCCGATTCCTTAGGATATTCCTTAGGAATGAATGAACGAGGAATAGCTGAATCTTAGGGTAGATCCTTAAGAGTAAAGAAGATAATGGGGATGGGTAATTGGGTTGATTGTTTGATGTTTAATATAATAATTATATTATTGTGGGTTGAAAATCCTATGTACTCACCAGGTTTCCCAACCTGACCCACTCAAGCTTATTTGTATCACAGGTGTTGATATGAAGCTACTTTACACTGAGTGATTTAAAAGAGATGTAGATCACTAGTGTAAATGAATGTAAGTTCTGTTTATGTTTATGTTTATGTATTGACGATTAAATCCCAAATATTTTAAAATGGATAAAAAATACATTTCTTCGGAAATGCTTTGATAACGTATTTATCATGTTTTTCTGGGAACAAATTCCGCAACTCTTTTCTTTAAAGGTTACTCTGATTTTCAAAATAAAGCATAAACAAATCGGTCTTTTCTGGCCGTGAAAATGGGGATGTCACAGATTATTTAGAATATATAATCTTAACCAAAGTATAGTATATGTGACAAGGATTGCGTACATATAAAGAATGCTGAAATTCGACTTATAACGAAGAAGTTATGACCCGTCGAAGTGTTGCGACAAAACCGACACGGCTCCGCGTATCGTAACAAGTAAATTTATGGCTACACTGGTCAGACATGTACTTCATATGAACGTTCAGACTTATATTGAGTTTCGGGCTTAGTTGAAGAGGAAGCTACCCCTTTTTCCTTATTAAAAAGAAGCCTTTCACTGTTTCTCCACAAACAGATGATCGTAATTCAACGGGACACCACACAAGTACTTCAAAGTCTCTCTTGACTGCGAAGGAAGAGATCGTTGCCCGGGATTCATCTGCTTTGTGTCTTTAATGACATCACTAGAATCCCTTAGAAAACTTGTTTTATTTCTTTATCTTTGGCACACTTTTGCACGAAGATCCTTGTGATTTTCAAAAATCTGGTTCGTTGTCCTAATGGTTACTTTCAAGCTCAGAGTATAGTAATTGGTGATCAATTGCGAAAGTAAGCAAATTTAAATGAAACGATGTTATTAAAGGGATAAGATTTGAATTTAGGCGCGTGAAGTTTGAAATTGACGCCTAATGTCACGCCGCCTGACACACGCCACCTGATGTCACAGCTGTCACTCACGTCTTTTTAGGCGACTTTTCAGTGATTTGGTATAACCTATCGCCAGATTTCTCTCACTTATCAAATGGTATAAAAAGATTTCGATGCTTCACCAAGCAACAATGGCAGCCTCATCTGAAACCCCTTCAATCGCTGAACAAATGGCACAATCAACATTGCTCAACATCAAGGCTAACCAGGATCTCATCCTGGACCTTGAGCCATCCAAGTACGACGCCTTTCTTCAACCACTCATTGAATGCCTACGCTATTCTCCACTGGTTATCGCTCTGACAAAGACTGAGAACGTACCCTTGGTTCATCTGTCCAAGGCGTATTCGACATCAAGCTACCAATCAGGGGAAGAGAAGATTACCTTTGAAATCGATAACCAGAAAACCCACATCACTAAGTCCAGGTTCTGTAGCCTGCTGGGGCTTCCTCAAGGTCGTAACTTAGTTGATCCGGAATCCATCTCCAACTCTGCAATTCTGGAGATGTTCTACAATATGGGATATCGTGAATACCTTGCCGCTGTCTCCAAATTCAAGAAGCCTAACCTACCGCCAGTGTGGAATGGGTTGTTTACCCTTATTTTCAAAAGCTTTTCTAAATGGGTAACTGGATCCAACTGTGCCAGTAATATGTTCATGACAATCATGTATGGTGTTTACTCCGGAGTTAATCTCGACTACGGGACAGTGCTTTGGACTCAACTTGTCCAGAGTACACTTTCTTTAACACGACACAATGAGATCTCCTGTGCACGTTTTTGGACAATCATTGTTCAGAGGGCTATCGACCGCCTCCACATTCCGGTGATACAGGATTCGAGTATGGCTAACATTCAGGTTTTCCACACCACAAACATTATTTTGTCAGATACTTCACGATTTACCTTCATCGGATCTATCCCAGAGACGATGCTTCGTAACGTCCCAGTTGCGAGTGAAGTTATTCGAGCCTATCGCAGTCTACCGGCTTCTGGTCCACGTCCAATGACCTCTGAAGTGCGAAAGGTTCTTGAGGAGGCTGATAAGCCAAAGAAAGGGAGGTAAAAGAAAACCAAAGGCAGGACCCTCCGAACCTGCCCAGACTCCCAAGAAAAAGGTGAAGCGAGTTGCTCACAAACCTAGGACTCCTACTCCAAGCGATGAGGAGGATTCGCAATCCAACACCGTCTCGGCCATTCGCAGTTTAGAGCGAGTCCAACACGAACATAACGATACTGCAGCGACTTCGCAACCTATCGTCTCGTAGCCCACTCCTACAACTACGAACCCTGAGGTAACCTTCACTATGCCAACTTCAGTTCCTATTTCCGATGATTTCTTTCAAGATTTTACTCCACCATCACCCACTGCTACAACAACACCAATCACCATCGCTCCTTGCCACCTGTATCTGTTGAGTTTACATGTCTAAAATATGTATATGTATGTCTTATTTATTAATTAGGTTTTATGGTGGTTCTAACTTCCAAACTTCCAGTGATGAATGTTGACATGTTTTTTGCTTAGGCATTTCTTTGGGCTTTAAGCCACTTCGACGACATAAGTAATGTGGTCCATTAGACCTTCCAGAAAAAGCTAAGAACATTTAACCCAAGGCCCAAGTGACATATTCTTTTGGTTTACTATTTACCCAACTAATGTTTAGCCTAAGTAGCATACAACTAAAACACTTTTAAGAGCATAAAGTAAACCATTTGCAAGAACACGGGCATACGAACGAAATTATGTGAAAACATATGAACTCTGGTTTTAGATTTTACCATATGTGATTCTATTTCAAACTTTTCGTAATTGTCTTCCTCAATTTTGTGATAGAAATATCTTTATAAAAAAAACTATATAAGGACACCAACTGATATTATGTATTCATATTATATGTTGAAGACGAAAATTATCACATCATTAATCCGATACGAGCCTGCGACCTTGTCTTCAGAGGTATTATTGAATGTTTTTTATTTTCGTTATGTAACGCCACATGATGCACATTTATTCGAAGTAAAGCATGTATTCACATAACAAAATTAATGCATTGATTTTTAATATGGTAATTATATTTAAATTTTTTCTACATTGTCAGCTCAATATTGTGATTGGAAAGATCTTTAAAAATAAATTTGACGATTTTCTTTTGTAAAAGTAACATCATATTTTGCGAATTGATATCATTTTTGCAACACATGATGTAACTTTTGTGAAAATTAAACAATTGCAAAATATAATGTTATTTCGGAGTGGAGCCGTTATAAAACTGCAAGTCCCTAATATGGTTTTTAATAAAAGAAGAGATATTTTATGATAAGTTTTTTTTTTTAAAAAAAAAAAATTGTCATGATATCCTTCCTTTTTGGTATTTTTGTGAATATTCTTTAAATATTACTTTAAGAAATACTCCTTTCGCCTTATGTATATTGTCCGTTTTTAACTTTTAAGCCTTCAACTTTAATCTTAAATATTTTTATTTGTATTATAAATTACTTTGATCAAACTTAATATACTTCCTTTTTTGGTTTTTTTGTGAATATTCTCTAAATATTACTTGAAGAAATAGTAAATGTTATTGGAGAAAGAAACAAAGTTTTTCAGGTAAAACACATATGCGAAAATTTCCTAAGTATAACAAGAGGGGAGAGAGACAGATTGAAACTTTGATTTGCTCGAACCCCGATTAGCTGAAATCGGTATAATCTCGATCGTGAGAAGGTATCTGATTACCAATCCAATCTTATGATTTTGCTTCTAAATTTTGTAATCTGTGTATTTTCTCTCACACTCGTTGGGGATCTCCTACCGACTTCGATTTCTCTTTGATGATGATGTTGATAATTCATTATTTGATCTTTCTCTTCATTTTTACACATGGATGAATCGAATTAATCGTTGCAATAGAGGAAAGTGTAATCGACGATTCGAAATCACCTTTTTCTTTTGTTGTGTTGCAGAACCTAAATTGTTTCCTCGTCAATTCCGACTCCTGGTAACGTCTAGTGTGAGTTACAGCTCATTTTTTGTTTTCAGAAATTTTGATGATCTGTTTAGCTGCTTTTATGTATGTCGGTAATCCGATGAGTGTTTATAGCTCACGCGTAATGAATCTTTCTTTTGTTTTTGAAGTCTTTGTCAAGAACAATTGAGTGATTATCTTAGTTAGATACAACAGATACACTAGTACATATTGACAGTTGTGAAATTCATTGATTATTTTTGTTGTGCAGCTGCAAAATGGCGTCGGTTGTTGCAAAACCATGTAGTAATAGTAGTAGTAGTTCCAGTCATGTATCAGCTGTTGCAATGGTGCAAGAAAATGGGAGTAGGAATAAGAGAAAGTTTAGAGCTGATCCACCACCTGTAACAGACCCAAGCAAAACAAGTTCTCCTTCTCAGAATGAATGCCTGGGTTATGAGTTCTCTGCTGAAAACTTCAATGGCTGTGACATGTGTAGCTTCAGTCATGAGAACACAGATCCTGTTGAACTTGATCTAGGGCTCTCTTGTTCAGCATCAGTAGGAACATGTGAGGCCGGGCGGAATCATAACAGAGCAGAAATAGAAGCAAGTGATGAATTCCATGATGCTGATTGGAGTGATCTCACGGAATCTCAGCTGGAAGAGCTTGTTTTAGCAAACTTGGACACAATTTTCAAGAGTGCCATTAATAAAATAGTTTCTTTCGGTTACACGAAAGAAGTTGCTACTAATGCTGTTTTGAGGTCTGGTCTTTGTTATGGCTGTAAAGATGCCGTGTCAAATATCGTGAACAACACTTTGGTTTTCCTTAGAAATGGGCAAGAAGTTGATTCATCAAGAGAGCATCAGTTTGAAGATCTACAACAGATGGAGAAGTACATATTAGCTGAACTTGTGTGTGTTGTTCGTGAAGTCAGGCCTTTCTTCAGTACAGGGGATGCAATGTGGTGCTTGTTGGTATCTGACATGAATGTCTCTCATGCTTGCACAATGGATAGCGAGTCTTTAAGTAGTAGTAGTAGTAGTAATATGGTTGGTGATGTGTCTGATCCCAATCCCATAGAAACACAGCCAAGAAAGGAAGTTAATAATAGTGAAAGTCATTCTTCCCTTTGTCCCCATAAATCGGCTTCAGAACCTCAACCACTTGTAATGACCTCTTGTGGACATAATTCTAGCTTTAGCAGCCCACCAGTTAAACCAAAGACTCCCTTTGTTTTAAATAGATTTGCATCAGAGAAAGAGAACCATGTGAGTAAATGTAAATCCCAAAACCATGAAGTGAGTGGTAGAAAGATTACTGGAATCAGTAAAAGAGAATCAATACTGAGACAAAAGTCTGTTCATTTGGAGAAAAGCTATCGTACATATGGCTCTAAAGGGTCTTCAAGAACAGGAAAACTCACGAATTTTGGTGGGTTGCTACTGGATAAAAAACTAAAATCCGTATCAGAATCTACAGGTATCAATCTCAAAAACCTGTCTTTGAAAATAAACAAGGGAGTGGCACCTCAACGTTCAGATTTCAACACAGAGACTTGTGGTAATAGCAATCCTCCTACATTACCAAAAACCCATAATAACCCTCCTGCATCTGCATCTGAAACTGAATTATCTCTTTCAAACCCACCAAAACAAAATGATGTTCATGTTTCTTCTAATCCTAGTTTTTCAGCCATCCCATATGACAAATGGATCTCACATGCTAAAAAAGATGAAACAATTATGAAACTGGTTCCAAGGGTACATGAGCTTCAGAACCAGTTACAGGAGTGGACAGAATGGGCGAATCAGAAGGTTATGCAAGCTGCACGCAGACTTGGTAAAGACAAAGCTGAGCTGAAATCACTTAAATTGGAGAAAGAAGAAGTGGAAAGGTTAAAAAAGGAAAAACAAACATTAGAGGAAAACACAATGAAGAAGCTTTCTGAAATGGAGAATGCTTTGTGTAAGGCGAGTGGGCAGGTGGAACGAGCTAATTCTGCTGTTCGTAGGCTGAAAGTTGAGAATTCCAATTTGAGACATGAGATGGAGGCTGCGAATTTAAGGGCTGCTGAGTCAGCTGCCAGCTGTGAAGAGGTGTCAAAAAGAGAGAAGAAGACGCTTATGCAGTTTCAGTCATGGGAGAAGCTAAAAAGCTTGATTCAGGAGGAGCTTATAACCGAGAAACGCAAGTTCACACAGTTACAACAGGATCTTCAAGTAGCTAAACAACAGCAAGATCAACTTGAGGTATTTCGTTTTTATTGTTTTTTTCATTTTTCATTTTATTTTAACCAACTATGAAGTATGAATTTGGTTTTTTTTTTTTTTTTTAATTGCAGAGCCGATGGAAACAGGAAGAGAAAGCAAAAGAAGAGTTGGTGAGAGAGGCGAATTCGTATAGAATAGGAAGGCTAGAGGCTGAATCTTCAGCCAAATTAAGAAACGAGTTAACAAGATTAAAAGCAGATAAAAATCTACAAAGATACAAACAAGATATCGAAAAGCTTCAAAAGGAAATCTCCATGTTGAATCTAAAATCCAATTCTGTAAAAATAGCTGCTTTAAGGGGTGGTGTTGATGGAAGCTACGCAAGTAAATTAACCGAAATCAAAACCTCAAATTCCCAACAAGAATCCCAGACACAGACACTTTACACCTCCAAAATGATGAATAATAATAACCCCCATGGTGTTGGTAATTATAATGGTGGTGGAGTAGGGGTAAAACGGGAAAGGGAATGTGTTATGTGTTTGTCCGAGGAAATGTCGGTTGTGTTTCTGCCATGTGCGCATCAAGTTGTGTGTACGACTTGCAATCAGCTTCATGAGAAACAAGGAATGAAAGAGTGTCCTTCGTGTAGAGGAGCTATACACAGGCGTATTTGTGTACGCTATGCTCGTTCTTGATGAACACAAACTTGAGCTTTTTTTTTTATATACTTTTTTTGCAAAATAATTGAGTGCGGAATGTTTTTTTTTTTCATATTTGTTTCGCGTGTTGATGAAAGTTTGGACATTTGAGGTTGTTATAATGATTGCTTAAAGTTAAAACCAGTTGTCTTGTGTTGGGGTTTGATGTAATAAAGACATGTAGGTTACTAAGGTCAGGCTTTTGGGTTTTTTTTTGGTGGTGTTATGTTTTTTAGTTAAGTTGTATCTAAATTTTCGGATGTGTTAGATTGATCTTCGGATCCGTATACATGCGAGTCACCTTCCGGTCCAGTCATCCTCGGGATGGAATACCCTAGGTGGAATGCCAATATATAATGGGTCCAGTCAATAGTCGGGATGGAATACCCTCGGGCCTAATCAACCATCGGGTTGGAATGCCCACGGTTTGTTGGCCCACACACATAGTAGTAAAGCATCAACCACCAACCAAAATATGTGCACATATAACAGATAAACATATAATAAGTCATCAGACAATCAGACAGATCTACATATCACTAAACATAATATCATCATATATACCAAGATACATATCTAACAGATCACTACAACACGATAACATGCTATCACATAACATGATATCTAATCCAATGACCCGACTTTGGTGCCTTAGACCCATAAGTACAGTGAGAAAAACTCACCTCACAGTCTGGACAAAAGCTAATGAGGTCTCGACTCTGAATCTGAGCTCTAACCGCCACCTATCCAACCAAATGACCAATTCTCAATCACAATCCCAAAATACCCAAAATACCCTTAAGTCAAACTTGGTCAAAGTCAAAGTCAAACCGATCAAATCCATAAGTCAACTGAGTCAACTCAGCCGAGTCGACACAGTACGTGTACGCGGAGTGTACTCCGAAGGTACGCTGGGCCTACTTAAGCCTTGACCGCAGTCGGGACATTTGACCTCCTACGCGCTGCGTACCCAGATTACGCAGGGCGTACACCCAGACTTCCTAAACTCCATTAAGAGCTTATTGCCTTAAGGTCTTACGTCCCATTTCCAGATCCAAGGCTAAATCATCCTCAAGAGTCATTAAGTTTCTAACTTTATGACATTGCATGTCCATTAAGTGCTTAACTCAAGGTCTTAATACATTAAGACCTTCTAGAGAGTGCATAGAGCAAAACCAACCATTAAGACCCCATTTTTATGACTCAAGACCCTTCCTAAGGTCTGAAAGGACAACTTAATGGGTCAAGAACAGGCCATGTCCAAGAATCATCATTTTGGGACCAAAAGTGACTTAAAAGAGTGGAATGTCTAGATCTACAAGATGAAGTGGGAAAGTTGCAAGCTTTATACCTCCTGGTGATTGCAATGTAGAAATCCCAGATCCAAAATGCTCTCAACTCCAAGATCTTCTCGCCACCTTCTTCTTTCTTCAAAACCACCTCAAACTCTCTTAAAGGCTCCAAAATTGCTCTATTGCTCTTAGGCGCGCCCTAGTACGCTTAGCGTACACATGTAGCCCAGTCCCAAAACTCCATTAACAACTTATTTCATTAAGCCCTTACGTCCAAAACTCAGATCCAAGCCCAAAATGATGTCTTAAGTCATAAACTTTCCAACTTTATGACTTTGCATGGCTATAAAGTGCTTAATGTCCAAAACCCTAAGTTCTTAACTCAATAAGACACCACAACTCTTGTATAGAATGGAGAGAAGGGCCAAGATCACATTTTTATGGTTCATAGTAGCTCCATAATGGATAAAGTTTCAAACTTTATCCATTAGAATGGTCCCAACAAACAAGATCTAGTCTTTAGGTCTCAAAGGACCCAAAAGTGCATCTTTTCAACTTAATCCATTAAGTCTAAGTCTCCAATCCTTCAGATCTGAATCAAAATGATGTTTAGATGGATAAAGTTTCCAATTTTATCAATAGCAAGGTCACAAACTTTCAAGATATAACCTTTAAGCACTTAAAGTGACTAAAAGCTCATAACACTCGAAACTGGCTAGATCTAACAATTTCATCATCAAGATTCAAACTTTATACCTCTAAAAGAAAGATCAAGGTGGACAAAGTCTAGATCTACAAGCTCCAATGCAACCAACACTTCTTCAATGAGTTCCTTCTTCTCCAAGGTGCACCAAGAACACTCCAAAGCACTTAAAAACACCTTCTTTTTTGCTCACAAGGCTCAATCTAGGGTTAATGTTTCAAGAGAGGGTGTTAGAGAGGTGGAGGCCGATAATGGAATGCGTTTGGGGAAGTTAAGGAGCTTAAATAGGGCTCAAACCACGAAAATAGGGTTTGGGCACTGATCGCGTACACCCAACTTACTAAAATTACGCCCAAGGTACTAGGGATGCCCTAGTACGCCCAACGTACACGTTTGAGTACGCCCAACGTACACGGCTCATCCTAAAACCGTCCTAACTTCAAACGATCATAACTTCTTCGTTCCAACTCCGTTTTTGACGTTCTTTATATCCACGAAAAGTGTTGAAGAGCTCTAAAATATTATCTAAATATCTTGGACTAAATACTTATCGAACAAAAATCCATATTTCATGCAAGAACCCGGCCTATGACTTTTCCCTTTCTACCCTTCGACCCAAAACACAAATTCCAAGGTAAAATCTCTTAACTATTATTATCTCCTTCCATAAGGGATAAACCTTTCCTCCTTAAGGCCCAAAACCTTACACAATCGACTTCTGGTTTATGGCTCAGAAGTGGCAGGAAACAAGATGTTGCATGAATGATCTCCCTAACCCGGTCCTCAGTCAATGTTGGCCTATCTTGGCCACCCGCTCCTGATCCTAATCCAGATCCTGCCTCAAATCGTCTCGTAATCGCCATACTTAAAATAAACCAGGGAGATATCAGATAAAACACATATAACACAATGGGGACCAATTCCCAAAACCATAGGGGTTGTGACTTCCCTGCTACGCGTACGGGTCCGGTGCTTCCAGTAGTACGGGCCCATACTACCTTCCACACCTACTCGTATTTGTCTCAGAGGATCATCACAACAACCCTAAGAATACTCACTAGAATACGCATACACTATATCCTCACTTCCTAGAGGAAGGCTAAACATTATGCAACTGGCCGGCTGACCCCACAAAATTCATCTATGAAACTTCCACCTACCCTGCAGCACTCGTGTATGCTAATCATACATAACACTGAATTCTATTGACAGTTGAATACTTGATTCTACCCTAATCCCTTCATCAAACAAGAACAGGAAATAAGGCTAAACCAAATATTCTCAGGCTATAAAATCTTAGTTATGTAAAACTATGATGCATACACTAAGAAACTATAGTTATGATGTCAATTTCTTATAAGAAAAAACCCTAGGCTACCAGACATCATATAATCAGGCAATTCTATCATTCAGTTCCTGAAGTTGCCTAGCCTATCACTAGCATGTTGTTCTAACATATCACAACATCAAATATCAGTGTGGTAATTTGGGGTCTACTTACTGGCTCCGGCTGATCGTACACATCACATCCTTTTTTGATTATTTTGAAAATGACTTTGAAAATCATTTTTAAAACCTTTTCCTTAGTTTGAGATTGGATTCACACGAGTGTTCCTCCAATTCACTCAAACGAAGGCTCTGATACCAAGTTGTAACATCCATAAAAATCACAACAAATTTGAACTTTTTAAAACAACCCGAAATCATAGAATGTTTAAAAAATCATTGTTTTTAAAGTATTGTTCCATATTCGAGTATCCCATAGATCAAAAGTACATAAAACAGAGGATGTGTACGGTCACGCCTTCGCCTTCCGGTGATCATCAGAAGTACCTGAAACAATAACTAAAAACCGTAAGCCAAAGCTTAGTGAGTTCCCCCAAAGTACCAACACACAAACAGATAACATATACAACAGCATGTCGGGTCCAATTAACCATCAGAATGGAATACCAAAGGCCCAGTCACCCTCCGGGTCTAGTCATCCTCGGGATGGAGTACCCTAGGTGGAATGCCAATATACAATGGGTCCAATCAACCATCGGGTTGGAATACCCCAAACCAAGTAAACCATTGGGCTGGAATGCCAATATACAATGGGTCAAGTCATCCTCGGGATGGATGTGACATCCCTATTTTCACAGCTAGAAAAGACGAATTTGTTTATGCTTTCTTTGAAAATATAAGTATACTTTTAAAGAAATATGTTGCGGAATTTGTCCCCAAAAATATGATAAATCATTTATCAAAGCATTTCCGAAGAAATGTATTTTCATTATATTAAAAGCCTCGGGATGTCATTGTCAATATAGATCAAAAGCATAAACATAAACAACATAGGCCTTACAACATCTATTTATTCTAGAGTCCTATAGTCAATTGATCTCTCATCAGACCATCACTCCTATGCTCTTTTGCCACTACCTGTATACAAGAAACTGAGTGGGTCAGGCTTGGGAGCCTGGTAAGCACATAGGGTTTTCAACCCACAATAATTAAGTTTATTAATTTCATCAAATCATTCAACCTGATTACACATTCCCGTTATCCTCACCTTACGTCCCTAAAGCATCTATTATAAGGGACCTAGCCTAAGGATTTTCATCGGGGTGATAACACTGCTTAGGGGATTCCTCAGCAATACATGTCAAATAAGGCAACCATGAGGGGGATGGAGTACATCTGGTGAACACGTAATTCAAATACATTCCCCGTACCACGAGTTGTTAAAAGATATTATAATAACACTCTTTATATTATATTTTATAATATATATATATTTTGTTTATAAGTTCATAATAACGATAATAAATTTAAACTTAAGCTATACTTAAAGTAGGGTAAACATAACTCACTTACCGGGAGGTTTGGCTAGAAACTGGGCTCTGCGGGGGCAAAGTTTCCGAGCCGAAAAGCTCTTCTTCTTGGAGCCTTCTGGCGCTCCGGGGCTTTCCTCTAGAACTTAGAAGATACTAGAGGTTGGGAGGTCTTAGAGAGATGTTAGAGAGAGAAGAGAATGGCTTTGGTGTGAGAAATGAATGGCAACCCTCGCGCCCCTTTTATAGGGAGGCTGACCCTCGGTGCGCAGGGCACTCCTCGGAGGAATGCAGCGTGTTCTCGGTGCGCAGGGCATACCTGATTACGCAGCGCATACAAAGGGGGCATGTGTCACTGATTCCGTAACTTTTTCATACGAGCTCCGTTTTCAACGTTATTTATATCCACGCGTAGGTAGAGACATACTCTACACTTTCTTTTAGACTCCTTCGGCTAATTTTGACTTTATTTTAAAGTTATATTTTTTAACAGGCCGGGACAGGTAAACTCCGTTAAAAATTCATACCTTCGTCATCCGACGTCCGTTTTTGTCTGTCTTTTTATCGTTGAGCTCCTATAAATAAGATCTTCAATTCTCATTTGGGTTGTGTCGGCTAAAAATTGATCGATCTAAAATTCGAATTTCAGGCTGTGCATTGTTATGCTAAATCTTAGAAAAATCATAACTTACTTATACGAAGTCAGATTTGGACGTTCTTTTTATGCACGTTCTCGGTTTAAAGTATAATAAGACTTTTGTTTAGATCGCTAAGGCTAAAAAGTAATTTATCAAAAATTCACTTTTTACGTTACGCGGTGCCATGCCGGTTTAGCCGTAAAACTTCGACAGGTCATAACTTCTTCGTTATAACTCGGATTTCGGCGTTCTTTATATCTCCGGAATCCTTGTCACGACCACTACAACTTTATTCATAGATATTGGGTTTATCTATTATTTTATTTTTGACGCTTATTTTCATTCTTAATTTATTATACCTTATAAATGAGTATAATGCACTTAAAATCACATAATTCACATAATATTCAAGTAATTCCTCTTTATTGCTTCAAATTAGGTTACAATTGTTGACCCTAACTATTACATCATCATACTAATGCTTAGCCTAGAAACACAGGTGTTACAATTCTCTCCTCCTTAGGATGATTCCGTCCCAGAATCATGCATCAGCAAACAGATGTGGATAGAGACTCATCATGCCACTCTCTGTTTCCCAGGTGAGGTTCGGCTCATTCGTATGTTTCCATTGCACAAGCACTAAGTCGACCATCTTGCGTCACAACTTCTTTGTCTTACGGTCAACAATCGCCTCAGGCTCTTCGATTAGCATCTTATTTTTGACCATCCGTAACTTAGAAAGTGGAATTATATCGGGAACTTCTCCCATGAACTTCCTCAAATAACACACATGGAAAGTGTTATGAATACCATCTAGTTCTTCAGGTAGTTCCAGCTTGTAAGCTTGGTTCCCAATCCTATGAAGAACTTTGAATGGTCCAATAAACCTTGGACTCGACTTTCCTCTTTTCCCAAATCTTATAAGTCCCTTCCACGGTGAGACTTTGAGCAAAACCGAATCTCCAACTTCAAATTTCATCAGTTGTCTCTTCTTGTCAGCATAGCTCTATTGGCGATCTTGAGCTGCTAACATCCTTTCTCTAATCACTTTCAACTTTTCAGCAGTCTGATGGACTATCTCGGGGCCCATAAACTTCTTTTCTCTAGCCTCAAGCCAACAAGACAGTGTATGACACTTCTGTCCATACAAGGCTTGATAAGGTGCCATCTTGATGCTCGAATGGTAACTAATATTGTAGGAAAACTCTACCAGGGGTAAGTGCTCATCCCAGTTACCTTGGAATTCTAGGGTACATGCTCTTAGCATATCTTTCAGTGTTTGAATTGTTCTTTCGCTCCGAACATCAGTCCACGGATGGTAAGTTGTACTTAAACACAACTTTGTACCCATTTCCTCTTGTAGATTCTTCCAAAACCTTGACGTGAAAAGACTATCACAATCTGATACAATCGTTAAAGGAACACCGTTAAGTCTTACTACCCCCTTCACGTAAGCATTTGCAAGCTTATCCATAGACCATCTCTCATTGGTTTCTATGAAGTGTGCACTCTTTGTGAAACAATCCACGACTACCCAAATCATGTCGTGACCGTTCTTTGTTCTAGGCAGTTTAGTCATAAAATCCATGGTGATGTCTTCCCATTTACCCATGGGTGCAGGTAAGGGTTCTAAACTCCCATATGGTTTCTGATGTTGTGTCTTAACTCTAGCACATGTTACACACTCGGCCACATACTTTGCAACATCGAACTTCATCGTCGACCACCAGTAGTAAGGTTTCAGATCCCTATACATCTTAGCTAAGATAAAGCTGTTAAATTCCATTATGTGTGTATTAAGACAAAAATATCTTCCTGCCATCTCCTTGTTTTACCAATTATTCATCAAATCAAAATATATTAACATCATCACTCCTACATCCACCCATCTTACACATATCTACCAACTCACCCACCTCACACCCATACATTCATGCTTATATAGATACCCCACCCATAACCTAACACCTACACCCAACACATCAACGCTACACCCCACCCACCACCACATAATACCCCACCTACCCCTCCACACCTATACACATACTCACACGTCCATAACCACATCAACACCAATGCCAACGTGAACGCCAACAAACACACGCCGTCACCAATGTCCTCCCCACCACACCCTATACCCATACCTACCCACCCCATCCCCCACATGCACATCCCTAACCCACCTCACCCTAACAATCATACCCACAAAAAAACCTCCACCCCACTCTACCCTACCCTACCCTACCTAATCTTGCACCTACACCCACACATCCACACCAACAAGCCTATGCCAACGATGTCAATTCAGACTCTCACTCTACCCCTGCACCCATACCCACATGTATTTGCCCACGCCCACACCAACAAACTCACTTAAGTTTGAGTGCGTAAGAGTTTCATAAATGAAAGTTTTACAATTTTAAAAATAAAAATAAGTTACAAAAAATTAATAACAAAATATATGTTGGTCATATTACTTTTTTTCCTATTCCTTAGTCAAAACCTCAAACCAAACAGAAAATAGATTTCATAGTATGTCAACCAAGTCTAACAAATTCCAATTCGATTCGATTCTAATTCCTTTGACATATTTTATTCCTTCCAAAAACATTATGTGAACCAAACATACCAATTTCTTTGACATATTTCATTCCTTTCAATTATTGTTTGATTCGTCAATTACAACAAAATATCACAACTTCAATCTTTGCTGGGTCAACCATAATTCCCTCTTGGTTAACCACATGACCCAAGAATTGGACTTCTCAAATCCAAAAATCACATTTGGAGAACTTTGCATACACCTTCTCCTTATTTAGAACTTCTAACACTTCTCGTAGATGCTTTCCATGCTCTTGCTGGCTCTTTGAGTAAATCAGAATGTCATCTATGAACACTATCATAGATTTATCGAGGAATGGTTTACAAAATCTGTTCATCAAATACATGAATGCTGCTGGAGCATTGGTTAGTCCAAATTACATAACCAAGAACTCATAGTGTTCATATCTCATTCTTAAGGTAGTCTTCTCAATATCTTGCTCTCTCACCTTCAGCTGACGATCCTGACCTGAGATTGATCTTTGAGAAATGGCTCGAACCTTGCAGCTGATCGAACATGTCATCAATCCTTGGCAATGGGTACTTGTTCTTTATTGTTGTCTTGTTTAGCTCTCTATAGTCTATGCACATCCTCATGCTTCCATCATTCTTCTTCACGAATAACACCGGAGCTCCCCAGGGTGATGAACTAGGTCTAATGAAACCGTTATCGAACAACTCTTGAAGTTGCATCATAAGCTCTTTCATCTCTGTCAGTGCTAATCGGTATGAAAATTTTGCTATTGGTTTCGATCCTGGTAACAAGTCTATTCAAAACTCTACTTGTCTATCAGGGGGCAATCCAGGAAGATCTTCGGGAAAGACTTCCGGATAGTTGCACACCACTGGTATTCTTTGTATCTATTTCTTCTCCTTCTTCGCATCAATTACAAATTCCAAGTATGATGTGCATCCTTTACACAAACATTTTCTGGCTTTCATCAAGGAAATGATTCTAGAATTCACTCTACGTTTGTCTCCGTACACCATAAATAACTCTTTTCTGGGTGGGTTTACTCTTACTATCTTCTTCTTGCATAGTATCTCGACATCATTGGCACTAAGCCAATCCATTCCCAATACGATGTCGAAACCATTCAACTCAATGGGTAACAGCTCCTTGTGGAATTCGTTTCCGTTCAAGTCGATGACGATGTTTTTTAATGCAATCGCTAACAAGTATTAATTTGCCACTGGCAACTTCTACAACTAGAGCATTATCAAGTTTATCTATAGGCAATGCTAGTCTTCCACCAAATTTGTGTGATACAAAGGAGTAGTTTGCTCCGGAATCAAACAATATATTAGAAGGTAATCCATGTACAAGAAAGGTTCCTGAAGCGACATCTGCTGCATCCTTTGCGGCTTCTAGGGTCATCTGGAAAGCTCTTGCCTTCGGCCTTGGTGGAACGTGTTGGGTCAAAACCCTAAGAACGATTTGATGAACAAAATGCGGAAAATAAGAACGAACACAATTGTGAAGATATGTCGAATGATCAATCGATATATTCAAGAACATGAGGAATAAATTACACTTTCAGAATAGACTAAAGAATCTAACTCTACCTAAGAAAGCTCATTATGTTTGGCGGCTACATTTTGCCTCACTCTTAACCCTAATTATGATTAATACATGACAATATATAAGGTAAAAGGCAAGTCTTGGGCTTTTAACCTACACTTCGTCAAGGGGGCCCATTGCCATAATCCATGAAGTACTTTGAACCCTACAATCTCCCCCTCAAAGTATGGAATGGATGACAAGTCTTCAACTTCCAAAACAAGCATCTAGCAAATAAGAAAAGATCTCGCGACGAGGCATATCAAAAGCGACCCACGAATCTTGATTCTTCAATAGTCTTCAAAAATGGGTTCTAGGATATATATATATATATATATATATATATATATATATATATATATATATATATATAAACCAAGCACTGAAGTAATGTTTTTAAACTTCATTTTCTAATGTAATCCCAAAGATCTTCAAGAAAGCCAAACCCTCCATAAAAACCCATTTCAGAATTAAGAAACAAAATCACTTCTTGTCTTTGAAGAACCCCCCCTCCAAGTCACAATGATCTTCAAATAAGCTAATGATATAAGCCACCAAAAATATCATGTAACAACCCAAATTTAAAATTCGTAAATATGAAATAAGAACACAATGTTGAATCTTCAATGCACACTATATTAATAAATAGTCTAGTACATAAGACTTTCTATGTCTCTCTCAAATATCGAAATCAACAACTAGAATAACTAACTCTAAACACGACTGAATCAATACAATTTATATACCTAGACCTAATTACAAAGGCCTAGCCCAAAGCCCAACCGAAATCACTTAATGATTTCGGTCCAAACACCACCGAATTCACGGTGTTTTTGGTCCTAGACCGAGAACTCTAAAAGCTATGTAAAGTCAAGTATAAACCACAAATCATGTCCTAACAATCTCCCCCTTGGTTTATAGCTTTCTTTTCTTTTCAATCTTCTCTTTGTTCTTGACTTTCAACTTTTATCTTCGATTTCTTCATGACTTCAAGATGAACATATGAATTTTTACATGAACGAATTCATCTTGAATAGTTGGAATTCCTTTAAAATTTGACTTTGAACGCACATTGGGTATAGAGGCTTCTTGTATAGGTTCTTGAAAATCAGCACTTTCAGCTTTGAAATATTTCAGAGATAATTATAGAGAGACTGATTCTTCTGGATCACTTCAGCAGGTTCATAGATAGCAGTAAATTAATTGAGGAGGCTTCAATGCAATTCGTCACACCATTGGATTAGTGTCTAAGCCCATAACTATAATTGGTATATACTTGACCCGACCCGGCATGGTCCATTTGGGTTGCATGGCATCGGGACATTTGGATAGACCTTTTGTGAGAAGAGGATATTTGTGACATATTAATATATTATAAGTTCTAATATATGAATATGAAATCATATTATTTAATTAGTATTGATCAAGAATTAATTTGGAATTAATTTAGTGATCAAAAGAGACTAATTAAATATATGGGGATTGATTGTGTAAATCATTCATTCTTATATATGTGGGCTTATGATCCATGATTCCTTATGTTGGGTTTAACCCATGTGGTGACCCATGGATACTCCATGGAGCTTAAAACCCATGGAGCATAAGGAATGGGTAAAGTCATGGGTTACATGGTGTAACCCTAATGTGCACACTATATAAAGACCCCATTGGTTGGTGAAATTGGTACTAGTGCATACACAAGAGGGCAAGCCGATTTCTAGAGTGAAGTATCTCTTCTCATGGTTATTCCAAGTTGTTTTGATGTTGTGTGAACCATTTGAGGTGTCACACTTGGGGCACTAGGCTCTTGAGCTCCATGGAATCAAACTACAACAAAGAGGTATGTAAATCTACTAGATTTTATATTACATGTACTTTATATTATGCTAGTTAGAACAATACCTTGGAAAATTGATATTTGCATGTATAATAGAGAAAACATAGATCCAAGGTATTTAGGGTTGCATGTACACCATAGGAGTGTTAGAATGTTCATAACCCAACAGTGGTATCAGAGCCAAGGCTTGTTTTCAAGTTATACATGCTGAAATAGCTTAAAAATCGAAAATTCTGGCTTCCTGGGCACTGGACTCGCCGAGTCCACTGGTGGACTCACCGATTCCATGAAGAAATTCATCCTACTCGTCGAGTAGGTTTATACACTCGACGAGTAGAAGCCCCTGACAGCATATTTTCGACTTTTAAGGCTGGAATTGGTCTAGAATCATTACCTTAAACTGTTTTGGACTTATAAAACCTGTTTTTGATGTGGAAATGATAATGGTAAACCAATTTCAAGGTTGTTATCAAAATTTCAAGTTTTATGTGTTTTTATGTAATTCTTGAAATTGTTGATATGATTATTCACACACTTATGAGTTTTGGTAGATCATAGGAATTATTTGCAAAATTGTTTGTTAGTTAATTCTTGATCTAAATGTATTTTAATGGAGTACATAATTTGTCCTTAATTTATGGATTACCAAAAGTCATTTCTTTTAAAGATCCATTAAAATGCATAGGTTACAAAATTTGAAGAGTCTCTTTGTTTTAAGAACTCCATAACTTGTCCTCAAGTTATGGATGTTTAAGAGTCTCTGCATTAAAGGTTTTAAAACCTTAATTAAACTCATAAGTTATGAAAATACAAGAGTTTTGAATAGTTTCAAGACTTGCCCTCAAGTTTTGGAATTTGTAAAGTTACCCCTCATGAATGCTTTAATTCCAAATCAAACCCTAGAATTTTAAAAGTTTAAAATTCAACCCTTATACTATTATTATAAGTTTAATTATATAGATATGTATAAGAATAAGTCAGTCTTACCGTTAGTAGTCCTCATTCACGATGCCGATTTATAAGGGGGGTATAAGGTTACTGCCTATAAAATGGAAGTTTAATGGGTGTCCACTCTCACCCACCGCTTCCTTAACTGGTTGAGGGTCGTTAGCCGAATGGGTAGGATAAGGACTATAATTCTCCCTTCATTAAAATTATAATGATAAATACTAAGTAACTAAAAACTTATAAATTCTCAATCTTAGTTACTTAGGAAAATGTGAAAAGGTGCTAACCCATGAAATTGCACTTTGCACCTTTGTTAAGTCGTTAGTGGAGCGTGTGTGGTTAACCGGCACACTAACATTGGACTGACAATGTGTGACAAAGGGTAACTTAATGTTTATCATAGATTGGTGGAGCGCGTGTGGTTAACCGGCATATCAATTAGGTGATAAAGTTAAGGGTATCAAGTAAACTTGCATGGTTATTCACACCTTGTTTGTGATCCTCGGCATCCCAGTCACAAACTTGAGAGGGCACAATCGAAATTTAAACATGCCATTGAAAGTTCAATGAATCTCAAAAGATCTAGGAGTTTCAATCCAATTAAAACTTAATAATTTATTTCGTTTTTCATGGTGGAAATTGGTAAATCGTCATTTACCTACCTTCAAATATTTTATAACTTGGATTAAGGCATCCCTCTTCCAATTATAAATAGTTTGTTGGGTCCTAGCCTTAATATTTCATATTGGATGTTATATTAAGGACTTAAATCAACTAAACTTGAATTTCTCCCTCATAAATGTCTATTTCAGACAACTATGGTCTTCCCAAATCTTTAGGAACAAGTCTTCCTAATGAAGATGATATCTCACATGGCAATCAAGGTGAAAGATTAATCCATTTGTTGTGCATTAATGGGACTGGAAATCATGCTTCACTTCCTCCACCTCCTCCAATAATTCTCCCTATCCCACAAGTTTCAAGACTTGAAAAGTTCTAAGTCGCTCAATCCCTATTGGCAAGCAAAGACTATATGTGCTTAAATCTTGGAGGTTAAGTCACATATTGGAAAACCGGGAGAGTCGGGTGTCGAAGTCTCGAGGTAGCTGGTTGTTGACTTGGTTCTTCAGTCACTCCCTGATGACAGATCACGACATGACCCTTAGTGATCTTACCTATTTGCTTGATGCTGCTAAATCAGCAATGATTTGGAGCATTGGTAAAGCAAATTAGATTGGAAGATCTACTTCCCAAACCTAGTTGGACATTGACAATGGTGACATTGGAAGTACAGAAAAGCTTTCTCTTCCCAATAGAAAGGGATTGGCCATGGTTAAGTCATTTGACCAATGGTAAAGAGAAAGTCTAAGTCTGAGACAATCAAGTGTACCATTTCCAAAAGGTCCATATGTTTCTTTTGCCAAAGGAAGGGACATTGGTTGCGAAGCTGCCGAATTTACCTGAAAAGTTGATAAGGATGGTAAAAGTCAAAAAGTTTGACTTTGCTTCAGGTAAAGTCCATTATCTAACTCTATGAAGTCTCTTTTGGAGATTCTTAATACATGATGTAATGTAAATTACATTTTGATGTTTTGGAAGAACTAAAAGGAAACCTAAAGAAAGAGTATGCTGATCTGATCGCGAAGATGGATTTGAGTCTTTCATTATGGTAGTGTCATAATTTACCAAATAAGGAAATATTCTCATCATCCAAGTTTCAGTTGGATAGAAACTTGGAATCATGCAAGTTGTATTGTGTGATGAATGAGAATTTTCATCTTTGGGAAATTAAGACTAAGTCCTTGCTCACATGTATATGTGAGTAAAGTGAAGGACTAAAGGATTGGGTACACTTGGTTGTGTGCTGGTCAAGTCGACCACAAGGAATGATAAGATTATTCGTCATGACTTACTAAATTTTAGTAAATATGGTTATACTTACAAGTTTAAGTGTAATTCTGAAACATTGGAAAAGTTTCAATGTATGGCAGGACGAATGAGAAGAATCAAATTAGGCAGAAAGATAAAAGTTTCTCCAATATGAAAAGGTGGGAGAGTGCTTAAGTATCTTGGTTTATGGTTATCTTGGTGATTATGAAACCATATCATAATTGATACTCTAAGGACACCTTAGTGCATTTGTTTGGCTAAGGAGAGGAATCGTGAATTATTGAAATGGTTAAATCAAAAGATAAATCATACTTCGTTCCAAAAATCAAATCTTAGAGTCATACTCCAAGATTGAGCCTTGAGTGACATAATCTTAAAAAGGTGTAAAACACTTGTCAAATGTAGAGTAAAATGTTTTCTACTCTTGTACATTTGAGATTGGTAAGTTGTGATGTTTTGGATAAGACAAAGACCAACTAAGACCAATTGTGAGAAGTGTTTAACTTGATAAGAATCCGAACTAACTCTTGAATATTTGTTTTTTCAAGGAATGATTCTTGACAAAAGAGAATCTTATATGTCAAGAGGTCAGTGGGATTCTTTAAAAATCTTGAGATGGTTTCAAGAACTAATCAAGAGTATTGTTAATCACTAGCCCACGACTTGAGGTTTGTAACCTATCGTGTTGACATATTCTTATTTTTATGCCTATTCCAGTTAAAGTTGACTATGCTTGTGAGTTCTATGAGTTCTAAATTGTTTGCATAACAATGTGGAAGCAATGGGAGGCCCTTGAGCTGCCAAGTGGCAAGAAATTAAGATTGAACAAGTTCAATCCATATGAGTTTGGGTTTGTCACTAACCCTGTTTTGTGATTATGTTTTTGACAAATTCACATGGATAGGAATACATACACCATAAAAATCTAAGTGTCAAAAGGTTTCTCTCTGATTCATGAAAATGATGGTGAGGAAACGCTTTCACTAAGTAGATTTTAAGTAGATAGCAATTGTGATATTTGCATTCTCATGTCGTTAGTGGAGCGTGTGTGGTTAACCGACACACTAACTAGTGAGAATGGCAAAAGGTCTAGACAAACATGTGAGCTATCTAAGGAAAGGTGTATGATTTTGATAAAGTCTTATCAAAGCAATCTTGTATCAGAAATCTGAACTTTGGCAAGAAAGTCAATAAAGTATTGATTTCTAGAAGTCCAGTTGACTTCTGAGTACATGTCAAAGCTAGTGGGAGCATAATTGTTGTGCTACTAAGATAATAATCATTGTGCTAGTGGGAGCATGATTATTATGGTTAGTGTTGCAACTTAGAAATGTTAATTATAGAAAACAAAAGGTTCAATTCGCTTTGAAAAGTTGTTTTGCTATAATTAAGGGAGACGATTTATACTTCATTCCAATTCTAAAAGCTTAGATTGAGATTTTAATCAACTTTAGTCAAGGATATATATGAATGTTATGTTGGAATGGTTCAACATAAGGAAATTCTATATATGTTGCATTCTCAAAATTCGATTATGATTACGGCATCCCTCTTCATAGTTCGAATTTTGAGAACATGGCAAATAAAAATTTTTTATAGCATGAATCGGGTGCCATATGCTTCGGGTATAGGATCGATTACATGTGCTATAATATTTATCCATTCTAAATTTTCCAAATGCCTAGGGCGTTAAGAGGGAAAAATGAATAGAACTGGATTTGACTAAAATAATTAAGCAATTGTCGAGGATAATCTGAGGTTTGCCAAAGATTGGTTGCTCATGGACAATTGGAAGTATAGAGATAGGACCATATTGACATATTCTGAAAGGAGGCAACTCTTGTTCAGAAGTGATAGTCAAAATGGGAATATGGAATTGTCTCCATAGGTGGAAGTTATTCTTTGAATCTGTGTAAGATTAGAGAACTTAATGCAAGAAGGGTGTTCAAAAGAATGTACTTTGAATGTGAGACTTCGTTTCCATGGAATTGCTCTCCATTGGAATACTTTGTAATGTCTGTTGCCAAGTCTTTGTGACTTGTGTGCATATTCATTGCAAGGGGATCATTGCATATAAGTTTATAATCTAATAGATTATAGTAGATGGCAAGAGTTTGGTATTCTTACATTTACCATTAGGATTGGGATTGTGAAATGAGCATCATTGAAATATTGTCAATTGATCTGTTTCACAAAGTAAGGATCATAAGACAAACATAGTGTGCATACTTGGAGTATGGCATAGCTATTGTTTAGACAAACATAGTGTGCATGCTTGGAGCATGGCATGACTACTATTTTTATTCAAGTATTAAGTTGATAAATCGAAACATTATACAATGAATAATGAGTAATCAATATGGTGCTTAGATAAAAGGTGTTTTATTTACACTCAAAGTGTTGGGGCCATATAGGATTAGTATTATTCTTGTGTTTCATTTTGTATGTTCTGACTTCCCGAATAACTAAGTCATTCAAACCATCCACAGTCGATAATACATTGGAAGTAGGTATTAAGGCAAGACTGTCATGAAGTTGGCTTGTAGATGTCTAAGGTGTTGGACATAGCATAAGTTGCTACAACATTCATGAGTGCTCATAAGTTCTGAGTATTGGATTAAACCCACGCTCATTTGAATCACTTCACGGATTTTATCACGAGTGAATCATGAGACGATAATATCTTATATTCTTCAAACCTAGAGATATGAGTTGTTGACTATGATCTGGTTATACATTGATTGCACGAAAACGCATTGGTAACTCAATGTTATAAAACGTGCCTTTGTGTATGATTCAACAAGTAGTTAGTACAAGCATATGAGTCAAATTTTATCCATTCCTTTTACCCTTAAAGGGATAAAAGCGATATATGTGGGCCCCTCGATGATTTAGTGATGACACCCTAAGTGCTTGGCCAAGCCTGGACTGATTTGATTTGTTCAATTAGTCGGTCGTCATAAATCAGAAATCGAGAAACAATAAATGGACAGAGAGAATGATTATAATCCATGTCTCAGTCCATATGATATCTAGAATGGAGGAATATATGATCACTTATCTAATGGACGCGTCAGTGATTTGTTCAGAGTTCGACAACAACTTTTAAGAGCTACGATTGCTGGTCAGGTTGGAGTCATACTTGCAATAATAGTTATTAGACTTATCCAAGTGGGAGACTGTTGGATTAGTCTCTAAGCCCAAAACTATAATTGGTATATACTTGACCCGACCCGGCATGGTCCATTTGGGTTGCATGGCATCGGGACATTTGGATAGACCTATTGTGAGAAGAGGATATTTGTGACATATTAATATATTATAAGTTCTAATACATGAATATGAAATCATATTATTTAATTATTATTGATCAAGAATTAATTTGGAATTAATTTAGTGATCAAAAGAGACTAATTAAATATATGGGGATTGATTGTGTAAATCATTCATTCTTATATATGTGGGCTTATGATCCATGATTCCTTATGTTGGGTTTAACCCATGTGGTGACCCATGGATACTCCATGGAGGTTAAAACCCATGGAGCATAAGGAATGGGTAAAGTCACGGGTTACATGGTGTAACCCTAATGTGCACACTATATAAAGACCTCATTGGTTGGTGAAATTGGTACTAGTGCATACACAAGAGGGCAAGCCAATTTATAGAGTGAAGTATCTCTTCTCATGGTTATTCCAAGTTGCTTTGATGTTGTGTGAACCATTTGAGGTGTCACACTTGGGGCACTAGGCTCTTGAGTTCTATGGAATCAAGCTACAACAAAGAGGTATGTAATTCTACTAGATTTTATACTACATGTACTTTATATTATGCTAGTTAGAACAATACCTTGGAAAATTGATATTTGCATGTCTAATAGAGAAAACATAGATCCAAGGTATTTAGGGTCGCATGTACACCATAGGAGTGTTAGAATGTTCATAACCCAACACACATAACTTCAAATACAGCTTCACCTTGCTTCTGGGGTTGAAATATTGTGTGTTGAAAAATAATCTTCACATCTTGTTCCTTCGAATGAATATTCTCCATCGATCACAGATGCGTCTTGAAAAGTAACCATGACTAAAAGTCCTTGTGGATCACAAAGTCATAAAGACCCTTCTCACCACAGTTGTTCAAGGACCCAACCTTGGCTCAGATGGAGACTACTCGCAGTATCTGTGTGAACACGGAGGAACGCACTTCGATTTGTTGAGTATCGGAGAACTACTCATGGGTATTTTTGATGTTAGCCCCTGCATATCCTCGATCAAAGATCTCAATACAATTTTTCAAGTTAACAAGTTAACTTGGCCCTTGGCGAGACGTTCAATGGTTTCTGAATCTCAGCTGAGTGTACCATTCTAGTGCCAGTGAGAGTTAATGAGGAATAACTCACAAAACCATTCCTATGACAAATGTATCCGAAGACATATTTCCACAGTTTAGCATGACACGAGGTCAAGGCCCTTTGGCAGGACATTCAGCGATAATCGTGCCTTGCGAGGTGCATCGCCCTAGTACCAATAACCGTTAATTCCTTACCTACAGATAATGTATCCGAGAATACATTTGAGTCTCCGCAATTTTGCATGACAAAAAGAATGTCAAGACCCTGGGAGGGATGTTCAGCGATATCTATTTCCCAGTTGGATGAATCGCCCTGGTGCCATGACAGTTCTTAGGTTACATGAACTGACAAGACCGACATGGAGATGTAACTCCCAACAATTGCTCGTTGAATGAATATGGTCAGCCTATAAAGGGCGAAACCTGTCTTAACAGGGTATGAAATGACAATTTATACAGTTTCATGCCTTTAATTCCTTAAATATAATAGTTCTTAGGAAGATGCTGCCAAAACCGACTTGAACATAAAAAGTTCCCAGCTTCTCTCGCTTATTGAGAGTGAGTGCATGCCTTTCGACATCGTTGGATTAACCAAGGCAATTAAGCTCAGACATCTAGAGCAATTTGTAACAATGAGATCGAGAAACTTAAACATTTTAGATTCGCAAGCCGTTAATTCCTTTCAAGATCTCTTCTTGCACAGAAAATTCCAACATAGTCTCCTTGGGTCTCTTCTTCTTTTGAATTCGCATTTTAAGGAAAATGAAAATTCTGAGATAAAAATAAAAATAACTAAGAATAAAAATAAAATTAAAATACGCTAAAAAAACAGTAAAAATATTTTTGGATTTTTTTAATTTTTCTGAAAGAGAAATAAAAACAGAAATAAACGTATTTTTGGAAATTTTGAATTTTATGATTTTTGTTTGGTTTTAATTCTCCCTCTAAATTTGTGCATAGAGGAGAAAAAGAAAAAAAAATATGAACAAATTTAAATAAAACAAAAATAAAATACAAAATGTACAAAAAAAATTTCTGTCAGTCTTCAAAACGAATCATTTTAAGAAAATCTAGGTGTATCAAGAAAATTCAAACCGTAATTCAGCAATTGAAGTTGCATCCAGATGACCTGAGAATAGCAAGCAGAAGAAAATGTATTCAGCCTTAGCTGTGTTTAAATTCTGGAACGAAGTTAACATATTCAAAATTGATCACGCCGTTAAATACGGTCCCCATTTGTGTGATCTTTTTTTTCTCCCTTCCCGCAAAGGACACATACCCTCAATTAAAGTTCTGAATGTCGTGCACTTGAGAGATGTCGCGTGTCATATGCCTGGAACAACCACTATCAACATATCGAAGTCTGATGATATTCCTCCATAGCTGCTCTGGCACAGACAGAGTGCGAGATTAATTGGTTTTGGGAACCCAGTCCATTTTGAAACTGGGTTTACCATTACTATCTACACGAGATACTCTTATCCCTTAACATATCTTGTTTATCAGATAAGGAACATAAAGAAGTTACAGGACTTTTGGGTGATTTTGAAATGTGACCTTTAGGAACCCATTGGCAATTAGGTTTAAGCATTTTAATGTTTAACCTAATGGGTGCTTCAACACTTGATTTTGAAATGGAACTACCTTTTGATTTAGACTTGAATCACAAGTGTAAGCTAGAGGACAATCCTTGAGATGAATTCGACCTCACCGATTTGGGTTTGGCTGAACCATCTCTTGAATTAGGCTTCTTGTCCGACATGCCCTTTTTTTTCGTGGGAGTCTGATTCTTGGCCCTTTTAGCATTCCAATCACCATTACATGAATGTGACCTCGACTGATTTCTTTTAGAAAATCTCCCCCTTGGCATGTTCTGCCAACCTTGTTCATAATAGGGAATATATGAACGATGTGGACAATTTCTAGCAATGTGACCAGTCGTTCCACATTG
This sequence comes from Lactuca virosa, assembly GCF_052849685.1. NCBI lineage: Eukaryota > Viridiplantae > Streptophyta > Magnoliopsida > Asterales > Asteraceae > Lactuca > Lactuca virosa. The sequence continues at coordinate 55,498,708 of NC_136428.1, read as the reverse complement.
GAAACACGTTTGTTTCTTAACGTGGAAGTTATTGCTGCCCGTCCCTGGTTGCGTTCCCATGCCTTGTCTCAGATTGTTTCCACATGCACACTTACATCAAACAGTTTGTTTAACTTGTTCTCGTGGCTTATATTTACTAGTAGTTGGATTACTAGAATTTAAATATAAATTAACATCACCACAAGTTTTTGAAGAAACAAAATCAACAGACTTAGTGTCTTGGTTCACACAATTATTAGAAACACCGGGAAACAAAATATTAGTTTTTGAATAGTTTTCCACAAAACTAGAATTATCTTTGTTTTTCTCGCACCCGTCTTGCACTGTTACTTTCTCTGCACATTAAGTAGAAACATTAGTATCTTTCACCTCAATATTCTCAGTTTTTTCGGATTGTTCAGTCTTAACTGAAACAGTTACAGTAGGCTAACCATGTTGAACAGATTTTTCTGTCTCTATGGTTTCAGAAGCTGGAGTATAGTTATCATTGAAAGGAGGTGGTACACTATGATACCCTAAGCCCTCTTTATGTTTATCTTTCCATTTTAATTATTTTTCTATCATAGATTCAACTATCTCACTTGACGCATCGAATTTCTTAAAGTTAAATTCAGCAACTTTAAATTTAGCTTTTAACGCATCAAGTTCAGTAGTTAAGTTGGCAATTTTCTCTTCGGAAAAACGATAGTGAGCACATTTTGTGCTATATTCATCTTTAATTCTAATTAGGTCTTTATTTTGTGCTTCTAGTTTTTATTTAAGAGGCTTGTTTACTTTCTTAATTTTATAGATTTCATTTTTAAGATCAAAAACTCTCTCTAACTAATAATTCATTTTGTTCACGGTATTTATTTATTTTATCTTCACATGACTGAGAGCATGAGGTTTCACTTACCTCCTTGGTACTAAAAGTGGTGATTGAACTGTTGTAAGAGCTCATTATTTACCAACGATAAAAATCTGATTGTGCAGTTTGATTTTGACCGAAGCCCAAGATAAATGCCTTTTGACCGAAAACCTTGAAAGTCAACCAGTTTGACCGAGAATTCTGTTTGACCGAGATCATTGACCGAACACAATGTCAGACCAAAAACTCTGATCGGAAACCCTGTCTGACCGAAAACTATATGTTTAACCTAGTTGCTGACCGAGAACTCTAGTAGCCGCCGAAATCACTTTGACCTAGCCGAGAACTCAAGTGTGCCGCCGAAATCACCCATGCTAAACCGAAATCGATGATTCTGATCTCAATTTCCAAATAAACGAAGAACACGATGAACACTTATGAGCATCAAAGGTGATTTTTCGCCAAAGGAGACCCAAAAACACCAAAAACTTCAAAAAATTTATGGATTGTTTTGAAAAACTGATTGATACCAAAACAAATTTAAGCCGTTTTCAAGCTCTGATACCAATTGTAAAACCCCGATCTAGGTATCAATCTAAATCACTAGATTGGTGCGGAATCCCAATCAAGTGAATGACACAAATCGTAAATATGAAATAAGAACACAATGTTGAATCTTCAATGCACACTATATTAATCAATAGTCTAGTACATAAGACTCTCTATGTCTCTCGGTTCTCTCCGTCTCTCTCAAATCTCGAAATCAACAACTAGAATGACTAACTCTGAACACGGATGAATCAATACAATATATAAACCTAGACCTAATTACAAAGTCCCAACCCAAAGCCCAACCGAAATCACTTAATGATTTCGGTCCAAACACCACCGAATTCCTGGCGTTTTTGGTCCTAGACCGAGAACTCGAAAAGCTATGTAAAGTAAAGTATAAACCACAAATCATGTCCCAACAAATATTTCAATTTTGACTATTAAAATTGAAACCCAGTTATGTTCATCATTTTTCATTCATCCTTTATTGATCTTTCAAATAATCAGTTCATCAATTTGATTCTCCAGTTAACATCGAATGACAATTCCAGACACACAATCACAATTGATCTTACAGATACCACAAGATGATTCTCATTCACAAAGATTATTATCAATCGTTGATTGGGTCAGACAAAACTCGAGAATAAAGTCAAACATGAATAAATAAATATGAACAAAAATCAAGCAGCGAGAAAAACTTGAATTTGATTATCGAACATGAACAAATAAACTTGATTTTGATTATTGATATTGACAATTTTGTGATCTGAGAAATCGAGTCGATGAGACAAGAATGAGAGAACGGTAAAGAGAAACAAATGTCAAAACTTTTTCCATTTAGGTCAATGAATATTGATGTGCACGAGACGTATCATAATGAACAAAATGTTTTTGGAATTTTGTTTTTGTAGATAAAAAATGACAATGATAAGTTTCAAAATAAGATAAAAAAATAAACCAACAAAGACACCCATAAAATTAAGAAAGAAATCAGAAAGGGTGTTAAAAATTAAATTGAAAGAAAATAGGACTCCGAAATATGTCACCGGAGCAAGTGTAGACAGACCTGTTATGATAGACTAGTTGCAATTAATGCTTTTCTTTTTTGTTATGGACATGTTTTAGGAAGTTTTATTATTATTATTATTAAATAGTTTTATGCACATTGGTTTTTAAATAGTATATTAATATAATTTAGGTATATTCTATTTTCAATATCCAACATCCAGTGACTCGAACGATGAGGATGAGTTGCCTACAGAGTATGCTATACCACGTCTTGAAGATGATCAACGACGTCTTGTTGATACAAATACATTATAAATGATTCGTGATTATCAACATGCTAAACAACAAATGGTAATACTGGAAATCCCATTACCGCCTTCACCGGCTGAGGACCGGAGAAAAGTAGCATTGTATAACATGCAAATGCTCCTCATTACCATGTCTGAAGATATATGATAATTTGTGAACACAATGGACATCATCGAAGAAACACGTAGGACAACTCCAACAATAGAAGATCGAGTTGAATTCAATGATAATGGTTTCGAACTAATTGAGACCTTCATGTTTTGAAAATCATGTAGACACAACTAGTTTGCATCGGATACAAGTTCCCAGTTATCGGCCAAAAATGTAATCTAATTTTAAATATGGATATTTTAATGTCTTTTCAAATTGAATTTTGTAAAAGGAATAGTAAGATTATCTAAAATGACAATTATCCTTTTTCATTAACATTATTGCAAATAGTGTTATTTAACCTAATACGTACTTAGATTGGTTTCCATAAATTAGGAAATTGTAAGGGACACATATTTTGTTCACGGTCAATAACATCTCCTTTAATTCTAATAATATATGTTAAACGGTCCCGTTTTGCACACAACTTATTGATCTATGCATTTTCACTTTTAATCCACTTTTTAGCTTATTTTACTTCTTTCATCGCTTCAACAACCCATTTTGCTTTTTAATTTACTTGGTCTGCTAAATCGTCTGCACGTTGATTTAGTGTGCGACTTCTTTTAGAGTCCCTTTCGTTTGCTTCTCCAGCAGCCTTCATAGCTTGGAAAACGTCATCAGGTATTTTATCCGGGAGTGGGAAATCTGGGCCTTCTGGAAACGGTTTATTATCTGAACAAACATAGCAATCTTCTTCTTCATAATGTCAAATACCATCGTGAGATGAACTCATTCCAATTTTATTTCAACGTTGAGGATGCATGCTAGGTGCATTTTAATGTCGAAAAGTAATTTCCGTAACAAGTGTCCGAAATAGCCCTTCCGAAAAGTGGCTCTGGAATAAGGGTCCAAAATACTGTCAAGAATTTATGACATTTACTGTTCGGAATGACTACACATACTTTCAGGAATCTATGACTTTTACTGTTGGGAAATGACTACACATATGTCAGGAGCCTATGACAATTACATACAAAATCAATGTTCGAAATCGTTGGTCTGGAACGTGGCTCCAAAATAGCTGGTCCAGAATACTGTCTAGAATCTATGACATTTACTGTTCGGAATAACTATACATATGTCAGGAATCTATGACTTTTACTATTCGGAATGACTACACATATGTCAGGAATCTAGGACAATTATTGTTCCGAAATTAGGGTGTGAAATATCAATTCCGTAATGTGGCTCCAAAATAGTGTTAGGAACCATAATCCTAGTAAATTCCAGTATATAAACGAATTCAAGCATCAAAACTCTTTACCTTGTTAAATTTACTACTAAAAATTCATTTCTCATAATCCAAAGAAATGGCATACTGTGATTGTGGCTCTGAAGGTATTATAAGGAAATCAACGACTATAAATAACTTTGGACGACCTTTTTACGCTTTTCTTAAAGAGGTATGAGGGTTATCATGTTATTATTTTTCATTGAATTAATATTAATTTACTCAATATACGTCATGTGTTTGATCTTAAATTTTCAGGGACCACAGTCTGGGTTTATCTGTTGGGTTGACAAAGCAAAAGACAATAATTCGTTGATAATCAGTAACTTATTTCAATCAAAGAAGAAACTTGAAACCCAAAATATGCACTTGAAGATAGCGTTAATTTGTAGTTGATTTTTTTTTTGGAATCATTGTGTACAAGTTCTAAGATTTATGTCCATCAACTAAGTTTCCCTTCTGTAACGCTTATTAATCTTTTTAATATGTAATGTTTGCTTGTTTGTTAATATTACTATGGTACTTGTAAATTATGTTTTTTCTATCTTTGTAACATGTAACAAATATTAGGGCAATAATAATATTTTTCATTACACACTGGAAATCAATTACAAACATAATTAATTGCAATTACATTGGCAATAAAACTGCAATCAAAGGGTCTGGTATTTCCCATTCTGATGGAGGGGGAAGAGGGTGCATGGTTTGTGTCTGGTAGGCAGTTTGAAACACATTAGCCTGATATATATATATATGAACTGTAACACCCAAAAATTCAAGCTAATTTAAAACTTTCAAAACATATCCAAAACCATTAATCATTACAAAACTTGTTTTCAAAATGTATTATATCAGAGTATCCCAGAAACAAAGTCATAAAAAGTGAGGAGCTGTACAATCACGCGTTTGCCTTGCCACGATCCCCTGATGTACCTGAAACAATAAACTGAAACTGTAAGCCCGAAAGCTTAGTGAGTTCCCCCAAAATACCCATACCCGAAACAATACTCATATAATCATAAACAACATACTATGGGTCCAGTCAACCATCGGGTTGGAATACCCCAGGCCCTCAACCATCCGGTTGGAATGCCAACACACTATAGGTCCAATCATCCTCGGGATGGAATACCCCAGGCCCACAACCAACAGGTTGGAATGCCCACATACTATGAGTCCAATCATCCTCGGGATGGAATACTCACGGCCCACAACCAACAGGTTGGAATGCCCAGGTCTATTGGCTTTCGCACAAAGCAGATAAGCCTCAACCGCCATACAAACATGTGCACATATAACAAATAATCACATAGCAGTCTATAGACAATACTTGATCTAACGGATCATACCACATAGCACATAATACCATCCCATCTACCGGGATGCCGATCTAACAGATCATACCACATGTCACATAATGTTATCCTACCCTCTAGGACACCGAGCTAACAGATAATACTAGCATAACATAACCACATAACAATCCGAAGGGCCGGCCTTGGTGCCTTAGACCCTTGAGTATAGTGAGGATAACTCACCTCGCAAGTAGCTCGGAAGGTAGTGTCAAACTCTTCCACAGGTAGCTCCAACTCCCACACCTATATTAACCAATGTCCTTTGCTATCAACATTCAATTACCAAAATACCCTCAAAAGTCAACTGGTCAGCCCTTGGTCAAAGTCAAAGTCAACTGTCAAGGTCAACAATCCATGTTGACCTTAACTCGTCGAGTACCCTTAGCTACTCGCCGAGTTCCTCGCACAACTTGCCAACCCGCCGAGTTACTCGTGTGACTCGTCGAGTTTCTAGTGTCAGTGGCCGTAACTCCTTGGCCAACTCGCCGAGTTTTCCCTTTATAACTCGCCGCGTTCATACGTGACCAAAGGTTGGGAAAACCCTCGCCGACTCGCCGAGTCACTCGACTGACTCGACGAGCCCACGACAACCTTCATCGGACTCGTCGAGTCGTTCATTCAACTCGTCGAGTCTACGACAATCTTCATTGGACTCGCCGAGTCGTTCATACAACTCACCGAGTCTCTTCAGTCCTTTATTCATACAGGCGACTTTAAGCCATGCTAAGGCTCCAAATTGTAGATCCAGCTTCCTAATGCATGTTTATCACGTAAAGTTGCAAACTTTACGTGCATGCAAGGCTCTAATGACTCATAATGCCAAAACTAAAGTTGAAATGGAGTTTAACTCAAAAGGAAGGGTTCATACTTGCTAAAGTTGTAAGCTTTATGGACCTAAAGACCAAGGAGAGTTTAGATCTGAAGTTGCAACTTCAGATCGTAGCTTATACCCAAGAATAGCTTCATAGCATGATGAATAGCCCTAATCCTCAACCCAAAAGAGATCTAGAAGGAAAGAAGGTCAAGGTAACGACTTGATACCTTCAAATGGTGCTATCTGAGGTAGATTTCAGGTCCACACAAGCTCCTTGCTGCTAGCTACTTGATCTTCAACCCTTTTCTAAGAATCTTCATCCAAAGCTTGAAACACACAAATGGAGCACACACACACGTATTAGGGTTTTGCTGAAATCTCTAAAGGCTGCAATGGGAGGCTAAGGGGCTAATGGTCCTTTAAATAGGATGCAAAACCCCGGAATTTAGGGTTTCATCCTCCAGCTCCTACTCGTCAAGTCCCTTATTGGACTCGGCGAGTCGGTCACTAAAACACGCGGCCCAACCCGTTGATACTCGACGAGTAGGGCAACCAACTCGTCGAGTAGACCTTGAAAACAAGAAAATTCTTATATAAAATTGATACCTGAGAATCGGGGCATTACAATTCTCCCCCATTTGAACTAGACTTCGTCCCTCGAAGTCTGCTGCGGCGAACAGTTCCGGATAATGCTCCCGCATCTCTGCCTCTGGCTCCCACGTCCACTCGGACCCCTTCCGATGCTCCCACTGTACCTTCACCAAAGGTATCTCCTACTTCCTCAGAATCTTCATCTTTCTCTCCAGTATGGCCATGGGCCTCTCCACGTAATTCAGGCGCTCATCGACCTGAATATCATCCAGCGACACCACCGCCTCCTGATCCATAATGCACTTTCGTAGCTGCGAAACGTGGAAAGTGCTGTGGATCCGACTAATCTCCTCCGGCAGCTCTAGCTTGTAAGCCACCTTGCCAACCCTGGAAATGATCCTGAACGGCCCAATATATCGGGGACCCAATTTTCCCCTCTTCCTGAAGCGCATCACGCCCTTCCAGGGCGAAACCTTCAGGAGTACCATGTCACCGACCTGAAACTCTAACTCGGATCGGCACCGGTCGGCGTAACTCTTCTGCCGACTCTGAGCGGTCTGCAGCAGTTGCCTAATCTGCTGAATCTTCTCGGTAGTCTGCAAGACCACCTTAGTCCGACCCATCACCCTGTGACCAACTTCACCCCAACAAATCGGGGTGCGACATCTCCGCCCGTACAACATCTCGAATGGCGGAGCGCCAATGCTGGACTGATAACTGTTGTTGTAGGCGAACTCTGCAAGCGGTAGGTGGGTATCCCAGCTCCCACCAAAGTCAATGATACACACCCTCAACATGTCCTCGAGGGTGTGAATGGTCCGCTCGCTCTGACCGTCATGCGGATGGAATGATGTGCTGAAGTGCAACCGCGTGCCCAACTCCTCGTGGAATTTCTGCCAGAAACGAGAGGTAAACCTGACATCCCGATCAGAGACGATGGAAACGGGAACCCCATGGCGAGATACGATCTCGCGAACATACACGTCGGCCAACTTCTCAGCCGACGGACTCTCCCGAATCACCAAGAAATGGGCACTCTTGGTCAATCGATCCACAATGACCCATGTAGCATCAAATCCCTTCGCCATCCTCGGCAGCTTGGTAATGAAATCCATCGTGATCTGTTCCCATTTCCACATGGGAATCTCTAGAGGCTGCAACTTACCATGCGGCCTCTGGTGTTCGGCCTTGACCATCCTGCAGGTCAAGCACCTCTCGACATACCAAGCGATTTCCCGCTTCATACATGGCCACCAGTAACTCAAACTCAGGTCTCAATACATCTTGGTGGCCCCCGGGTGAATAGAAAAATGAGACTTATGGGCCTCCTCCATGACCGTCTGTCTGACCCCACCAGATATCAGAACCCAGACCCGACCGCATCGGGTCAATAATCCCCGACTATCCTACACAAAGCGGGTATTCTCACCCTTGATCCTCTCCAGCTTCCAATTCTCCGGTCGCATGCCCTCAACCTGGGCATCTCTGATCAAACTCACAAGCGGAGAATCCACCGTTATCTTCATACATACCGCGGGGGTAGAAGACCCAGCTGACTTGCATCTCAAAGCATCCACAACCACATTCGCTCTACCAGGATGGTAAAGGATCTCGCAGTCGTAGTCCTTGACTACATCCAGCCACCTGCGCTGCCTCATGTTCAGGTTCGGCTAATCCATGATATGCCTCAAGCTCTTGTGATCCACGTAAATGGTACAACGGACCCCATAAAGGTAATGCCACCATATCTTGAGGGCGAACACCACCGCTCCCAACTCCAAATCATGCGTAGGGTATCGCGTCTCATGCGGCTTCAGCTGCCGCGATGCGTAGGCTATCACTCGTCCTCTCTTCATGAGGAACGCCCCTAAACCTGTGATGGATGCATCACAGAACACCACAAAATCCTCAACTCCCTCCGGGAGTGTCAAGACTGGGGCCTCGCACAACCGCTGCCGGAGGGTCTCAAACGCCTTCTGCTGGTCAGGGCCCCACCGGAAATCCACCCCCTTCCTCGTCAGACGAGTGAGGGGTACCGCAATCTTGGAGAAATCCTATATGAACCTCCGGTAGTACCCTGCCAATCCCAAAAAGCTCCTGATGTGTAACACCCGGATTCCCAGGTATCTTATTTTAAGTATTTACCTTGAGTTTTAGGGAGGGACTCGGCGAGTAGGCGCTCAGACTCGCCGAGTAGGATCGTGAATTCTTGTCTGGATTAATGTGGGACTCGACGAGTCGATGCGTGGACTCGGCGAGTCCGCGCTGTAAAGTGAAACCCTAAATCTCAGGGCCTGAGTCCTATTTAAAGGCCTTTATGGCCTCCATTTGCGGCCACTTCACCCCTGAGAAACCCTAGAGAGCAGAGAGATCGTTTGTGGTGCAAGAGGAAGGCTAACTCACCATTTCTTGTGTGTTTTAGCAAGAAGGAAGGAGGTAGAACAAGCTAGGCTGATTGTGGAGCTTGGATCTGTGTTGTTCACACTGAGATTCACGTTTTGAGGTACAAGTTCCTTCCCATTTCGTGTATTTGATAGATTCCTTGAATCTAGGGTTTCTTTTGCACAATTTTGAGTTAGATTGTGAAGCATATGAGGTCCCTTTGGGTATAGATGATAGATCTAGACCTTGAGAGGTCCAAAAGGTCCCAAGCTTCCAGCTTTATGAGCTTTCATGTGAGCATTGAGAGTAGAACCCCATTTAAATGGTTATTTCTTCATTTTTGGTCTTATAAGCATTGCATGAACGTAAAGTTTGAACCTTTACGTGACTTTCAAGTGTTAGAAGGTTGGATCTACTGGTTGGTGAAGCAGATCTGACCTCAATAGATCTTTTGAGAGTTTTCATGGGAGGAACTCGCCGATCCCTTAAGGGACTCGACGAGTCGAGTCGGGTTACCCCGCGACTCGCGACCTGTGACGACCCGTGGAGTATAGGGTTGACTCAGCGAGTCAAGTGAGGACCAGGGGCGAAGAGGACATGCATGTACTCGTCGAGTCACTCTAGTGCACTCGGCGAGTCCGGTCAATGTTGACCGTTGACTTTTGTTGACTTTTAGGGTTTAGTCAGTGTTTGGACTTATGAGCCATTAGAGGGGTAGAATGGTCTTTTACCCTTCTTAGAGAACTTATAGAGAGGGTTGGCCTAGCCTTTAGAATTTGTATTAATTAGAGTAATTATTTATGTGATTAGGCGAAGGCTAGTGCAGTATTTCAGAGTTCGAGGTTTACCGAGTTACCCGAGGTGAGTCTTCTCACTATACTTTACCTAGAGTGGTAATTAGAGTTATGTGACAGAGTATCTTGTATGCTATTTATGTGATTGTGATACACTGCATTATTTCTTTGAGATTCATGCCGTGTATGTTCCAGAGTTACAGAGTTAGAACCGGAAGGTTCACAGAGTTAGGACCAGAGGGTCCACAGAGTTAGGACCGGAGGGTCCACGGAGTTAGGACCGGATGGTCCACAGAGTTACAGCCTCGAGTGGCTAATATGTGTTATATGTGGTATTTTGGGGAACTCACTAAGCATTTATGCTTACAGTGTTGTGTTATGTGTTTCAGGTACCAGTGCCCGAACGGTGATTTCCCAAAATACCCTTACATTATGTGTTATGAGATATTATGTGGTATGTTATGCATGCTAGAGTAGGCTAGATATTCATGGTTAGGACTAGAGTGGGCCTGATTTGTGATGCCTTAGCCTAGGAGTTATTGCTACTATGAGATACTTCGAGAGTACGTAGGTAGCAACAAGGAGCTTATGAGTGGTCTACCGGAGAGTAGCCTGAGTTTAGTGAGATATAGAGTACTTGTGATCTGGGATCCTAGGAGGAGGACTTGGGGTGAATACCGATGCGCTGTGGAAGATAGTATAAGGGCCCGTACTACTGGAAACACCGGATCGGTGAGCATTCCAAGTAAGAATCCTTAGGGTACTAAAGAGCAAGTAGGGTTGGGTATCGAGTGTGGGTATACTCGAGCGAGTCTCTGATTTCTTTTGTGTTGTATTTCAGAGACATCATGGTTGGGACGCGCCACCACCCAGGAGGCAGTGGTACCAGTGGTACCAATGATGAGGAGATCCGTAGGTTGATTCATGAGGAGGTGGCTGCTGCCATCCGAGCCGAGATACCAGAGATGTTTGGGTCTATCAAGACCACCCTGATCGAGACTTTTGACGAGCGTTACGCTGCTCTTACTGATGCTGTTGTTGCTGCAGCCACCGCAGCCGTCGCTGCTGCGAGACCGCAGGGGGGTGACTCGTTGCTGTACCGAGAGTTCAGCAACACGAAGCCACCAGAGTTTGATGGAACGCAGGATCCGATCGCTGTGATGAGATGGATTTCTGATATTAAGGGATGCTTCTACACGTGTTCTTGTCCGGAGCATCTGAGAGTTCGGTTCGCGCTGAACCAGCTTCGCTTGGGAGCAAAGGATTGGTGGAAGTTTGTGACAGCGCACTACTCTTCTGCAGAGCTTTCCGGGGTAACCTGGGGGAGGTTCACCTCTATGTTTCGTGATGAGTACGTTCCCCCGGTGGAAAGGGAATGTTTGGCCCAGGAGTTCTTGACCCTCAAGCAGGGTACCGAGTATGTTACAATGATCACTAGGATGTTCCATGAGAGGGCGATGTTCTGCCCTGAGCATGTGTCTTCCGAGCAGGCACGCATGAGTCGATATTTGAGCATTTTGAGGAGAGACATCCGCGAGTTCGTGGCGAACTCGTCATACCGGACATTTGCCGAGCTTCAGGCAAATGCCCGAAAGAGGGAGATTGAGCTCGAGACTCAGGCCAGGGAGGAGGCGGAGTCTCAAGGGAGGGATCGGCGACCGACACAGTCCCAGCCGGCAGCCAAGCGGGCCAAGCCCGCCGATTCGAGATCAGGGAACCAGAAGAGCCGCACTTGTGGCAAGTGCGGCAAGAGTCATGAGGGGGTTTGCAGGGCAGGGTCTTGCTACAAGTGTGGCAAGGAGGGGCACATGGCCAAGGATTGCCCCAAGGGGTTTGCAGTCTGTTTTCACTGCAACCAGACAGGACACCGGAAGGCCGAGTGTCCGCAGTTGCGGGGGTCAGCCCAGGGAGCATCACAGGGATCTGCCCCTGCTACCGTTCGAGCTGCAGAGAGTCGGCCAATGAAGGCCGAGGCGCCAAAGGCTCGCGGGAGAGCCTTCCAGTTGACAGCGGAGGAGGTCCGCGCAACGCCAGATGTTGTGGCGGGTATGTGTTCTTTCATCTATTTATTTTGAGATTATGGTGTTATGCTTATATTATGATATGCGTAGGTACGTTTCTTGTGAGTTCTGTACCTGCTTTGGTGTTATTTGACTCGGGTGCGAGTCGGTCTTTTGTGTCGTTAGCCTTTAGTCAGCACATCAGTATCTGTCGAGAGGTGTTGAGTCGACCTTTGCGAGTTTCCATAGCTGACGAGAGAGCGGTGTATGCCACTAATGTGATCCGAGGATGTGTACTCGAGATCTTCGGCGTTGAGTTTCCGATTGATTTGGTCCCGATTGCGATGGGAGATGTCTGTGTCATCGTGGGCATGGACTGGTTGAGCAGGTTTGGAGCGGTTATCGACTGCGAGCGACAGTTGGTGACCATACGAGACCCTAGTGGGGGAGTTCTTACGGTTTATGGCGAGGGTACCCGTTCTGGGTCAGCATTTTGTTCGGCCGCTAGAGCGAGGCAGAGCCTACAGCAGGGCTGTAGTGGGTTTGTGGCTTATGTGGTGGATACGAGAGTAGATGCTGAGAGACCGAGGTCGGTCGATGAGGTCCCGATAGTGCGTGAGTTTCCGGATGTTTTCCCCGAGGAGTTGTCGGGCGTGCCTCCCGAGAGGCAGGTAGAGTTCCGCATCGATTTGGTTCCGGGGGCAGCGCCTATCGCCAATGCGCCTTATCGCCTTGCGCCGCCAGAGATGCAAGAGTTATCCTCGCAGCTTCAGGAGCTGTTGGGGAAGGGGTTTATTCGACCAAGTAGCTCGCCGTGGGGAGCACTGTTAGGTGCATTTCATGTACCCATTTTGTAGCTTTATTTCATAAAAGTACATTGCATATAGGCTTAAACTCATGCATTTTGCATGTTTTTCGGGATCTTTCATGAGGCAATTTCATTCACATACTTTTATGATATTTTAGGGACTTTTGGAGGTAGGATATTGTTGGAGGAGGTAAATAAAAGTTGCGGACAAAATTTCAGGACTTGCGGAGCACCGAGGAGCAAGATATCAAAGAAATGAAGATTTTGGCTTTACAGAGATTTACACGGCCGTGTAAATGCAAGCCTTGCGTTTACACGGGCCGTGTAAACATAGATTTTTGCGCAGTATATTTTTGCGTTTACGCGGGCCGTGTAAATGACAGTGTTAATTTACGCGGGCCGTGTAAACGTAAACGTGGGTTTTAAAGCAGTTTTTCATCTTTCTTAAAAGGGGAACCGACTTTTTACTTTGGGGAGGTCGACTTTTGGAGCAGAGAAAGTGATTTTCTTGAGGATTTTGAAGTTGATTAATACTTGGGAACATTTGATTTCATTTTGTAAGAACTTTAATTTCATTTTCTAGATTTGTGATCTTGTTCTAGTCATGAGTGGCTAGAACCCTAGATTCTCCAACTTTATGTCTTGACTTCTAGTTGTGATTTCAATCATATGACTTGATGTTTTCTTTCAATTTTCTATCTAGTGAATTTGATTTTGTTTCAATCGAATGTTTGATTCTAATTGTGATTCTTACTGGCCATTTGAATTAGGGTTAGATCATTCAAGTTATCTAATTGCAAAATCCGTAATTGTTTTGTAAATTGGACTAGGTAACAAGCACTAATTTGATTTCTATTGAATGAATTTAGTGTAAATCTTTTCACACACTTTTACACTCCCGAGCTTGTGAGGAGTATTGAGTGTTGTTGGGAACATTCACATAAAGTTTAAAGCAACCTTTCAATCTAATTCTAAGAGCTTGTTTAGATTAGGTTAGTAAGGTTAGGATTAATCAAAGAGCTTATTTTGGTTAATCAATGTGGTGAATGGGAGGTGCTAGATCTTGTTAGCATTTCCATGTACCAATTTAGATAGAATTGAACAAATATCATTTCATCCTTGGAATCACATTGCTAATTTGTCTTGCATAGAGTTGGAGTTCTCACAAATCCTGAATTTGTTTCATTTAATTGATCATTTACTTATTGCTTTATTCTTTTGTTTCAATCATTGCATACCAACCCCCCATTTATGTGACCATTATTGTACCTTTCGCAAAAAGGTATAAGCACTTGTCCCGTGTCTCTGTGGATCGACCCTGCTTACCTTGTATTACATTTTTAGTGCATAGTAGTAGTGTTTAAGGAGTCATATTTACCCTTTATTTGTTGGGTTTGACACGCCTAACAAGCACCGATCCTTTTTGTCAAGAAAAAGGATGGTTCACACCGGATGTGCATTGATTACCGGGAGTTGAACAAGTTAACGGTCAAGAACCGTTACCCACTGCCGAGGATTGATGATCTGTTCGATCATTTGCAGGGAGCATCTTGGTTCTCCAAGATAGACTTGAGGTCTGGATATCACCAGATGAGGGTGCGAGATGAGGATATCCAGAAGACGGCGTTCAGGACTCGTTATGGGCATTACGAGTTCGTGGTGATGCCTTTTGGGCTCACCAACGCACCGGCAGCGTTGATGGATCTCATGAACAGGGTGTGCAGACCGATGTTGGATCGATCGGTGATTGTATTCATCGACGACATACTGGTGTATTCGAGATCCAGAGAGCAGCATGAGGAGCATTTGAGGGAGATCCTCGGAGTTCTGAGATCGGAGAGACTTTACGCCAAATTCTCCAAGTGCGATTTCTGGTTACGAGAGGTCCAGTTCTTAGGACACCTTGTCAACCAGAATGGGATATTGGTCGATCCGGCCAAGATTGAGGCGGTGATGAGTTGGGAGGTGCCGAGATCCCCCATCGAGATCAGGAGTTTTCTGGGGTTGGCTGGCTACTATCGGAGATTTATCAGGGATTTCTCCAAGATCGCCGTGCCTCTCACCAGGTTGACCCGGAAGGGTGTGGCTTTTTCGTGGGGACCGGAGCAGTAGACCTCGTTTAAGACACTTCGCCAGAGGTTATGCGAAGCCCCGGTTTTAGCCCTCCCGGAAGGGATGAAGGATTTTGTGGTGTATTGTAACGCATCGATATCAGGGTTGGGTACAGTACTTATGCAGAGGGGGCATGTGATAGCGTATGCATCGAGGCAGCTGAAGCCTCATGAGACGAGGTATCCCACCCACAATCTGGAGTTGGGGGCAGTAGTGTTCGCCCTCAAGATCTGGCATCACTATTTATATGGGGTTCGGTGTACCATATACACGGACCACAAAAGCTTGAAGTATTTGATGGATCAGCCCAATCTGAATATGCGCCAGAGGAGATGGTTGGACGTGGTAAAGGATTACGATTG
Source organism: Lactuca virosa (assembly GCF_052849685.1). NCBI lineage: Eukaryota > Viridiplantae > Streptophyta > Magnoliopsida > Asterales > Asteraceae > Lactuca > Lactuca virosa. The sequence continues at coordinate 55,483,387 of NC_136428.1, read as the reverse complement.
TGAGATCCTGTACCACCCGGGCAAAGCTAATGTTGTAGCTGATGCCCTGAGTCGCAGGGCGGAGAGTGCCCCGATACGAGATGTTTGTTTGAGATTGACAGTGATGACTCCGGTGTTGGACACCATTCGGGAGACCCAGGCAGAGGCCGTGAGACCGGAGAACCGCAAGAGAGAGCGGGTGATTGGACAGATACCTGAGTTCGTTACCGATAGTCGTGGGCTTATGACCTTTCAGGGTCGGATTTGGGTGCCGTATGCAGGTGGGACGCGCACCACTTTGATGGAGGAGGCGCACCGATCGAGGTTCTCGATCCATCCTGGGGCCACTAAGATGTATTTGGATCTGAAGAAAGATTATTGGTGGCCCTGTATGAAGAGGGATGTAGCATGGTTTGTTGAGAGGTGCTTGACCTGTCGCAGGGTTAAGGCTGAGCACCAGCGTCCGCACGGCAAGTTGCAGCCACTTGAGGTTCCCCAGTGGAAGTGGGAACAGATTTCCATGGATTTTATCACCAAATTGCCAAGGACCACGAGGGGTGTCGATGCAATTTGGGTGATTGTCGACCGGCTTACAAAGAGCGCTCACTTCTTTGCTATCAGTGAGAGCTCTTCTGCAGAGAGATTGGCAGAGTTGTATGTGAGGGAAGTGGTATCGCGGCATGGAGTACCGATCTCGATTGTGTCAGACCGAGATATACGTTTCACTTCCAGGTTCTGGAAGAAGTTCCATGAGGAGTTGGGTACGAGGCTGCATTTCAGTACCGCTTACCACCCACAGACGGACGGGCAGAGCGAGCGGACGATTCAGACGCTCGAGGACATGCTCCGAGCATGTGTGTTGGACTTTGGGGGAAGTTGGGACACGTATCTGCCGTTGGCTGAGTTTTCTTATAACAACAGCCACCATTCGAGTATTGGTATGCCTCCCTTCGAGTTGTTATACGGGAGGAGATGTCGGACTCCCATTTGTTGGGGAGAGGTAGGGCAGCGCGTGATGGGCAGCACTGAGATAGTGCTTCAGACGACTGAGCAGATACAACAGGTTAGACAGAGGTTGTTGACGACTCAGAGTCGCCAGAAGAGTTATGCGGATAGGCGACGATCCGAGCTTGAGTTCCAGGTGGGAGACTTCGTACTCCTGAAAGTGTCCCCTTGGAAAGGAGTGATTCGATTCAAGAAGAGGGGCAAGCTGGGGCCCCGGAATATTGGCCCGTTCAGGGTGACCGCGAGGGTGGGAAAGGTAGCATATCGTCTAGACTCATGGTTTGTGTCTGGTAGGCAGTCTGAAACACATTAGCCCGGTATATATATGAACTGTAACACCCAAAAATTCAAGCTAATTTAAAACTTTCAAAACATATCCAAAACCATTAATCATTACAAAACTTGTTTTCAAAATGTATTATATCAGAGTATCCCAGAAACAAAGTCATAAAAAGTGAGGAGCTGTACAATCACGCGTTTGCCTTGCCACGATCCCCTGATGTACCTGAAACAATAAACTGAAACTGTAAGCCTGAAAGCTTAGTGAGTTCCCCCAAAATACCCATACCCGAAACAATACTCGTATAATCATAAACATCATACTATGGGTCCAGTCAACCATCGGGTTGGAATACCCCAGGCCCTCAACCATCCGGTTGGAATGCCAACACACTATAGGTCCAATCATCCTCGGGATGGAATACCCCAGGCCCACAACCAACAGGTTGGAATGCCCACATACTATGAGTCCAATCATCCTCGGGATGGAATACTCACGGCCCACAACCAACAGGTTGGAATGCCCAGGTCTATTGACTTTCGCACAAAGCAGATAAGCCTCAACCGCCATACAAACATGTGCACATATAACAAATAATCACATAACAGTCTATAGACAATACTTGATCTAACGGATCATACCACATAGCACATAATACCATCCCATCTACCGGGATGCCGATCTAACAGATCATACCACATGTCACATAATGTTATCCTACCCTCTAGGACACCGAGCTAACAGATAATACTAGCATAACATAACCACATAACAATCCGAAGGGCCGGCCTTGGTACCTTAGACCCTTGAGTATAGTGAGGATAACTCACCTCGCAAGTAGCTCGGAAGGTAGTGTCAAACTCTTCCACAGGTAGCTCCAACTCCCACACCTATATTAACCAATGTCCTTTGCTATCAACATTCAATTACCAAAATACCTTCAAAAGTCAACTAGTCAGCCTTTGGTCAAAGTCAAAGTCAACTGTCAAGGTCAACAATCCATGTTGACCTTAACTCGTCGAGTACCCTTAGCTACTCGCCGAGTTCCTCGCACAACTTGCCAACCCGCCGAGTTACTCGTATGACTCGTCGAGTTCCTAGTATCAGTGGCAGTAACTCCTTGGCCAACTCGCCGAGTTTTCCCTTTATAACTCGCCGCGTTCATACGTGTCCAAAGGTTGGGAAAACCCTCGCTGACTCGCCGAGTCACTCGACTGACTCGACGATCCCACGACAACCTTCATCGGACTCGTCGAGTCGTTCATTCAACTCGCCGAGTCTACGACAATCTTCATTGGACTCGCCGAGTCGTTCATACAACTCACCGAGTCTCTTCAGTCCTTTATTCATACAGACGATTTTAAGCCATGCTAAGGCTCCAAATTGTAGATCCAGCTTCCTAATGCACGTTTATCACGTAAAGTTTCAAACTTTACGTGCATGCAAGGCTCTAATGACTCATAATGCCAAAACTAAAGTTGAAATGGAGTTTAACTCAAAAGGAAGGGTTCATACTTGCTAAAGTTGTAAGCTTTATGGACCTAAAGACCAAGGAGAGTTCAGATCTGAAGTTGCAACTTCAGATCTTAGCTCATACCCAAGAATAGCTTCATAGCATGATGAAAAGCCCTAATCCTCAACCCAAAAGAGATCTAGAAGGAAAGAAGGTCAAGGTAACGACTTGATACCTTCAAATGGTGCTATCTGAGGTAGATTTCAGGTCCACACAAGCTCCTTGCTGCTAGCTACTTGATCTTCAACCCTTTTCTAAGAATCTTCATCCAAAGCTTGAAACACACAAATGGAGCACACACACACGTATTAGAAGGTCACTCGTCCTCTCTAGAAGGAAAGAAGGTCACTCGTCCTCTCTTCATGAGGAACGCCCCTAAACCTGTGATGGATGCATCACAGAACACCACAAAATCCTCAACTCCCTCCGGGAGTGTCAAGACTGGGGCCTCGCACAACCGCTGCCGGAGGGTCTCAAACGCCTTCTGCTGGTCAGGGCCCCACCGGAAATCCACCCCTTCCTCTTCAGACAAGTGAGGGGTACCGCAATTTTGGAGAAATCTTATATGAACCTCCGATAGTACCCTGCCAATCCCAAAAAGCTCCTGATGTGTAACACCCGGATTCCCAGGTATCTTATTTTAAGTATTTACCTTGAGTTTTAGGGAGGGACTCGGCGAGTAGGCGCTCAGACTCGCCGAGTAGGATCGCGAATTCTTGTCTGGATTAATGAGGGACTCGACGAGTCGATGCATGGACTCGGCGAGTCCGCGCTGTAAAGTGAAACCCTAAATCTCAGGGCCTGAGTCCTATTTAAAGGCCTTTATGGCCTCCATTTGCGGCCACTTCACCCCTGAGAAACCCTAGAGAGCAGAGAGATCGTTTGTGGTGCAAGAAGAAGGCTAACTCACCATTTCTTGTGTGTTTTAGCAAGAAGGAAGGAGGTAGAACAAGCTAGGCTGATTGTGGAGCTTGGATCTGTGTTGTTCACACTGAGATTCACGTTTTGAGGTACAAGTTCCTTTCCATTTCGTGTATTTGATAGATTCCTTGAATCTAGGGTTTCCTTTGCACAATTTTGAGTTAGATTGTGAAGCATATGAGGTCCCTTTGGGTATAGATGATAGATCTAGACCTTGAGAGGTCCAAAAGGTCCCAAGCTTCCAGCTTTATGAGCTTTCATGTGAGCATTGAGAGTAGAACCCCATTTAAATGGTTATTTCTTCATTTTTGGTCTTATAAGCATTGCATGAACATAAAGTTTGAACCTTTACGTGACTTTCGAGTGTTAAAAGGGTGGATCTACTGGTTGGTGAAGCAGATCTGACCTCAAGAGATCTTTTGAGAGTTTTCATGGGAGGAACTCGCCGAGCCCTTAAGGGACTCGACGAGTCGAGTCAGGTTGCCCCGCGACTCGCGACCTGTGACGACCCGTGGAGTATAGGGTTGACTCAGCGAGTCAAGTGAGGACCAGGGGCGAAGAGGACAGGCATGTACTCGCCGAGTCACTCTAGTGCACTCGGCGAGTCCGGTCAATGTTGACCGTTGACTTTTGTTGACTTTTAGGGTTTAGTCAGTGTTTGGACTTATGAGCCATTAGAGGGGTAGAATGGTCTTTTACCCTTCTTAGAGAACTTATAGAGAGGGTTGGCCTAGCCTTTAGAAGTTGTATTAATTAGAGTAATTATTTATGTGATTAGGCGAAGGCTAGTGCAGTATTTCAGAGTTCGAGGTTTACCGAGTTACCCGAGGTGAGTCTTCTCACTATACTTTACCTAGAGTGGTAATTAGAGTTATGTGACAGAGTATCTTGTATGCTATTTATGTGATTTTGATACACTGCATTATTTCTATGAGATTCATGCCGTGTATGTTCCAGAGTTACAGAGTTAGAACCGGAAGGTTCACAGAGTTAGGACCAGAGGGTCCACAGAGTTAGGACCGGAGGGTCCACAGAGTTAGGACCGGATGGTCCACAGAGTTACAGCCTCGAGTGGCTAATATGTGTTATATGTGGTATTTTGGGGAACTCACTAAGCATTTATGCTTACAGTGTTGTGTTATGTGTTTCAGGTACCAGTGAGGATCGCGGGAAGGCGCCGGCTTGATCAGTACACACATGAGGAGTTTTTATACATTATGATCTTGGGATGTGTTTCTATGGATTGATATGTGATACAATGAGATTTTTATAATATCTATGAATGAAAGTATGCTTTTAAAAATGTTAAAAATTGTTTGAAAAATTACGGTGTTACATGATGTCCGAGGGAGATTTCGGAATCTCCCACTGCATGACAGCCTCGATTTTGGCCGGGTCGACCAAAATCCCATCTTGGTTAACGAGGTGCCCTAGGATTCATTGCATGTACAATAGAGAAACCTTTAGGGTTTCCAGCGTTTTTGGTGCCTCCTCTCTCCTCCCTCTTCATCCAAGTTGCTTAGTGGTGTTTGTGACTCCATTAGAGGTGCAACACTTGAGGCACTAAGCTTTCTAAAGCCAATCAAAGCAAGGATTGATTGTTATTGCTATATAACAATCAAAGGTAATTACTAAACCCTTATTTCAGTTCTTATTTGATAGATCTAGGGTTTGTAAGTCTTGGATTCATTGCATGTACAATAGAGAAACCTAGATCTAAGCATTAGGGTTTGTATGAGCACATAGGATTGTTCTTATGCTTAAAACCCATCAGCGGTATCAGAGCCTTGATTGGTTTCTGTTGTATGTGATGCAATTGTCGTTTTTCTGCTGAAAATCAATTTTTTTGCCTCTGCCCGACTCAACTCGGTGAGTCAGTATCTGGACTCGGCGAGTTGGCCCTACTCGGCGAGTTTAGGACTGACTCGGCGAGTCCGGGAGTCTGACAGAGTATATTTCGGGATTTACTTGCTGTTTTGTTGTAGGATTGATGCCAAAATCGTTTTTTGATAATAAAATCCGAATTTTATTGTATGTAAATGATTATCCTTACCAAAACAAAAAATAATTTCAAATCTTTTGAATAATAGTTTTCTTTATATGATAAATATAGATTATTCAAATTATTTGGTAATTATCTTGTGACTAAAATTGGATTAGGTCAAATATAGGTAATCACTAAATTAATTGTTTGATTTATATTATTTCTTATTTGATCCCTAGTAAGTTTGAATAGTTTCAAATTACTCCCTTTAGGTTTTATAGTTTAAATTTGAACTTAAAAGTTTTGTTTTTGAAATTTAAATAGTTAAACCCTAATGTTTTGAAAAGTTTCAGAACTTGCCCTCAAGTTTTGGAATTTAAAATTTTGATTAAAAGTTTAATGTTGAAATATTTAAATTCTAAAATCTAATGTTTTGAAATGTTTCAAAACTTGCCCTCAAGTTTTGGAATTTAAAATTTTGATTAATAGTTTAATTATGTAATATTTAAATTCTAAAACTCTAGTATTTTGAAAAGTTCAAATTACACCCTCATGGTTTTGTTAAGTTAATTAAAGTTTAATTAAAAGAGAAAGTTAATAAAACCACCTAGTATTTTAAAAGTGTAAAATACACCCTATACTATATATATGTAACATTAAAAGTCTAATATTATATACATGAGTAAAGAGTCAGTCTTACCGTTAGTATGCCTCATTCACGAAGCTGGTCTATAAGGGGTGTTTAAGGAAATTGCCTATAAAATGGCGATTGAATGGGTATCCACTCTTACCCACCGCACTCTTGACTAGTGGAGGGTCGTTAGCCGAACGGGTAGGATAGGACGAAACCTTCCATTATAAGTATAATGAAGTACAAAGTAACTAAATGCTTTTACAAATTCCCAATCTTAGTTACTTTAGGGCAAAATGTGAATTTGTATGCTAATCCATGGAATTACACTTCGTACCCTTGTCATACGTTAGTGGAGCGTGTGTGGCTAACCGACACACTAATTTGGGATTGACATTGGTGGCGAAGGGTGGCTCGATGTTTATCATAGATCAATGGAGCGTGTGTGGCTAACCGGCACATTGATTAGGTGATAGTAGCAATTGGGTGCACCACATGATTCATATGGTTATTCACACCTTGTTTGTGATCCTCGGCATCCCAGTCACAAATAGAAGGGCATAATTGAGATTAAACATGCCATTGAAAAGTTCAATGAATCTCAAAAGATCTAGGAGTTTCAATTCATTTAAAACTTAAATTTCTTTTTCGTTTTTCATGGTGGGAATTGGTAAATCGTCATTTACCTACCTTCAAATATTCTGCAACTAGATTACGACATCCCTCTTCTAGGTTGTAGAATGTTGTGTTGGATCCTAGCCTTGATGTTTCATTTGGGTGTTACATTAAGGATTCTTATCAACTAACTTGAATTTTCTCCCGTTTTGTAGATGTCTAAATCTTACAATGGTCTTCCCAAGTCCGTTGGAACAAGCTTTCCAAATGAAGAAGACGTTCCACGATACGATCAAGGAAATGAGAGTCATGCTTCACTTCCTCCACCTCCTCTAATTATTCTCCCTAACCCACAAGTTCAAAGGCTTGAAAAGTTCAAGCTCACTCAAGCCCTTTTGGCAAGTAAACACGAAGATGGGAAACCTGTGTGTGCACACATCTTAGAGATGAAGTCACATATTGATAGGTTAAGGATGATGGGTGTCGATATCTCAGAAATGTTGGCTGTTGACTGGGTTCTTCAGTCACTTCCTGAATCATATAGTGAGTTCGTTAGAGAGTACTATATGATGGACCATGACGTGACCCTCATTGATTTGACCTATTTGCTTATAGCTGCTGAATCAGAAATGATTTGGCGTGCTGATCAAGCAAATTTGTCTCGCAAATCAAACTCCCAAACTTCAATGGACATTGAAAATGGTGACGTTGGAAATCCAGAAAAGGTAAATTCTGAGATAGTTCCTTGTGTCATTCCAAAAGAGTCCATCTGCTTCTACTGCCAAGAGAAGGGGCATTGGAGACGAAGCTGCCCTGTTTACCTGAGAGATCTAAGAGATGGGAGAGTCAAGACGTATGGCTCTACTTCAGGTAAAATCTATTAACTAACTCTATAAGTTCCTATTCTTTGATTTTTAATACATGATGTGATAAGATTACATTTTGATGTTTATGCAGGATCGAAGAAAAGAGAGGAAGGTTAAGGCAGAAGCGTGTTGAATCTGATCATGAAGAAATGGATTTCGATCGCATGGACTCGAGGATCAGATTTTTGAGCTGCTTCTCTAGAGTTAGGATAGATTGATAAGAAATATGTAATAGCATAGTTTTTCAGTTGAATTACATTGTAAGGACAAGTTTTTACGCAATAAAATAAATTTTGATTTTGTCTTATTTATTTATCCTTGCAATGGTGTGTATGAAAAAAATTGATGTTTAATTGTTTCTATAATGAATTTGATTCTTAATTAGGTTATTTGTGGAAATGTCGAGAATTTGCCAAATAAGGGAAGATTCTCATCGCCCAAGTTTCAGTTGGACAGAAACTTGGAGTCATGAAACTTGGTTGTGTGATGAATGAGAAACTTCATATTTGGAAATTAGACTAATTCTTTGACAAAGTGTTAAGAGAAGGACTAGGAGATCGAGTACACGAGGTTGTGCGTTGATAAAGTCCACCACAAGAGTGATACAGATATTCGTCATGATTTACTAAAGTTTAGTAAATATGGTTATACTTATAAGATTAAGTATAATTCTGAGTTGATCGAAAGAGTTTCAATCAATAGCAGAACGAATAGGAAGAATCAAGTAGGCAGAAAGATAAAAGTTTCTCCATTCCAAGAAGAAGGGAGAGTACCTTTTATTGTGTTTTATGATAAGTCTTAATGATTAAGAACCATATCTCAATTGATCCTCTAAGTGAGTCTTAGTGCATTTGTATGTCTAAGAAGAGGAATCGTGAATTGTGGAAATGGTTAAATCAAGAAGTCAATCATACTTCGTTCCAATATCAAGTCTTAGAGTCAAGATTGTGACTTGAGTGACAAGTCTTAAGTAGGTTTATAACACTCGTCAGATGTGGAATTTGGAAAAGTTTTCTTATTCTTTCACATTTGAAATTGGTAAGTTGTGATGTCTTGGATAAGACAAAGACCAACTAGAACCAAGTGATAGTCTTGATAAAAACTACACTAACTCTTGAATATTTGTTTTGTCAAGGAATGTCTATTGACAAGAGAATCTTATATGTCAAGGAGTCAGTGGGAGTCTTAATGGTCTTGAAAAAGTTTCAAGAACAAATCAAGAGTTAAACCTAGTTGATCATCACTAGCACACGACTTGAGGTCTAAAGCCTATCGTGGATGACATACTCTTTTTCTGTGCCATTCCAATTGAGTTAATTATGCATGTGAGTTCTATGAGTTCTCATTTGAATGCATAAAGACAAAGCACCTTGATCGATGGAAAGTACATTGATACGAAAGGGTGAGTTGCTTGGAAGACATGGTGGGCATTCATGTTACCATGAGGCAAAATCGAGATTGAGCACGTTCGGTCCATATGAGTTTGGATTTGTCGCAAACTTTGGTTTTGAAAAATTCACATGGATAGGAACACATACATCATAAAATCTAAGTGTCATAAGGTTTTCCTCCTTCATGAAAATGATTGTGAGGAAATGCTTTCACTAAGAGAGATTTTAAGAAGATAGCAATTGTGAAAATTGTATTCTCAAATTCGATTATGATTACGGCATCCCTTTTCATAGTTCGAATTGTGAGATTTGGCAATTGATCTGAACATTTGGGACTTAGTAACTAAATTCTGAATTGTTTAGACACACATGTGAGCTATCTAAGGCAAAGTTGTATGAGCTTAAAAAGCTTAGATAAAGGCTTATCAAAGCATTAAGTATTAGAAATATGAACTTAAGGAATTCAATAAGCATTGTTTTCTAGAAGTTCAATTGTTTTCTGAATACATGTCAAAGCTAGTGGGAGCATAAGTGTTATGCTGGTAAGAAAATAATCATCATGTTAGTGGGAGCATGATTATTATGGTAAGTATTGCAAGTTAGCAATATTAATTATAGAAAAAAAAGATTCATTTTGCAAAGTTGCAAGGGTTGAAAAGTTGTTTTGCTATAATTAAGGGAGAGAATATTATACTTCGTTTCAAAATTCTAAAGCTTAGATAGAGAAATGTTAATAAATTTAGTCAAGGAAACATAGTGCATTCTCAAAATTCGATTATGATTACGGTATCCCTCTTCATAGTTCGAATTGTGGGAACAGGGTACATAAAATATTATGGTAGAAGGATGATGAAGTATCATGTCTTTATGTGAGACATTATGCATCGTGTCCAATACGCTTCGGGTATAGGATCGATTGCATATGCTATAATATTTGACCATTCTAAAATTTTCCAAATGCCTAGGGCATTAAGAGGGAAAAGGGACTAGAACTGGTTTTGACTAAAATAATTAAACAACTATCAAAGGACGATCTGAGGTTCACTGAGGATTTGTCGCTTGTGAGTAGTTGGAAGTATAGTACTGGATGGACTATATTGACATTATTATGAATAGATAAAATTCTATTAAGAATGAGTTGTCATATGAAAAATATGGAAATGTTTCCATAAATGGGAGTTGGAAATTAAGAATCTATGTAGATTAGAAACTTTTATGCAAAAGGATGTTCAAAGGAATGTACTTTGAGTGAGAGACATCACATCTATAAAATTATTCTGTAACAATTTATGATAGAGAACTTAGTAATTTCATTAGCCAAGTCCTGGTGACTTTAGTGCTATATGACTTTACGAAAGGGTCGTTGCATAAAATGTTAGAATCTAACATATTCTAATAGTGGCAAGAACCTTGTATTCTTACACTAATGATAAGGATTAGGGATTGTGAAATGAGTTTCATTGGAAAAGTTTTTTCAATTGATTTATTTCACAAAATTTGGACCATAGGAAACCAAAGTGTGCATGCTTGGAGCATGGGACAATTGTGGTTATAATTCGAGTAATAAGTTGATTTTCTGAAACAGTAAGCAATGAATAATGAGTAATCAATATGATGTTTAAATAAAAGTGTTTTTTTATTTACGCTCAAAACGTTTTGGGACCATATAGGATTAATATTATTATTGCGTTTCACTTTGCATGTTTTGACTTCCAGAATAACTAGGTTATTCGAACCTCCACAGTCGGTCATACGTTGGAAGTAGGTATGAAGGAAGACTGTCATGAATCTGTCTGTAGATTGTCTAAAGTGTTTAGACATAGCACAAGTTTGCCGCAGAGTTCATGAGTGCTTTGATAAGATTAAAGTATTGGATTAAACCCACGCTCACTTGAATCACTTCATGGTTTTATCACGAGTGATTGGTGAGACGATAATATTGTATATTCTTGAAACCAAGACGTGTGAGGTGTTACTTGCTGATCAGTTGCACATTGATGATAAGTAAACGCACCAGTAACTTGGTGTTATAAAACTTATTGTTGTGTGTGATTCGATTAGTAGGTGCAAGCAAACATTTGAGTCAAAGTTTATCCATTCCTTTTACCCAAGGTAGGATAAAAGCGATATCTGTGGGCCCCTCGATGATTTAGTGATGACAAAGGAAAGTGCTCGGCCGGGCCAGGACTGATTTGATTTGTTCAATTAGTCAGTCGTCATAAATCGGAAATCGGGAAACGACACATAGACTGAGAGAATGATTTCAATCCATGTCTCATGTCTTTACGATATCTTGTAGAATGGAGGAATATATAATCCCTTATCTAAAGGACACGCGTATCTGATAAGATCAGAGTTGACAGCGGCTTTTGGAAGCTACGATTGCTGATCAGGTTCTGAAGTCATACGCATAATAGTTATTAGACTTATCCAAGTGGGAGACTGTTGGATTAGTGTCTAAGTCCATAACTATTTTGGTATGTACTTGACCCGATTATGAGCATGGTCCTTTTGGGTTGCCTTCACCATAGCAATATGTAAGATGAATTAAGGAGAGAAAGGTTTAATTATGATTTATTAATATATTATAAGAATAATATATTAAAGGAGAAATCATATAGTTTAATTAATATTAGTCAAGAATTAATTAAGAATTAATTTTGTGGCTAAAAGAGATTAATTAAACTTAGGGGACTGGATTTGTAATTATAAGATAATTACGATTGGGCTATGGATCACCTAATAATATATAGGTTGGACGAATTCTATGGGAAGCCCATTAGAAATCGTCCAAGGGATATGTTAAAGGAGTCCATGGGCTGCTTAGGGTCTAAGCAGCCAGATTAGGGTTTCCTAGTTGTAAACCATAATAGCCTACATGTATATAAAGGGCCCTTAAGCCCCAAAAACGTGGACAAGTAATCCTTTAGGGTTTCCAGCCATTTTTGGTGCCTCCTCTCTCCTCCCTCTTCATCCAAGTTGCTTAGTGGTGTTTGTGACTCCATTAGAGGTGCAACACTTGAGGCACTAAGCTTTCTGAAGCCAATCAAAGCAAGGATTGATTGTTATTGCTACATAACAATCAAAGGTAATTACTAAACCCTTATTTCAGTTCTTATTTGATAGATCTAGGGTTTGTAAGTCTTGGTATCATTGCATGTACAATAGAGAAACCTAGATCCAAGCATTAGGGTTTGTATGAGCACATAGGATTGTTCTTATGCTTAAAACCCATCAAAAGGTACCCCGAAGATCTCCATCTCGCACCCTCGGTAGATCGAAGAAGCTGAAACCCCATGTTCGTTGGCGATAGAAACTTGCAACGGACACTCCAGCTCGCCTACTGGCACTCTGAACTCCCTACTAAATGTCTGGGATACAAAAGACCGACTCGCCCCCGAAGCAAATAAAACCAGTGCAGGTAAGGAGTTCACTAGGAACGTACCTAATCACAAGTATAACATATAAGCATACAATAGATATAACCAATGGAAGTAAGGATAGAAACATACCAGCAACCACATCCGGTGCTGCCCTGGCCTCCTCGACTGTAAGCTGGAAGGTACGACCCTGAGCCTTCGGAGGCTCTGCCCTAACTGATCTCCCATCCGTGATCCTCAAGGTAGTCGGCGCTGGAGCCTGCGCCGTCTTGGCGACTAGTAGAGGACACTGGGCCTTCATATGGCCCACCTGCTCACAATGATAGCAAAGCCTAACTCCAGAAGTCGGAGTCGGCTGCCTGCAATCCCTGGCCAAATGGCCCTGCTTGCCACATCGGTGGCACCCACTCCTTGTCCGGCACATCCCTGAATGAGTCTTCCCGCACTTCCCACAAGTGCGGCCTAGCTATCCCCCAGTCCTAGTATCAGCGGTCTTGGACCGCTTTGGTGCCGGCTATGACTGTTCCGGGGCCTGCCGCTGCTCCCTCAGCTACAACTCAATCTCCAACTCACGCCGTCTAGCAGCCTCCTGCAACTCCAAAAGAGTATCACATCGTTGGGTGGCAATAAACTGACGGATGTCAGTCTTGAGCATGCTCAGATAACGGGTCATCTGAGCTTACTCGGAAGCAAACTCCGGGCAAAACATCGCCCTCTCAGTGAACATACGGGTGATCTCTGTCACAGACTCCCCATCCTGTCTCAAACTCAGAAACTCATGCGCCAAACGTTCCTGCTCGACCAGCGGAATGTAACGGGCGCGGAACATGTCCCTGAACTGCTCCCAAGTAATAGCAGCTCTCTAATCATCAGTGTACGACCTAGTCGTAAGTCTCCACCAGTCCTTTGCCCCGGACCTTAGCAGGTTCAGAGCACACCTAACCTTCTGGTCAGTAGGACACGAGCAGGTGAAGAAACACCCCTCCACATCCGAGATCCACCTCATAGCTTTGATGGGATCATGCGTCCCATCAAAAGTAGGGGGCTTCGTGTTATCGAAGTCCCTGTACTGAAAAACTCGCCCCCCTCCCCCTCTTACCGCTGTTACAGCCGCGGTGGCTGCAACGACAGCTGTTTCAGCGAGGGCTGCATGTCGGTCGTCGAAATACTCCATCATAGCGGACTTAATAGTCCCGAACAACTCTGGAATCTGACCCCGGACAATCTCGACCACCTCCTCGCGGATGATCTCCCTGACCCGATCCTCTGTCAGCATTCGCCCCTCCTGGCCGATAATCTCAGGTGCCACTGGGGCCTCCTGATCACCCTGTCCTGATCCTGATCCGGACCCCGTAGTGAAACGTCTCGTAACTGCCATTCTGAAACATAATAGGAAGATATCAGACAATCCGCATAAATAACAGGGAACCAACTCCCGACTAATCCCTAGGGGTTGTGACTTCTTTGCTACGTGTATGGGTCCTGTGCTTTCAGTAGTACGGGCCCATACTACCTTCCACACCTACCCATATTTGTCTCAAGTATCACCACAACACCCTAAGAATGTACATAAACATAGCGAGCACTCAATCCTCACTCCTAGAGGAAAGCTAACCGTCTCACAACTGACCTACCGGTCCCACACAACTCACCCATCCATGAAACTTCCACCAACCCCGCAGCGCTAGTGTATGCTAGCCATACATAACGTTGGACCCTATAGACTTTCGAATATCCAATCCTACCCTAAGCTCCCAATCAAACAAGAACAGAACATAAGGCCAAATCAAACATTCTCAGGCTATAAGATCTTAATTATGTATAACCATGATGCATACCCTAAGCAACTACAGTAATGATGTCAATTTCATATAAGGAGAACCCAAGGCTATCAGGCATCATACAATCAGGCAATTCTATCATGCAATTCCTGAAGATCGCTAGCCTGGCACTAGCATGCTGTTCTAACATATCACATAATCAAATAGCTGTATGGTATTTTGGGGCTACTTACTGGCTCCGGCTGATCGTACAACCTGCATCCTCATTTACTTATTTTGAAAACCATTTTAGAAATCATTTTCGAAACCTTTCCTTGATTTGAGATTGGATTCACACGCATATTCCTCCAATTCACTCAAACCAAGGCTCTGATACCAACATGTAACACCCAAAAATTCAAGCCAATTTAAAACTTTCAAAACATATCCAAAACCATTAATCATTACAAAACTTGTTTTCAAAATGTATTATATCAGAGTATCCCAGAAACAAAGTCATAAAAAGTGAGGAGCTGTACGATCACGCGTTTGCCTTGCCACGGTCCCTAATGTACCTAAAACAATAAACTGAAACTGTAAGCCCGAAAGCTTAGTGAGTTCCCCCAAAATACTGTTACCCGAAACAATACTCATATAATCATAAACAGCATACTATGGGTCTAGTCAACCATCGGGTTGGAACACCCCAGGCCCTCAACCATCCGGTTGGAATGCCAACACACTATGGGTCCAATCATCCTCGGGATTGAATACCCCAGGCCCACAACCAACAGGTTGGAATGCCCACTTACTATGAGTCCAATCATTCTCGGGATGGAATACTCACGGCCCACAACCAACAGGTTGGAATGCCCAGGTCTATTGGCTTTGGCACAAAGCAGATAAGCCTTAACCGCCATACAAACATGTGCACATATAACAAATAATCACATAACAGTCTATAGACAATACTTGATCTAACAGATCATACCACATAGCACATAATACCATCCCATCTACCGGGATGCCGATCTAACAGATCATACCACATGTCACATAATGTTATCCTACCCTCTAGGACACCGAGCTAACAGATAATACTAGCATAACATAACCACATAACAATCCGAAGGGCCGGCCTTGGTACCTTAGACCCTTGAGTATAGTGAGGATAACTCACCTCGCAAGTAGCTCGGAAGGTAGTGTCAAACTCTTCCACAGGTAGCTCCAACTCCCACACCTATATTAACCAATGTCCTTTGCTATCAACATTCAATTACCAAAATACCTTCAAAAGTCAACTAGTCAGCCTTTGGTCAAAGTCAAAGTCAACTGTCAAGGTCAACAATCCATGCTAAGGCTCCAAATTGTAGATACAGCTTCGTAATGCATGTTTATCACGTAAAGTTGCAAACTTTACGTGCATGCAAGGCTCTAATGACTCATAATGCCAAAACTAAACTTGAAATGGAGTTTAACTCAAAAGGAAGGGTTCATACTTGCTAAAGTTAAAGCTTTATGGACCTAAAGACCAAGGAGAGTTCAGATCTGAAGTTGCAACTTTAGATCTTAGCTCATACACAAGAATAGCTTCATAGCATGATGAAAATCCCTAATCCTCAACCCAAAAGAGATCTAGAAGGAAAGAAGGTCAAGGTAACGACTTGATACCTTCAAATGGTGCTATCTGAGGTAGATTTCACGTCCACACAAGCTCCTTTCTGCTAGCTTCTTGATCTTCAAGTTCCCTTTTCTTAGAATCTTCTTCCAAAGCTTGAAACACACAAATGGAGCACACACACACGTATTAGGGTTTTCCTAAACTCTCTAGAGGCTGCAAAGGGAGGCTAAGGGGCAAATGGTCCTTTAAATAGGATGCAAAACCCCGGAATTTAGGGTTTCATCCTCCGGCTCCTACTCGTCGAGTCCCTTATTGGACTCGGCGAGTAGGTCACTAAAACACGCGGCCCAACCCGCTGCTACTCGACGAGTAGGGCAACCAACTCGTCGAGTAGACCTTGAAAACAAGAAAATTCTTATATAAAATTGATTCCTGAGAATCGGGGAGTTACATGAATCATATCAGGTAATTCATGGATGTTCGAATGACGTGATGCCGCAATAGCATGAGCACAAGCTATACCCAAATAGCGCCAATTCCCACATGAACATATATGACGGTTCAGATCAACAATACAATTTTTTTAAAATCAAAAACTCGATAAATGTAGAAGAGACGGGATCTTTGGCGGGATCTTTGTTTCTTGCCACCGAACAGACTTTTGCATCCATTTATGAAGCACCATTTCAGAATACGGGGTGAGTATGGTAGTCAAACTCGCTGATAAGTAAATATGATCAAATAAGGTTCATGTATAAGTATTTAAGTAAATTTAATGTTTCACCCGGTATTTTACCTGCCATTAATCTACGTTCATCCAAAGTCCGTTGAATATAGTCACGAATTGCCTAGGTAAGCATTATTATCAGTGCATTGCGTTGATTTACCGATAACACACAAAAAATTAGGGAACATCAATGTTGACTACATTCCAACGAATGTTAGGGAAATAGGCTCTTGCCCATTTTGCATGACCGATGTTGGCAAGCATTCCACGAGCATCAAGGTCAGGCGACGAAAATTTTCTTCAAAATCAGACACAATATATGAGTTGGATGTCATCTAGAACAAAGGTTGTAATGTTCTGCCAAAGATGTCATACTTGAACGCACTTTTAGAAGTATACCCATGATAAGAATCAAGGAATACATGCTCTATGCAAAAACTAACGACATCGTCCATATTTTTTATGAACGATACTTCCCTACCCTATCTTAGAGCTTCTCTTAACCTCATAAGGAACCGGGTACAACAGTAGAAATTATTTTCCATGGCCAGACTAAATGTTATAGGGAGAGTTTGGCTGTTCTCGTCGATAGCAACCACTACAAACATTGTTTTTAGATACTCCCCTTTAACAGGGACACTACGTATGAAGATGACATGCAAGAAGCAGCCGATGAATGCATGAACCTATATTTTTTGGAAACAAAAACGAATTAATTTAGATGTAGAAACATTATATATTTTAAAGAAACAGTAGAAAAGTGCAAAAAAGAAATATACCACCCATCCAATAGCCACAAAACAAGCTTCGAAATGATCCGTCAAATCAGTTTTAATGTGAGTGTAAGTATGTAGCTTTGTTCGCCCAAGGTTATGAAGGTAAACAAATAGGTTCTTAAACCTTTCTTCGTGTTGACTCTCTGAGAAACTCATTTTGAAGCAATTTTATAAGAGATAATTCTAATTACTTGGTTGAAGGTAAGGTTCTAAACGCACACACACACACACACACACACACACACACACACACACACACACACACACACACACACATATATATATATATATATATATATATATATATATATATATATATATATAGGAGACAAAAAAAAGACTCAGATTATAATCCGAAATAGGGACTCCAGAACGGAGACCACAACTCTGGAGCAAGTAGTCATTTTACTTTTTCGTTTGTTCTAATGGTCGTTTATAAGGGTTATATTACTCAATTTCCCTTTTATTTTTCGTTTGTTTATTATCGAAACTATGTTACAACCCGTGAAAACCACTGATAAAAGATTTATAAAATTTTATTAAATTAATAAGATATTAGTTTTGTTTAGACTTTTATATAGATTATTTTATATATATATATATATATATATATATATATATATATATATATATATATATATATATATATATATATATAGAGAGAGAGAGAGAGAGAGAGAGAACTGATACGACTTGGTCACCGGATGATAGCGTCGTACGCCTTTGATGATTCCGATGAGCCTGCAAGGTCACAACGAGAGAACCCGTCAGCCGTTCTCCGGGAGGCGGCTCCCGGGAAAACGATTTGACGGTCAAGTTAATGGATAGACTTGGTATTTGGGGTAAAATGGGAGAGAGCGGCTTACTTTCCAAGGCACCGGGGTGGCCTTTTATACTGAACCCTTCTGCTAGTCTGTATGGGACAAGGGCGTCAGACCTAACAGGATCGGGGACACTGATTGGATAATCGCGCTCCTTAATCTGTCAGAGCCAACGATTGGTTTAGGTGGTAATTCTCTAAGCATATTCCTTGTCGCATGGAGCCGTTACTCTTTTGTCGCAGAGAGGAAGGTGCACCTGGCGGGGCCCGACCTTCTCTGCGGGCGCCCTGCTCTTAGGGGCGCTAGCGGGTGCTAAGTTCCGTTAGGCTCGTTCCGCTAGGCGCGGCGTGCCTTGGGGAATTCTCTGGTGCGTCTAAGTGTGACTCTTCGTTCGTGCCAACAGCACGTCATCAAGTCCCCTAGTCTAGTAGTCATAGCATTGCTAGACTAGCTATGATGTTCTGGACTTAACGGCTTAGTACACGCGTCAAGCTCTGATTCAATCATCGCTTCGGTTTTTACGGCGACGTGACCGCCCATCATGACAGTCAGTTACATCATTAAGCCACAGATTTTGAATATCCCGGCTTTCCTTATTCTTTATATGGTTAAGGGCGTTCTTTATCCACGCCACTTCTTCCTCTTATTTCTTCTCCTTCTCTAGTTAGAGTTTTCTTTTCTCTCCTTTTGGCTTGATGGCTGCTCAACCTGGCACCGTTCCGTCTGAAGCTGAGTTCAAACTTCTTAGCGATGCCTATTCCCTTTCTCCGGTTGATGGTATAGAATTCCCGTCGGCCGACTCGATGATCCTGTATCCTCCTTCAGGAAAGGTGAACATCTATTTTAAAGCCCTTGATGCTGGTTTCCGCCTTCCCCTCACTGACTTTCAGGAAGAACTTTTGAAGAAGAACGGTTGTAGCGTTCAGATGCTCACTCCGAACGTTGTCAACAAGAAGGTGACATTTAAGATGATCTGTCGGGAAAACAGTGACTACTTTGTCTTCAAGTTCTTCTTTAGATTCAATGCTATAGGTGAAAAATACACGTTTTCTGCTCGATGTAGGGGTCATGTCTTGGTTCCTGATGGCAAGACTCTGAAGAACTGGCAAGACAAATGGTTGTGGGTTAACCAAGATCGGGTCGGTCGTGTGCGATACCTGGCAAACAATTTCTCTGACGTCACTCCTAAGTTGTATCCTCATAATCAGGCTACTACTGATCTTCTGAAGAGCATTTAGGTCATGCCTGATGAGTACTCGGAGGTTTTGCATGTCGGGGTTGGGATGAGCCCAACTTGGTGACGTCGGGGGAAGATGCCCATCTTTTACACCATTACTGATGGTGGGTAGTCCTGCTTTCTTTTCTGTTATTCTACCTTCTCCCCCCCCCCCCCCCTTATTTTTGAAAGAAAAAGTGGGTTCGCTTTTGAGAATGGTGATTATTTTGCTTATGTGTTCTTGGCTTGTTTTTTTGTTTTTAAAGGAGTTGAGTCCCCTCTTTCTATGGATGATGTCCTGCGAAAGCGGTATCGGGGGAAGCTGGAGCATCAGGAGGCTGATCTCGTTGAAAATCTTCCTCCACCATACCGTGATTGATTCTCCAATGAAGCTGGTCGTGGAGGGATCGTCAGCGACTGTCAGAGAGCGACCCCTCTCCGCGCGACCCATCACGACGGTTGCTCTGCCTTCTATTGTCGGTTCTGGCCATACGGAGGTAGTCGATGATAGCAAGGATAGCATTATTTATGACGTTCGGCGATCCATGGCTAAGAGGAATGTCTTCTTGGCCATGGGAGAGACCCCCACCAGTGTCTTTAACATCAGGAGGCGAGTTCAATCGAGACGCAATTTTACTTGTTTGTTGAACTCAATCTCCTCCATGCCAGAGGCGATTGTTGTGATCCCTGATGATGACGCTCAACAGTCCGAGGGGGGTCAAGGGGCGATTAAGCAGCCCATTGTTTCGGTTCAACCTGTTCCACAATCTTCTTATGATATTTCTCCCCCCGGGGGCCTTGGGGGGGGGGGTCACTGATATTGCCATATTTATACATATTTTTTGGCAATATTTAATTACATTTTGATTAATATTTTGGTTATTTGCATAGATAAATGGTACTTATAAGGTTAAATTATATTTTGCAGCCAAAAGAATACATCTTGAAGAAAAAGGACTCAAAGCGTTAAAGATTGGAACTTTTGAGGTTAAAAGGCTAAAAGATGAAAATTCTAGCAAAATGCGTCCTCACGATGTGAGGAGTTAAGGCTCACGACATGATCATGGACATTCTAAAAGATAGACATCGTGAAGCAAGAGTCCGTGTTGGATACGGATTATTACTGACTCACGACGTGAGACTCCTATGCTCACGACTTGAGTAGGGTTATTTCGAAAAATATATAAACCCTTGATCCCTACGAATTTGGGAGGTTGGATGGTTAGAAAGAAATTTCCAGAAGTCGAATTCAGAGGTTTTGAAGGCTAGGAAATTGGTTTTAATACCAAGGAAGAAGGAGAAGATCATAATTTACTTTCTAGTTTGGTATTTTACTATGCTTTCGATTATGACTTGTTTTAGTTGAATTGTTAGTATGAGTAGCTAAATCTAGCTGCTTTTGTTAGTTAGATGAAGCTGGAACTCATGGTTTGATTTAATTGATATAGATTTTTCTTGTTGGTTAATGTCTTGTGTTTGATTGATTACACCTAACATGCTTAATTTGATACTAGATTGCTTTAAATTCTTATTATGTGTAGTTAGTGACCATTAATCTGCATGAATTTGATTACCTAGTAATTTAGTGAACATTAGATTATTAGAGCTAAGATCGAACCAATCTTAGATAAGTAATTGAAATATTGAATTTAGCTGTGCTGGAGAACTCATATTATGAACATAATTGTGTTTGTTAACTCAATCTTACATAGCTTCAACCCTATCTGATAATTGATTATGTGTTAAATTATGTATGGCCATACATAGCTCTACATGAATTAGTTTAATATTAGTAAATTTGGAATTGAATTGCTAATAATATTTTAATTGGTAACCAACAGGAATTGTCATAATAAATAACTGAACCATTGAGGGAAGGTGAATTCGAACTAACATGAGTGTTTGTGTTATTTTATTGAATTGTGTTAAGAATTTAAGTTTATATAAACTTGCAAAATTAGATAAAAACCATTACTTTGCTAGAATTCTAGGTTAACTTAATAGTAGGTAAATTAATTAATTAAAACCGTTCCCTCAGTTCGATAACCCAACTTTTGTGCTATACTATACGCGAAAGGGTACACTGCCCTGGGCCGGATAGCTATTAGGAGAGTAGGTAAAATTAGGTGTAGCTATTTTTTCGTATCAATTTTTTGGCGTCGTTGCCAGGGAACGACTATTTTAGTTGTTAATGTAGGGTTTCAAAGTACTCCATGGATGATGGCAATGGGCCCCCTTGATGAAGTGTAGGATAAAAGCCCAAGACTTGTCTTTTCCCTATAAATAGTCATCTATTATTCATTATTAGGGTTAAGAGTGAGGCAAAATGTAGCCGCCACGTTGTGAGGTTTCTTGTAGAGTTAGATTCTTATTCCTTAAAGTGTAATCTGTTCCTCATAATTCAATAAATCGAGTGATCATTCGACATAATCTTCATATTTGTGTTTGTTCTTATTTTCCGCATCTTGTTCATCAAATCACAATTAGGGTTTTATTCCTAACAAGTGGTATCAGAGCAGGACTTTAAAGATCTATTGATTTTTGAAGTATCTGGTTCTTGATTTGATGATTTTCTACACAAGTTATTGAAGATTATTGGTGTTTTGGCATTTTGGAATCAAGAATCTTGTTCAAGCAACTGTTCATGAAGATTTATGGTATTTTCTACAGTTCATCTGGCGTTATTTCAATCCAATTCGTTTTTTTTCTGTTCATACTTTCTGATTGGATCTGAATTCAAATGCCTTGTCGTTGGATTTGTTTCATTGGTATTGGGCCATTTATTCGAGACTATACTATTCATAATCCATCCTTTATGAACCAACATGTTTAAAGGGTTCCGTTTGCGTCACTTCTGGGTTTGGTTTTCAAAGTTCAATCTTTCTTGTTCATCAAAATTAACAAATCGACGATTGACTGATGCTATTGTTTGTAAACATTAAAATATTGATCGTTTCTTTGATGCTATTACAAATCGACCCATCTGTAAATGACGTATCTTGAATTCTTTGTTACTCCATTCTTTGTTCGTCGATTTTTTTTCCCGTTCTTACTGCTGACTAGATTTCATTCGTTTCTTAAAATTACTAATGATTCTTGAATGAAATCGATATGTGGAGTATTGACTTGGTGTTGGTTGAATGCAATTTTTGGAGTCATATGTGTTGAATCTCAATTTGAATGGTCAAACAGAAAAGTCAAAAATTGGAATTATAGATTTGTGAACGGTGCTCTCATCTATGTGTGTAATCGGATATGAAGGCTGTATCGGAATGAATCGATTTGCTATGATAGTCGGATTCTCTGTTGTTTATCGTGATTCTGAGTTTGGTATTCACTGTGTTCGGAATTGATATGAAGTCAAGTTCGCAATCGCTAAATGGGTCTTGCAATTAGTGCTTAAAACAATTGGAACAAATGAAATTGGATTTACAATAGGAAGTGTGATGTTCAGAGTGAATGGAATCGGGATTGGAACTTATCAGAATGATTTGAGCAGACGTTCTTGGTGGTCAATGAAAAAGTCAAAATTGGTTTAAAATCGGAACGGGAAGGATCTTTTGCAATCATATTATGAATCAAAATCAATGGTTATTGAAGAATGTCGATAGCCTTGAGTTTGTATTTCAGAATTGTGATGTTGGATGGAGTCAGTCAGAACGAGATGGAATGGTTTTTGCGTGTCTGTTCGCTTTTGCAGGTCAAAATTGGTGTTGCGCAATCTTTGGTTCGAGTGAACTCACTATGAACGGTGTAATCGGATTTGAAGTACACGTATCGGAAGCGCATCTTTCATCTGCAATTGGAAATTGAACACATGTTCTTACGAGTCAAACCTCAAAAGTCAAAATTGCCTTGAAAGTCCTTCTTGTGAACATTCGCTTTGGGGTATAATCAATGGACTTGGAACGAACATCATACATGCAACCGTTCGGATGTGGAATTGATTTCTGGGTTCACACTAACACTCGTTGACATGGATTCACTTTGGGCTGTATTCGACCGAATCGGAAGCGAACCTATGATTAGGTTCGTTTGTTAGCACTTGGAACGAAAGAAGGGAGGTTCGCTTTGAGTGTTTAATCATCTGATTCGGAACGAAAGTGAAAATCATAGTGGTTTGGATTCGTGTTCAAATTACGAGTGTTCGTTGTTTGGAATTATTGGATTCAAAATTAAGTCACCGTTGTTCGAGTTGTATTCTTTAAATGGGGAAGAAGATAACTCAAAGTTTCATTTATGGTCCCTGCAACTCCAGCGAATTGGCATTTTTGGTCCCTGTTATTTTCACAGTTTGGTATTTTTGGACCATTTCCAGTTTTTGTTTCAAATAAAGGGGTATATTGATGCAGAATTACCATTCCAGCCCCTGTCTTTCAGCAAGTGACAGTTTCTGCCCAATATTCAGAAAAGTTTACAAATTTGAGGGCCGGTGAATAGTTTTTTTTAACGCACATATTTTTTCGTGAACAGAAAATTAAGGATTCCATCAAGTCTTGGCGGTTCGAAAAGTCGTTTTTCGTGATAACGACAAATTTTCACGACTTTTTCGAATTTTATACTTCATTGTGTATATCGTTTTGTCACGGGAGAGCATAATAATTTTTTTTATCCATTCAAGATCATTCTCATGACCATTTGAAGGCTTTATAATCACGTTTTTTTATTATAAATCGGGGGAGAATTTGGTATGGCCATTCGAAATTGGATTTGTGACTTTTCAAATTTGAAGATTTTTGATAAAGCTTGTGGTAGAATTATGAAGGTAGCTTTTTACAGTAGCAGTTCTTCATCGAGCTCTTCTAAAGCTTTTACAGAGAAGTATCATTTACAGTAGCAGTTCTTCATTGAGCTCTTCTAAGGACTTGTTATATCTCCGACTTCTAGTATTTTCTCGATCAAGTGGCGTTACAAATCTTAAAATTTGGGTTGTTACATGATAATTTTTGGTGACTTATATCATTAGCTTATTTGAAGATCATTGTGACTTGGAGGGGGAGCTCTTCAAAGACAAGAAGTGATTCGGTTTCTTTGTTCTGAAATGGGTTTTTATAACGAGTTTGGCTTTCTTGAAGATTTTTGGGATTACATTCGAAAATGAAGTTTAAAGACATTACTTTAGTGCTTGGTTTATATATCCTTGAGCCTGTGGTTGAAGACTATTGAAGAATCAAGATTCGTGGATTGCTTCAAATATTCTTCATTGCAATATCTTTTCTTATTTGCTAGATGCTTGTTTTGGAAGTTGATGCATTGTCATCCATTCCATACTTTGAGGGGAGATTGTAGGGTTTCAAAGTACTCCATGGATGATGGCAATGGGCCCCCTTGATGAAGTGTAGGATAAAAGCCCAAGACTTGTCTTTTCCCTATAAATAGTCATCTATTATTCATTATTAGGGTTAAGAGTGAGGCAAAATGTAGCCGCCACGTTGTGAGGTTTCTTGTAGAGTTAGATTCTTATTCCTTAAAGTGTAATATGTTCCTCATAATTCAATAAATCGAGTGATCATTCGACATAATCTTCATATTTGTGTTTGTTCTTATTTTCCGCATCTTGTTCATCAAATCACAATTAGAGTTTTATTCCTAACAGTTAAGTTATTTGCTTTAGGTTAATCGATCCTTTTTGTGGGGTAAAACTTGCAAAAAGTTAATTTTTCAGCTTAGTTTTTGCTTCAGTACTAAACTCACGACGTGAGCCTTAAGCTCACGACGTGAGTTCAGTAATTTTTTGTTTTTCTTCAATTTTATTTTCTGTTTAGATTTTCTGCGACAACACGAGGTGGTAATCTTTACCACGTCGTGCTGACCAGTCAGTAGGAAATTTTTACTTAGTTTTTGTTCAGTTTTACGTTTTTATTTTGTTTTTATTGCAGTTCATGACCCGATTGGTACCACCGCTTGAAGATCCTGAGTCAGCCCTTCACAAAAAGATGAACAAGGACGAAGGAGTAAACCAAACACCTAAGAAGTCGCCTTTTAAGGATCTAAAATCAGTTTTTGGAAAGACAAAATGGAATAACGTGGGGGAGTCAAGTACATCTTCAAAGAACAACAGCAAGGTTGAAGGATTTGATTTAATACCTAGTCCACAAGAATCCGAATACGAATCAGAACCCGAGTTTGAACTAGAAAAGAGCGAACCCGAAGACGAGCCAGAAAACGAGATGGCTAATATTGCGGATATTTCCATGGGAGCCTACAAGAAGCGAATAAGAGATGATGCTGGTCCTGGTTTAGTACAACCTGCAATTCCTGCAACTGCCACATTCAAACTGAAAGGACACATTCTTACTGCGCTTAAGTATGTACCATTTTCTGGGAAGAATCATGAGGATGCTTACAAGCATTTAGATAAGGTCAATGACATTGCAGACTATTTCAATGTCCCAAAATGTTCCTAAGGAGACAGTCTTGCTAAGGATGCTTCTGATCACTTTTAAAGGAACTGCAAAAGGCTGGTTGAAAGCACTTCCACCAGGTGCAATTACTACTTCGGCACAGATGCGTGAGAAATTTCTAGAACAATTCTGCTCACCATCCAAGATAGCTCAACTCAAGAAGGAAATAGCCAACTTTGAGCAACAACCAGGGGAGTCGCTTTATGAGGCATGGGAACGATATAAAGGGTTACTCAGAAACTGCCCTCAAAATGACCTTAACATACAATAAGAAGTGTCTATATTCTATGATAGGGTAAATGTCATGACGAGGCAACTTCTTGATTCTCAAGGACCACTTACTAAGAAAAATCCGGGTGAACTTAAGGAGTTAATTGAAGAATTCGCAAAGCATTCTCGTGAGTACCACAATCCAATGAATGATGGAGTTAAAGGCATTGGGGGAGGAAGTTCTAAAGACATGGCTGTTGTGCTAGCCATGCTTAATACTATGGACAGAAGAATGACAAAAATGGACCAGTCAATTCATGCTATTAGAGTTGGATGCGAAAAATGCAATGGTCCGCACTGGACCAAAGACTGCTCCTTAGATGATAATGGGAACAAAAAGGCTCAAGTCTGCTACTCAAGTGGGGATAAATATGATGATGATTGGAGAAAACCAAAGAAGGAGTGGTTGCCATATGAATAGTACAAGAAGCAGAAAGAAGAAAAATATAGGCAGACTGGCCGAGGCTTCTACCAAAAGGAACAACCACCGACTGAAAAGACAGTTGACTTAGAGACCATGCTAGCTCGTTTATGGAGGCTTCAGAAAAGAGACATGATGAGACAGATGCAACTATAAAAGATCAAAGAATTATGATGAAGGATCAACACGCAATGATGAAAGATCAACAGGCTATGATGATTGACCAACAAGCATTATTAAGAAATCATCAAGCATCGATCCAAAATCTCGAATCCCAACTTGGTCAACTAACAACTTTGGTGAATGGAAGATTATATCCACAATTTCCCGACAAGAAGACTCAATCACATGTCATGGTGATTGAAACTGAAGAAGAATTTCTGAGTTTTTAGAAGCTTTAGAAGTGGAGCCGTAGCAGTCCGAACTAAAGCCGAAAAAGTCGAAACTCGACGAGAAAAATTGTGCTGAAACATCGGGCTCACTATGTGAGCCTTCAAAGCTCACGACGTGGGAACGGCTTGAACATAAAATTTTAGCCAATTTGCAAACTTATCGTCCTCCTTTACCGTTTCCGTCTCGAGCTAATATTGATCCACTGGAACAGGAGCACTTGAAATTTATGAAGCAAGTGAAGGGTATTCCAATAAATACTCCTTTCATTGAGTCGTTGTCTAAATTTCCTGAATATGTGAAGTTCTTAAGAGACTTAATAGATACTCGCCGGCAATTAAAGAAAAACTCCAAGGTGATTCTTAGTGAGCAAAGTTCTAAGGTTGTATTGGGAGAGTTACCAAAGAAAATGGGAGATCCTGGACGCCTCACTCTTCCATGTGAATTTGGAAATAATACAAAGACTTATGCCTTAGCTGATTCTGGAGCTAGCATAAATCTAATGACGTTCTCGTTTTATCAAAAGCTTAATCTTCCGGCTTTGAAGGCTACAAGAATGACAATTCACATGGCTAACTGTTCAGTGACACATCCTAGAGCCATTGTGGAAGACATCTTGGTAAAAATTGGGAAATTCGTTTTTCCAATTGACTTTGTCATAATGGACATGAAAGAAGACAACAATGTTCCAATTATCTTTGGCCGCCCTCTACTTAATACTGCTAGAACCTTAGTTGATATTCGCGAATCCAAGCTAACTTTGAGAGTTGGAGATGACAAAGCTACTTTTGGAGTAGAAGATGGTTTTCAAGGGAATAATGTTCAAGGAGAAGTTGTCACACCCCCAAACCAGAATGGCGGAAACATTCGGGGGTGGATGACTTCACGTAGTATTATAACAGTTGAATATTTGTAAAGAAAGTAAACACAACCATCATAATATAATTTTAAAAGTTACATTGTTGCATGTGATACATGTTTCAAAAGAATATTACAAATATGATGATTTAATAAGTTTTGAAAACTGACGCCTTAACGTCCCTTCTCCAAAAGCTGATGTTTTACCTGTATTACTGATTCCCTGAGAAATACAAGTAGTTTTGAAAAAGTGTCAACAATTAAGTTGGTGAGTTCATAAGAGGTTTTGTACTAAAATTGTATTCCTTTCGGTAAAAATAACTGAGCGTGTTTCTTGAAAATCCAATACTTTCCATGTATGTGTGGTAGTTTGAAAAAAATTCCAAAAACTGGAATGCATAAGTATCTTCCGTACTAAAAATGGTGTAAGTGGATTTATACATATATACTGTAATTACTGAATGCATTTAATAGTCTCGTAAATCAAAGATATTTTGATACTCCATGTGAGTTTTATAACCATGTTATTGACCCAGACTGCCTGTAACAACGTTCGTCAGGCGTTGCAGTGTTATGACGTTTGTCACCCCAGACCTGCCGGTCTAACTGTAACTAACAGTTTAGGTGCGGGATTGTCAATCCCATATAGATCTATACACAAGTATCACGCTCTCCCTACAAGAGATTATGGTTTATAATATAGGACTTGAAATGTGTACTTGAGAGTACGTTGAAGCCGAATGTCTCACAAAAGTTAGTATCAATAGATTTACGGATTGAAAAGTCTACATTTCTTGTAAATGAAAGTATTTCCTTTTTTACATTGTTTATGTAAAGATGTCATGAATAACTTGTAAACTATATCCATTATAGTTTTTCGAAAGTGTGTTCCATTTGGTGATGAAAATTCGGTGTAATACCAACTTTGCATGTAAAGTGTAACGTTGGTAGTAATGTTGTTTAACATTTATAAACAAAATGTAGGTAAAGTATTTGAAAACATATGTAACGATGCGTATTTTAACATAAGTTTTCCTCGTGTTTTACTTGTATTCCCCCCCCCCCCCCTAAAACAAGAAAAAGACGTGAAAATGTAGGGGTATGAAGTCACCTGGAAAGTGTGGTGATTTGAAGAAAACAAGATTTTCTCGGGCGGCACTTCGACCGAGAAGTGGTAAGTTTCTCGGGATTCTCGGAGCTTCGGACCTTCGTCGGAACTTGGATATGTAACCGGAGTGTCGGGGTCGTCTCGGGGTGCTAAACGTAGATTAGAAGTGAGAGAGAGGAGAGAATTGAGCAAGTAAAACCGAAACCCTCAGTTTCTATTTATAGGGAGAAATTTCGGGACTCACGTCGTGAGCATGGGATGGCTCACATCATGAGTTTGGTCCGTAGAAGCGACGGCTGATGGTCTAGCTCTGGCACACATCAGTCATAGGCTCACGTCATGAGTCTCTTGCTCACGTCGTGAGTCTTCGGATAAGGTTGGTTTGCGTGCCCCGAACTTCAGAAATTCATATATCTCGCATACGAGCTCCGATTCCGACGTTCTTTATATCCACGCGTAGGTGAGATTATGCTCTAAAACTTTCGTTTAGACTCTGTCGGCTAATTTTGACTTAAGTTTTTAATATTATATTTTTAATAGGACGGGACAGGAAAAATCGATTAAAACTTCATAACTTCTTCATCCGATGTCCATTTTCGTCTGTCTTTTTACCGTTGTATTACTATTGTCGAGATCTTCAAATTCTCGTTTAGGTTGCGTCGGCTAAAAATCGCTCAATCTCTATTTCGAGTTTTTAGCCGTCTACTGCTATATCCGAAACTTAGAAAAATCATAACTTCCTCATACGAAGTCAGATTTGGGCGTTCTTTTTATGCACGTTTATGGTTTAACATAATCTACGAATTTTGTTTAGACACCTAAGGCTAAAAAGTATTTTATTGAAATTTTACTTTTTATACTTGACAGTGTTTTACGGTTTTGTCGTGAATCTTTGATTAGTCATAACTTCTTCGTTATAACTCGGATTTGAGTGTTCTTTATATTTCTGAAAACCCTGATACGATATCTAACAATTTATGTATCCCAATTCAGACTTTTGAACAATTCGTTTTTGACGCTATTTTTATTGATTCCAAAAATAGATTATAATATTTGACTTTTTGAACATTACATTGACTTGAAATATCGGGTTGTCACAGAAGTCTTCAACATGGATGAAGAAGATGAACTTGAAGAGTTGGAGAAGCTAATGGAAGAAGAACTTAAGACGATTCAACAAGATAAACCCACAAAACCAAGGGCATCCGTTCCACACGTGTTTGAAATTATTGCTTATAAAAACCCAACTTCTTTGGTGAGTGAGGAAGTTGAAGAATTTTCAAGTGACGAGGACGAGGTTATTTCCGAGGAAAGAGTTCAACTATGGCTAAAAAGATTGTTCCCGTAGAGCTAAAGAATGAGGAAAAAGTGGAGAATAAATTTCAGAAAAATAAAGGGATTAAACGAAAGCTTGAAGTAGATGAGATGAAGATTAAAAAAGAAAACTCGAAAAAGGCGTATATTCGATGAGTTCAAGCGTACAAGAGGAAATAGAAAGAACAAAAGGTGCAATTGGGGATGGATGCTCCGAAAGATTCAACGTGAGGCGGCACGGAGTCCGGCTCATGACTCCAAGAAAAAGAAGTGCTTCTCGGGAGGCAACCCGAGCTCGGCTTGAATTTCTTTTCGTTTTTAGACTAGTTTTTGCAATTTTAATTGGTTTTTAGGATAATTAGTCATCTAATCGTCTTAATAATTTTATAATTGGTAAAAATCAAGTGTGGGTTCCTAAATATTAAGTGGTAAAATAAATTATGGTTTTTATAAGAAAATTGACAATTTTTATGAAAAACATCGATACCACCTCGTGGCCCAAAAGCCCACCTCGTGGTATTTTTATTTGGCCCGTTTTTTAACCCACTTACGAACTCACGACGTAAGAAGTTTAACATCTGGACCATGGATTAAAGAACAGAACACAATTTGACTCCCATTTTTCTAATCTCACGAACGGCCGACAACCTTCTTTGGTCCCCCCCACACCCGATTTCGGCCATATCTACCACAAACAACCTTTTTACTTACGTAATCTTCAACTTAAGGTAAACAACTCCTACTTTTAATGTTTTATTTTGATCAATTTGTTTGATTTAGGGGTTAGGGTTTGTAATATGTTTGAATGTCGAAATTATTGCCCTAAATATGCGATTCCTCTACTGCATGTTGCTTAAATGTTCTTAGAATTGACTTATGAGTAAACCCCAACACAGATTAAGGCCCAATTTTACTTATGCCATGACCGATTTTCGTTGTGAACTGCGAACTCACAACGTGAGTCCTGGGTATCAGACTCACTGTTTTTGCTAATCTGCCTAATTTTTGGAATACTTTGTTTGGTCTTTCTTGTTTATTTGTTTTTGCAGAAACATGGATTCCATAAGTTCTAATGAACAGTTTCAAGGGCATGTGTCTTCCTGCCACAAATTGTATCGACTTCCCGTGGACATGCCTACCAATGTGGTCACTAATTTCACAAATAAGTTGGGGTGGCTGCACAGCAGAGAATTTTCCATTTCCCCAAGGATTGAGTGGGTACGATTTGGGGAGATTGGGTTAATGGAGAGGAAGGCTCCATTCTTGACAAAACATTTTTCTGTGGATGATTTTTCTTTCACCTGTAACGGGTGGAGGAATTTGTTCGCTATCAGTGAGCCGGTTTATCAAGAGCTTTGTGTTGAGTTCTTTGCCTCTGTTTCTTTTGAAGGGGCTACTGTCGATCCTTCTTACTCAAGGGCTTTAGTTTTCCGCCTCGGTGGCGATTTCAAGGAATGCAGCCTTGCCGAATTTGCATGGCAGATGGGTATATATGAGGAGCATGAAACGCACTTACCGGTTTTTGAGCTTTTCTTGAGATCAGTGGCCCAAGAATATTTGTCGGGTGCATCTAGACATGATTTTTGGGGGTCAATTGCAAATGGAGCTTTCCACTCGGGTGTTTCACAAGAGAGCCATATCAGATCCCCGATCCACCGAGTACTTCACCGGTTAATCACTTTTTTAATCAACCATAAGAGGCATGGGGACAAAGTAACAAGCTTGAATCTCTTTTTCCTATGGAGCATTGTCACACCGAGAGTTTTCTACAACATCCCATATCATTTGGATAGCTATTTGGGTAGCAAAGCCGCTATTTCACGAGCCGGTAGCCCCATTAATGGGGGCCATTTCATTACCCGCCTTGCAAAATCGTATGGTCTTCTTACTCCACGTTTGACCAGGACTTTGACACGTAAACCTGGAGATGATCTTTCTATGGGTTATTTGGAGTCTATGCGTGTGGTAGTAAACATGGGGTCGCATTTGTGACAACCGTCAATTTTTGGTCAATTCAAAGTCAACCAAAGTCAACAAGTCAAACTGGTCAACTCATCTAACCCTTGTATATTAGGGTTTCCATTATGATTCTTATTGTACAACTCGCAATCTTAATACAAAGTATCACTTAGAGTTTTCACGTGTTCGGGAATTCTAAACCCTAATCTGGGTAAGTGATGAATCTACTCGATAAAACATTATTCCATACCCCTCGGGAGCGTATATCAATCATAACGAGGCTTAATAGGTTGTACGAACCTTGCGTTACAAAGCCAAGCACTCAAAAAGGTCACAAAAGAAGTCTCTCCCAATTTCTTTCACTCTATCTCTCTCTATTAAAAATATCTCCCAAATCTCTCTCCAAACTTCCTTAAACTTTTTATAATCTTTTGGGTCATCCCGACACTTAACGTGGTGGAAAAACAGCTCGAAACGGGAAGATTTCTTGAAAAATAGCCGTAAAGAACTGAAACCTTCCCTTAAGGGGCGAAGCCTCTCGGACCGAAACCATGACGGACTGAACCGAACTGCTGGACCGAACTCTTCTGAACCGAACCCGAACCCTGCTGAACCGAACCCGAACTTCGCCTTCGCTCCTGACCTTCGCCTTCGGCCCGTTTCGCTTTCGGCCCATTTCGCCTTCGGGTCCAAGCTGCTGAGGACCGAACCTCCGACCCAATCCGAGAAGCTTCGCAGGAAGCCCTTTTCCACCCGGTTTTCGATCACGATTTCATTTTAGGCCCGTTTTTCATTAGTTTAACGTGGGATTTTCACCCAAAATTATAATTCAACATATAAGACCCCCTATTTCATAATTTTAATCACGTTTTGAGTATAATCTTTAATTAAGAATAAAATCTAGTGGGTGAGATATTTAGGTGGAGTGTTGACTTATCATTTGGGCAAGGACACAAGTTACCTCTCATACCCACTCCATGACCATTCCCAGTCATACCTAGTCAATCATTGTCCTTTTTACACTCTTTTCCCAGCCATAATCTTGATCAAAGGTTGGAGAAATCCTTAGCTCTCCTCCCATTTCACTCACTTTTCACCAAAAAGCAAAACACATTCTCTCTCACTTCCTCACACCAAGAATTCGAGATTCAAGGCTGATCTTGAGCTCTTCACACACCTTTGGTAAGTAAATCTCTTCCCACACTTGATTTCCTTACACTTCTTCACTCGAATCATGAGTTCCTTACACAAATATCATCATATTTGTTGTTAGATCTTCGAATCTTCAAGCATCTCCCAAGTGTTCTTGACTTGGAAACTCCTTTTTCTTCATCATCCATCTACTGAAATCACTCAAGGTGAGTTCATACCCCTATCTTTTCATATTTTTCTCAAGTTTTATGTGGGGGGGGGGGGGAATACAAGTTAAAACACCAAGAACACAACTAAACTCATCCAACAGCTTTCATCAGAAAAGTTTAACTCCATTCACGGACTGTTTTGGTCAACTTAAACATTTAAGTTTTCAAAAATGTATTAGGTGCAAATAGTTCAGATTCATACCTTTAAAATGAGTACTTTCACATCTCCATACGATTTTCCTACAATTTATGGTGATTTTTACAAAACAGCCTATCATTTCAAGAACAAATCCGGACCAGTCTATGAATGTGGACATTTTTACACAAGTTAAAGTTCTTTAAAAATCATAATAAAAATTAGGAACAAACTACAAATATTTTCCAAACTCCCAGAATTTACGGATTCTGATTTCAAGTTCAAATGATTTTTCTATGATTTTTCTAAGAACAGGAACGAAAAGGTTAAAACTAGAAAATGGTTAACAATTTCATTTACACCTTGTAACTTGTTGAGCAAGGTGTGTATCATTATGTGCATATATGTGTTATATTATATGTCATTTTGTCCTGGTAAATAGACATACATCAGAAAACAAATGGATTTTTATCTCCACAATTAAGGTAATTAATTATAATAAACAAAGTTTATATCCATTGCATACAAACATTTTGAAAAACTATTGTAAGTATAGTTTATGTTCACTACTACTACCACTATGTGATAAACTATAATAGGTATAGTTTATGATTCATTTACATAACAAACACTACTTTTACAAGAAAACTATACAATACAAACGTTTTGATAAACTATAATAGGTATAGTTTATGTTCATTTACATTACAAACAATTTGATAAACTATGAAAAAGATAGTTTACGTTATACGAGCAAACTTCCTACGAAAGCTTTTATTTCTACACAGAAGAGTTTTCGGTTCACCTCACGTAAATCTGTTAATGAATAATTTTGTGAGACATTCGCTTCACGTTACTTCCAAAGTAACGAAATCAAAAGTCTTGTAATTGTAACCAGAGTCTCCTTGAGGGAGAGCGTGATAGTTGTATATAGATCTATATTGGGATTGACACCCCACACCTTGTTGTTAGCTGCAGTAGGACCTCGAGGTCTACGGGTGACAAATGTCATTAACGTCCGACGCCTGAAGAACGTCGTTTCAGGCCAACTAGGTCATAGCATGGTTATAATAACTCAGTTAGGGTATTCGCAAAACATAAGATTTACGCGGTGTTCTATCACTAAATCGTATTTATGACAACCTAAACTCGTGTATGCTTTCATAAGTGCAGAAAACATGAATACAGTTCTAGTCTTAGGATAGCTAAGACTACATCTCATCTAGAGTTGTAGGTTTCGGGTATAATTGCTGAGTGTATAAGTTAGAGTTATATAAGAGTTTAGTCACAAATCGACTTAGCATTGGTGGGTCCGCCTTATTTCCTGTTCCTTGTTTGGTTGTGGGCCTAGGGCAGACCCATTATATTCGACAGTTTATTTAACTTAAATTTTATATAACTTATATACACTGGGTGATTATAGAAGGAATCTATGGATCTTCTAGAGTACATTATTTCCTAACATAGAAACTTTCACTTCACATCTCATAAAGAAAATATTGGATTTTCTGGAATCACACTCACTCTCTTTTACAAAGGAAAAACGATTTCTTTCTCAAATAAAAACCTTATGAGCTCACCAACTTAATTGTTGACACTTTTCTAAAACTACTTGTATTCTCAGGAAATCAGTGAAACAGGAAATCAACAGCATTTTGAGGATGGGACGTTAAATCGTCAAACAGTTCATTTTGTCATCATAATGTAAT
Source organism: Lactuca virosa (assembly GCF_052849685.1). Classification (NCBI taxonomy): domain Eukaryota; kingdom Viridiplantae; phylum Streptophyta; class Magnoliopsida; order Asterales; family Asteraceae; genus Lactuca; species Lactuca virosa. The sequence goes on along the minus strand of NC_136428.1, from coordinate 55,447,971 downwards.
TGATTTTGAACATGTAAACATATACTATGGTGTAACCTTTTCAATTATATTTATGATGGTTGTATTTACTTTGAGCACTATTATACTCGTTGTTGTGATACTATACATGAAGTCCTCCACCCCCGGACGTTTCCTCCATCCTTGGTTTGGGGGTGTGACAGATTGGTATCAGAGCATTGTTTATAGTGAACTAAGTATATCGAACCACATAATATACACAAACTATAAATGCATTGGGACTAAAGTCTCTGATTAAACATTTTCAAATAACTATACTTTTAGAAATAAATAGTTTCTTGTTAAAAGTATACATGCATACATACTAAGGTCAGTATCATGCTAGAACAGAACAAAAGTGGTGATTGTTGAACAACACAAGTAGGCTTGGGGATGTATAGTCAGGTCTGGGAATGACATAGCCTGATCAACTATGTCTAACCCAGAAGTGATTAGCATATGCCCAAGAATGGTTGTAGTGTTGCAACAAGTCTAAAAACTTACCAACTCAATCCACAAAGAAACATTGAAAACATAAGACAAACATTAAAATACTATAGGAGTATTTGGTGATACTATAACCAACTTATGTGAAAACTAAAGACCCCTATTAGTAGGTCTATAATAACTGAGTGCATACGCTAAGGTTATACAGAATTAAAGATATTATAGACTCAGAATCTATGACTATTGCTCTACTTCCTGTTCCTTGTTTGGTTGTGGACTTAGGGTAGATTCATTTATTCGAAGGTCTATTCTATCTCAGATTATGTATAAATGGTATGCACTATGTGATTATAGACGTGACTGATAAGGATCACCCTCCTATAAGTAATTATAGGATTAGACGCCTATTAATTATCTCTTCTACCCCTATTCTCGCACAAGCAACGTGACGGGAGCTCAACTACCAAGAGACCCTATTCTTCCTAATCAGAAAAATGGTGGTTGGATCAGAGAGAAATTCGAAGAGGATCCTGAAGAAATAATAGAGGAAGACCCCGAAGACAAATCAGAAGAGGAGCTAGAGGAAGAGAAATTAAAGGAAAACAAAGGAAAAGAAGAAATGAAAGAAGGCCCCGACGAGGCTTCCATAGTCCGACACCTCGATAAGCCGTAGATCTACAGAGACGGAGTTAGGAACAAGGTTAACACCCTCCGTATGACATGGATGAGGCTTCTACAGCCTCAACAGAGGAGGATTAGTAGACAGGGCTCTCCTTGTCATAATACGCTGCATCACTCACTTAAGCATACAAACACGAGCATCGGTCAGCCGAAATCATGGAGGTTGGCACTACCACCAAGATCACTGCAATTCGCCTTCGTCACCTGGATGGAGACCATGAACAGGTCAGAAACCACATCAAAGCCTTCAGAGGGAAGTGACCGCAACCCGAGCTGAGATTAGGAGTAACGGGAACTTCACATAGCATTAGAGAAAACACGTGGCAAAAGCAGAACATCAAATGGCAGAAGCCAAGGCGGAGGATAAGACAATGCAGAATTTAATGTCTTCATTCTATGGCCCACGAAACATCACCCGCCACGAGTAGTGTGTACACTACTGACGTATCATTACAGGCTCAAACTCCTGGCGTGCGTTTGAAACACTGCCCCGTCCTATACATGAATTCGACCCTTCAAATTTAGAGACTTCACTATTCAAGGGGTCGTGTCACCGTCAAAGTTTTTCCTTACACTAACGAAATATAAACCTAATATAAGGTCAAACGTTCCTGAACTCTATGAACTAGAGTATATCAATAAAATTGGCATGCATTTTATTTCATTGGGAGTTTACCACATATTTCATAACATGGTATTACAAACGATTTACTTATGATAACTCTAAAAGTACTTAATGTAGAGACGATCGACTTAGAAATGGTGAGTCCGCCTTGGGTCCTGTTCCTTGTTTGGTTGTGGGTTCAGGGCAGACTCATTAAGTTCAACGGCCTATCAAACCTTAATTACACACAACTGGTATATGTCGAGTGATCTTAGGAGTGGATCAGGCATGGAACAAATCACAAGATTACATTCGGGTCACTACTACTAAACTCATAAATTCATTCATATGGACTTTCTTTATGAATTGCATGCAAGATACTTTTAAGTCGGAACATAATGCAGAAAAATCTAGTTCAATAACATCCGACTTGTCACTGCTATTGGAGACTTACCGTCTGTTCGTCTTTACAAACTTATGACAGAACTATGCCACCGAAGAAAAATTCCAGACCTTTAGGCAGCGCAGCAGCATCACCACCTCCGCCACCACCTCCACAGTTTGATTCGGCAATGTTCCAAGCTGCAGTAACAGCAGCCGTGGCGGCCGCAATGTCGCAAATTGGTACGAATGGTATCGGAGGTGCTGGATCTGGAGCCACAAACTCTAACCATGGGGACAGTACAGGACGTACGAAGGAATGTTCGTATAAGGACTTTACTAGTGCCAAACCCGATTCTTTCAATGGAAGCGAGGGCATCATCACATTGATACAATGGTTCGAAAAGACCGAAATGGTCTTCGAAATTTGTGCATGCCCCGAAGCAAGCAAGGTCAAATTTGCAGCTTGCACTTTCTCTGGTCGGGCCCTCACTTGGTGGAAAGGCCACGTTAAGTCACTGACGCTTGCAGTGGCTAACTCGTTAAGCTGGGAGGACTTAAAGACGATGATGTTGAAAGAGTATTGCCCAAGGGGCGAAGTGCAAAAGCTAGAGCAAGAACTGTGGAATCTTAAGATGACAGGCTCTGATCTTGCAACTTATACCGCCCGATTCTGTGATCTAGCACTCCTTTGTCCCGCTATGGTCACCCCGGAAGACAAAAAGCTGGAACGATACGTCTGGGGATTGTCTCCCCAAATTCAAGACAGCGTGTTAGCCTCAAGACCAACTACCTTCGACAGCGCCAAGGAGTTGGCACAACAACTCATCGACCATAGTGCCATCCATGACACAGTGACAACCACACCTGAGCAAGACGGAAGGGGAAACAACAAAAGGAATTTCTGGAACGATAAGAAGAACCAACTGGCCCAGGACTCCACCAAGAAACAATAGACTATTTCCATGCATGCTGCCACGACCCGTACCACTCCATCACCCAAGAATCGATACGCTGGAACCCTTCCGAAATGCAACAAGTGTAACTTCCATCATACTGGGGTTTGCCGGGAAATGCATTGCAAAAATTGCAACAAGAAGGGACACGCTGTCCGTTTCTGTAAGGCACCGGCACAACCCATCAACCAGGTCCTCGACATTGGAGTAAGCCCAACTTTTAACGAATGTAGTGAAACAGGACACTTTAAGAGAGACTGTCCAAGAGCAAGGAATGCTGGTGACGGTGGAAGGGTGCTTATGATCACCGCCGAAGAAACCACCCCGGAACCGCCCGTAAATACCAGTACGTGTTTCTAACATCAACGTTTAGATTTTAAAATTTTTTTTCTTTACTAAAACTAGCATCGATTAAAGTATATCAACCATAAACCTCGAGAACACGACAAAACCCGAATAAGTCTTATCTCCTATATAAAAACACAGGGTTTTTACTAGTGAATCTATGATGGCTAGTGTAAACATTATGACCATATATCATTAAGATTCTATGGACTTAGAATGTGTAATTCTGCCTTATTTCCTGTTCCTTGTTTGGTTGTGGGCTTAAGGCGGAGTCACTCATTCGACTGCCCTTGTAATCTTAACGATATACGACTAGTTTACACCAAGCGATTATAAAAGATCTGGTAGGACTTATATTCCAAATTTCATCACAAATTGTTGAAGCATTCGTAATACTAGTACTCACTAACTACAACCTGGAATATTCGTAATGGTAACAACAAGAATAAAACGGGGAGCATAAAGGCACACATAGAATACACTATCATTCCAAAACAATAACTCCTTTTAAATCGACTTAGCTCAAGTTACAATAAGAAATTCCAAGGTCGTCATTTAACACCAGGCGGATTGGTCCCCACCATATCAATTTCTTGTAATACGAAAAGTTCCCCCATCTTTTCTCCAAATCCTTGAAGTCCCAGTCAAAACACTAATTTCGAGACGAAATTCTTTCTAACGGGGGGATGATGTGACAACCGTCAATTTTTGGTCAAGTCAAAGTCAACCAAAGTCAACAAGTCAAACCGGTCAACTCATCTAACCCTTGTATATTAGGGTTTCCATTATGATTCTTATTGTACAACTCGCAATCTTAATATAAAGTATCACTTAGAGTTTTCACGTGTTCGGGAATTCTAAACCCTAATCTGGGTAAGTGATGAATCTACTCGATAAAACATTATTCCATACCCCTCGGAGCGTATATCAATCATAATGAGGCTTAATGGGGTGTACGAACCTTGCGTTACAAAGCCAAACAATCAAAAAGGTTACAAAAGAAGTCTCTCCCAATCTCTTTCACTCTATCTCTCTCTATTAAAAATCTCTCCCAAATCTCTCTCAAAACTTCCTTAAACTTTTTATAATCTTTCGGGTCATCCCGACACTTAACGTGGTGGAAAAACCGCTCGAAACGGGAAGATTTCTTGAAAAATAGCCGTAAAGAACTGAAACCTTCCCTTAAGGGGCGAAGCCTCTCGGACCGAAACCATCAAGGACCGAACCGAACTGCTGGACCGAACTCTTCTGAACCGAACCTGAACCCTGCTGAACCGAACTCGAACTTCGCCTTCGCTCCTGACCTTCGCCTTCGGCCCGTTTCGCTTTCGGCCCATTTCGCCTTCGGGTCCAAGCTGCTGAGGACCGAACCTCCGACCCAATCCGAGAAGCTTCGCAGGAAGCCCTTTTCCACCCGGTTTTCGATCACGATTTCGTTTTATGCCCGTTTTTCATTATTTTAACGTGGGATTTTCACCCAAAATTATAATTCAACATATAAGACCCTTTATTTAATAATTTTAATCACGTTTTGAGTATAATCTTTAATTAAGAATAAAATCTAGTGGGTGAGATATTTAGGTGGAGTGTTGACTTATCCTTTGGGCAAGGACACAAGTTACCTCTCATACCCACTCCATGACCATTCCCAGTCATACCTAGTCAATCATTGTCCTTTTTACACTCTTTTCCCAGCCATAATCTTGATCAAAGGTTGGAGAAATCCTTAGCTCTCCTCCCATTTCACTCACTTTTCACCAAAAAGCAAAACACATTCTCTCTCACTTCCTCTCACCAAGAATTCGAGATTCATGGCTGATCTTGAGCTCTTCCACACCTTTGGTAAGTAAATCTCTTCCCACACTTGATTTCCTTACACTTGTTCACTCGAATCATGAGTTCCTTACACAAACATCATCATATTTGTTGTTAGATCTTCGAATCTTCAAGCATCTCCCAAGTGTTCTTGACTTGGAAACTCCTTTTCTTCATCATCCATCTACTGAAATCACTCAAGGTGAGTTCATACCCCTATAGTTTCATGTTTTTCTCAAGTTTTATGGGGGGGGGGGGGAATACAAGTTAAAACACCAAGAACACAACTAAACTCATCCAACAGCTTTCATCAGAAAAGTTTAACTCCATTCACGGACTGTTTTGGTCAACTTAAACATTTTAGTTTTCAAACTGTATTAGGTGCAAATAGTTCAGATTCATATCTTTAAAATGAGTACTTGCGCATCTCCATACGATTTTCCTACAATTTATGGTGATTTTTACAAAACAGCCTATCATTTCAAGAACAAATCCGGACCAGTCTGTGAATGTGGATATTTTTACACAAGTTAAAGTTCTTTAAAAATCATAATAAAAATTAGGAACAAACTAGAAACATTTTCCAAACTCCCAGAATTTACGGATTCTGATTTCAAGTTCAAATGATTTTTCTATGATTTTTCTAAGAACAGGAACGAAAAGGTTAAAACTAGAAAATGGTTAACAATTTCATTTACACATTGTAACTTGTTGAGCAAGGTGTATATCATTATGTGCATATATGTGTTATATTATATGTTATTTTGTCCTGGTAAATAGACATACATCAGAAAACAAATGGATTTTTATCTCCACAAGTATGGTAATTAATTATAATAAACAAAGTTTATATCCATTGCATACAAACATTTTGATAAACTATTGTAAGTATCGTTTATGTTCACTACTACTACCACTATGTGATAAACTATAATAGGTATAGTTTATGATTCATTTACATAACAAACACTACTTTTACAAGAAAACTATACAATACAAACGTTTTGATAAACTATAATAGGTATAGTTTATGTTCATTTACATTACAAACAATTTGATAAACTATGACACAGATAGTTTACGTTATACGAGCAAACTTCCTACGAAAGGTTTTATTTCTACACAAAAGAGTTTTCGGTTCACCTCATGTAAATCTGTTAATGAATAACTTTGTGAGACATTCGCTTCACGTTACTTCCAAAGTAACGAAATCAAAAGTCTTGTAATTGTAACCAGAGTCTCCTGGAGGGAGAGCGTGATAGTTGTATATAGATCTATATTGGGATTGACACCCCACACCTTGTTGTTAGCTGCAGTAGGACCTCGAGGTCTACGGGTGACAAATGTCATTAACATCCGACGCCTGAAGAACGTTGTTTCAGGCCAACTAGGCCATAGCATGGTTATAATAACTCACTTAGGGTATTCGCAAAACATAAGATTTACACGGTGTTCTATCACTAAATCGTATTTATGACAACCTAAACTCGTGTATGCTTTCATAAGTGCAGAAAACATGAATACAGTTCTAGTCTTAGGATAGCTAAGACTACATCTCATTTAGAGTTGTAGGTTTCGGGTATAATTGTTGAGTGTATAAGTTAGAGTTATATAAGAGTTCAGTCACAAATCGACTTAGCATTGGTGGGTCCGCCTTATTTCCTGTTCCTTGTTTGGTTGTGGGCCTAGGGCAGACCCATTATATTCGACAGTTTATTTAACTTAAATTTTATATAACTTATATACACTGGGTGATTATAGAAGGAATCTATGGATCTTCTAGAGTACATTATTTCCTAACATAGAAACTTTCATTTCACATCTCATAAAGAAAATATTGGATTTTCTGGAATCACACTCACTCTCTTTTACAAAGGAAAAACGATTTCTTTCTCAAATAAAAACCTTATGAACTCACCAACTTAATTGTTGACACTTTTCCAAAACTACTTGTATTCTTAGGAAATCAGTGAAACAGGAAATCAACAGCATTTTGAGGATGGGACGTTAAATCGTCAAACAGTTCATATTGTCATCATAATGTAATTGATTTTGAACATGTAAACATATACTATGGTGTAACCTTTTCAATTATATTTATGATGGTTGTATTTACTTTGAGCACTATTATACTTGTTGTTGTGATACTATACATGAAGTCCTCCACCCCCGGACGTTTCCGCCATCCTTGGTTTGGGGGTGTGACAGCATTGGAGCATACCGATAGATGATGATGTGGAACCCCGTGAGCAACCTGAACATCAACCGAGGCCAAGAGGGAGAAGAATTGTAAGAGGAATAGGAGACCGAGGACAGTCGGTGCACCATAATGCACCGATGGGAGGAGCGGCTTATGGAGGCGATATGTCGGGGTACTTTGATCAGTTATCTTTGAGTGTAAATTTGATCGGAGGAATGGTAGAAAATTTGGTTCGACATTTGAATGTGGAGCAACCACCTCACTTGGCAAATCACTATCCGATTTGTCAAATGTGGAGTGAGTATCAAAACCGTGGTGGAGATGGAGTCGGGACTAGTGGAGCAAATGAAGATGAAGATAATGATTAGTTTATCCTATCATTTTATTTCCTTTTAGTTTATTTTTAGTTTGTTTGTTTGATTTTAGTTTATTTGGATTGTAAAACTTTGAAGTTGTTATGTTTCTTGTTTACTTCCTTTGGTTGTTATTTTCAGAATTCATTAGAGAAAACGCGGGAAGGAATGATAGAGATATGAGAGTATACACGTTTAGCTGTGTCATTTAGAGTCGAGAGTCAAGACCCACAATAAAAAATAAGTGTGGGGTTAATCTAGAGAGAAGCGATTCAGAGAAAGAGTCACGTCTAATAGAGTTAAGAAGGGTCTTAATTCATTAAGACAAATGATTGAAGTACATAAATTGAGAGAAGAATTGGCGAAGTTGCTTTCTGTGCGCCCAATTCTCAATACATGAGCTCTTATTACTCACGTCGTGAGCCCATTAATTATGGTTTTCAGAATTCGCTTTCATGCGACCTCACATCATGAATCCCTATACATCACGTCGTGAGTCCATAATTTCACTAATATAGAAGAACTTTCTTTCATATTTGTTACATGGGTCACCACCATTCTTCTTGGAAATATTATGAAGATAAGTATGGCTCATTTTCTCAACCATGCAATGTGGCATATGTTTCTGCACCACATCTGTTGGCGATTGAAGTCTCGATTCCAAATTTTTGTCGGCACATTTACATATCTCAAGTATTGAAGATCCAAGTTCCATATTTCAAGATTTGCATATTCGAGATGTTCAAGTTATCCACACATTTGAAGTTCGATCACGCCACTACTATCCCAGTGGAGTCTATTCTTTTTTCTCCCTTTTATTGTTTTTAAGTTATTTTCATGCATACAATGAGGGCATTGTATGTAATAAGTGTGGGGTAGGGGGTCGAAAAAATAAATTGCTAGAAAATTTAGGATATTTAAAAATTTAGAAATAAATTTAGGAATAGATTTGAAATAATAATCTAAAATTGAATCTAGTGATAACTAAAAACTTAAGTTGCTACTGTTATGTGGGATGATCCAATGCGAGCTCAAATGTTTAGCTGAGCCAACATATGTTATATTGTATTTGTGGCTTCCCATTCTTAGTGAAAAACCATGAGATATGAAAGGTAATCTGGTAGTTTGTATGGCATAATATGTTTTGCAGCCTAAACCTGAAATCTATCCAGGAGAGCTTATGTAGTCATTGCACTTAGACTAATGTCTTTAACCAATAAGGGTTGAAGTTAAGCTCCCTTGCTTAAGCATGTAGGAATTGAGTGAAAAAAAGTGAGATATACATGTAAAAAAAAGAGAGAGAAATTACCAAAAAGTTGTAAGAATTTTTGGAGCTATCAAAGTATGAAGATCAAAAGATCAAAAATTCTGAAGAAATTCAAAAATTTGAAGATACCAAAAATCAAACCAAAAGGTGGTGAATTCAAAGAATCGAAGATCAAATATGCAAAGAAGGGAAGAATTCCAAAAGCTCAATTGTGGTATCAAAATTTGTAATTTCTAGATTATGTATGCTTTGGTAGCTTAACAAAAATACCTTGAGGTTAAGAAAGATTTCTGAGGATCGATTCGGAGGGTTGCAGAAATGAGTATCATATAAACGAAAGGGTGAAGTTTCATAAGGAATGTGAGTATTTAGGATTGGGAAGTTGTTAGGATTTTAGACACAAATATGCGCATTGAGGTCTTGGTGTAATGGTTGAATTCAAAATGGATTGTTCTATGTGATGCTAGTGATGAAGGTTTGAATTTAAAAATAATTAGATTTGCTTGAGGGCAAGCAAAGAATAAGTGTGGGGTATTTGATATTGACATATTTATACATATTTTTAGGCACTATTTAATTACATTTTGATTAATATTTTGGTTATTTTCATAGATAAATGGTATTTATAAGGTTAAATTATATTTTGCAGCCAAAAGAAGACATATTGAAGAAAAAGGACTGAAAGCGTTAAAGATTGGAACTTTGGAGGTTAAAAGCCTAAAAGATGAAAAATCCAGCAAAATGCGTCCTCACGACGTGAGGAGTTAAGGCTCACGACGTGAGCATGGACATTCTAGAAGATAGACATCGCGAAGCAAGAGTCCGTGTTGGATACAGATTATTACTGGACTCACGACGTGAGACTCCTATGCTCACGACGTGAGTAGGGTTATTTCGAAAAATATATAAACCCTTGATCCCTATGAATTTGAGATGTTGGTTGGTTAGAAAGAGATTTCCAGAAGTCAAATTCAGAGGTTTTGAAGGCTAGGAAATTGGTTTTAATACCAAGGAAGAAGGAGAAGATCATAATTTACTTTCTAGTTTGGTATTTTACTATGCTTTCGATTATGACTTGTTTTAGTTTAATTGTTAGTATGAGTAGCTAAATCTAGCTGCTTCTGTTAGTTAGATGAAGCTGGAACTCATGGTTTGATTTAATTGATATAGACTTTTCTTGTTGGTTAATGTCTTGTGTTTGATTAATTACACCTAGCATGCTTAATTTGATACTAGATTGCTTTAAATTCTTACTATGTGTAGTTAGTGACCATTAATCTGCATGAATTTGATTACCTAATAATTTAGTGAACATTAGATTATTAGAGTTAAGATCGAACCAATCTTAGATAAGTAATTGAAATATTGAATTTAGCTGTGCGGGAGAACTCATATTATGAACATAATTGTGCTTGTTAACTCAATCTTACATAACTCCAACCCTATCTAATAATTTATTTTGTGTTAAATTATGTATAACCATACATAGCTCTACATGAATTAGTTTAATATTAGTAAATTTGGAATTGAATTGCTAATAATATTTTAATTGGTAACCAACAGGAATTGTCATAATTAATAATTGAACCATTGAGGGAAGGTGAATTCGAACTAACAGAAGTGTTTGTGTTATTTGATTGAATTGTGTTAAGAATTTAAGTTTATCTAAACTTGCAAAATTAGATAAAAAACCATTAATTTGCTAGAATTCTAGGTTAACTTAATAGTAGGTAAATTAATTAATTAAAACTGTTCCCTGAGTTCGATAACCCGACTTTTGTGTTATACTATATGCGAAAGGGTACACTGCCCTGGGTCGGATAGCTAGTTGGAGAGTAGGTAAAAATAGGTGTAACTATTTGTTCGCATCAGTCACGCTGCACCAAACCCCTCCAAGTGGAGGGACTCTTGCAACAGATGATCCTGGGTCTGATGTGTTTGTTCCTTCATGGAGTTTGCGGAATGATTCTTGCCTATCTGTCCGCACCAACGCTATAGAGTTTGCTTGCCAGACATTTCCACCTGCTACCGTTACTGATATGGAGGCCATAGGAAGCCCCGAATTGGCTCACAACATGTCATATATGTCGCTGCCCAAGCAATGTTTTATGTGGTCATTGGTTCCCGTCACATCCAATTGTTGAACGAGATGGAAGTTGCCCATGCAGGCTGTGGGGTTCGAGAGGTCGAACTTAAATGCCAAATTGTTGAGCTCAGGAAGGATGTTCACGACTCCGACCAGAGGTATTCCCTGCTTGCTTCAAAGAAGGCTGCTGCCGAAGAGATTCGATCTACCCTGGAAACGAAAGTGAACTCTTTGACCCAAGCTAACAAGGGGATGATGATTCAAAATGAGAGCTTGGAGCGGTATGTTGGTGACCGTGATAAGCTCCTCGAGGAGGCTCGAGCTGAGGCGGAGGTTCTACATCGTGACCGAGAATGGCTCTTACAAGTGGGGGTTATGCGTATCATGGATAAGCTAATTGAGCACACGGAGTTCACGAGTGCGGTTAGCCGGATCCAGCATGCTGCATTCGTTGTCGGTGAGGAGTTCGGCCGTAGTGGGTTGAAGGCGGATGTGGAACTTAAAATGGCCATGTGTCACAGACTAAAGTCACATCGTGAGATCCTACCTCTCACGTCGTGACCTTCAAATTTAGGGTTTTTCATTCATATCTAGGTCAAAACAAATTAAGGATCGAGTACATGAATTAGAATGTAAAAAGTTTGTATTTATAAAATTATGGTTTTTAAATGAAAAAAATATTTATACGGTTTCAAATGTAAAAAAAAATACTTATACGGTTTCAAATGGAACAAAAAAATAATTTCTGATTTCGAACAAAAAAAATGGAGTGTGACGTCATAAAAAATGAACAAAATTGAAAAAATGGTGATTAATTTGGAACAAAAAAACTGAGTATTAAAATTGAAACAAATAAAATGTAAACTTAGTGTCAAAATTGAAAAAAAAAAAGTAAAAATTTAATGTTTTTTCTAATATTTTTTTCCAATTTTGGCACGTCAGCATGTCATGTCATCAAAAATTGACACGTAACCATGTCACGTTAGCAAACAACCGGTTTGATCGGTCAAGTGGTCAAAATTATAACAAAATGGAAAACACGGTGTCAAATTTGAGACAAAAAAACATAGTGTCAAATTAGAATTTTGGTGTAAACTTGGTGAGTTTTGTGCTATTTTCCATATAGTATTTGTAGTATAACATAAGTAATAGATAGGTTACTAGATGTTTTTATATAACAATGTACTTTCAAACTATATTGCTATCTTTAGTTTTTAATTTCATTAATTTGATTTTTTTTCGTTTTTATAAAACTATGCTACATTAAAAAAAAAATAGGGTTATGTTGCTATTTTATCAATGTCTATTTCTAAAATCTATGTTATTTTAAATTGTAATTTATTGCGTTGAGTTTTTTTTTATTTTTATTACATTTCTTATATATTTAATCTTCGTATATCAATGTCATTTGCATGATTGATTGCGTTTTTTACACTCTATTCAAATTTATATTTTCTTTTATAAATCATAATTGTATTAATATATCCGATATATATATATATATATATATATATATATATATATATATATATATATATATATATATAGATCCGGTAAAAAAAAAATTTGGTAGGAAGGTAAGAAGTTTTTTTTCTACATATTTTTTTGACGAACAAAATAAATAAATCACTAGATGATTCATTTGTAAGATGATTCACAAGAAAAAATTCCCAAAAAAACATCTTTATGATTCATTTTTAAGTAAATTAAGAAAAAATTCATTTTTATGACAATTTTAGTGAATAACAACAAAATCATTGTATAAATGAATCATCGAGATGTTTTTTTGAGAATTTTTTCTTGTGAATCATCTTACAAATGAATCATCTAATGATTCATTTTGTTTGTTTGCGAAAAAAATATGTAGAAAAAAAACTTCTTACCTTCCTATCAAAAATTTCCTTCTTATTTGATCTTGACTCTATATATATATATATATATATATATATATATATATATATATATATATATATATCCGATATACGTTTTGTATATGTAGATATTTAATAAAATTATGATTTATAGAACAAAATATAAATTTGAATAGAGTGTAAAAAACGCAATCAATCATGCAAATGACATTGATATATGAAAGAATAAATATAACATAACTGTAATAAAAATAAAAGAAACACAAGGCAATAAACTACAAATTATATTAACATAGATTTTAGAAATAGAAATTAATAAAATAGCAACATATGCTTATTTTTTTAATGTAGCATAGTTTCATAAAAACTACCAAAAAAAATCAAATTAATGAAATTAAAAACTAAAAATAGCAATGTAGTTTGAAAGTACATTGTTATATAAAAACATCTACTAACCTATCTATTACCTCTGTTCTACTACAAATACTATAGGGAAAATAACACAAAAGTCACAAAGTTTTACAACAAAATTATAATTTGACACTATGTTTTTTTTGTCTCAAATTTGACACCGTGTTTTCCATTTTGTTACAATTCTGACCACTTGATCAATCAAACTGGCTGTCTGCTAACGTGACATGATAATGTGTCAATTTTTGATGACATGACATGTTGACGTGCCAAAATTGAAAAAAAATATTACAAAAAACATTAATTTTTTATTTTTATTTTTTCAATTTTGACACTAAGTTTTCATTTTCTTTTTTTCAATTTTGATACTCAGTTTTTTTGTTCCAAATTAATCACCATGTTTTCAATTTTGTTCATTTTTTGTGATGTCACACTCCATTTTTTTTGTTCCAAATCGGAAATTATTTTTTGTTCCATTTGAAATCGTATAAGTATTTTTTTTTACCTTTGAAACCGTAAAAATATATTTTTTTCATTTAAAAACCATAATTTGTATAAATACAAACTTTTTACATTCTAATTCAGGTACTCGATCCTTAATTTGTTTTGACCTAGATATGAAGGAAAAACCCTAAATTTGAAGGTCATGACGTGAAAGGTAGGATCTCACGATGTGACTTTAGTCTGTGACACGTGGCCATTTTAAGTTTCATGACGTGAGGGTTAGAGCATCACAATGTGAGTTTAGGCAAAAACCTAATCCCGTGTTTTGCTCCCTATTTAAGTGAAGTGGGAGTCTAGGTTTTGCATACCCTCAGCTTCCATCACGTCATTCCCTCCCAAAACATTCTTAGCCTCCATTATTAATCTTAAGAGCTCTTTTGGTGGTTTTTGGATCTTTGAAGGAGAAGAAGACTCCTTGGGTGCATCCTTTTGGCCATCAAGCTTTTACCTCTTCATTCTTTAGTGCTTTTGGACCTTTGTAAGTCCTAAAGCTATTGCCTTTATCTATTATGCATGCTAGATATTAGATACATTCCTTTCTTTTCATGTTTGGGTGTGATAGCATGAATGGGATCCATAAAGTTAGCAACTTTATGGATCATTGAGTCATTTTCTCTAGAATACAAATCAGATCTGAGATTTGGTGTTGGTTTAGACTCCAAGCATGAGTCTTGATCCCATTTTCTTCTTAATGACCTAGCTAGTGTTTAAGTCATGCATTGGACATGCATGACCGAAAATCCATGATTTTTATGGTCTTTAAGGTTGGGGTAAGACCCTTTGGCAAGTCTCAGAGAGTAACTTAAGGAATTAAGAGCTTAATGCTTAAATCTGTCCAAAGCAGTTCTCACGACGTAAGCATTAGCCTGTCACGTCGTGAGATTAGCTGGTCACGACTATTTTGTCTTCTTCCAGTCACGACGTGACCAATGGGTGGTCAAGACGTGATTGTGGGCTGGAGTTGACCACGTTTCACTTTTTGACCATGGTTGCTTTTTGACCAAGGTTAACTTTTGGGGAAAACTAGGGTTTTAAGGATGTAGGCTGATAGGGTATGAATTTACTAGTGTTAAATGCCTCGCTATTCCCGTTTACCATGTATGTGAGAGTTGTCGTATTTTAGCTGCTATCTGCAAGGTGAGTCTTCTCACTACTCTTACCTGTGTGGTATTTACGTGTATGACCATATGAGTCTTATTTTCCAATTGTTGTTTTATTTTAGTTAAGTTCCAATAAAATTTATGTTTATTTGACAATATCAAAGGAATTAGAATTCTTTAAGTTTCATTTAATTATTTGTCCAAAGGAATTAGTCATTTTTAGCTAAGATAAAGCTTTTAAATTTCATTATGTGTATATAAAGATAAAAATATCTTCCTACCATCTCTTTGTTTTACCTATTATTCATCAAATCAAAATATATTAACATCATCACTCCTACATCCACCCATCTTACACATATCTACCAACTCACCCACCTCATACCCATACATTCATGCTTATATAGCCACCCCACCCCCACCCCCACCCCCAACCTAACACCTACATCCAACATACCAACGCTCCACCCCACCCACCACCACATCATACCCTACTTACCCTTCCACACCTATATACAAACCTACACGTCCATACCCACGTCAACACCAATGCCATCACAAACGCCAACAAACACACGACGTCACCAATGTCCACCCTCCCCAACCTATACCCATACATACCCATCCCATCCCCCACATGCACATGCACATCCCTAACCCACCTCACCCTAATAATCATACCCACAAACAAACCTACGCCTCACTCTACCCTACCCTACCTTACCTAATATCGCACCTACACCCACACACCCACACCAACAACCCTATGCCAACGATGTCAATTCGGACTCTCACTCTACCCCTACACCCACACCCACACATACTTGCCCACGCCCACACCAACAAACTCACTTAAGTTTGAGTGCGTAAGAGTTTGATAAATGACAGTTTTATAATTTTAAAAATAAAAATAAGTTACAAAAAAATTAATAAAAAAATATATGTTAGTCATATTACGTTTTTTCCTATTCCTTAGTCAAAACCTCAAACCAAACAGAAAATAGATTTCATAGTATGTCAACCAAACATCTAACAAATTCCAATTCGATTGGATTCTAATTCCTTTGACATATTAACATTATGTGAATCAAACATCCCAATTTCTTTGACATATTTCATTCCTTTCAATTATTGTTTGATTCGTCAATTACAACAAAATATGACTAAACTGAAATTTGAGATTTCATTTGTCAAAAAGAAATTTGGTTTTACGTACATAATTATAAAATTAATGTTATTATTGTAGATTATATTCATTTTAGGTATCATATAATTGTATATTTGTATATGCCCATATCATGCAAAATGTTCATTATTAACTGTCGAACGATTTATATAGTATTAAATACTAATTACACATTTGTCATTACAAAATTTATGGTCAATATAACATTTTTCATCCTTCATGCAACACCAACATTCTCCCGGATAGCAAAACCTTGGTAGACAATTTCCAAGCTTGATCTTCTCGTTTTCATCATTACTATTAGTATTATTAACATAACTCCATTTCTTACCTTCAATTTCTGATGGAGACTCATCACAGTAATCTCCATTACCTGATTCACAAAGAACATGTCATTTACTAAGAACAACAATTAAGAATTTTCAATTATATATGTGTGTGTCTCTTTAGAGAAACTTATCACAATAATCTCCATTACTTGATTCACAAAGAACATGTCATTTACTAAAAAAACAATTAAGAATTTTCAATTATATATGTGTGTGTCTCGTTAGAGAAAAATACGAACACTTATGAATCATAGCGGTTGAAATTAGGATCGAAACAAGAAAGAGAGTATGAGATGTATTGTTCAGGCCAGCCATCGAAACACGAAATGAATTTTGCAAATTAGTGAGATGAGATTAGCATTTAAATGCATATAATTTTTAACGTATTCGTTTAACATGGATATTAATTATACGTTTATATTTTTCTCTTGTTTATTATCGAAACTATTTATAAAATTTTATTAAATTAATAAGATATAATTTTTGTTTAGACTTTTATATAGATTATTTAATATATATATATATATATATATATATATATATAGACTCAAGATCAAATAAGAAGTGATTCATTTATTTTGTTCGTCAAAAAAATATGTAGAAAAAAAACTTCTTACCTTCCTACCAAAAAAAATTTCTTACCGGATCTATATATATATATATATATATATATATATATATATATATATATATATATATATATATATTAAATAATCTATATAAAAGTCTAAACAAAAATTATATCTTATTAATTTAATAAAATTTTATAAATAGTTTCGATAATAAACAAGAGAAAAATAAAAACGTATAATTAATTACCGTGTTAAACAAATACGATAAAAAATTATATGCATTTAAATGTCAGTCTCATCTCACCAATTCGTAAAAAAATTCATTTTGTGTTTCGATGTTGGCCTCAACAATACATCTCATACTCCCTTTCTTGTTTTGATCCTAATTTCAACCACTATGATTCATAAGTGTTCATATTTTTCTCTAACGAGACACACACATATATAATTGAAAATTCTTAATTGTTTTTGTTAGTAAATGACATGTTCTTTGTGAATCATGTAATGGAGATTACTGTGATAAGTTTCTCTAAAGAGACACACACATATATAATTGAAAATTCTTAATTGTTTTTTTTAGTAAATGACATGTTCTTTGTGAATCAGGTAATGGAGATTACTGTGATGAGTGTCCATCAGAAATTGAAGGTAAGAAATGGAGTTATGTTAATAATACTAATAGTAATGATGAAAACGAGAAGATCAAGCTTGGAAATTGCCTACCAAGGTTTTGCTATTCGGGAGAATGTTGGTGTTGCATGAAGGATGGAAAATGTTATATTGACCATAAATTTTGTAATGAAAAATGTGTAATTAGTATTTAATACTATACAAAACGTTCGAGAGTAAACTAATGAACATTTTGCATGATATGGGCATATACAAATATACAATTGTATAATACCTAAAATGAATATAATCTACAATAATAACATTAATTTTATAATTATATACGTAAAACTAAATTTCTTTTTGACAAATGAAATCTCAAATTTCAGTTTAGTCATATTTTTTGTAATTGACGAATCAAACAATAATTGAAAGGAATGAAATATGTCAAAGAAATTGGGATGTTTGGTTCACATAATGTTTTTGGAAGGAATAGAATATGTCAAAGGAATTAGAATCCAATCGAATTGGAATTTGTTAGACGTTTGGTTGACATACTATGAAATCTATTTTCAGTTTGGTTTGAGGTTTTGACTAAGGAATAGGAAAAAAAAGTAATATGACCAACATATATTTTGTTATTAATTTTTTGTAACTTATTTTTATTTTTAAAATTGTAAAACTTTCATTTATGAAACTCTTACACACTCAAACTTAAGTGAGTTTGTTGGTGTGGGTGTGGGCAAGTACATGTGGGTGTGGGTGCAGGGGTAGACTAAGAGTCTGAATTGACATCGTTGGCATAGGCTTGTGGGTGTAGGTGTGTGGGTGTAGGTGGGAGATTAGGTAAGGTAGGGTAGGGCAGAGTGGGGCATAGGTTTGTTTGTGGGTATGATTGTTTGGGTGAGGTGGGTTAGGCATGTGCATGTGGGGGATGGGGTGGGTAGGTATGGGTATAGGGTGTGGTGGGGAGGACATTGGTGCAGTCGTGTGTTTGTTGGCATTCACGTTGGCATTGATGTTGATGTAGGTATGGACGTGTGAGTATGTGTATAGGTGTGGAGGGGTTGGTGGGGTATTATGTGGTGGTGGGTGGGGTGGAGCGTTGATGTGTTGGGTGTAGGTGTTAGGTTACGGGTGAGGTGGCTATATAAGCATGAATGTATGGGTGTGAGGTGGGTGAGTTGGTAGATATGTGTAAGATGGGTGGATGTAGGAGTGATGATGTTAATATATTTTGATTTGATGAATAATTGGTAAAACAAAGAGATGGCAGGAAGATATTTTTGTCTTTATATACACATAATGAAATTTAAAAGCTTTATCTTAGCTAAGATGTATAGGGATCTGAAACCTTACTACTGGTGGCTGAAGATGAAGCTCGATGTTGCAAAGTATGTGGACGAGTGTATAACATGTGCTAGAGTTAAGACACAAAATCAGAAACCATGTGGGAGTTTAGAACCCTTACCTGTACCCATGGGTAAATGGGAAGACATCACCATGGATTTTGTGACTAAACTGCCTAGAACAAAGAACGTCACGACATGATTTGGGTAGTCGTGGATCGTTTCACAAAGAGTGCACACTTCATAGCAGCCAATGAGAGATGTTCTAGGCATAAGCTTGCAAATGCTTATATGAAGGAGGTAGTAAGACTTCATGGTGTTCCTTTAACGATTGTATCAGATCATGATAGTCGTTTCACGTCAAGGTTTTGGAAGAATCCACAAGAGGAAATGGGTACGAAGTTGTGTTTAAGTACAACTTACCATCCGTGGACTGACGGTCGGAGCGAAAGAACAATTCAAACACTGGAAGATATGCTAACAGCATGTACCCTAGAATTCCAAGGTAACTGGGATGAGCACTTACCCATGGTAGAGTTTTCCTACAATATTAGTTACCATTCGAGCATCAAGATGGCACCTTATCAAGCATTGTATGGATAGAAGTGTCGTACACCATCTTGTTGGCTTGAGGCTGGAGAAAAGCAGTTTATGGGCCCCGAGATAGTCCATCAGACTGCTGAAAAGTTGAAAGTGATTAGAGAAAGGGTGTTAGCAGCTCAAGATCGCCAATAGAGCTATGCTGACAAGAAGGGACAATTGATGAAATTTGAAGTTGGAGATTCGGTTTTTCTCAAATTGTCACCGTGGAAGGGACTTATAAGATTTAGGAAAAGAGGAAAGTTGAGTCCAAGGTTTATTAGACCATTCAAAGTTCTTCATAGGATTGGGAACCAAGCTTACAAGCTGGAACTACCTGAAGAACTAGTGATATTCATAACACTTTCCATGTGTGTTATTTGAGGAAGTTCATGGGAGAAGTTCCTGATATAATTCCACTTTCTAAGTTAAGGATTGATGAAAATAAGAGGCTAATCGAAGAGCCTACGGCGATTGTTGACCGTAAGACAAAGATGTTGCGACGCAAGATGGTCGACTTAGTGCTTGTGCGATGGAAACATACGAATGGGCCGAGCCTCACCTGGGAAACAGATAATGGCATGATGATTCGCTATCCACATCTGTTTGTTGATGCATGATTCCGGGATGGAATCATCCTAAGGAGGAGAGAATTGTAACGCCCGTGTTTCTAGGATAAGCATTAGTATGATGATGTAATAGTTAGGGTCAACAATTATAACCTAATTTGAAGTAATAAAGAGGAATTACTTGAATATTATGTGAATTATGTGATTTTAAGTGCATTATACTCATTTATAAGGTATAATAAATTAAGAATGAAAATAAGCGTTAAAAATAAAATAATAGATAAACCCAATATCTATGAAAAAAGTTGTAGTGGTCGTGACA
This sequence comes from Lactuca virosa, assembly GCF_052849685.1. Lineage (NCBI taxonomy): Eukaryota > Viridiplantae > Streptophyta > Magnoliopsida > Asterales > Asteraceae > Lactuca > Lactuca virosa. The sequence goes on along the minus strand of NC_136428.1, from coordinate 55,427,438 downwards.
ATGATTCCGAAGATATAAAGAACGCCGAAATCCGAGTTATAACAAAGAAGTTATGATTTGTCGAAGTTTTACGGCTAAACCGGCACGGCACCGCGTAACGTAAAAAGTGAATTTTAGATAAATTACTTTTTAGCCTTAGCAATCTAAACGAAAGTCGTAGTATACGTTAAACCGAGAACATGCATAAAAAGAACATCCAAATCTGACTTCGTATGAGGAAGTTATGATTTTTCTAAGATTTAGCATAGCAATGCACAACCCGAAATTCGAATATCGATTTTTAGCCGACACAACCTAAATGAGAATTGAAGATCTCATTAATAGGAGCTCAACGATAAAAAGACAGACGAAAACGGACGTCGGATGACGAAGTTATGAATTTTTAACGGACTTTACATGTCCCAACCTGTTAAAAATATAACTTTAAAGATAAAGTCAAAATTAGCCGATGAAGTCCAAACGAAAGTGTAGAGTACGTCTCTACCTACGCGTGGATATAAAGAACATTGAAAACGGAGCTCGTATGCAAAAGTTACGGAATTTAGAAGTTGGAAGGGTGTTGTGCAAGGATGAGTGACGTGACATGATCTGGGACTTTGCTTGCTCCCCATGGCCTCGCTTCGGATCAGTGACACATACCCCCTTCGTACGCGTTGCGTAAGCAGGTATGCCCTGCGCACCGAGGGTCAGCCTCCCTATAAAAGAGGTGCGAGGAATGCCTTCATTTCTCACACCAAAGTCATTCTCTTCTCTCTCTAACTTCTCTCTAAGACCTCCCAACCTCTAGTATCTTCTAAGTGCTAGAGGAAAGCCCCGGAGTGCCAGAAGGATCCGAGAAAAAGAGATTTTCGGCTCGGAAACTCTACCCCCGCAGAGCCCGGTTTCTAGCCAAACCTCCTGGTAAGTGAGTTATGCTTACCGTACTTTAAGTATAGCTTAGGTTTAAATTTATTATCGTTATTATGAACTTATAAACAAAATATATATATTATAAAATATAATATAAAGAGTGTTATTATAATATCTTTTAACTACTCGTGGTACAAGGAATCTGGTTTGAAGGGCCGCATAGGGTTGTTGGATTTCAGAAGTGCTATAATGCTAAAATGGTCATGACTCCGGTGTTTCATGTCTGACCCCTGTCTGTACATAGTGGTTGAAAAGTATTGTTTAACACTTATAAAATAATAACGCTCGTAATTAGTCGCGATAAATATTAGACTAAAATCTAGTGGTAATAATACTAGGTTTCGTCATAGGAAATTGTATTTTTAAAAAGCGAAGCGCTGTCCAAGTTGGAATCACCACTTTAACAAGTGAGTGCATAGTTACTTTCATCTTACATATAGATATGAAGTATTTAATATAAATTACATGCTATGTGTGCATATTATATGTGTTCTTGATATCTATGATGGATGAACAATTTATACATGTTTTAAATGATTTAAACTGTATATGTATTTTATATCTACGAAAATGTTGGGTAAAACATGGGTAGATGTAATATTTGATATGTGATGAAATAAAAGGATGAGGGGGATCGATGTTTACGATGATCTATTCGTCTAGCGGAGTATAGATGACGACCACAGACTATTCTAGACAGTCCAGTGGAATGCTGGCATGCTCGCAACATGTAGGTGTTTATTTAAACTACGTGTTCACCAGATGTACTCCATCCCCCTCATGGTTGCCTTATTTGACATGTATTGCTGAGGAATACCCTAAGTATTGTTGTCACCCCGATGAAAATCCTTAGGCTAGGTCCCTTATAATATATGCTTTAGGGACGTAAGGTGAGGATAACGGGAATGGGTAATCGGGTTGAATGATTTGATGAAATTAATAAACTTAATTACTGTGGGTTGAAAAACCTATGTGCTTACCATGCTCCCAAGTCTGACCCACTCAGTTTCTTGTATACAGGTAGTGGCAAAAGAGCATAGGAGTGATGGTCTGATGAGAGATCAATGGACTATAGGACTCTAGAATAAATAGATGTTGTAAGGCCTATGTTGTTTATGTTTATGCTTTTGATCTATATTGACAATGACATCCCGAGGCTTTTAATATAATGAAAATACATTTCTTCGGAAATGCTTTGACAAATTCTTTATCATATTTTTGGGGAACAAATTCCACAACATATCTTTTTAAAAGTATACTCTGATTTTCAAATAAAGCATAAACAAATCCGTCTTTTCTGGCCGTGAAAATAGGGATGTCACATCCATCCTGAGGATGACTGGACCCATTGTATATTGGCATTCCAGCCCATTGGTTTACTGGTTATGGGGTATTCCAACCCGATGGTTGACTGGACCCATTGTATATTGGCATTCCACCTAGGGTACTCCATCCCGAGGATGACTAGACCCGGAGGGTGACTGGGCCTATGGTATTCCATCCTGATGGTTAATTGGACCCGGCATGCTGTTGTATATGTTATCTGTTTGTGTGTTGGTACTTTGGGGGAACTCACTAAGCTTTGGCTTACGGTTTTTAGTTATTGTTTCAGGTACTTCTGATGATCACCGGAAGGAGAAGGCGTGACCGTACACATCCTCTATTTTATGTACTTTTGATCTATGGGATACTTGGATATGGAACAATACTTTAAAAACAATGATTTTTTAAACATTCTATGATTTCGGGTTGTTTTAAAAAGTTCAAATTTGTTGTGATTTTTATGGATGTTACAAGTTGGTATCAGAGCCTTGGTTTGAGTGAATTGAAGGAACACTTGTGTGAATCCAATCTCAAACTAAGGAAAATGTTTTAAAAATGATTTTCAAAGTCGTTTTCAAAATAATCACAAAAGGATGTGATGTATACGATCAGCCGGAGCCAGTAAGTAGACCCCAAATTACCACACTGTTATTTGATGTTGTGATATGTTAGAACAACATGCTAGTGATAGACTAGGCAACTTCAAGAACTGCATGATAGGATTGCCTGATTATATGATGTCTGGTAGCCTAGGGTTTTTTTCTTATATGGAATTGACATCATACCTATAGTTGCTTAGTGTATGCATCATAGTTTTACATAACTAAGATTTTATAGCCTGAGAATATATGGTTTAGCCTTATTTCCTGTTCTTGTTTGATGAAGGGATTAGGGTAGAATCAAGTATTCGACTGTCAATAGAATTCAGTGTTATGTATGATTAGCATACACGAGTGCTGCAGGGTAGGTGGAAGTTTCATGGATGAATTTTGTGGGGTCAGTCGGCCAGTTGCATAATGTTTAGCCTTCCTCTAGGAAGTGAGGATAGAGTGTATGCGTATTCTAGTGAGTATTGTTAGGGTTGTTGTGATGATCCTCTGAGACAAATACGGGTAGGTGTGGAAGGTAGTATGGGCTCGTACTACTGGAAGCATTGGACCCGTACGCGTAGCAGGGAAGTCACAACCCCTATGGTTTTGGAAACTGGTCCCCATTGTGTTATATGTGTTTTATCTGATATCTCCCTGGTTTATTTTAAGTATGGTGATTACGAGACGATTTGAGGCAGGATCCGGATCAGGATCAGGAGCGGGTGGCCAAGATAGGCCAACATTGACTGAGGACCGGGTTAGGGAGATCATTCATGCAACATCCTGTTTCCTGCCACTTCTGAGCCATAAACCGGAATTCCATTGTGTAAGGTTTTGGGCCTTAAGGAGGAAAGGTTTAGCCCTTATGGAAGGAGATAATGATAGTTAAGAGATTTTACCTTGGAATTTGTGTTTTGGGTCGAAGGGTAGAATGGGAGAAGTCATAGGCCGGGTTCTTGCATGAAATATGGATTTTTTTTCGATAAGTATTTAGTCCAAGATATTTAGATAATATTTTAGAGCTCTTCAACACCTTTTCGTGGATATAAAGAACCTCAAAAACGGAGTTGGAACGAAGAAGTTATGATCGCTTGAAGTTAGGACGGTTTTAGGATGAGTCACGTACGTTGGGCGTACTAGGGCATCCCTAGTACGTTGGGCGTAATTTTAGTAAGTTGGGTGTACGCGATCAGTGCCCAAACCCTCTTTTCGTGGCTTGAGCCCTATTTAAGCTCCTTAACTTCCCCAAACGCATTCCATTATCAGCCTCCACCTTTCTAACACCCTCTCTTGAAACATTAACCCTAGATTGAGCCTTGTGAGCAAAAAAGAAGGTGTTTTTAAGTGCTTTGGAGTGTTCTTGGTGCACCTTGGAGAAGAAGGAACTCATTCAAGAAGTGTTGGTTGCATTGGAGCTTGTATATCTAGACTTTGTGCACCTTGATCTTTCTTTTAGAGGTATAAAGTTTGAATCTTGATGATGAAATTGTTAGATCTAGCCAGTTTCGAGTGTTATGAGCTTTTAGTCACTTTAAGTGCTTAAAGGTTAGATCTTGAAAGTTTGTGACCTTGCTATTGATAAAATTGGAAACTTTATCCATCTAAACATCATTTTGATTCAGATCTGAAGGATTGGAGACTTAGACTTAATGGATTAAGTTGAAAAGATGCACTTTTGGGTCCTTTGAGACCTAAAGACTAGATCTTGTTTGTTGGGACCATTCTAATGGATAAAGTTTGAAACTTTATCCATTATGGAGCTACTATGAACCATAAAAATGTGATCTTGGCCCTTCTCTCCATTCTATACAAGAGTTGTGGTGTCTTATTGAGTTAAGAACTTAGGGTTTTGGACATTAAGCACTTTATAGCCATGCAAAGTCATAAAGTTGGAAAGTTTATGACTTAAGACATCATTTTGGGCTTGGATCTGAGTTTTGGACGTAAGGGCTTAATGAAATAAGTTGTTAATGGAGTTTTGGGATTGGGCTACATGTGTACGCTAAGCGTACTAGGGCGCGCCTAAGAGCAATAGAGCAATTTTGGAGCCTTTAAGAGAGTTTGAGGTGGTTTTGAAGAAAGAAGAAGGTGGCGAGAAGATCTTGGAGTTGAGAGCATTTTGGATCTGGGATTTCTACCTTGATTGCAATCACCAGGAGGTATAAAGCTTGCAACTTTCCCACTTCATCTTGTAGATCTAGACATTCCACTCTTTTAAGTCACTTTTGGTCCCAAAATGATGATTCTTGGACATGGCCTGTTCTTGACCCATTAAGTTGTCCTTTCAGACCTTAGGAAGGGTCTTGAGTAGCGCGTAATCTGGGTGCGCAGCGCGTAGGAGGTCAAATGTCCCGACTGCGGTCAAGGCTTAAGTAGGCCCAGCGTACCTTCGGAGTACACTCCGCGTACACGTACTGTGTCGACTCGGCTGAGTTGACTCAGTTGACTTATGGATTTGATCGGTTTGACTTTGACTTTGACCAAGTTTGACTTAAGGGTATTTTGGGTATTTTGGGATTGTGATTGAGAATTGGTCATTTGGTTGGATAGGTGGCGGTTAGAGCTCAGATTCAGAGTCGAGACCTCATTAGCTTTTGTCCAGACTGTGAGGTGAGTTTTTCTCACTGTACTTATGGGTCTAAGGCACCAAAGTCGGGTCATTGGATTAGATATCATGTTATGTGATAGCATGTTATCGTGTTGTAGTGATCTGTTAGATATGTATCTTGGTATATATGATGATATTATGTTTAGTGATATGTAGATCTGTCTGATTGTCTGATGACTTATTATATGTTTATCTGTTATATGTGCACATATTTTGGTTGGTGGTTGATGCTTTACTACTATGTGTGTGGGCCAACAAACCGTGGGCATTCCAACCCGATGGTTGATTAGGCCCGAGGGTATTCCATCCCGACTATTGACTGGACCCATTATATATTGGCATTCCACCTAGGGTATTCCATCCCGAGGATGACTGGACCGGAAGGTGACTCGCATGTATACGGATCCGAAGATCAATCTAACACATCCGAAAATTTAGATACAACTTAACTAAAAAACATAACACCACCAAAAAAAAACCCAAAAGCCTGACCTTAGTAACCTACATGTCTTTATTACATCAAACCCCAACACAAGACAACTGGTTTTAACTTTAAGCAATCATTATAACAACCTCAAATGTCCAAACTTTCATCAACACGCGAAACAAATATGAAAAAAAAAAACATTCCGCACTCAATTATTTTGCAAAAAAAGTATATAAAAAAAAAAGCTCAAGTTTGTGTTCATCAAGAACGAGCATAGCGTACACAAATACGCCTGTGTATAGCTCCTCTACACGAAGGACACTCTTTCATTCCTTGTTTCTCATGAAGCTGATTGCAAGTCGTACACACAACTTGATGCGCACATGGCAGAAACACAACCGACATTTCCTCGGACAAACACATAACACATTCCCTTTCCCGTTTTACCCCTACTCCACCACCATTATAATTACCAACACCATGGGGGTTATTATTATTCATCATTTTGGAGGTGTAAAGTGTCTGTGTCTGGGATTCTTGTTGGGAATTTGAGGTTTTGATTTCGGTTAATTTACTTGCGTAGCTTCCATCAACACCACCCCTTAAAGCAGCTATTTTTACAGAATTGGATTTTAGATTCAACATGGAGATTTCCTTTTGAAGCTTTTCGATATCTTGTTTGTATCTTTGTAGATTTTTATCTGCTTTTAATCTTGTTAACTCGTTTCTTAATTTGGCTGAAGATTCAGCCTCTAGCCTTCCTATTCTATACGAATTCGCCTCTCTCACCAACTCTTCTTTTGCTTTCTCTTCCTGTTTCCATCGGCTCTGCAATTAAAAAAAAAAAAAAAAACCAAATTCATACTTCATAGTTGGTTAAAATAAAATGAAAAATGAAAAAAACAATAAAAACGAAATACCTCAAGTTGATCTTGCTGTTGTTTAGCTACTTGAAGATCCTGTTGTAACTGTGTGAACTTGCGTTTCTCGGTTATAAGCTCCTCCTGAATCAAGCTTTTTAGCTTCTCCCATGACTGAAACTGCATAAGCGTCTTCTTCTCTCTTTTTGACACCTCTTCACAGCTGGCAGCTGACTCAGCAGCCCTTAAATTCGCAGCCTCCATCTCATGTCTCAAATTGGAATTCTCAACTTTCAGCCTACGAACAGCAGAATTAGCTCGTTCCACCTGCCCACTCGCCTTACACAAAGCATTCTCCATTTCAGAAAGCTTCTTCATTGTGTTTTCCTCTAATGTTTGTTTTTCCTTTTTTAACCTTTCCACTTCTTCTTTCTCCAATTTAAGTGATTTCAGCTCAGCTTTGTCTTTACCAAGTCTGCGTGCAGCTTGCATAACCTTCTGATTCGCCCATTCTGTCCACTCCTGTAACTGGTTCTGAAGCTCATGTACCCTTGGAACCAGTTTCATAATTGTTTCATCTTTTTTAGCATGTGAGATCCATTTGTCATATGGGATGGCTGAAAAACTAGGATTAGAAGAAACATGAACATCATTTTGTTTTGGTGGGTTTGAAAGAGATAATTCAGTTTCAGATGCAGATGCAGGAGGGTTATTATGGGTTTTTGGTAATGTAGGAGGATTGCTATTACCACAAGTCTCTGTGTTGAAATCTGAACGTTGAGGTGCCACTCCCTTGTTTATTTTCAAAGACAGGTTTTTGAGATTGATACCTGTAGATTCTGATACGGATTTTAGTTTTTTATCCAGTAGCAACCCACCAAAATTCGTGAGTTTTCCTGTTCTTGAAGACCCTTTAGAGCCATATGTACGATAGCTTTTCTCCAAATGAACAGACTTTTGTCTCAGTATTGATTCTCTTTTACTGATTCCAGTAATCTTTCTACCACTCACTTCATGGTTTTGGGATTTACATTTACTCACATGGTTCTCTTTCTCTGATGCAAATCTATTTAAAACAAAGGGAGTCTTTGGTTTAACTGGTGGGCTGCTAAAGCTAGAATTATGTCCACAAGAGGTCATTACAAGTGGTTGAGGTTCTGAAGCCGATTTATGGGGACAAAGGGAAGAATGACTTTCACTATTATTAACTTCCTTTCTTGGCTGTGTTTCTATGGGATTGGGATCAGACACATCACCAACCATATTACTACTACTACTACTACTTAAAGACTCGCTATCCATTGTGCAAGCATGAGAGACATTCATGTCAGATACCAACAAGCACCACATTGCATCCCCTGTACTGAAGAAAGGCCTGACTTCACGAACAACACACACAAGTTCAGCTAATATGTACTTCTCCATCTGTTGTAGATCTTCAAACTGATGCTCTCTTGATGAATCAACTTCTTGCCCATTTCTAAGGAAAACCAAAGTGTTGTTCACGATATTTGACACGGCATCTTTACAGCCATAACAAAGACCAGACCTCAAAACAGCATTAGTAGCAACTTCTTTCGTGTAACCGAAAGAAACTATTTTATTAATGGCACTCTTGAAAATTGTGTCCAAGTTTGCTAAAACAAGCTCTTCCAGCTGAGATTCCGTGAGATCACTCCAATCAGCATCATGGAATTCATCACTTGCTTCTATTTCTGCTCTGTTATGATTCCGCCCGGCCTCACATGTTCCTACTGATGCTGAACAAGAGAGCCCTAGATCAAGTTCAACAGGATCTGTGTTCTCATGACTGAAGCTACACATGTCACAGCCATTGAAGTTTTCAGCAGAGAACTCATAACCCAGGCATTCATTCTGAGAAGGAGAACTTGTTTTGCTTGGGTCTGTTACAGGTGGTGGATCAGCTCTAAACTTTCTCTTATTCCTACTCCCATTTTCTTGCACCATTGCAACAGCTGATACATGACTGGAACTACTACTACTATTACTACATGGTTTTGCAACAACCGACGCCATTTTGCAGCTGCACAACAAAAATAATCAATGAATTTCACAACTGTCAATATGTACTAGTGTATCTGTTGTATCTAACTAAGATAATCACTCAATTGTTCTTGACAAAGACTTCAAAAACAAAAGAAAGATTCATTACGCGTGAGCTATAAACACTCATCGGATTACCGACATACATAAAAGCAGCTAAACAGATCATCAAAATTTCTGAAAACAAAAAATGAGCTGTAACTCACACTAGACGTTACCAGGAGTCGGAATTGACGAGGAAACAATTTAGGTTCTGCAACACAACAAAAGAAAAAGGTGATTTCGAATCGTCGATTACACTTTCCTCTATTGCAACGATTAATTCGATTCATCCATGTGTAAAAATGAAGAGAAAGATCAAATAATGAATTATCAACATCATCATCAAAGAGAAATCGAAGTCGGTAGGAGATCCCCAACGAGTGTGAGAGAAAATACACAGATTAAAAAATTTAGAAGCAAAATCATAAGATTGGATTGGTAATCAGATACCTTCTCACGATCGAGATTATACCGATTTCAGCTAATCGGGGTTCGAGCAAATCAAAGTTTCAATCTGTCTCTCTCCCCTCTTGTTATACTTGGAAAATTTCGCATATGTGTTTTACCTGAAAAACTTTGTTTCTTTCTCCAATAACATTTAGTCATTTACTATTTCTTCAAGTAATATTTAGAGAATATTCACAAAAATACCAAAAAAGAAGGATATTAAGTTTGATCAAAGTAATTTATAATACAAATAAAAATATTTAAGATTAAACAGATAACACTATTTCTTAATTTAGAGATTATTCACAAAAGTACTAAAAAGGAAGGACATCACCACAACTTTTTTTGAAAAAAAAAACTTATCATAAAATATAACTTCTTTTATTAAGAAGACTCAACTCCAAAATTTGTCCATGTGGTTTCTTAAAATTATGAGTAAGGTCCAAAAAGTTTCCGACTTGTATGAAATGTCTAAAATCAAGAATTTTTCGTGGTTTAGTCTTAAAACACTTAAAATTACTTTTTTTTGCTCCTTTAATTACTTTTTTTTTATTTATATTTATTTTAATACTTATTAATTAAAAATTAAAAAAACAAAAGAATTGTGTATACTACCCATCATCCTACCCTACCCCCCCCCCTCTCTCTCTCTCTCTCTCTCTCTCTCTCTCTCTCTCTCTCTCTCTCTCTCTCTCTCTCTCTCTCTCTCTCTCTCTCTCTCTCTCTCTCTCTCTCTCTCTCTCTCTCTCTCTCTCTCTCTCAAACACATTAGGTAAAAAGTAACCCCATCCTTATCTTCTTCTTATGAGAAAAACCGACTATAGACATTTTTTGGGGTTGAATTCCAAAATATAGATACAAAAAATTGGATTTTCGAGTATAGACATGGATTCCGCTGAGGTAGCTCCGAGGAGCTCTGCGGAATCTACTGTAGCTCCGTGGAATGACAAAATCGTAAATAAATCAGGGTATTAAAAAAAAATCAAGATCTATTCCGCGGAGCTACCTCCGAAGAATGAACTCATTCCGCGGAGGTAGCTCTGAGGAATGGATCTTCATATATTTTTTTTCACATCGATTCTTCGGGGTTTATATTCATTCTCCAACTAATTATTTTCAACAAAAGATTATGATAATATGAATTTTTCTTGACAATGTTTAGAATGAATGTGAGGTGGAAAAAAATTGGTCTTTTAATTGGAGATCTTTACATAAAATAATCATTGGAGGTGATTTTTTTTTTTTTTTTTCTGAAGATCCATTCCTCGGAGCTACCTCCGCGGAATGAGTTCATTCCTCGGAGGTAGCTCAGCGGAATGGATCTTGAGTTTTTTTTTAATACCCTCACTTATTTCCGATTTTGTCATTCCGCGGAGCTACAGTGGATTCCGCGGAGCTCCTCGGAGCTACCTCCGCGGAATCCATGTCTATATCCGGAAATCCAATTTTTTGTGTCTATATTTTGGAATTCAACCCCAAAAAATGTTTATGCCCGGTATTTTCCCTCTTCTTTTTCATTGGACCTGCAACTCACCACCTAGACCACCACCGTCGGAAAAGCGCTACATGAAAACCCCCCCACGTTGGACATCCACCACTCTCGCTCTGTTCTACCGGTGCTCGGAAACCATCACTAACACCTTCTTAGAAACCACCTCCTACACCATCATTGCCGCCCTTGGTTGTTCAACACCGCCCACCCTTAACAAACTATGATGACAGTGACAAATCCAAACTTCAACGACACAACCTACCTCCTAAACTCCGGTGAAAGTGACAGATGAAAACTCCAATGACCTACACCACCATTGCTTTGTTTACGCACAAATCTCAATCTGGATGAATTCTGGTGGGCTAATGAACTCCGATGTCTAGCAGGCTAAGACAAACATTGTACTACGTTTTCCGACAAGACTCTAGATCCATGTTTTTCCGACGAGGGAGAGGCGTGGGGAAGATGGGGGTTTTTTGGCAGGCGGAGAGAGAGAGAGAGAGAGAGAGAGAGATATGAGGTAAGTATGTGACAGATGATGGTGGTTGGCGGCAAATGGTGGTGGATGGTGGTAACAGTCGGTGGTGATGGTGATTGGCGGCAGATGATTTTCTAAAGTGTGTGAATGTTTGTTTTATTAAATATGTATTTGTGTGTGTGTGAGAGAGAGGATCTTATCCACAGTTTTTGAGAAACCACAAGGACCAATTTTGCAGTTTTGTCTATTAAAAACCATATTAGGAACTTGCAGTTTTATAACGGCTCCACTCCAAAATAATGTTATATTTTGCAATTGTTTAATTTTCACAAAAGTTGCATCATATGCTGCAAACATGATATCAATCGCAAAATATGATGTTACTTTTATAAAAGAAAAATCGTCAAAATTATATTTAAAGATCTTTCTAATCACAATATTAAGATGACAATTTAGAAAAATTTGAATCATAATTACTATATTAAAAATCCATGCATTAATTTTGTTATGTGAATACATGCTTTATTTCGAATAAATGTGCATCATGTCGTGTGTTACATAATGAAAATAAAAACATTCAATAATACTACCTTTGAAGACAAGGTTGCAAGCTCGATTAATGTTGTGATAATTATCGTACTAAAATTATGCTATGAATACATGATATCAGTTAGTTTCCTTATATAATTTTTTTTATAAAGATCTTTCTATCACAAAAATTGAGGAAGACAATTACGAAAAGTTTGAAATAGAATCACCTATGGTAAAATCTACAACTAGAGTTCATATGTATGTTCGTGTTCTTGCAAATGGTTTACTTTATGTTCTTGAATTGTTTTAGTTGTATGTTACTTGGGCTAAATATTAGTTAGGTAAATAGTAAACCAAAAGAATATGTCACTTGAGTCTTGAGTTAAATGTTCTTAGCTATTTCTGAAATGGACCACATTACTTATATCCTCCAACTAGCTTAAAGCACAAAGAAATGCCAAAAGCAATAAACATGTCAACATTCAGCACTTTGAAGTTAGGAACCACCATAAAACCTAATTAATAAACAAGACATACTTATATACATTTTAGGCATGTAAACTCAACATCCAAACGGTTATTTGGTTAAACCATGGTAAAAGGGATTACAAAGTTGAGTATTTTGCAATGCAAGATTCAAATACACAAACCAAATTAAACCATACCAAAAGAAACATTAAACCAAAATAAACATTAAAAGTATGTTTTTTCAAAATTAAAAAAACAATTTAAACATCAATTGACCTTTTTCTTTTTGCTTATTTTTTTTTTCATATGTCTTGTTTCTTTTATTTTTGTATAACAACTAAGAAATATACTTAGTATCCATTAATTCTAATTTATGATTTGTAACAAATAAAACAAAAAATATTTTAAAAATTGAGAGTAATTATCCAACATTATGTTTTCATTTAGGATACCGTCAACGTTAGCAAGACCCAAGCTTTTTTTGTATGAGCGGAAATTTTTTCTATAAATCTATATCTCAAAAAAATATCTAACAAAAATATCTAGAAATCTAAATATAGAAATAACATAACTAACAAAAATAACACGAATATATAAATTCTATTTGACTCTGTCCTGTTCAAGTGAATCAATCAATAAGATAGACGGACCCATTTCGAACTTCTCAAAGATTCAACCCGTAAGGAATCATTACAAATCTTGATAATTGAAAAAGTTTCCTACTTCGACATCATTATTTGAGTCAAGTTTTACTTTTACATTAAGTTATGAATATCATCGATATAAAGAACTTTTTACTCAGCTCATCCTTGTGGTTGCGATTTGTTTATTTGTTTATCAAAAATGTATTTCTTTTTATATTTATCAAGCTGCGATTTGTTTACTTGTTTATTAAACATATTATTTTTTATAATATTAAAAAGGTACTTACAGTTTGTTTATTAAGATGATTATTTCGTAATCACATTTTGCTTACTTTACCCATTTTTCAATCTAATATATAGATGTTGTAACCGATTTAACCAAAAATATGAGTTGCATATATATAACATTAAGAACACTAAGAATAAAACAGTTGCAACATTTAAATGTCAATGAGTTGGATATTTTATTTGGGTCAAAACTAGGTGCGACCAGCAGCATCGGGTTCATATGGTTCTAAATCCTCTTGAAGAAGGTTTTCCCTATTGTCATGAGCCCAGAACCCACGTACATCTATAAGCATACTAGCAATAGAACCACCTTGTTTGCATGCTATCAAATCAGAAAGTGTGATTCTTAGTGGATCAACCGGTTTCACCATATCCCAGATTTCATCTCGAATATCTTCAGTGCATAATTCATAATTTCCCACCTGAATCCATTTCTCACGCACGTCCCTGATTCACCCAAAAGGGTTTAATACAAAAAATAGCAAACAAATCAAAGGGGTATGTTGCAAGAAATGTTACCGAAATAGAATATGGATATCAGCTGCTGTGAGGAATCCCCTTCCATGAAGATCCAGACACTTGAATAAATAAGTTAAGCCCTCGGGAGTATCTTTGTTATCAAGGGCAAGAACAAAATCAAGGAAACTCTCAAAATCCATCTCCCAAGGATTCCCAATAACAGTTTTACCATGGTGGACATGCTCATCAAATGCTACAACGTAAATAAAAAGATGTAAGAATCTGTTCAAAGTACATTGCTACTTCTTGCATTTAACCCACCCTTTGAAAAATGATTCACTTTTTTCACTACCTCTCTCGATAAAAATATCTGTCAACGTCCCATCTGCATATCCTTGAAGTTCCTCTTTGCTTAACATGCTATTTCCATCTTTATCAAGGTCAAGAAACGCATCTGCAAATATAAAAAAATTTGAGTTTTATTAAATAAAAAAGTTACATGCGTTGAAATCAGATATTCACCACATATTCGTTGTGCAGATGCTAGTGAAAACCAGTTCTCAGTGTTTTCGGCATCACCTTCTTCACTTTCCTATTACAATTAAAAGTGGATAAAGTTATCTGTTTTGAAAATCTAAACTAAATATCGTATTCATTTATTAAAAAGTAAAAGAGATTGAATCAAAACCTGGTGCAATTCCATTAGTTCTTGAAGACAGTTACTGAGCAAAATCTTCTTTATGCAAGCCTTCCCTGTGAATAAAATAATTCATCAAAGATGAGCACTGAAAGGCCCTAAAGTCAAATTTAAATATACAGAAAAATATAAGATTTACATAATGAAAACTGAAAGATATTAAAATAATAATAATAATAATAATAATAAGAGTGACAAACCTCGCCTACTGGGATCACAAAAGAAGAAGAACTTATGTGCAGCTATGTGGCAATACATTTGAACAAATTCTGTAGGCATGTCACAAAGCTGAGCCAAATTAGGAATAAGACCTCTAATATAGGCCTCCATTTCCTGTCATACAGATATACAATGCTCATAGAAATTAAAATAAAACTAAAGTTTTAAGAAACATGATTAATTTCTAGTAAATCAATAATGAAAAAACAATAAAAGGGTACACACATAAGGTTGAAGGAAACCATCAGAATCCTCATCAAGCTCACTCATATCAATTCTGGCTTGAGTAAGAGAGACCTGTACATTGTAAATAATATTACTTTTTTTTTATTACTGGAGATTTATATAAATTTATGTGTAAAAAGTTACAGCCTACAAATTATTTTATAAAATCTCACCGTGCGCATTACGTACAGATAAAAAGGAAGAATGGGAATCCTTCCTGATTCATCTTTTCCAAATTTCATGAAATTTGAAGGGCTGAAGAAACGATAACACTTTGACCCAATTTGTTCAGTACATAGAGAAGCAATTTGGCAAAAGTCTTCATAATTCACCTATATATAGATTAGTTTGAGAAATAAATAGTTACATCTCACAATATAAGCAAAATAAATGTGAACGTTTTTTTTTAAACAAAATACCTTTTCAGAACCAGTGGCTTCATCAATCACACAATTTTCTCTTAAGATAAGCCACATAGCATCTAGGTCATCAGAGTTTAACAAAATATCAGATTGCTTCTGCAATTAAGAATAAACAAAAAAAACAAAACTAATGATAACTCTACATCAAGACAATATATTAATATTTAAGATTATGTATACCTTTAAAAAACGATATTTTGCCAACCTCTGAACTGTATGGCTAATGGAGCCATCCTCAGGTTTCTGAACAGATAACAATCAAAAAGTTTATCAAAAACTGGCTAAAGATCGGAAACACAACATTATCTTCTCATGCATGCAATAGCAATCAAGAATGGACACAAATTTTCAATATTTTTACAAGAAAGCAAACAATCAAGATTCAAGATCAAAACCCTCTTATAGAAACTTGGGATTATGCCAGCTTTTGCACTCTTTCGCTGCTTCTCTTTAAAAATATTAAGCAAGATTTTTCTTGTTTGAAGCTCTGCAAGAAAATGAAAGATTTACACGTGTATCTATATCTGCAACAATGTTGAATTATGGATTCAATTCGAATCACACAAACACCAAATTGACAGATTAGATTTGTGCATTTTATGATGAAAAGAATAATTTTATATGAATTTTTACAATATGTACCCAGCATGGCTTCAGATTCAAGATCGACATCTGATCTGATATACCGGCGAAGGTTACGAACCCACAACATCGAAGACACCACCGATGATTCATCGGCGCCTTCGTACTCGTCCAAAACACTATCCATTTGAGATTAGTGTGGGAAATATGATCTTAGAGACGATTTGGGGGCCGGGGCAAAATAAAAATTGGGCCCTTCGCGAGTACCTCCTGTTCTGTAACCTGCTGGCATCTGCTGTGTAAGAAATTGAAATACAGTAGAAATCGAAATACAGCAGAAATCAAATACACAGCAGAAATTTGAAATTCATAATGAGACGGTTAATAAGAAATCCAAATGCAACAGAAATCAAAATAAACGAAGTCAGAACATCAGATTGAAACAAAATCGATTTTAACAGCAAAATAATGCAACAGAAATCAGAATAATCGGAATATACATCGCATGCTTGACGCCTCGCTCGCTGGTCGCTCCGCTTCCTCAATTTTTTTTTGGCGCCTGATAACATTAGCATTGGGCCTTAAATTATCGGAAAATGCTAAAGCATAATGGGCTAACTCCATACAGCAACTATAAAATAAGAGCCTTTGACATTTGGGTGCCCGAGGCTCTCGTCAAACTTGCCCGGACCCATTGGCAAGCCCAGAGAGAGATGGAAATAAAGGTTGTGCTTAAGTACTTCTTAATCAATTTTACCTCTAACATCAATCTAATCAATTGTTTACTTTTGATTTGATATCACTTTTTTTCTTTTTGTTTTTTTATTTTTCCCTTTTTGTTTTTTTTGTTGTTTTTTCTTTTATTTTATATTATAATCTTATTATTATTATTATAAATTTTGATAACCATAGAAAATTCGGACAACATTTTAAAATTCGGACAACAATACAAATTCGGACGACATTATAAAATTCGAACGACTATATAAAATGGAACAAAAGTAAAGTTTGCTTTCAATCCGGATAATGCACCATGCAAATGTAATACCGAACCAATTAATATATCCGTGATAAATAAAGACAAACTTTACTTTTGTTCCGTTTTATATAGTTGTTCGAATTTTATTATGTCGTCCAAATTTCATCCGAATTTTAAAATGTTGTCCGAATTTTATACAGTTATCGAAATTTATAATAATAATAATAATAATAATAATAATAATAATAATAATAATAATAATAAGATTAAAATAAAAAATAAAAAAGAATTAAAAACAAAAAAAACAACAAAAGACAAAAAAGTCACATCAATGGGTGGAATTGGAAAAAAAAATAGGAGGTAGTTATAGCATTAGCCTAGAAATAATAACTCCATACAGCAACTATAAGACACTCGGGGACAAAAAGTGACCGGAAAACAAATCATTCGTAATTATTTTATTTTCTGAACAACGAATCAGTAAGAAGTGAAGCGGTTGATTCATAATATTGACTGACGATTTTATTGAAAATATATAGCGAGTTAACGTTATTGATTTAAGACATATATTATAGGGGTGTGCGCGGTGCGGTTTAAGTCCAAAACCGCAAACCGCACCGCATATGCGGTTTGAGTTTTTTTGAAACCGCACCGCAGAAGTTCAAAACCGCGTTATGCGGTGCGGTTTGATGCGGGCGGTTTGTGCGGTTTAAGTGCGGTTTTGCGGTTTGATGAGTTGCTACATTTTATAACTTTTGAAAAATCTAAAAAACCTTTTGATCTTTTGAGATATAAAACTAGAAACTAGAAATGTTTTGCAAAAAACTCAAAAACAAGTTGTTTTTTGTAATATGTTTGTTAATTAATTCCTATTGTATGACTATATTCACTAATTTTAGGCTAATTAACATATCCATTTTTATCCATACCAACATTCTAACTGTTACGAACTTTGTAATCAGACAATTATTACTATTTTATTAATCCTAGTGATGAAACAATGCACTTTATATATATATATATATATATATATATATATATATATATATATATATATATATATATATATATATATATATATATATATATATGCGGTGCGGTTTAAACCGCGACTTTGTAATTGAAAACCGCAAACCGCACCACATAGTGCGGTTTAACGAAATAACAAACCGCAAACCGCACCGCAAACGTTCTAAACCGCATTATGCGGTGCGGTGTGGTGCGGTGCGGGCGGTTTATGCGGTTTGGTGCACACCCATAATATATTATTTTTTTAAGAAGGAAATCAGTTTTTGAATCAATGACCTTTTTGTCTCGTCGAAGGATTTGCGGTTGTAAACTCGCTACTCACGAGTGATCCGCCCCACATTTGTTCGTGGGTGATTAGATTTTAATATATTATTAAAGGGTGAATTATATTTAGAGAAAGTTATAAAAACTTAATAATAATATTTAGAAAAAATTTACAAAAATAGCTAGAACCCTTAGTTCCTTAGTTATTTTAAACAAAAAAAATGAGTTTTTAAAAATAATCATTCAATAAATGGTTGCTAAAGTCACTTGCTATTTGGGCTATGTGAGTTCCGATGTGATTTTCCCTTAGTGGGCTATGAAATCGCCTCATCCCCACCCCAATATTGAATAACTATGAAAAGCCTATTTTTTTGAAAAAAAAAATACTATAGAATCGTAGATGGCTAAAAGCCTGCGATTGAAACACCTACGATATAACCTTTATTACATGCAATTCTTCTAAAAAATTCGAACACCTCCATATTTTAACCAAAACTAATATATAAACTTATCCTAACTATATATAAACTTATCCTAACTGTATAAAATATGTTTAAAGATGAACAAAACACAAAATATTTACATAACTTATAGCTTTTGGGAGAATATTGTTCTCGAGCCATTAGAGTGAGTAGAGAGGGTTTTCTTTAACTTGAAAGTGTGAAAAGAAAAGTTATTTTTAAATTTTAGGGGTTTACATATTTTGGGCATATGTGCCGAAAACGGCCCAATTTCATAACCCACTATGAAGAATTTATGTGCCGAAAACGGCCCAATTTCATAACCCACTATGAAGAATTTGCATATAATATACGTATATCGTAGGTGACCTTAATCACTTGTGATTTTGACGGCTTAAATTAACAATCTCTTAATTTTTGGTTAGAAATGCCTAAGTTATTAAGGATTTTGACACTAATTTTATCCTATTTGTACTAGTTTAGGGTTTGTGTTTTTATTAGATTTAAGCAAATTGATTTTGGATTTATGGATTTGAAGAAACTAATTTCGCCCAAATTATGATTCAGGGTTTGTGTTTTTCCTAAATTGTTTGCATAAGAGTTTTCAACTAGTTTTTGTGTTTTTTTCTGGATTATTTGCATTTAGGTTGTGTCTCTGTTTGATTGTTTTTTCTGTTGGTTGTGGTCGATGACCGAGGTGTTGTGGTCGTCATGAGAGCTTGAGCATCTGAAATTGGTTTGTTTTAATTTCATTGGTAGTGGTTACCGATTCTTTTATTGGCGGTAAGGTGGTTGTTCTTTTTTTGGTGGTGATTGTGGTGGGACGTTATATATAAATTAATAAATAATAAAAACAAAAAAGAAATCTAATGATAAAAAAAAAAGAAATTAATAAAATTAATAAATTAATAAATAAAAAAAGAAATCTAAAGAACGATATAGTCTTTTTATGTCCGCGAGGGACGAGGATTGCAACAAAATCATACAATAAGAGCGGCTTGAATATAAAAATATTATTGTCAAACGTGTAATTTTGACCAAACTACATTGACGATTTCATTAATTTACTCTTACATAAAAGATAAAAAAATAAAATAAAATAAAATAAATTAAAGCTTAGCCCGTAGACTAAGGTAAGACAAAAATATTTCCATTGATTATTTCAATTTATTATCCTTTTTAAACGATGAAAATGAATTATTTACCTATTCATCAATGCTTTAAAACCCAATTTTTTTGGTTTACCACCGTGTGGTGAATGAATCGTGGGTCAACTGATATGTTTTTTTTTCTTAGATTAAATTTTTAATGTTAAATTGAGTTTTGTAACGATTATGGGTGTACGGTTCAACCAATTTCAGATAAAACTGACCGGTTGAATTTGATTCATTAAAAACAAAAACCCGGTGTTAGACTCTTATTAGTTGACTATTTTTTTTTCATCAGCCATATGGACGTGGTCTTTAAAACATTGCTTTTTAGCAACAACATACAATAGCCGTTGGTTTATATACATCAGAGCAAAATAATTTTGGTGGCAAACTTTCTCATCTACATACTAAGACTATGTTTGGCGTACTAGCTGAAAAGCTAACTGTTAGCTGAAAAGCTAGCTGATAGCTGAAAAGTTAGCTGTTAAATAAAAAGCTAGCTGTTAAATAAAAAGTTAGCTGATAAAAAATAACGTTTGGTAAAACTAGCTGAAATATATAAAATTACATAAAAGGACATGTAGGAGTATGTGTTTCTATAATTAATTAAGAGGTGTATTTGGAAAATTTTAAAAAAGCTCCTAAAAAGCTAGTCTAAGTAGCTTTTCAAAAAGCTAGCTTAAAAGCTACTTTTTGGCTTACCAAACACGACAACATAAAAAAGCTCGAAAAATAAGCTAGCTTATCAGCTAGCTGTGACGCGCCAAACATAGCCTAAATGTCAATGTTTTTTTAAGTATTCTAAAAACATTTTAACGATAATGAAGACATGTGGTTGGTAAGATGTTAGTTAAACTTTTAGAATACGTTGGATTTACTCCAGAGAAACTTAACTGAGTTTTTTAACTACCGTTGTAACTATATAGATTTCATATTAACAAAATATATGCATCTCGATCATAAAAGGATGTATTCCATTTGTTGAGCAAACAAAATTTTAAAAAAGTTAAGAAACGACAATGTGCTATAAACCGTTCACGATTTTCCCTGTAACATAAATACATTTTAGATTTACGCGATTGTATAACTCTTGTTGATAGAACTTTGTACTAGTAGTCTAGTATTGTTGTTACTTGTTAAATATATTGTCTTGGGACGATAAACTTTAATTTTAACAAAGACCTCTGAACACTATGGTCTTACACAAGTAGAGCTGTCAGCTGTGGCAGTAATATCAATCAATGTACATGTGGTCACACAAAGGATGGCCTACCATACAATCCATACAGTTGCTTCAGAAGATTGATTGTTCCAGAGATCACTCGACCAATCTAATCTTAAGATTCCCTTGGTGTTTGTGGGGGTTCGTAAAGACTTCTAAAAAGATTATGGATTCTCCTCGGTCCAAAATTTCCCTTCACCCACACATTAACACGTGGGCAGGTGATGCCCTGAAGACATAGGGTCTCTTCTTCACCCATTTCATGGGTCCCAAAGGCATTCTTAAGGATTATAAGGCTATAGGGAATGGTAGCACTCTCATAGCACTTTGTGACATTATTTATTTTTTGATTGCCATGTAATATACATACATATAGATAGATATGTATATATTCCCCACCCTAGGCAGCTATAAGCCTTATATAAACCTCCACTCCATCTTGAAACATTCATATTCTTGTTCTATAAACCTTCATATAAATAAATATCAATCTTGAAATCCTACGTAGGTAATCAAGAATTAAAGATATGTCTGGTGTTTGGGTGTTCAAGAATGGCGTGGTTCGACTGGTGGAGAACCCTGGAAGTGATTCCTTTAAGGGTTCTGGTCAACGTAAGGTGTTGGTTCATGTTTCCACAAACGAAGTGGTGACCTCGTACGAGGTGCTGGAAAGAATCTTGTTATCAGTCGGATGGGAGAGGTACTACGATGATCCTGATCTATTTCAGTTTCACAAAAGGTCATCTGTGCACCTAGTTTCTCTCCCTAAAGATTTCAATAAGCTCAAGTCCATGCACATGTATGATATAGTCGTCAAGAATCGCAATGTGTTTGAAGTGAGAGACATATATAGTCACCGAGCTAACTAACCAGCAGCCATGCCAGGCTAGCTAGCTCGTTTATCTGTAAGGATCAATATGTTGTGTTCTTGGTGAATTACTTTCTTATCTCGAAGTTTATTGGTTTGTTTGTTTGTTTATTTCCTGTGATGGGTCGTATGAGTCAAAGTATCTCTGTTGACTAACTAAGTCCAAGTTTGGCTTTGGGTCTCCTCAAATGATGGAGTACATGATCGATGTGGTTGGAGTTTATTTTTTCTAAGTTTAATTTAAGAAGCTAATTGCGTACAGTTCAATGGTTGCATGCATGATGGTCATGTATCAGTAAATCTCGTATGCTGTTTACTGTTAATCTAAATCCAATTTCTCTATGTGTGTGTATGTCAGATTTTTTTTTTCCTCCAGCGAATGGACTTCTTATACAGCGTCTTAATAAGCTATTTAGTCGTTCTTTTTTCTTTTGTGAAAATATTTTGGCAAATATGTTGGAATTTTTCTTTCTTTCTTTTTTCTTTTGTGAAAATATATTAATGGGCAAATATATATGTTGGAATTTTTTTGGGGTTTTCACGAATATTTGATTTTCAATACGACCATTCTTTAATTATGAATGAAAATCACAAAAACTTTTATTATACTAACAATATGCACCATCATTAAAAAATAATAAACTTATTAAAACTAAGGGTTGCACCCTGTACAATGGATCCTGAAAATGATTTATAAATGGGGAAAAAATAGTAATATAGTTTTGTTAATTTGTTTACTGTAGCATTCTATTTTTGTTTCTTCTTGTTATTTTGAAAAATCGATTAGTAAACATGAAGTGCAAGTTATTTTTTAAAAAGCACCCAAAATTCACTGAAGCTCGTATTTTCATTGATTTTGACAATTGAGCCCAATTAAACCAATATCATATAAATACAAAGCAATTGTCAATTTGTCATTGCTATGATTCGGTATAAAAAAATAAATGACTGTATAACTGAATGAAATGAAGTTATAAGAACTTATATAGGTACAGACAAAGTTAAAATATGAATATACAAAGAAAGTCAAAATTGAAGCTTATATGTGTCACCAAGGATGTTGACCATCATTCCATCAAGTTAATTCTTGATGTTAAATTCCTGCAAAACCCCGTGTTAGGTGGTAATGGTGAGAACAGAATGGACATTCAACACACACAAATCAGACTCACCAAAACGAATTTAAAAAAATATTGTAAAAAGGGAAAATCTTAAAATACATGCATAAAAACAAAGATGTAAGAAGAGTTGGAGATACTACTTGTAGAGTGTAGACGGATCTACTTTTCTCAATATTTATCAACCTTTACATCATTCTGCACATTAGTAACATAAATTATATATGTAAATATAAGTTTTCTAAGATTCTTCTTCTACTATGCTGTTGAGTACTACTTGTTCCTCAAATTCATCTAACTTATTTAAATATCAATACTACCTTTCGACGGGTGATCGATACATAGTTTCTTTAATATAAACTTCAAATTGCTGGAGATGATCGAAGAAATCTTGCAACATGGCTTGACTGATATAGTTGGTATTTGATCTTGGGAATTTGTGTCCGTTATCAGGGATGTTATTAGCAAGAGTAAAATGACTTTCTTGTGTATGTATAAAAGAGAGCATTTTGCGACACAATACACATCTAAGTTTTTGTTTGGGCAAATCATCAAACACTTGGCATGCGGTATGAAAAAAGTGTAACTTACAAACAAAGAGAGATGCTTTTACCTTGTTAACAACAAAATTATTCAATGGTTACATTAAAAGAGGGAGCGCTTGTAGTACACATGAACTCTGGGATGCCAAGAGAAGTCAGGGGGGATATGGTAAGACTAAAAATCTTCACAGATTCAGAAAAGAATAAAAAGTAAAACTCTTGGGCCTCTTACCTCTAGAAACACAAACACGACCGAAATAGACCAAAAGCTAGATTAAAGGGAAGATTTAAAGCCTCACCAAGAATTTGGGAAGGGTTTGAAAATTTCTTTGAGTATTTGAGTTTAGAAAGCAAGAGGTGGCAAACGGGAGGAGAAGAGATGTTGCACTGAGATGAACCGAAGGTAGCAGGAGGTGGTGGAAAGAGAGCTAGGGGTTGGGGAAGCAGATCGTTGGTAATTGTTATTAAAAAACTGTATAAAGTTAAATTTTAACAATTACGTTTCAACAAACAGTGTTTGGTCCTATAAAAATAAAAGTAGTGTGGCAGTTATATCAATCAACGTCTGGTCCAAAGGATATGTCCTACCATAAGATCCATACAGTTGTTTCAGAAGCCTGTATCGATCCAGAAACCACTGTTGTCTTATAAAGCCTTGGAAAAAGATTTTGGATTCCCCTCCGTCAAAACTTACCCTTCCCCACACATCAATCAACACGTGGGCATGTGATGCCTTGAAGACAAAGGGTCTCTTCTTCATCCATTCATGGGTCCCACCGCACTATCTTAAAGATTGAGACGTATATATTCGATCTCCACCCTAGGGCAGCTAGAAAACCCTTATATAAACCTCCACTCACATCTTCAAACATTCATATTCTTGCTGATTAAGTATCATACAAAACCTTAATCTTTAATTCCTACGTAGGAAACTAAAAGTTAAAGACATGTCTGGTGTTTGGGTCTTCAAAAATGGTGTGGTTCGACTGGAGAACCCTGGAAGTGATTCCTTTCAGGGATCTGGTCGACGTAAGGTGTTGGTTCATGTAGCCACGAATGAAGTGGTAAGTTCGTATGAGGTGCTGGAAAGAATGTTGTTGTCATTCGGATGGGAGAGGTACTACGATGATCCTGATCTCTTTCAGTTTCATAAAAGGTCAACTGTGCACCTAATTTCTCTCCCTAAAGATTTCAAAAAGCTCAAGCCCATGCATATGTACGATATAATCGTCAAGAATCGGAATGTGTTTGAAGTAAGAGATATATAGTCACCTAGCTAACTAACCGGCCATGCGGAGCCCTGGCAGGCTAGCTAGTTGGCTCGTTATTAGTTAGGATCATTATGTTGTGTTCTTGGTTTATTGGTTTGTTTGTTTCATTCTGTGATGGGTGTGAGTGAAAGTACCTCTGCTGACAAAGTAAGTCCAAGTTGGGTTTCGGGTCTCCCCAAGAATGTTGGAGTACATGATGCAGTTGAAGTTTGAATTTTTTTTAGGGTTTAAGAAACTAATTGCTTACAGTTCAAGGGTTGCACGATGATAATGTGCCTGTAAATCTTGTATGGTATTTTCAGTAATCGAAATCAAGTTTCTGTGTGTAACTATGTGTGTGTATATATATATATATATATATATATATATATATGTGTGTGTGTGTGTGTGTCGCAGGTGCTGAGCACGTCTATATTGATGCAACATTTTCTCATAGCAAGGAAAAACCATTATCTTTCTTCCATAAAAGATAAGTCTTGTTTAGTGGTCCAAGCTTATGCTCACATGATAAGCAGTCAATTTTAATCCCGATATACCTAAGATTCTCAGTTTAAATTTCTTTAAACATGTGGGCAATATATGCTTACGAATATTAGCCGACATTTAGAACCTAATAGACAATATTATAAAAAAATACAAAACAAAACAAAAATCCTATTAGACAAATGTTATAATTGTCTTTGGAGAGGAGATATTGATTCCTACGTTGCATATAGGACGGTATATTGGAATCGATCAGCCACTTACACAACTCATTCGGCCAAAACAATGTTGATATCAATAGCTTTTCCACACTTCTAAACATTAGATGGTTATTGGCTTGCGTACATGATTGATTTATACTACTTCGTACCTTAGATGAAGATGTTGGTGATTTTAGTGTTATCAACATATTTTAGTATAATTATTATTAATAATGAGATAGACTGAGTTTCATTTACTAACCGAGTTTAGAGGTGCGGGGTACACACTCGGTGTAATAATTGTGTATGGGGGCAGCCCCCTTAGGTGCATGGTTCCAAGGGGCTACAACCCGTTGGTGAGGTCTAGGGGCAACGCCCCTAGTGGGGTCCAAAGGACAGAGCCCCTGACGGTGACATCACAATGATTTCTCACCAATTATAAGCTCTAACCATGCATTTCCCGCCAATTATAAGTGATGACATCATAGTGATGTCAGAATCGTTTATATCTTATAACCATATATCCATCCACTTGTTTTGGCGCCAAAATTGCATGTAACTACCACCAACTACTTTTTCTCTTGTATAAGAACATATTGCATGTTCCAAAAAACGGGTTAAAAAAACATACTCTCAAAAATTATACTTCTGGTTCTCTTTATCTCTAAAGAACATAAAACAACAAGGTATATTTTTATGTTTTTCGAATTTGGAAGTGGCATGATTTCCAAATTGCATATCTCAAATCAGATTTCATGATACCCCATGCACAAGGGTCGAAATCACAGATTTTTGAAAGTGATTACAATCACGATCCCATACATTATCCAAGTTAACTGATATATATATATATATATATATATATATATATATATATATATATATATATATATATATATATATATATATATATATATATATATATATATATATATATATATAGAGAGAGAGAGAGAGCTACGTTCAAATGTTTTAACTAAGTATTGTGTTATTGTATACATAAATATGGACCAATCATTTCAAAAGGGTAAATATGTAATCTTATATTTAATTAATTATGGTAAATATATAAATCAATTAATATCCCTTTAATTTAGGAATATCAGTTTTAAAACTTAATATATATCCTCACGTCCACCTCTTCTCTCTTCTCTTCTATTCATCGTCGCCCCCAACCTTTTCCCTCTCATCTCCCTCTTGTACACCATCAGTAACCATCGAGAAACCTTCATCGGATTTATCATCTTCTTCCTTTAAACACCACCGATTTCAGAATCGGGAAAAACTATTTACCCAATCGAGGTCTTTTAGATCCAGATTATTGCCCACCATAACTCTATGTTTTACCAAAAGAAACACCATTGCCATCTCCAGAACCAATCGCAGCTCTTCTTTCCCTAATTTTATGGCAGGTCTGTGATCATCAATTAAAAAATTTTATCTTTCTGAAACTTTTATGCAAGAAATTTAGGGTGGATTCATTCTGTTGCAGTTAAACAATCTGGATTACACAGGTGGATTGAAGAAGATGTTGACACAGTTGGGGCAGTCGACCACCGTTGTCACACCCCAAAACCAAGAACGGCGGAAACGTTCTGGGGCGGAGGACGTCATGTAAAGTATCACAACAGTGTAAAGTAGTAAACAAGCAACAACATCATCCATTGCATTAATAGTAAAATTTTAATACATGTGTGTTCTTTCATAGTATACGACATGATAATAAGAAATCAAAATAAAAGACGAGTCTTGACTGCTCCGTCTTCTCAAAACCTGGTCATCGTACCTGTCTACTGGTGACCTGAGAATACAAGTTATTTTGAAAGCGAGTATCAGCTTTAAAGCTGGTGAGATCATAAGTATTTTAGTGTCATTGTTTGCCTGAAAAGTTTGTAAGTGGTTGAGTGTGTAAGTTTGTAAAATGTTTGTAGTGGTGGTTTGTAACTCTTAGAAAACCCTATATTTTCTATTAAAAGTAGTCTTCTACCAAGCCATAAAGTACTGTATGTTTATTCAATTTAAAAGTGAGTATTTCTCCCCAAGACATAACGGGGTACCGTAGCATTATGCTATTAGTGACTACTGCTGTATTAACTACCTTAAACCAATTGTTAATTAAGGTATAATGTGATATAATTGTAACCATACTTGATCGAACTTAGTAAAACACGACGCTCGAAGACGTCGAGATGGTATGACATTCATCACCCGAAGACCTGCAGGTCCCATTGTAGCTAGCAGCAAGGTGTAGGACGGTCAGTCCAGTATAGATCTATACACGAATTCACGCTCTTCTTTCCGAAGACTCTGGTTACAAGTCGAACCATGACAGAGTTGCCATGCCCCGAAGTAGTGCCTCACATTTAAGTTATAGTGGGTATGTATTATTTGTACTAGTGTAGTGTATGTTCTCTCCTGATTCTCATCATAGTGTGTTCCTTAGTATAGAGTTTAGTGCGTATGAATAGTATGTATTAGTGTATGTTCTCTCTTTCTAGTGTGTAGTATGTTCAGTTATATAGTGTAGTGTATGTAGTGTCTACAGTATGCATTGACTCATGTATGAACTGACTCGTTGTGTGATTCCTTGTACTAGGAATAGTAAATAGTATCTCCTAACTATACCCATTATAGTTACTAGTAATATATGTATATGAATAAACGGAAGTAAGCCTTTGCTACCCAAAGGTACTGAATTGACTGATAGAACTTTTATGTCTATACATGTATACATAATATATAACTAATATTTAGACGATCTTCGGACAAATAACAGGATACCCTAAGTCCACAACCAAACAAGGAACAGGAAATAAGGCGGGTTAGCAGTCCTAAGTCCTTTAAACATTACTTATATAACTATACATATATAGGCATGCATTTGACAATATAACAGTTTAAAAGGAGTTTTGTAAAACATTTTAAGACTTGATGACTTGATGTCAATTTATAAAACGATTTAAAAGCAGTTTGTTTGATATAAACAGTTTAAAGTATAAGAAATCCCTTATTTGGAACATAGTTTGAAGTACATGAAAACCTTTTTTTGAAACATGGTCATAACAGAATTTGAAAGGAAAGATGTAGTTTAGAAAAGAAGTTTGATAAAGAGTTCAACGTGTAAAAGCATTCGAGAAATCATTTTGAAGTAATTTGCTTGATAAAACAGCTAAAATTGTAGTAAATCCATAGTTTGATAGTTATTAATCACATGTGATTGATATGATAACTATCATGATTCAACTTGTATTCCCCCCCCCCCATAAAAGCGTTTAAAAACATTTAACAGGTTAATTAAGGGGTATGAACTCACCTGCAGTGAGTGGTTTGGATGGAAGTGCCGGATAGGATGCTAAGTGTCAAGTGAGGACTTGAACACACACACGAATCCTATTTAACATGTAATGATACATATATGTATCCAATTAGTCATTTAACAACTAATTAATCAAGTAAAGACACCCTATTACATGGAAACACTCTGCTTCAAGTGTTAGGAGTACTAAAGGGTGGTATCTAAAGAGAGTATGGCCTCACATTGGAGTTTACTTCCCATTTGGTGACAACACATGAGTTTACGGCCCATGGTCATTTCCCCCATGAGTTTACGGCCGTAAACTCATGGTAAATTGTACCATTGTGTGTTTTAAGGTCTTATACCCCTTAAGAAAGTGTTCTAGGTTTGTATCAAAGGCTTAGGAAGGGACTAGGGCTCCAAATGGCCCTTCATTGGAGTTTACGGTTCTTGGACCACTCCTTGGAGTTTACGGTCGTAAACCCTTGAGTTTACGGTCGTAAACCCATGAGTTTACGGCCGTAAACTCATGGTCACTCCTACCATTTCGTGATTTGGGGCCTTTAGCTCATACATGCAAGGTTCTAGTCCAATATCCAAGCCCTAGAAGGTGTTGGGGACACTTATGCACCACTTGGTGGTGTTTACGGTTCAAGGAGATCCCTTGACCGTAAACACTTGTGTTCTTGAGGGTTTTTGGTGTTCTTCAATGGTTTAACGAGTATTCTAAGTAAATAACTAGTTAGGAGGAGTGTACTTACTTATAGGAAGCTTGTAAGAGTGTTTAAAGTCCAAAAACACTAGTGTGTGTTCTTGGTGTTCTTGAAGAACACTTGAAGATCTAAGAAAAGAGGAGATTTCATGGATGAATCGTGTATTAACACTAGATTAAGGTAGATAACAACTAATCAAGGCAAAAAACACTTACTTTCTTGAAGATCTTGAAGAAAAGTCGGATGATACTTGAGAGAGAAAATGGGTTTTCTAGGCTTGAAATGGTGAAAAAGTGATAAAAATGACTAAGTGTCATATTTATACTCCTTGGGGTTTACGGCCGTAAACACCATGTTTGGGCCGTAAACTCCAAACTCTTGGAGTTTTGAGACTTTATTGATGCACAATAAACCCTAGGGTATCCTCTCTCCAGTTATCTCCTGAAGTACTAAGCTTTAATACACTCAAACGGACTTTAAACCGGCTAAAATTTAGCAGAAAAGTATTTGACTTTTATTTGAAGTGCTAGACTGTAGGGTTTGTACGAATGGAAATTTCGGGTTGTCAGAACCGTGAACGACTGCACGGCATGGGCGGAGGCACATGAGGGCTAGGGTAAGAGAAGAAAAACAACAATGCCAAATCAGAAGGTAGATTCGGAATTTTGATTTTTGCTTTTGTTTCTTCATCGATCGTTCCAGCGATGGAGTAATGCTCGCCGGAATGATGAGATTTCTTCCTGTGGTGAATCGGAAACGAGCAATTCAGCGCCAAATCAATGTTCCTGACTTGTAGAAGCATCTCCAGTCCCCTTCGTGTTAGGTTTGATTCTATATTATTTATCTCAACTTTTAAGAGGTTTTACTTTTTGTGGTTGTTAGGTGTAGAGTATTGCTCTATATGGAACAAAACAGTTTTTCTACTTGCAAACTATATGACGATCAACTCTCCTACACTATTGCTCTCTTGTTCTTGTAAGGTTTGTTAATCAAGAATCACTACTCTAGATACAAACTAATTGTATAAATCAGTTGTTAATTGTATTTGTTTATCAACAGGTGACAGGTCACGCGTGATGCTAATGGAACTACTTAAGGATCAGGCTTTATTGCATTTTCCACTTCTGAGAAAGCTTCTAGAACAGTAAGCAGATATTTGCATTTACTATTTTTATTATATTCGAATAGTATATGTAAAAAGTTAAAATTTTGTATCTAATTTTATAGTTGAATGAGATGAATGGAAAGATGGTTGCTAGCAAGCCTCTTTATGTTGCATTTTCTCAACACAAAGAAATCAGAAGGGCAAGATTGCAGGTTTGTCTACTTTTTTTTTTGTAAACTGGATTTGTTGCATATATAGTATTCTATCAGAAAAGAATGTTTTATTATGATAATCATGAACATATTCTGTTAGAATGCCCCGAATTAATATAATTATTGGTAAATGAATTCTAATTCTATCAGAATGAAATCACGAATTCCAATTATGCTGGAATGGAATATGGATATTTTCTCACTAATTTATTCATTGGATTTGTTTCCACAGAAGTTGATGCTTGAAGAACGGACCACGAAATTTCAACGACGCCTCTTAGCAACATTATTCTTTTAGAATAAATTAGTGTATTTGTTAGATTTTGATGTTTTTTTTCCCGATTTGAAAGTTTTTTAGTTTTATTCTTTAACAATAAATGTAATTCTTACCAATTGTTACATGTATTCTATAAGAATTAATATAATTTTTGCTTTAATTCTTCAATTGCTGGTTCGAGAATTTGTTATTCTACAAGAAAAATATGTTCACGAATATTTTTATTATTTTATGGTTCAAGAATTTTTTTATTTTTGAATATATTCAAACATATTCTGTCAGAATGTTCGAATTAAAAACCTAATAATTCGTAAAATCAGATTTTTAAAATTAATAGAATCTATGATCCCTTAAAATATGCAAACTTCCTTTATTAAATCTATGTTAATTGACTAAAATACCCTTCTAGTTAAATTAGATGGTATTTTTCGATTATTTTTAATTCAATAATATGTATTAATCACTTTCTTAAAATGAGTAAAATGATTGGCCCATATTTATGCATACAATAACACAATAATTAGTTTGAATAGAATAACCTAGGCCTATATATATATATATATATATATATATATATATATATATATATATATATATATATATATATATATATATATATACAGCGGCGGATCCAAGGGGATCCCGGGATGCCCTTTAATTTTTTTTCGATAGTGTAATTTTTTTAGGAAAATTTCGTTTTATATAGTGTATATATACGCATCCTTTCACTTATAAAAACAAACAAACAGTTGGTTTGTTAGTTAAGGTGCTGACTTATTGAAGCAAAGGTCTCAGGATCGATTCTTGCTCCTTACATATCCTTTTTTTACCTTTGTTTTTATTTTCCCAGCTATTCTATCCCACATCGCCAAACACATGTAAACTCGGCCATTTTCGTCTGTTATATAAACATGTTGTCCTCATGTTTTATTTGATATCTACTTTGAGTCGCACATCGATTCAAGTATCAAAATATACTTCAACTTCACGTTTATATAACAAGACTTGAGGTTAGCTAAGGATTCGGTTAAGGTTTGGGTTTAAAACCGAAACCGAACCGGGGAAACCCAAGTACCCCGGAAAAAAAATTAGGTTGCCCTAAAAAAATGGGATACCCCTTTACTTCGATCCTATATCCGCTACTGTATCTAGATCAAAACCCAAGTTAACACTATTTGGAAATCGAGTTGCTCCATGGAAGGTCAATATTATTGTTTGGCGAATGAGACTTGGTAGGCTACCCACTCACATCAAACTCGAGCAAATTGGGATCAACTTGGATACTTCAACTTCACGCTTATATAACAAGACTTGAGGTTAGCTAAGGATTCGATTAAGGTTTGGGTTTAAAACCGAAACTGAATTGGGGAAACCCTTGTACCCCGAATAAAAATTTAGGCTTCCCTAAAAAAATGGGATACCCCTTTACTTTGATCCTGTCTCCGCCACTGTATCCAGATCAAAACCCACGTTAACACTATTTAGAAATCGAATTGCTCCATGGAAGGTCAATTACTATTTGGCGAATGAGACTTGGTAGGCTACCCACACGTATCAAACTCGAGCAAATCGGGATTAACTTGGATTCATCAAATTGCCCTTTGTGCCACATAATCACACCTCTTTATTGAATGTTCTCTAGCTAAAGAGGTGAAATTGATCCTTAACATGTGGTGGTATGATGTTCGGAATCATGTTGTTCTCATCCGATAATTATATATTCCATGTTGGAGTTGGTTCTGTTTTACTAGAAAATGATCAAATGGGTATAAAGGTGGTCTTGTTGCGCTTGTGTGTGCTATGTGAAATTGTAGAAACAATTGTGTTTTCAATAGCAAATTAAGGAACATTAAAGATTTGGTTAGCGATATCAAAATTTCTACTTTCAGCTTGATTAAAAGTCAAGATATGAGAGGGTTTATCATTGACCACACAAATTGGTGGAATAGCCCTAAAGTAGAATGCCTAAAGGTGTTGTAATACTAGCTTTTCGCTATATTTTTTTCAATAATATCCCATTCTTCCTGTTAAAAAAATGATTCCTACACTGATTTATGTGATATCGATATGGATTTACAATAAAAAAAATAATCAAAATTAGGGAACGGTGGTGATACAAGGTTTTTGACAAAAATATGAATGAAGGATGTACGGATCTAATCCAACTTAGACATACAACTTTGTAAGTTTTGGAAACGACATAAAAATTTCATGGTGGATGAAGTTATCTTATACTTGGAATTGGAGAAGGAAAATCATATTTCAAAGGGAGGAAGAGGCCAAAAAAGAGCTAATTGTTTTTTTAAGCATCTCCCTTTCCACACAAATCGACGGGTGGTCTTGGGCTTAAGAAGTTAATATGTTTTCAAGGGAGTTCACGTGTAACGTCCCAAAAGTACCAAGTAAAAATTTCATTTTTAAAACAACCCAAACCATTCAATCATTTTTTCAAAAGGCAATCAAATTATAATGTATTCTCAAACATCAGAGTGAGTCATAAAAAGATAATGCGAAATAAAAATCCAAGGGATGTAATGTGATCAAGTCTGACCCTTCTCTTTGGAACAAGAATTACGTGAAACATTTAAACATAAAACTATAAGCAAAAAGCTTAGTGAGTTACCCAAAGTATCACATAACCATACGACCCCGCCCAACTAGCATAACGGGCCCCACCCAGCTTCACATATCGGGCCTCGTCCATCATACATAAGGGGCCCCGACCAATTCACATAACGGGCCCTGTCCAACATAGAAAACGGGCCCCGCCCAACATACATGCAAGAGTCACAAAGACAACTAGCATCCTACATAGTATATAGTGAGAAAACTCATCTCACACTCGAATCGAATATACCACAGCTCATACAGACGTGAAACCGGTGATACAACCCACCCATTGAAACACCCAAGCTCTACACTCTAAAACTAGCAATCTGACCAAAAGTCAACCATGTCAAAAAGTCAACGGTCAAAGTCAATGCTGGCTGACCTCTACTTTGTGGCCACCCATTGGATACGTCGTGGCAGCTTCACGACAAAGCAGTCACAACCAGACCAGCAACCACGTTGTGTCAAGCATGTCACTACATCACGACAACTGCACTGGGACAACTTAATGGATTACGCTCTTAACCCCTAATCCCAAGAGCTCTAAAAATCAGATTTGAAACTCCCCAAGGTCTTGATGGATAAAGTTTCCAACTTTATCAATTAAGACACCATGATAAGTCAAGATCTCCAAGTCTAAGTTCTTAATGGTTGCACCAAATGCATGGACACTATACTAAGTCATACAAGACCACATTCCAACCAACACCATTGTCCAGAAACCAAATAATGAATTTAAAGGCTCTGTAGTTCACCCAAACTCCATGGATAAGAAGATTGAGACCAAAAAGCTCATAAAATGACCTAGAACAAGATCTAGTGAAACAATGAGCAATGTTGAGACTTTATACCTCAAAAAGGTAAAAAATGTGATGAAGATGCTAGATCTAAGTTGGAACCAATCTCACAAACCACAAGATGGACTCTTTCTTCCTTCAATCTTCACAAAGATGGCTTCACTCAAAACACACACAAAGAGGCTAAGGTTTGGATGGGTATCAATTTCAAAGGATGGAGGATGTCATATGAGACAACCCTATTAGTTAGTGCCTTTAAATTAGGCATAAATCCCGGAATCTAGGGTTTTGAACCCCGACCGCAACCACGTCGTGGCGAAAGCCTTGCCACATCATCGTGATTTGCGGATGCGCGCTTTTTGAACTGAGCTGCTACGTCGTGGTCATTCCATCATCACGTCGTGGCCAAAGAAAAATGTAGCATCTGAATCCTTGAGGTACTTAATTTTTAAAGTTTTGCATTTGGAGGAGGCTCACGTCGTGAGCCATAGTGGCCACGATGTGAGAATGACTATTGACCGTTTGACCAGCGTTCATGAACCTCACGACATGAGGCATAGGATCTCATGACGTGAGCCAGGTATGATGGCCCAGAACCCTAATTTTTTAGTATAAAATAGAATGAGAGGGCTAGGATTGCCCATCCCCATCCTATCTCACTATCTACCCCCTGAAAAACCCTAATTTTGACCTCTTTGAGTCCTTAAGCCATTATTGGTGATTTTGAAGAGCTTACTTGGAGTTTTTGGTCACTTGAAGTGGAAGAAGGCTCTTGTGGTGTTTCATATTGGCAAGATAGGATCTACCTTTTGGATTTCCTGAGCTTGTGAGAATTTGTAAGTCATAAAGCTCCTATGTTTTTTCCTTAAGCATGATAGATCTAAGCTTTGGAACCTTCCTTTGCATGGTTGGGTGTTTTAACATGCATGAGGTCCATAAACATGGCAACTTTATGGATCATTGGGACATCTTCTATATGAGGGTCCTTGGATCTGAGTTTTGGTGTAGGTTTTGGACTCCAAGCTTAAGTCTTGATCTTAATACCCTTCTTTTGACCTAGATAGTGTTTAAGTCATGCATTGGACATGCATGAACAAAAAGCTATGATTTTTATGGTCCCTAGGGTCGAAGAAGGTATTTTGGAAAGTCCCAATGTATGTCTTAAGGGATTAAGAGCTTAATGCTCAAAGTTGGTCTAAACTGATATCACATCGTGAGAAATGGAACCTCATGACGTGAGCTAGGCGATCATACCGATCTGAGAATTCTGTTGGTGAGTGAAGCTGAGTCGACTCACTGAGTGAGTCCGGGTCGAGTCTATTCTCAAGACGTGAGGGTGAGCTAAAGGACAAAGTTGACCTTTGACCCTAGGCGTTGACTTTTGACCTGAGTTAACTTTTGGTCTACTCCTAGTTTTGAAGGACAGATTTAAGGTTTGTCTTGTGTGATTATCTAGGTGTGGAGTAGCACCGGTATAGCTGTTAGAGAGAACGACAGTAGTTGACTTCCGATCGAGAGGTGAGTCTTTCTTCACAGTAGTCGTGAGTCGAAGGCACCAAGGCCGGCCCAGTAGTTATGTTATAACATGATGATTGTATTTGTGATAATTGTTAGTCATGTCTATATTTGTGTCATGACTCGGTGATTGTTTTTATGATATTATGTGGTAGTAGTAGGGGGTGAAATAGACCCGGTACCCGGTTGAAATAAACCGAAGGGATAGGCCAACACCCAGATATGCTTGGCAGTATTCGGTTGAGATAGACCGAAGGGGTAGGCCAACACCCAGATATGCTTGGTAGCATCCGATTGAAATATACCGAAGGGGTAGGCCATCACCAAGATATGCTCGACATTGTGTTTGTTCAATATGCTTGTGCAATATGTTTGATTGGTATGTGGTATGTTAGGGAAACTCACTAATATTTGTGCTTACAGTTTTTAGTTTTTGTTTCAGGTACTTCTAGTTCGAAGGGGAAGGGCCAGACTTGATCGTACCACATCACTCCATGTTTTTCCACTCTTAGTGACTTTGGGATTTGTACTATGATATTACGATACAATGTGACTCTTTTGAATACTTTGGTATCAGTTTATTATGAATGGAATGATTTTAAAAACAAAATTTTTATCTGTATTATTGGGATGTTACAAGTTGGTATCAGAGCCTTGGTTTGAGGGATTCGGGCATACTCTCGGGCGTGCCTGGACTCAAATCGAGGGTTTGGTAGGTTTTCCACAAAAGAAACATTTAAATCTAAGGATTTTTATAAAAGAAAAGGAGTGTGATGCTTGCAATCGGCCGAGCTTAAGTAAGTTTTCCCAAATTACCCATACAATTTATATGTTTTATGCTATGATATGAATCACATGCTAGATTAGAGGCTAAGGATCTGCTCAGGATTCCATGATAGAATGCTAAGAGAGATGCCTTTATGTGCTTATCTGTATGAGCTTTTAGACTTGCATGCTAGTATTAGATCAGCAACTTGTTAGAATGACCTGCATAGGGTATGTTTTGAGTTTTATTACCTGATGCTCGAATGATCCATGCTTTGTGCTATAGGAAATTTTGCTGGTACTAACTAACCAGTGGATGAATGCGTTGGGTTACATATTATTGTGATTTGATAATTTTAGAAGAATAGGTTTAACGCTATTGCGCTGCCCTTGTTTGAGTCCAACCATTGTAGCGTGGGACCTGTTATTCGAAGAATTATCTAGCACTGGTAGTATGTAACTTTGTTCGTGAGGTAGTTAGGCGGTACTTGTAGAAGTTCCTTCTGCAGCTGATGGCAAAGATATGTGAGGAAATGAGTCCTAGGGAGCCCCTAAGAGATGTTTGGTGCGTAGGACGCCTAGTAGTTGGAGAGTGTATTATTTGGGAAGGGTAACTTGGAGGAGTCGGGGTAGTCCTTGTGGAGGGTATAAATAGGTGTGGAAGGTAGTATTGGGCCCGTACTACTGGATGCACAAGATTTATACCCGATGCTAGGAAGACCACGATGAATCTAGGGAACTCGAGAGTGTGAACCTTCTCGTGTGTATGCTAATTGTTTATGTGGTTATGTTTCAGGATGGTGATGAAACGTCATGGAGCAGGAGGTTCAGGGTCTGGATCTGGTTCGGGCATGGGTTTCGAACCAAGTGATGCGGGTTCACGAGAGTTCATTGCATCTGAGGTTATGAGAGGCATCCTTGATGCGACCCTTGTGATGTCTGGGTCGATCAAGGAGGGTATTGTGGAGTAGATGGAGGATCGTCTTCGGATCTTCAAGGCTAATCTGGCCGCTAGCCAGTCGGGGGCCCGCACACTCTCCTTCAAGGATGTGGGGCACCAGATTTCTTTAGGGTGAAGGACCCCATCGCAGTCAGGAGTTGGATAGCCGACATTGAGTGTGCTCAGATGACGAGCTTCTTCCCTGAGGGGTCGAAGGTCAGGTTTGCTGCAGGATGTTTGAGGGAGGGAGCACGGTATTGGTGGGAGGAGGTCAGATATGCTTTGGGAGCTCCGACCATTGAGGCCATGACCTGTCCAGAATTTGTGACCAGGTTTTTGAGCAGAGTTTGCACCGACTATTGAGGTGCAACAACTAGCCAGGGAGTTCCTTGATATGAGGCAAACAACTGAGACTGTGGCGGAGATCACCGCCAAGTTCAAAGAAAGGTCGTTGTTGGTACCCCCGGTATGCAGCTGATGAGGAGATAAGGAGGACCCGATACCATGATATGCTGAGATCCGACATCAGGGAGTTCGTTAGCTTTTCTGCCTGCCCGATGCTGGATGATATGATAGCCAGGGCGCAGGAGCGAGAGATTGAACTGGAGCACATAGGGAAGAGGAAGGCAGAGACTGGGCATACAGTTGGGGTTTCAGTGAAGAAACCCAAGGGTTTCGACTCTAGGTTAAAGGGCCAGCAGGGTCAGAGCCGCTGTGGAAAATGCGGCAGGGTGCATGACGGGGCTTGCAGGGCGGGTGGTTCAGGCAGCTACAAGTGCGGCAAGTCAGGGCACTTTAACATGGATTGTACTGCTTCTATCACCACTACACACACATCAGACCTGATTTCCTTTCATTGAAATCAGAGGGGCCACAAGAAGGCCAACTTCCCAAGTTTAGCTTCAGGAGGACCAGTTGTGGCACCAGCCCCTGCGACCCTACGGATCACGGATGGCAGCCATGGCGAGGCGAATGCTCCTGTGGTGAGGAGTCGGGCTTTTCAGTTGACCGCCGAGGAGGCGCGAGCTACACCAGATGTGGTGATGTGTATGTCTCTTGTCCTTAACTCTTTATTTATGTTGATTTTGTTGCTTATATATATTATGTATTTCATTTTAGGATCGTTCCTTGTGAACGATATCCCTGCTTTGGTATTATTCGATTCTAGGGCTACTCGATCTTTCGTGTCTCTTGCGCTCAGCAAGATGTTTTCCAGATCTTCGAGTGAGCTGGATCATCCTTTAGATGTTGAGATTACGGATGATCGATCCGTCCAAGCATCCAAGGTTCATTGGGATTGTGTTTTGGGTATGTTTAGCGAGTGGTATCCGATTAACTTGGTTCCCATCCCTCTGCGCAGGAACAAGGTTATAATGGGGATGGACTGGTTGAGTCCCAATGGGGCAATGATTGATTTTGGGAGGTA
Organism: Lactuca virosa; assembly: GCF_052849685.1. Lineage (NCBI taxonomy): Eukaryota > Viridiplantae > Streptophyta > Magnoliopsida > Asterales > Asteraceae > Lactuca > Lactuca virosa. Next base: position 55,388,420 of record NC_136428.1, on the reverse strand, counting down.
GGTGGTACGGGTTCGGAACCCACGTGGGGGAGAGTCGGTGGTCCATGGAGAGGGTGCGCAGCGCGGTCCAGCCCTATGCTCAGCCGCTAGGGCCAGACGCTATCTCCATCAGGGTTGTTTTTGGTTTGTTGCCTATGTTATGGATACCCGGGAGCAATATAGGGTATCGGTTGATGATGTGCCAGTAATGAGGGAGTATCTAGATGTGTTTCCAGGGGATTTACGTGGGGTGCCTCCGGAGAGGCAGGTGGAGATTCGGATTTATTTGGTTCCTAGTGTGGCTCTGATAGCTAAATCACCATATTGATTAGTGTTGAGAGAAAAACTTTGAGACATACTTGAACAAACATTAGAACAAGTATATTGCGGAATAGTTAATCTCGAAGGATCTAAAAGCTCAACAATAATATTTAGAGTTAGATAGTTAGAGAGTTAGTTGCGGAAAAGTAAAGAAATGAAATGACAACAATTGTTATATCAAGAATACACATAAGTTGATTCATAACAAGGAATGCATTCAAGCCAAGTTAATAAGTGAGATCAAACTTAGTGATTAAGTCACAAGAGACTTGCTCCGAAGAGAGATTGTAATCAGTTATATTCTAGTAAGAAGAGATGAGTAATTAGATAGAGAGATATAAAAGATAACTTCAGAGATGTGTATTCAGAATGAATGATCCGTTATGAATACAAGAGAATGAGCTCTATTTATAGAGACTCAAGGAGTTACATTAGATTCACTCTCTAAGAGTAGCCATGCAAGGCACACTGGACAATAGAGAGGATTACAGAAAGACAAAATAAACTAAGTAACAAAGAGTGACTGCGGTTGGCTTTGATGACTTCAGATGCTGAAGAGGGAGCTTGACTGCGGTAGCTTGTTGGTTGCGGTAGCTGAAGTTCAAGAGGGTCACTTTTCATGGTTCAACAATTTCCCCCTAAGTGACCTCTTTAACTTTTGTTCAACTATCAAGTTTAAGAAACTTGATCAGGATCCACCAAAACTTCCTGACATTTTCCAACCAAGTGATTCTCCTTAAAATCTTGAACTTGACTTCGGCAGTTGTATGCTTTGATCTTTCAACTGCGGTTCGGCAGATTTCAAGTTGTTTCCTGGTGAGGCGATTCATGGCAGTCATAGGAATAAAGTATTTGACATTATCGGTCTTCCTTTTGAAAATGACTCCGAGTTCAGGGAAGTTGGTTGCACCTAAGGATCTTTCTTGATAACCTTCGGTAGGCATTGGTGCAGGATCGAGTGGTGGTAGATCAAACTTCTTGGCAATGATGGGGTAAATGTCTGCGTCGATTTTAGCAAAATCACAGACAGTCTCCTTCAAAAACGTACTAGCTCTTTCAAGAGCTATCTTCATCTTCGGGTGTTTCTCCGACTTGTTCTGGAACACCTTGGCTATGAGAAAGATTTCTTCAGGATTCATGCAGGGGAAGTCAGCCTAGGTGCGAACATAGTCGTGTTCCCTTCTAGTGAGAGTGTATTGGATGAAGTCAGCCTTCATGAACTTCCGAGGCTTGTAGTTTTTGACTGCGGATGGTCTGTCGTTAGACCAGATTTTCTCAATGGGAGAGGAATGTTGAGCATAAAAATGGTTAAGTCTCTCGAATTCCATTGGCAGTCTTTTGTGGTCTGGAAGGCTGCGGTCAAAAGGCTCAAATACTGTGAAGTATTTAGCATTTAGGGAGATTGGAATATCCCAGTAGCCATCCGATGGAGGTTCAACATATGTGAGGTATGGCTTGTAGTCATCATCCAGCAGTCTGCGGTGAGGATTGATCCAGGAGTTTATCAAGGATTCATCCATGATAGTGTCAAAACCGCATTCTCTCCATATAAGCTCAGCAAGTTTAGCTGCTTTCCAATCTTTTTTCCTTTGGGTAGTGGCAGGGGAGCCGTTTGAGCTTGGAGAGGACATGTGCTCCACCATATTTTTGAAGTGGGGGGGGGGGGTCTCTGGTTTCTCAGGAGTGATCTCCTTTTGCGGTGGAGTGTTATGAGGTGGAGTATGATGAGATGGTTGCGGTGAGGGTTGTGGTGTAGGAATTTTTTCTGTAATGATGGGGGGAATTTGATGTTGTGAGATGGAGTGATTGGAGTGATGGACTTCTTCTTCACTTCCCCCTCTTGAGGAATGCAACCCAGGAGCTTCCTCAAGCCATTTTCGAAGGCCATCAACTTTGGCAAAGACTTCTTGAAATTGAGCTTTGAGGGCATCTGCCAGTTGTTGAGCAAGTCTCTTGGCTTGCGGTTGTTAAGGCCCTCATACGGTGTTTTATTGAGGCGTTTGCACATAATGCTTCGGTTTTGTACAAAGCATGCGGTTGCTACAACTTCAGCCCAGAAGTAGAGAGGAAGGTGTGCGAAGTTGAGCATGGATCTGGCTGCTTCTACTAGAGTGCGGTTCCTTCTCTCTACTACTCCATTTTGTTGCGGTGTGTAGGGAGCTGAGAAGTTGTGAGTGATGCCCTTGGACACCAAGAAACTGTTGAGGAGATGATTAGTAAACTCGGTTCCATTATCACTGCGGATACGTCTAACTGGCAGCTTGATTTGAAGTTTTATTTCCTTGATGAAGTTGATGAGAATCTGCGGTGTTTCTGACTTGAGTCTTAGGAAGAAAAGCCATGTGAAGCGTGTGAAGTCATCTACTATAAACAGTATGTATTTCTTGTGATGGAGACTGGCTACGGTGGATGGACCGCAGAGATCAATGTGAAGGAGCTCTAGTGGTTCAGAAATTGAAGAGTCAATCACCATGGGGTGACTTGCTTTGGATTGCTTCCGACATTCACATGCAGGATAGAGAGTATCATTACTGAACTTGAGAATAGGGAGTCCTCTGACTAGTTCTCCAGTGACCAAATTGTTGATGTATCTGAAGTTGAGATGAGCTAGCTTGCGGTGCCATAGCCAGCTGACTTCGGATACTGCTTTGGATAGGAAACATAACTGCAGTTTGCCTATGACCAGAGAGACATCCAGAGGATACATAGTACCTTCGGATCGAGATTTGATCAAACATGTGCTTCTATCACTTGTCATTACATAACAAAATTGATCATCAAATTCAACTCGATGGCCTGCCTTACATAGTTGGCCAACACTGATGAGATTGTGTTTAAGGCTTTCTACATAAGCAACCTTTTGAATAGAGAAGTTCCCCGTAGTGAGAACACCATAACCTCGGATGACCCCATTTGCATTGTTGTCGAATGTAACATTTCCACCGTTGCAAATTGGCCTGAAATCCCGAAGGTATTCTAACCTTTCGGTCATGTGCAAGGAGCAGGCACTGTCGATTAACCATTCTTCTTCTTGTTCCTCCTTGCACAAAGCCTGAGAATTACACGGTTAGTTTAGGCATCCAAACTAGTTTGGAGCCTGGGACAACAGATGAGTTTCTAAATGATGCATGGACCGAGGTTGCAGGGACAGGTTTCTTGTCAACTTTTAATCCTAGTCCTGGGTGTTTGTGTAGTTTTGGAGTGTTGTGTATTTTTGAAAAGTTACGAGGTTTCTGACTCCAACTAGATTTGATATGAGATGAATCTTTTTGGCAACTACACTCACATTTGCAGGTTGAGATTTTGTCTTTTGTTCTGAAACCACGTTTGGTCAGCGGTCTAAAGGATGGGTTGGGCTTGTGACCGGTCCGAGGTTGAAAAGATCTGACATGAGTGTTGTTTGGTTTCAGAAAAGTTTGTTTTGAAAAAGGTTTAGCATGTGTAGATCTTTGTGTCCTTTTTGTTGGATTTGGTAGAATACCCTTCCACTTGTTAAAATTTTGATGTGACTTTAAAAGTGTTGGAGTGGGTAAGATACCTTTCCATTTTGGATCATCTGAGAAATAAACTTGAAAACCATTGTTTCGAAAAGACTTTACACCTTTTTGGGTTGTGTCATATGAAATAGGAATGACTGTTGAAACTGTACATTCCTTTTTGTATGTTTTCTTGATGGGAGAGTTTTTCGAAAAATAGTGCGAGAAAACAAATTTTTCTGGACTTTTGGACTTTGGAAGTCTGACATGCTTCTTGTTTTTCGAAAAGGTTTGTCTATTTGTGCCTCGGGAGCGAATTTCCTCTTTGAAAGCCTTTTTTGCTAAAGTTTTTGGAGAACCGCAGTCCTTGATGTTTAACTGCGGTTTCCTGGAATTCTTAGAAATTTTTTGAAAACGTGGGCTTGAGTCATCCGAACTTGAAGACTCAGGGGTCTGAGAGCATTGACCTACTTCAAAGTTTTCTATGGGTAATTCATGATGAATTGGCTGAAGAGTCACAGTTCCTTTTACTGAGGACTGCGGTAGAGATGATTTGACTACCGCAGAGTAAGTCTGATTCGGGACTTCAGTGGGACTTTTGTGGGACTTTTGACTACAGTGTGAGACACTACGGTCTGAGGGCAGAGATGGGAAGTATTTCGAGACTTCGGGGCCCTCAATGACAATTTCTTCATCAACTACGGATGAGGTTTGAGAGTTTGGGTAAATGGTGCCACAGATAGGAATTTGATCACTTGTGTGACCCGAAACCTCAGGCACAATTTCCTCAATGACACAATTATTGCTTAGATTATGCAGTCTACCGAAGTGAGTTTTGATGTCTTCGGGAAAGGTCTTGTCATTGACTGGGAAATGAAATTCTCGGTCTGGAGGGACATACAGTCTGTCTTTGTTGAACCGGGGTGAGGAATCCATTGCGGTAGGATATCCATTTGACCAACCCCAATTGTATGTATTGTCCACGGTTCCATTGTTTACCAAATTTTCAATAGCTTCAGTTTCATTGAACAATTTTTCAATTAAGAGATTTAAGCGTATAATTTCACTCTGAGCTAAATCTCTCTGGTTCAAAGCTATCTCTAATTGTGTTTCACTCAACATTCTTGCATCTTTTTCTAACTCTAAGTCCTTTTCTAACATAGCCATTTTGAGTCTTTTGTTATCCAGTCGTCCTCTCACATGGAACATCTCTTGGGACGCAATGTTCTTCTCATCTAAGGCTTTGTTATAGTCTGTAAGGACGGCAACACACGTGTCATTAAGATCATCTATGTAAGGTTGGCAGTCATGCATGCTATAGTTTAGAGTTTGGATCATGAGTTTTACCTGTTCGACGATGCTTAGAGTTCCATCCTTTGCCATGTAGCAGTAGTTTTTGTCCAGCTTTGTAGACCCATCATCATCTGCAGTTGCCAGCATGCAAATTTTCCCTTTTCCTTTGACACTGTTGATGGCTTCATCTTCGTCTCTGGATGACCAAACTTGATGGTCTATTTTGACATGGGCTACGTATGCCCTTGCCTTTTCTTTATCTTCCAACTCTTGAGCCATTCTAAGGTACAATGCTCTGTCTTTTACTACATTGGCCTTACAATCTCTTGCAAAGTGATTCTCTTTTTTGCATTTGTGACAAATCACAACATCAGTCTTGTCTTCAGAGATAGTACCGGAGTCAGTGGTTTGAGTGGATTGCGGTGCTTCCTTCGGTTGTGTATTTTGAGATTGCGGTGGTGGATGAGAACTTTTGGGATATCGAGGATGGTTATTCTGCGGGTTGAAGCTACGATTGAATGGAGGTTTGTTGAACTGTTGATTCTTGCGGAAGGAGGGAGGTGGTAGACGGTTGAACTGTTGACTAACCAGAGCAATAGCCTTCTGAAATTCTTCTTCATCATCATACTCTGAATCAGCTTCGTACGACTGCGGTGGAGTGTCATACGAGGGAGAGTAAGATTGATTATGTGGAGCTTGTGCTATAAGAGCAAGTGGTCCTCCAAAGTCAGCACAGTCTTTGAGTACGGTGGATTCTTGTGCTTGTAGTTCTCCATAGAGCTTGTAGAGTGACAAAGAATGAATCTTTCTATCGCCTTGGACTATCATCTTAGCCGTAGTCCAATGTCTTCCCAAACCATTAAGAAACTGAAGATTTGTTTCATGGTTACTGCGGATGGTGCCCGCATTGGATAACTTGGTGACTATCAGGTTGAACCTTTTGAAGGAGTCTTCCAAGCTTTCGCCAGTATGAGCTTTGAAGTTGTTGAACTCATTGAGTGCGGTAGTAAGCTTCTTGTCTTGTGCTTGTTCTGAGCCTTCGTACAAATTCTTGAGAACTTCCCAGATCTCTTTTGCTGATTTGCAATTTATGATAATATCGAAGTTGCCAGGAGCAACTCCACAGGAGATTTCATAAAAAGCAACAACATCATTTTCCATTTTATCGAGAGCATCCTTGGTGGGACGGTTCATGACTGGTTGACCTCCTCCTAGTCTGGTTGTAGTGCCGTCAGTTTGGACTGGTGTAAGGACTGGGACATGTGGTCCTTCTTCTACGGATCGTCATACATCTCTACCAAGTCTCCTTAAGTATCTTTCCATTCTTTGGGACCAGTGATGATATTCATTTGCTACCAGTATTGGGGCTCGATTAGAACCACCAACACTGTTGGAAACATTCAAAGATAACGATTGTGCCATTTTTTGATTTTTTTTTTGTTTTAAGAAATGAGCTTCAGTGGTATAGAAGGCCCTTTGAAAATCAGAGTTCCTTTTTCAAAAAGCAACCACTATGGCTCTGATACCAATTGTTGAGAGAAAAACTTTGAGACACTTGAACAAACGTTAGAACAAGTATATTGCGGAATAGTTAATCTCGAAGGATCTAAAAGCTCAACAATAATATTTAGAGTTAGATAGTTAGAGAGTTAGTTGCGGAAAAGTAAAGAAATGAAATGACAACAATTGTTATATCAAGAATACACATAAGTTGATTCATAACAAGGAATGCATTCAAGCCAAGTTAATAAGTGAGATCAAACTTAGTGATTAAGTCACAAGAGACTTGCTCCGAAAAGAGATTGTAATAAGTTATATTCTAGTAAGAAGAGATTAGTAATTAGATAGAGAGATAGAAAAGATAACTTCAGAGATGTGTATTCAGAATGAATGATCCGTTATAGATACAAGAGAATGAACTCTATTTATAGAGACTCAAGGAGTTACATTAGATTCACTCTCTAAGAGTAGCCATGCAAGGCATACTGGATAATAGAGAGGATTACAGAAAGACAAAATAAACTAAGTAACAAAGAGTGACTGCGGTTGGCTTTGATGACTTCGGATGCTGAAGAGGGAGCTTGACTGCGGTAGCTTGTTGGCTGCGGTAGCTGAAGTTCAAGAGGGTCACTTTTCATGATTCAACAATTAGCTCCACCAAAGATCCAGGAGTTGTCTAGACAACTGCATGAGTTGTTAGACAAGGGATTCATCTGACAGAGTAGTTCGCCTTAGGGTGCACCGATCCTGTTTGTGAAGAAGATGGACGGGTCGCATCGGATGTGTATTGACTACTGGGAGTTGAATAAGCTAACGGTAAAGAACCGTTACCCACTCCTTAGGATTGATGACTTGTTTGACCAACTTTAGGGTGCGTCTTGGTTTTCCAATATTGATCTACATTCGGGTTACCATCAGATGAGGGTCATGGAGGACGATGTTCAGAAGACGGATTTTCAGACTCGCTATGGTCATTACGAGTTCGTGGTGATGCCTTTTGGGCTCACCAATGCTCCAGCCAAGTTCATGGACCTCATGAACCGCGTGTGCAGACCAATGTTGGATCGGTATGTGATTGTGTTTATTGATGACATCCTGGTCTATTCCAAGACCCAGGATCAGCATGAAGAGCACTTGCGAGAGGTGTTGGAGACCCTGAGTAGGGAAATGCTGTATGCGAAGTTCTCCGAGTACGAGTTCTGGTTGTGCGAGGTGCAGTTTTTGGGGCACCTTGTCAACTAGAATGGTATTCTGGTCGATCCGGCCAATGTAGAGGCCGTGATGTGGTGGGAAGTTCTGAGGTGTCCATCTGAGATTCAGAGTTTCCTTGCTTTAGTTGGTTACTATAAGAAATTTATTCAGGATTTCTCCAAGGTAGTGGTTCCCCTGATCCAGCTGACGAAGAAGGCTGTCACTTTTCGTTGGGGGCCTGAGTAGTAGGCAACATTTGAGACACTAAGATTGAAATTATGTGAGGCGCCGATTTTGACCCTACTAGAGGGTGTTGAGGATTTTGTGGACTACTGTGACGCGTCCATCACGGGATTGAGCGCGGTCTGGATACAGATGAGTCATGTTATTGCTTACGCCTCGAGGCAGCTGAAGCCTCATGAGGCGAATTACCCGACGCACGATTTGGAGCTGGGGGCTGTGGTTTTTGCCCTCAAGATTTGGCGACATTACCTATATGGCATCCGCTGTACTATCGACACGGATCACAAGAGCCCGAGGTATTTGATGGACCAGCCGAATATGAACATGAGGCATCATCGGTAGTTTGATGTGGTGAAAGATTATAATTGCGAGATCCTTTATCATCCGGGGAAGGCCAATGTGGTGGACGATGCTCTTAGCCGCAAGGCAGTCGCGACTCTGATCAGGGATATCTGTCTGAGGATGACAATGTTACTCTGCTTCTAGAGCGGATTCGGGAGGCACAGAGTGAGGCTATAAAGGAGGAGCACCATAAGAGTGATCGCATTATGGGTCAGGTGGCTTCCTTCGATTATGATACCCGAGGTTTATTGACTCTCCATCGGAGAGTGTGGGTTCCTTACTGTGGTGGTGTGCGTTAGGTTCTGATGGAGGAGGCGCACAAATCAAGATTATCCATTCATCTCGGGGCGACAAAGATGTATAGGGATCTTTGTCCTGATTATTGGTGGCCCTGCATGAAGTGGGATGTGGCTTGGTACGTGGAGAGGTGCTTGAGTTGTAGGAAAGTCAAGGCCAAGCATCAGCGCCCCTACGACAAGATGTAACCGTTGGATATTCCCATGTGGAAATGGGAAGAGATTACCATGGATTTCATTACGAAGTTGCCTCGTACTGCGTGTGGTGTAGATTCGATTTGGGTCATCGTGGATCGATTGACCAAGAGAGCACACTTTATCTAGATCCATGAGAGTATCTCTGTGGAGTAGCTGGCCGAGGTATACATCAGGGAGGTCATAGCACGACATGGAGTGCCGGTTTTTGTGGTTTCTAACAGGGTTGTCCGGTTTACTTCCAAATTTTGTAAGAGATTTCACGACGAGTTGGGTAATCATTTGCATTTCAACTCAACCTTTCACCCGCAGACGGATGGTCAGAGTGAGCGGACCATCCAGACATTGGAGGATATGTTACGGGCGTGTGCTCTAGATTTTGGTGGTAGCTGGGATACCTATCTTCCGTTGGCGGAGTTTTCATATAATAATAGCTACCACGCCAATGTTGATCGACCTCCTTTTGAGATGCTCTATGGGAGGAAATGCAGGACCCTGATATGCTTGGGCGAGGTCGGACAACGAGTTGTGGGGAGTACCGAGGCGGTACTTAATACGATTGAGCTGATTTAGCAGGTCCGTAGCAGACTTCAGACAGCTCAGAGTCAGTAGAAAAGCTATGCCGACAAGCGCCGATTAGACTTGGAGTTTCAGGTTGGGGATATGGTTCTCCTGAAGGTGTCGCCTTGGAAAGGTGTCATCCGATCCAGGAAGCGGGGCAAGCTGGGCCCCAGGTATATCGGTCCTTTCAGGGTTATAGCCCAGGTGGGAAGGGTAGCGTATTGATTGGATCTTCCAGAGGAGCTTAGTCAGATTCACAGTACTTTTCATGTCTCGCAGCTGCGAAAATGTTTGGTTGGCGATTCCGCAGTGGTTCCATTGGAGGACATTCAGGTGGATGAACGCCTCAACTACATTGAGAGACCTATAGCGATCCTTGTAAGGATGACGATAACCTTGAGGAACAAGGTGGTTGAGTTGGTTAAGGTGCAGTGGCAGCACCGCAAGGGATCAGAATGGACGTGGGAGTCGGAGGACGAGATGAGGAAGTATTACCCAAATTTATTCGTAGCAGCAGATTTCGAGGATGAAGTCTGATTCAATTGGGGGAGATTTGTAGCATCCGAATCCTCGAGGTATTTAATTTTTAAAGTTTTTCATTTGGAGGAGGCTCACGTTGTGAGCTATAGTGGCCACGACGTGAGAATGACCATTGACTATTTGACCCACGTTCATAGGATCTCACGATGTAAGGCATAGGATCTCACAACGTGAGCCAAGTCTAATGGCCCAAAACCCTAATTATCGAGTATAAAATGGAATGAGAGGGCTAGGATCATCCATCCTCAGCCTCTCTCACTCTCTAGCCCATGAAAACCCTAATTTCGACCTCTTTGAGTCCTTGAGCCATTGTTGGTGATTTTGAAGAGATTACTTGGAGTTTTGGTCACTTGAAGTGGAAGAAGGCTCTTCTAGTGTTTTATCTTGGCAGGATAGGCTCTACCTTTTGTAATTCCTGAGCTTGTGAGCATTTGTAAGTCATAAAGCTCCTATCTTTTTGCCTTAAGCATGCTTGATCTAAGCTTTGGAACCTTCCTTTGCATGGTTGAGTGTTTTAACATGCATGAGGTCCATAAAGTTGGCAACTTTATGGATCATTGGGACATCTTATGTATGAGGGTCCTTGGATCTGAGTTTTGGACACCAAACTTGAGTCTTGATCTTAATACCCTTCGTTTGACCTAGATAGTGTTTAAGTCATGTATTGGACGTGCATGACTGAAAAGCTGCGATTTTTATGGTCCTTAGGGTAGAAGAAGGTATTCTAGAAAGTCCCATTGTATGTCTTAACGGATTAAGAGATTAATGCTCAAAGTTGGTCTGAACTGATACACGTAGTGAGAAATGGAACCTGACGACGTGAGCCAGGCGATTGTCCCGATCTGAGAATTATGTTGGCGAATGAAGCTGAGTCGACTCACTAAGTGAGTTCGGGTCGAGTCTGTTCTCACGACGTGAGCCTTAGTCGCCACGACGTGAGGGTCAGCTAAAGGAGAAAGTTGACCTATGACCCTAGGCGTTGACTTTTGACATGAGTTGACCTTTGGTCAACTGCCGGTTTTGAAGTACAGATCTAAGGTTTGTCTTGTGTGATTATGTAGGTGTGGAGTAGCACCAGTGTAGCTGTTAGAGAGAATGACAGTAGTTGACTTCCGATCGAGAGGTGAGTCTTCCTTTGTAGTAGTCATGGGTCGAAGGCACCAAGGTCGGCCCACTAGTTATGTTATAACATGATGATTTTGTTTGTGATCATTTTCAGTCATGTCTATATTTGTGTGATGACTCGATGATTGTTTTTATGATATTATGTGGTAGTAGTAGGGTTGAAATAGACCCGGTACCCGGTTGAAATAAACCGAAAGGGGTAGGCCAACACCCAGATATGCTTGGTAGTATCCGGTTGAAATAGACCGAAGGGGTAGGCCAGCACCCAGATATACTTGACACTATGTTTGTTTAGTGTGCTTGTGCAATATGTTTGATTAGTATGTGGTATGTTGGGGGAACTCACTAAGCTTTGTGCTTACAGTTTTCAGGTTCTGTTTCAGGTACTTCTAGTTTGAAGGGAAGGACCCAACTTGATCGCACAATGTCACTCCATGTTTTTCCGCACTTAGTGACTTTGGGATTTGTACTCTGATATTACAATACAATGTGACTCTTTTGAATACTTTGGTATCAGTTTCTTATGAATGGAATGATTTTAAAAACAAAATTTTTATCTATATTTTTAGGACGTTACAAAAAATCCTAAAAAAAGTTAGATTTAAAAGAATTAAACCCAGAAAAAAAAATCATACCTGAATGAGGATGTTACATCACGACTTCTTCAACTTGTAGAGAAATTAAGAAGAAGTAAATCTCCTAATGTTGAATCCCGAATAGGTGGAATAATGCTTATTAAGCTTAGCATTATAAGATCGAGGGTTGCTTAAACCATCTTGCTTAATGGATCTAACCTTCATATATGTGGGATTGGCGTTCCATCTGTTTTCCTTTTGTAGTCACGTCCCCAAAGATGTTAATAATGTATTTGCCTTTTGTCAAGTGGCGTCTTAAATTTGGAGAATGGTCTTTAGGTGTTGGGGAAACAAGATCAATGTCCAAGTAGGTGTAGATCACCTCATAAATGTTGGTGATTTTAGTGTTATCAACATATTTTGGTGTAATTATTATTAATAATGAGATAGATCGAGCTCCATTTACTAACCGAGCTAGGTGGTGCGGGGTGCACACTCGGAGTGATAAATGTGAACTCGGGAATACAGGGGTTCGGGGGTAGTGCCCCTCGGTGTGTTGGAATTAAAAATGATCGATAGATTCTATATTATATGATGAAGTATGTAATGAATCAATGACTTGGAATGATAATGATTGAAAAGAGTTGGATCTTCATTCACTTAGCATTAGAACAATTCGTTTACAAGTTCGGAACTATTCTTTCAATGCTAGGAAAAAACTACTGAAAAAGACAACTACAGTACGCTATTTATAGACATAAAACATACCGATTCCGAAAATAGACATGCCCATTTCGGAATCGGAACTAGAAAAAATTATGAAAACAGCTACTTTGACACAACATCAATAATGAGTTAACAATCTCCCCCTTTGTGTCAAATCGGAATGATGCAATATTTATTGCTTTTGATCTTCAAAAATCTTTGCCATAATCTTCAGAATGGATCCCCGGACAGAATGATACCAGCAGATCATATCGAAAATACATTTGACATCGGGAGCAGAATTGGATTTGTTTGCTTTAGCTGAAGATAAGATCGTTTTCAGAGCATTTGTAGAGTACAAAGTGTTTATCCCTCAGAAAGAAGATTCATTTCTTAATCACTTCTCCTTCCTTCCTCTTGTAGAGAAAGCTCCAACATTTCTTGTTAATCAATCCTCCCTTCAGATTTTCAATGTTTTGGGGTTGATCTACAGGCTTCAATGTAGGTTTTCTTTTTATAACTGAAGCAATTTCTACATCCATCTTCGCCATCTCCAGGATATAACATTTGATCATCCTCCTCAAATGTTCATAAATTGGCTCGAACTTCTTCATATCCTTTGCAACAATGTAGAATAACGAAATCTAATCATATGGGTTCATAAATGGCAGATCAGCCAATGTGAACTCATGAAGAATATGATTATGACCTCAGAATCCTTTGAATTGAATGTTCATAAAGTATTTTGTTTGAACAGGTAGTACAACCTTCAGAGCCACGATTTTGTTCAGACTCCAATAATCGTACTGAGGTTTCGCTTATTTCAGATAAAATGAGAAGAGCTTTATGTTTGTTGCATTGTTGGAGATTGAGGATGTTTCTATCTTCTCAAAACATTTGAAGAGAAAGGCCCTTGGTGTGATCGGGAAATCGAGCTGACACTCAATTTCATTCTTGATGTCAAAAGAGGTTTTTGGTTCCAACCAAAAAGTGTTTGGCTCATCAATATCTTCCTTCTGCATTCGTTTAAGAGATCAGGCGGAAATAAAGCCTTCTTATTCTCAAGAATCATTTTTGAAATCCTGGCTTCGGCCTCTTCAGCATCTAGCTTTTGCCTGAGGGCATTGAGTTCATCAAGTTCCTTATCTCTCTTATCTCTGTCATCTTTTTCTTTCTGAGTCAACATAGGATCTTCCTCAGTAACTTTTTCCGAATTGATGTTGACTCTGCCCTTTCTAGATATTGAGGATACATGGTCCTTCCGACCAGTCTTAACCTCCTTGATATTCTTAAAATTTTCTTCCAGAGTTCTCTCTTCCAACTTGATTGAATCAACATCACTGGTTTTCTTCATGAAGCCCGTCTGATATGGATTTTCAATGTTTACCTCTGGTTCCTCCCTTGTTGCGAAGAAGTTGTGCTTCTCGTAACAATTTTAATCTTGTTAAGTCTCTTAAACACTGGCTTAAGCTTCTCACTAAGAATCTGACCAATATAGTCAGTAAACGGAGCATCTCGTGATTCAAGGATATGTAGCAATCGTTGGTTTATTTCGAAGTTGCGTCCTTGAACCAAAAGTTTTTTCTTCTTCAAGCTTCGCAATATTGAGTGATGCGTTCTTCAAATTTTCTTGCAACACTTTTGTTTTCTGAATTTTCTCAGCCAATGCATCCATAATTTTATTCTCATCCGCCAAATCATTCTATAATCTGAGAATTCTTTCAGAGAAGGATGTATGAAGATCAGCATTGTCTTTTTGAATTCCGAATCGGAGGGTAGAAAGAGCTTTTTTTTTTGTTTGTAAAGAAGTCTGAAAACCTTCAATTACCTTGTTCATATCAGCCGTATATTTATCAGAGGAGGTTCTGAAATCAGACATGAACTCTTGGATTTCATTTATTAGCTTATTGACTTTCTCCGTGGCTTATGTAATTTTCCGTTCTGAAGATTGAGCAATTTTTATTGTTTCTTCAAGAACCTTAGCATTTGTTGACGTTAGTATTTCCACTGTTGCTCTATGAGTCGTCAACAAATTTCACCATTTTATGGAAGAAAAGGCATCCGTGTGCTAAAAAATGGAGTCAAGATTTTTATTCAATTTCTTGAATTGACCTTTAGTCATGGGGGCATCATCATTATCACTATCGGTATGGATGGTAAATGTGTGGAAGGCAAAATCGTCAAGTGGTTCTTGATCATCTCCAAACAAAATATCAGCATCCTTATGCAATGGTGGTGGAAAAGAGGAAGATGGTTCCGATGACACACCAATATTGGCATTTGGCCCCACATCAGATGTGTTACCAGGGATGCCTGAAGTCCTAATCTCCTCCGAAATGGATTTGATAATAGGAACTTCTGGTGGAGTTGTGACAGTGGTTGTTGTAGGAACGGTTGAAACTGTGAAAATTGGAGTTGAAAATGGGATTGAAATCTGAGGTTGAAAAGTTTTAGCAGAACTCATCATTGGTAGTGAAGGAATGGAGGATATCGGAATGGAAGTTGTAAGCGGTGAGGTTGACATGGGTAAAGTTGGTGGATTGAATGGAGGTGGAGGAGGAGGAGTGGTGAGATTCAGAAATGGTTCCTTCATAATAGTTTAAAAAATATCAGATTCCGGAATGTAAGACGATGGAGGAGAAGATACCTTCGGAAATGTTTCGATAGTGGGTGGTTCTGAAGTATGAGCAGTATCTTCTTCATCATTTTGAAAATGTTATCCGCCTGAACTTATGTTACAGTTCTTTCTTTGGAGTCCTCTTCTATCACCGGAGATGGAGACCTTGGCTTCGGAACAAATTTCTTCGATTTCTTAGTACCATTTTCTCCGATTGAAGGAGTAGCCTTTGGTTTCCGTTTTCCACCTCATTTCGGTAAATCACCTGCATCAGTAATCTTCTTTAATTCAGTAGGTATCGGACGAACACCAGATGAGGGAAATTTCCGATAAGCCCCAATGATAGAATTGTTCACAGAAACTTTTTCCAACAAATCTTCCGGAATGGATCCAACAAATTCAAAATTGCGAGGATCCGTCATAACAAAAGTGGTTGTCGGAAGCGTTGGAATATCAGCATTTAGAGAATCTACCATTTGAGGAACCTGGTAGTGAAGAAGAGTGCGTTTGACAATAATTGACTAGAACCGAGCACATGAAATTTTTGTATGACGAGTGGTGGAGCTCGTGCTTTGAACAAATTGAGACCAAATTACACATCCAAAATCCATGTTTATACCAGTGTATAACCCATATATCAATGTGTAAAACATTTTGCTCGCACTATCAGTGCCCGAAACCCTCTTTGATAGACTTTTGAACAAGAGGGTGAATAAGCCGTTTCAGATAGGAGGCAAGAAGGATTTCTTGAATTTTGATGGTAATGAAATGTCACCTGTATAACCCATTTGATAGAACATCTCGATCATACTTGTTGCCGGAATGGACCCAGGATCAACACCAACGTCAGGTGTAACAAGCCCTAGAAGTTTGCATAAATTGGCTTTCGAGATGGAAGTTTTGTTGTTGGAAACTTCAAAGTTCATGATTTCTTTTTTTTGTTGTAAATTGTTAATGAATAGGCTTTGGGTAAATGAACAAGAGGAATGTCTTCATGAAAAGTCATCGTCTACATCAATGGCGAAAATCTCAAACACTCGATTAAAGGCTTAATCAGAGCATTATAGCGAGATGCGTCAAGGTCGACTTTGAGATTTTGATTTGGCTTGACATTCAACATAATCACTGATGTTGATTGATCCGCAAAAGAAATATTCTCATAGGTAGCCATTGATACTTATGAAGAAGAAGATGAATAGTAGAGAACGTTTTGCGTGTTGAAACTTGAAAATATTTGTAGTAAGGGATAATGAACCGATGAGATAAGTTATCTATCAAAGATATTGAGTGGAGAGATAAACTGTCGTTTCACGTTGCCATAGCACCGAAAAATTAGCCAATGGAATTTTGTCAGCTCATCATTCTGCTGTCAGTGACCGTTATAACATACACGCTGATGTCAGAGAAATTTAAAAGTCGCGCCATGATTTGAATTTTCCATTCCATGACAAGGTCTTTTCGGAATCACCATTTTTCGGAATCATCGATCTACCCTACAGCTTTGCAAAAGCTAGAATAGTATCCATTGGAATTACGACCAAGATCCGATGTTCAGAAAGTAAATAACCAATCGTAACCGAAACCAGATTTTGTAAAATCAAAAGGATTTTAGTGCAAGAGTGTGCGAAAGAAATAGAATTAATCAAATGTAATGTGTGGGATTTGTGATATCAAACATGTTTGATATGAAAAGCAGGTGGATCCCAAGAAGTGATCTCTTCCTTCTGAGTCAAGAGAGACTCTGAAGTGCTTGTGTGGTGTCCCGTTGAATTACGATTATCAGTTTGTTGAGAAACTATGAAAGGCTTCTTTTATAAGGCTTAATGGGTGGTTTCATCTTCAAACAAATTCCGAAACTTAACATAAGGATGAAGATCTGAAAGAAGTACTTGTTTGACCAGTGTAGCCATAAAAACAAGTATGCTTTGGATATTCTTTAAAGTAACTTGGTGATTCAGAGAAATGTTCATTCGGAAATCTCATTTTAAAAAAAGAGGAAAAAAACCTGGATCTTATCGGGAAGAAATGACTTGGGATAAGAACATTTGATTAAGACCATTCAAAGGACAAATGAGATTTTGAACATTCAAAGGTACAAACCAAAATGGTTTTATTCGTCAATTTAGTAGGTAAAATATCTAGAATAATAAATTGTTCACCGTCAATTCGGTAATTACAAACTAGAACAAAAAAAATGTTCACCCTCAATTCAGAAAAGGGAATCGTATTTTGGGTTTCACTCGAAATCATGGTAATAACGATTTCAAGATCATAAACACAGATCTTGTGTAACCTAAACCTCAGTGGTAAAACCTTAAAGTCTTAAGGGTTACGATACATAATAATAGAGTGGGAGTTGAATGGTTGGGAGTTTCACGAAAATCATTTTAACAATGATTTTGCGATCACTAATAAGAGTTTTGTAGCCCTATATCGAAACTGGTTTTGTTCTGATAGTCAAGGGACTACATGGAAGTCGTGATAAGACATGGTATAAAGAAGTTATGATGCCAACCGTCAATTCCTTTTTGCAGTCTAATGTTCACGAATGAATTTATCATTAATTTCTTGAAAATAAAATGTTTTTGATGTTTTTGATTTTTCAGAATACTGAAATAAAGAAAATATTTTTGAGATTTTTGAATTTCTGAAAATGAAAATATAGAAACGAATAAAATATTTTTGGAATTTTGTTTTTCTAAAAAGACTTACAAAGATGGTAGATTCCGAAATCAAAATGAACAGTTACTTCAGACCTACCCCAAAGATCGGAACAAGTCGGAAGTGAACACTTGAATCTGATAGCTTCTAAATATCGGAACCATTCGGAAGTCTACAGTAACATTTATGATTACGATGTTTTTTTCAGAACTGAGTCATCTTCAATCATTCCCAAACCTTGTAAAATTCCGATTGAATGATACTTCTGGTAAGGCTTTCGTGAAGATATCTGCTAACTGATTTAAGGATCGGACATAGTGAACTTCCACATTCCCATCATCAACATGGTCCTTTATAAAGTGGTATCGAAGTGCAATGTGTTTTGTCTTGGAATGTTGCACTGTATTGTGACAGATTCGAATTGCACTTTCGGAATCACAGTACAAAGGAATTCGTTTCATATTGATTTTGTAGTCTCTTAATTGATTCTAAGTCCATACCACTTGATATGTGCATGATGCCGCTGCAATATATTATGCTTCAGCTGTGGATAAGGACACCCATGTTTGCTTTTTGGACTGCCAACTAATAAGCTTTCCATTCAGAAATTGACATCCCCCTGATGTGCTTTTTCGATCAAGGCCACAACCACCTAGGTCAGCATTCGAATAAGCTTGCACAAAGAATCCCAAATTTGATGGATTCCATAAACCTAGTGAAGATGTTCTTTTTAGATATCAGAATATGTTCTTTACATCCATCATATGTGGTTCTCGAGGATTCGCTTGAAACCTAAAGGACTGTGCTACTATCAATTCAAGTTTATACCAATCATTGTTATGGGATTAGACACCATTCCAATAGTCTCCCACTTGGATAAGTCGAATAACTATAACTGCCAGTATAACTACCAAATTGATCAGCAAATTGTAGCTACTAAAAGCCGTTGTCAAACTCTGACCCAATCAGTGACGTGTCCTTAGATAAATGATCAAATATTCCTCCGTTCTACAAGATATTGTATAGACATGAGACATGGATTATAATCAATCTCTTTGTCTAAGATTTGTTTCCCGATTTCTGATTTATGATGACTGAAATCAGACTACTAATTAAACACATCAATTTAGTCCAGGCTTGCCCAAGCGCTTTAGATGTCATCATCAAATCATCGAGGGGCCCACATATATCGCTTTTCCCGTTAGGGCAAAAGGAACGGATAAACTTCGACTTATATGCTTGCACTATTTACTCATCAAATCATGCACAACAATACGTTTTATAACATCAAGTTACTGATGCGTTTACATATTATCAATGCACAACTGACTCATAAACAACAACTCATATATCTCCGTTTTAATAATATAGGATATTATCATCTCAAAATTACTCATGATAAAATCCCTAAAGCAATTCTCTGAGTGTGGGTTTATCCAATACTTAAAATCCCCATTTCCAAGTACTCATGAACATTGTAGCAAAACCATTGCTATGTCTAATCTCCATAGACAATCTACAATTCAATTCATGACAGTCTTAATTTGCTACTTACTTCCAAAAGTACGAGCAACTGTGGATGTTTGAATAATCCGATTATTCGAGAATTAAAACATGCGAAGTGAAACACAATAATAACCTAATTAAATATGGTCTAAAACTATTGAATATAAATAAAATTCTTATTATTTAATCACCATATTAATTAGACTTTATTAATTGTATAATGTTTTGATTAATCAAATAAACACTTAAATTAACCATCAGTCATGTCATGTTATAAACATGCATACTATGTCTCTCTATGGTCCTTCCTTTGTGAACAGATCAATTGGACACTATTCCAATGATGATCATTTCACAATTCCAAATTCTTGTTACACTACCAAATGTGTTAGAGCTCAACCTTACATGCATTGTCCTTTTGTGATGACGTGGCGTCAAAGTCACCAAGACTTAGCCAACGATGTCACAAAATGCTCCATTGAAACTTTATTACTTAAAACAATTTCATGGTAACGAAGTATCAAACTCAAGGTATACTCCTTGAACACCTTCCTTGCATTAAAGTTTCTAACTCACATGTAGACTCAATAACCAACTCCCACAATGGAAACATTTCCATATTTTCATATGACCATCAATTCTGAACAAGAATCACCTCCACCCAGAATTATGTCAATATGGTCTGTCCAAATTAATACTATACTTCCAACTATCCACAAACAACCAATCTTTTGGTAAACCTCATACTATTCTTGGCAATTGTTTAACAACTTTAGTCACATCTCGTTCTAGTCTCTTTTCCCTCTCAACGCCCTAGGCATTTTTGGAAAAATCAGAACAAGTGAATATTATAGCATATGTAATCAATCCTATATCGGAATCATATGGGACTTGATTCATAATGTCTTACACACATACCTGACATCTGCTCAGTCTCTTGCTATAATATTTCCATATATCGAATTTTCAATGTTGAATCATTTCAACACGATATTCATATATGTCCAAGACTAAGTTCCATTAAATCTTTGAATCTAAACCTTTTAGATTTGAAATGAAGTATGAGTGCCCTCTCCCCCAAATCTTATTATAGCGGAACAATTCCCAAACTTTGCAACTTGAAAATTTGTAAACTTTGTTTCCTACAATTAATATTGCCAACTTGCAACACTTAGCATAACAGTTATGCTCCCACTAGCATAAAAATTATACTCTTACTAGCATAACAATTATGCTCCCACTAGCTTTGACATGTATTCAGAAATCAACTGGACTTCCAGAAATGCTCTTGACTTTCTTACTAAATTTCAGATCTATGATATGTGATGTTCTGATAAGTCTTCATCTAGACTTCTCAAGCTCATACACCTTCATTAGATAGCATATGTGTGTGTTTAAACCCTTTCAGAACTTATAGCTATAAGTCATGAATGTTCAAACTATTTTTTGCCATTTCTCACAATTCAAACTATGAAAAGGGATGTCGTAATCATATGGGAATTTGAGAACGCAATTATCACAACTACTAACCATAATGATATTAATCAGATTAAAAATCTAGCAAAATTGTTTCCTCATAATCATTCTCATGAATTAGAGCGAAACCTTTTTCTACCTAGATTTTCTGGTGTATGCGTTCCTATCCATGTGAAATGTGTCATTTCCAACCTACAATCATAAGTTACGGTTTACGACAAAAACCAAACTCAAATTTAGTTTTTCCTTTCATGGACTGAACTTTTCTTATTTTTAATTTCTCGCCTTCTGCCAGCACAAAGGCCTACCTGCGCTTCCATGTTGTTAAGCAGCTCACTCATATTGATCAATGTACCATCGTTGACCAACGTGCTCTGCCTTTTGCAGTCAAATGAGAACCATAGAACTCATAAGCTTTGCCCACTCAACTAGAAGGTGCATAGAAACAAGAATGTGTCAACTTAAAACGATAGGTTATCAACCTCAGGTCGAGTGCTAGTGATAACTAAAAGGTTTATTCTTGATTAACTCTTGAAACCTTTCAAGATCAATGAGACTCCCATTGACTTCTTGACATATAACTTTCTTTCTGTTAAAGAACATTCCTCGACAAGCAAAAACAAATATTCAGAAGTTAGTGTGGATTCTTGTCAAGAAAACACTTTATTGAATTGGTCTAAGTTTATCCTTTGTTTTAACCAAAACATCACAACTTCCAATTCCAAATGTGCTAGAGTAAGGAAACATTATTACTCCACATTTCATGAGGTGTTATAAACCTAATTAGTATGAAAACAAGCTTCAAGATACGATTTGTAGTTACTAGATTATGACTCTAAAATTTTAATTGAATACGAAGTATGACTCATCTCATGATTGAACCATTTTAAAAATATCTGATTCCTCTTCTTAGTCAAACAATTGTACTAATATATTCTTCAAGGATCAATTATGATATAGTTCCATAATCATTAAGACGATAATAAAACACGATACTAAAGTACTCTCCTTTCCTTTCAGATTGGAGAAACCTTTATCTTTTTGCCTAATAGATTCTTCTTATTTGTTCTGCTACTCTTTGAAACTTTTCAAAGCATTAGGATTATGCTTAATCTTATAAACACAACCATGTTTATTGAGCCATCAGTAAATGATGGCGAATAGGCTTATCGTCCTTTGTAGTGGATATGACCAGTTTATATCGGTATGTACTAGATCCATTTGTCCTTCTCTTTGACTCACATAAAACATGTGATCAACGAATTAGTCTTAATATTCCAAAGATCAAGATTCTCATACATCACACAATTCGAATTATATGACTCCAAGTTTCTATCCAATTGAAACTTGGGTGATGAGAATTCCTTTTCACTTGGTTAATCATGACATTACCACAAACGATATAATTAAGAATCAATCCGCATTTAACATTGCGAATAATAGAAATGTAACCACCAATTTTCATAAATGACATTGTAAGGAAACATAAAGTAAACTAGATAAAACAAAAAATTAACTTTATTGATAATGAGCAGAAAAATTTGTCCTTACAATGCAAATATATGAAAACTATGTTTCTAAATATTTCCTAAGAAATCTATTAATCTATCATTACTCCTAAGAGTAGCTTCCAAAATCTAATCATCGAACCATGCGAACGAAATCCATCTCTCACGATCAAATTCAACTCACTCTTCTTAAACTTCCTTCTTTCTCTTAGATCCTACAAAACATCAAAATGTGACTATCACATCATGTATAAAGAATCTATGAATAGGAACTTAATGGAGTTAGATAGTGGATGTACCTGAAGTAGAGTTACACGACTTGACTTTACCATTTTTAAGATCTCTCAGGTAGTCTGGGCAGCTCCGCATCCAATGCCCCTTCAATTGGAAATAGAAACATATGGACCTTTCAGGATCAGTACATGGAACTATATCAGAATTAGCCTTTCTCTTTACCATATGGTCAAACGGTTTGACCTTGTCTGATCCCTTTCGATTGGGAAGAGAAATCTTTTCTGGACTACCATTGATGCCATTTTGGATGTCCATGGAATTTTGGGAGACTGATCCTTCAAACACATTTGCTTGATTTGTGCTCTTAAGTATTTCTGCTTCAGCAGAAATCAACATATATGTCAGATCGATTAGGGTCACATCGTGGTCCCTCATATAGTAGTCTTTAATAAATTGGCTATATATCCAGGAAGCGAAACTAGAACCAAGTCACTAGCCATCTCCCTTGGGAAAACGACACCCAACATCCCCAATCTATCAATGTGTGATTTCATTTTTAGAACATGCGCACATAAAGACTTTCCATCTTGATGTTTACATGCCAATATGGCTTGAGTCGTTTCGTACTTTTCAACTTGAAGAAGACATGACTTAGGGAGAGTCACTGGAGGAGGTGGAGGAAGAGTTAGAGAAGCATGATTTCCAGTTCCACCATTATTTGAAGAAGGGAACATTCTTTCACCTTGATCAACATGTGGAAGATCATCTTCAGATAAAGAAGGAAAACCATTTCCAACAGGACGAGGAAGACCATTGTTGTCGGAACTTGACATCTATAATAGGAGAAAAGAGAATTCAAGTTAGTTGATTTTAATCCTTAATTATTAACCCATAAATTTAAATTAAGGCTAGGATCCATATTTTCGATTTGAACTTTGAAGAGGGATGTCGTAATCAAATTCGAATCTATTTTAGGTAGGTAAAGCATTTACCAATTTCAATCTTATGAAACTCCTAGATCTTTTTAGATTCATTAAACTATTCAATGGCACGTTTAATCTCGATTATGCTCTCACTTTGTGACTGGGATGTTGAGGATCACAAACGAGATCTGAATAAACATGCAAATTAGCTTGGTCCTCTCGATGTCATTTATCATCTAATTAACGTGTCGGTTAACCACACGCGCTCCATTAACTCAATGATAATTTACGAGATACCCATTGCCAACAATATTTGTCCCACATTAGTGTGCCGGTTAACCAAACACGCTCCACTAACGACCAATAAGGTGCAATGTGCAATTTCATGGGTTAGCATCAAATTCACATTTTTCCTAAAGTAACTAAGAATGAGATTTTAGAAAATGGTTTAATTACTTTATCATTATACTTTTAATGATAATTAATTGTCCTATCGAATCCATTCGGCTAACAACCCTCCACCATACAAGAGAACAGTGGATAAGAATGGATACCAAATGACGGTCATTTTACATGTCGTTTCCTTAAACTCCCCTTATAGTATGGTTTCGTGAATGAGGTGTACTAGCGATTCGATTGACTTTTCTTATACATATAATATATATTAAGCTCTTAATTATATATAGTATAAGGTGATATTTAAAACATTTTAAAATTCCAAGGGTTTAATCTTTTAATAAATTAAACTTTTAATTTAATTAAATTTGAACCATATATGAATTTATTAATTATCTTTTCATAAATCATTTAATTAAATTATCAACAAAATCTATAAGAATGTAATTTAGGGTTTACATTTTAAATTTCAAAAATTAAATCTTTTAATTAAAATCTCAAACACACCGTGTTGGAGGACCAACACGCCGTGTTGCAGTCCAACACGTCGTGTTCGAAGAACACCACGACGTGTTCGAAGAATAGAATGACGATTCTATTTTCTCCTCCTTGTTCAAGTTCATATGAGTATCAATTTAATAGAAAACTAAACCTAGGCTCTGATACCATTGATGGGTTTTGAGCATAACATACAATCCTATGTGTGCATGCAACCTTAAATAAGATCTACGTTTTCTCTAATTGAACATACAATATGAACAACCAAGTGTAAACCCTGGATCTCTAAGGAATAATCGGAAATTATATAAGAAGGGTTATGATACATACCTTTAAGATTGTTATTGTAAACAATCTTGAATCCTTGCTTGAAAGACCTTTGGTAGCAAGCACCACAAGTTTCGCGCCTCTAATGGTTCACAAACAAACCTAACAACCAAGGAAAACTATAGAGAGAGAGAGAGAGAGAGGAGAAGCCTAAATTTTGTCCAATGCACTTATAAAGAAGTCATGGCCGAAATTCTGCCCTAAGGAGGGTTTATATAGGTGTTAGGAAGCTATTGGATAAGGCATGTATCTCCAAAATAACCTTAATCCCTTAACCTCCTCCCTAAGGCATCCTAGGCACCCTTAGAGCCCAAGGAAACCCTAGAGATACTCTAGATTTCGTTCCCCCTCTTTAGGGAGATTCTAGAATTGCCCAATGCTCAACTATGGAAGATTGTCACCTTTAGTCCTACTTTTAATTAATCCAATTAATCCCAAAATTAATCCAACTAATTTATGATAAATTAGTAATTAAACAATATGATTTCTAATTAATATATTATTTCCATAATACATTAATAAATCATTTATTTTGATTTCTAATTAATTTATTAACCAAGTAATAAATTTATAAATCATTATTGTCTCTCCAAAAGTCATCCTATTCAATTGTCAGGTTTGAAGGCAACCCAAAAGGACTGTGCTACTATCAATTCAAGTTTATACCAATTATAGTTATGGGCTTAGACACCTAATCCAACAAGAAGATGGGGTAAATAGAACCTTGTTTGAATTTAGACTATTTTAGAAAATGAGTTAGAGTTTCATACCATGCCCGTGGAGCTTGTTGAAGACGATATACAACTTTGTCCAGAATATAACAGTGATTTGGAAATTTTTCATTCACAAAACTTGGAGGTTGTTCAATGTAGACTGTTTCTTTGAGTTCTTCACTCAGAAATGCACATTTCACATCCATTTGATATACTTCGAAGTTT
This sequence comes from Lactuca virosa, assembly GCF_052849685.1. Classification (NCBI taxonomy): domain Eukaryota; kingdom Viridiplantae; phylum Streptophyta; class Magnoliopsida; order Asterales; family Asteraceae; genus Lactuca; species Lactuca virosa. The sequence goes on along the minus strand of NC_136428.1, from coordinate 55,362,994 downwards.
TTTGTGAGCATTATAAGCTATAAATATACAATCTGATTCAAGTCTAGCCACTGGAGCAAACGTGTCTTCATAATTGTCACACCCCCAAACCAGAACGGAAGAAACGTTCGGGGGCAGAGGATGTCATGTAAGTATCACAACACATGCATTATAGTAATCAAAGTACAAACAACCATTGCATTAATAAGTATAAGTTTTACATAAGTGTTTAAACATTACATATTCAAACATTAAAGTAGATATGGTAACAGACAGAAGACGTAGCACGATACTAGGCAGTCTTCTCAAAAGCTTCGGGAGTGTACCTGTCTACTAGATTCCTGAGAATACAAGTTATTTTGAAAGAGAGGATCATCATTTAAGCTGGTGACTTCATAAGTATTTTAGTTATATTAAGTATACTCCAAGTTCTTGGAAAAATTCGCATGTTCCTCCAGAAAATCCTATATTTTCTAATAGGAATAAATGATAACCATAATAGTTCCTTCTGCAATTACTTAGTTTATTGTAACATCCCAAATTTCAAGCCCAAAATTTTCATTTTTAATTAAGTAATCCTCAACATAGTTTACCAAAACATTTCCCATGCCATATCATTTGCAAACGGAAATATAACAATGTGTCTGAAAATCATAATGTCAAAGTAAAATAAATCAGAGCACAATCCCAGAAAACTCCATGCGGAAATCATGTGTGTGTGTGACGCGCTGCTACACCGCCGACTCCTTCCCCTTAGGCGAAGAGGTACCTAAAACTAAAACTAAAACTGTAAGCACAAAGCTTAGTGAGTTCCCTCATCATACCACATACCATACAATTACACAGCATATATATATTGTCGGGCCATTCTGGGGAGCCCGTCCTACCCATGTCAAGCCATTCTGGGTGCTGACCTACCCATGTCAAGCCATTCTGGGGTGCTGACCTACCCATCACAAGCCATTCTGGGGTGCTGACCTACCCATGTCAAGCCATTCTGGGGTGCCGACCTACCCTTCGGTCTTTCAACCGGACTCGGGGACTATTTCACCCCCTACTGCTAACACATAATGTCATATCTCTATCATACTGTCAGACGTATCTGGGGTGTCCGACCTACCCATTGGTCCTGGCGACCGATTCGGGGACTATTCCCCTCCTACTACCACTATCACATATAACATATCATGCCAGCATACAAACATATCATAACATACTGTCAGACATATATAGGGTGTCCGACCTACCCTTCGGTCCTAACAACCGAACTCTACTAATATCACATATAACATATCATGTCAGCATATAACATATAAGGTAGTAGCAAACCTAGATGAATATCACAAAGACAATCATCTAACATATAACTCCTACTGGTGGGCCGACATTGTGGCCGTAGACCCACCGCTATTGGAAGGTAACTCACCTCGATGTCGTGTAGTGTCAGAACTGTCCTCGGCGTGAAGGTCGGCTCTCCTCGACTCCTTAATCCCTACACGACAACCCTCAAGTCATCAAACAGAACAACCAACCCTAACCAGGGCCAATCCTTCAACCATGCAAGTCAACATTGGTCAAAGTCAACACCCAGTTGACCTGACTCACCGAGTTGGTCTACCAACTCGTCGAGTCCATGCTCCACTAACCCGATCCAACCCCGACATCACTCGTCGAGTCTTGCGAGAACTCGACGAGTTCTCCTTCATTCAAACCATCGGGACTATCTTCATCCGACTCGCCGAGTTGTATGAACAACTCGTCAAGTTCATCCCCATCCTATGAACAACTCGTCGAGTTCGTTTTCATAAGTTGGGAGATTGCCTTGGACTCGCCGAGTCTGTTCATACACTCGTCGAGTCCCATGATTCCCAGGTCCCTTTCATGACTAAACATCTACGGGACTTTTCCTTGCTAACAACTGCTTCTTTTACAGAAAGGATTTGGTGGTCAATACACCGCGACTCGCCGAGTCCCAAGAGTGACTCGTCGAGTTCCTCTATGACCATTACTATACAGTCGATTTAAATGGGTCTTAACACCTCAAAACCATAGATCTAGCCTCATAATGTGCATTTCACACGTAAAATTCCAAACTTGGTGCACATGCATGGGGTCTTTGGCTCAAAAGTTCATAAAAGGAGCTTTATAATGTGCATGGGGCTCTCATGGCCATAGAGTTGGCACCTTTATGCCATGAGACCCCTCCAATGACTCAGATCTGGAAGTAGAACTCCATGAAACACTTCACAATTCGAAAATGGCTTGGAAAGCCCTAAATGCACCCAAAAATCTAAGCCCTAGAGATGAACAACCAAATGGAAGACCAAAACAGGGGGCATTTACCTTGCTTAAGCTGAAGATGGAGTAAGATCTCTGGATCCACAAGCCGCAACTCGAATTCCCAAGCTTCTTCCTTCCTTCAAAGCTTCACAAACTTTTCAAAAGCACCAAAAATGGCCTTAGATCACTCAAAGCGGCTAGGGTTTCGATATGAGGTGTTCTGGGAGCATAAGGGACGAAGGAGGCTGCAATAAGACGTTTAAATAGGGTGCAAACCCTCAAATTTAGGGTTTCATCCAGGCAGCTGCTACTCACCGAGTCCGTATACCGACTCGCCGAGTAGGTCACTTAACTCCCGCGTCCACGCCCGTTCCTACTCGACGAGTTGGTTCTTCAACTCGTCGAGTCCCTTTGCTAAAATTATAAATATTCATTTAAGACTGCTTGGCAGGAACTGGGTGTTACATTTATACTAGTTATATATAACCTAATATCGAACGGGCAGTTGAATATGTGAATCTGCCCTAAGTCCACAACCAAACAAGGAACATGAAGTAAGGCAGAAATCACCCATTCCACTGCCTATCGGTTATTATTTATATTTAACTCTGATGTATAAACTAAGGAATTATAGAATTAACCACTAAAGATCCTTTATGTTATACTAGTTTAAAGAGAGTGAATGACTACGATCTGTAAAATCCTATATTTTCTGCTCTACAACTGATAAGTAGTTTTAAATCCCCATAAAACCGTTCTGATAAGTAGTTTTAAATCCCCATAAAACCGTTCCGATAAGTAGTTATAAATCCCCATAAAACCGTTCTGATAAGTAGTTTTAAATCCCCATAAAACCGTTCTGATAAGTAGTTTTAAATCCCCATAAAACCGTTCTGATAAGTAGTTTTAAATCCCCATAAAACCGTTTTGATTATGTAAAGTGATTACTACAGTAGTATTTCATAAAAAGAATAAACTACTGGTGAATAACTACCCTAATATTAACCTGGTTAATTAGGGTTAAAATGTGATAAAGTTGTAACCATACTGGACTAGAATGAACACGACGACCTACTGGTGTCGAAACCGAATATGTGACATTTGTCACCCCATGGCTGGTCTGCCGGACTGTAGCTAGCAGTCGGGATGTGGGATTGTTAGTCCCATATAGATCTATACACACAATGCCCGCTCTCCCTCCAGGAGACTCTGGTTACAAGAATGTAACATAGCAAGTATTGATATGTCTTGAAGACGTACCATCACATTTTAGTTTGAGTAAAGATTGAATTATACCATTTTCTTGACAAAGTAATTTAGATCTCGTATACTTTTCTAGAAAATAGATTTCTCGTTGGTTTCATTAATTATAAAGATTATAATTTATACGTTCTATCTGATTAGCATGATTTCTCATGAGTGTACCCCTTTGGTCAACGTGATACAAAGGTAATGATACCGATTGAAGTAACATTTTATATTCCCATATGTATAATATATATAATTAAGAAGGAAACGATTTTCGGACAAATAACCCCGCCTTAAGCCCACATCCAAACAAGGAAAAGGAAATAAGGCAACTCATTAGTCCTAAACCCTTTAATCCTTATTTATATACTTATACATATATGAACATGAATTTGACAGTTTATAAGCTAACAGAATTATAAATACATTTTAAAGAGTTTAACAGTATCTTAAAAGAGTTTATGTGATTTTGAAAAGAGTTCAGATGACTTAAAGTCATTATGGAAGTATTTGGTAATCCTTAAAAGCATAAGGAAATCTTTTATGTGATTGATATCACATGCAATGATTAACACAATTAAATTGCGTTCAACTTGTATTCCCCCCCCCCTAAAAAGCATTTAAAATCATTTAAAAGGTAGATTATAGGGGTATGAACTCACTAGATAAGTGGTGATTTGGGCAGCGTTTCATTTCTATGAATGATATTTCTCGAAGAAACCGCGAGTTTTTGATGAAAACTGGGCTTTACGCGGGCAGCACTTCCACTAGAAAGAGGTTAGCTTCTCGAGAATTTTGGGGCTTCGGGCTTTCGTCAGAGCTTCGATATGTCACCGGGGCATCAGGATAGTATCGAGAGGCTTAAAAGTGAGAAAGTATAGGAGAGAGGTTGGAATTTAGCACTAAAAACTGGAGGACTCGATTCCTATTTATAGGAGAGGAACTAATCCTCGTACGTGGGGCGTACGCTGCGTACGCTGGGCGTAGCGTATGTGCCCAGTCTACTGATCACGCATCGAAGCTAGTACATTGCATGGCACGCATGCGAATGAGGGGTAACGGAGGGTCGACGTGGCCAATGCGAGGCCGAGCCTTCGAGTACGCTGGGCGTACACCATTTTTGACGTTCTTTATATCCACGCGTAGGTGAGATTATGTTCTACAACTTTCGTTTAGACTCCGTTGGCTAGTTTTGACTTTATTTTTATTGTTATATTTTTAACAGGCCGGTACAGGAAAAGTTCGTTAAAAATTCGTAACTTCTTCATCCGACATCCGTTTTCGTCTGTATTTTTATCGTTGAACTACAAACGACAAGATCTTCGATTCTCGTTTAGGTTGTTTCGGCTAAAAATCACTCGATCTTTATTTCGAGTTTCGGGCTGTGTACTACTATGCCGATTCTTTGAAAAATCATAACTTCCTCATACAAAGTTAGATTTGGACGTTCTTTTTATGTAAAATCTCGGTTTAATGTATTCTACGACTTTCATTTAGATTGTTAAGGCTAAAAAGTGTTTTATTAAAAATTCACTTTTACGATAGACAACGTTTTGTCGGTTTTGTCGCGGATCTTCGATTGGTCATAGCTTCTTCGTTGTAACTCGGATTTTAGAGTTCTTTATATTTTTGGAAACCTAGTTACGATATCTACCACTTTATTTATCCCAATTAAGATTTTTAAACAATTTATTTTTGACCTAAATTTGACTGGTGTTACATTATCCCCCCGTTAGAGGGAATTTCGTCCCGAAATTAAGTCTAAGGCATACTCACGGACGAGGGGAAAAGAGGTAGATACTTATGTTTCTGATGATCCTCACGCTCCCAGGTGAATTCAGGCCCTCGCAATGCATCTTAGCGGACCTTCACCAATGGGGGTAAGGATCTGATTAGTCCTAATGACATTGCTGTCTAGGATTTCCACAGATTCTTCCACAAAGTTGAGGTTCTCATTACCTTGATCTAATCGAGTGGCATAACAAGAGTCTCGTTGGGAAAAAAGGTTGAAAGATAAGGTCGTGGAAGGTAGGGTGTATGTATTGAATTCTCGAGGTAGTCGGGTTCTATACGTTACTGAATCAAATCTAGTAAGAATCTCGAATGGTCTTATGTACTTTGGATTTAGTATTCCATGCTTTCTGAATCGTATCCTTCCCTTCCGGGTGATACCTTCACATGGCGTGGTCAACAACCTAGAATTCCAAGGGTTTTCTCTTATCGAAGGCGTAGCTTTTCTGTCTGACTTTGGCAGCTTCACGTCGCTCCTAGATTTGTACTATCTTCTTGGTAGTCTCTCGGAAGATTTCCGGTCCAGTGAAGGTGTTGTCTGGAAATTGGACCTCTAGCTAATTGCGTGTCACCTACTTTCGTCTAATGCAGAAAGGGTTTGCACTTGCGACCATAGGAAGTTTCGAATGGAGCAACATTTAATGCTAGTATGGTAAAGGACTCGACTAGTTGGTAAATGGGTATCCCATGCTTTACCAAAGTCGATCACAATTGCTTTCAGTACGACTTCTAATGATTGAATCGTTCTCTCATTCTGTCTGATGGTTTAAGGATGGTAGGCTATGCTCATGACTAGCCTAGTTCTCAGAGATTTCTGAAGTGACTAACTGAACTGGGAGATGATTCTACTATCTCAAACGGAGATAACAGCTATTGGAATACAGTGCAGTCAACTAATCTCTCGGACACATGTTCTAGTAGCTTCTCTATTTTGCCTGTTTCCTTCAAGTTGCAGGAAGTGCGCGGACTTGGTTAATCTGTCGACGATCACCCAAAATGGAATCAAGTTTACCTGTTGCCTTGTGTAACTTGATTATGAAGCCCATTGTAATCCACTACTATTTCCACTCAGGCATCTCCGATTGTTGTAGTAAGCCTGCGGGCTTTTGCTATGAAGTTCATGATAAGATTCATACTTGGCTCATCCATCATCACCTCATGTATACGAGTCGTATATAATTTAGATCGACAAAATGTTCGGTTGGGTGGCTCTGCCCCAAGTCCACAACCAGACAAGGAACACGAGATAGGGCGGAATCACACATCCTAAATCTTGTTGAGCCTAAATTATATGCCACTCTTGCGTATGCACTTAGCAACGATAGATTAATCTAATGAGTTCTTATACTTAAATTTTAAACTTGACTTACGGCACAAGTGGTCTTCCTATGAGGTCTATTGGGTATTCTACGGGTGGTTACTGACTTCTGAGACTTCTTTGGTGTTTTTCGCTTCGAGTTTTCCTATCTATTGGGCGGGCTAGAAGGTGTGGTACCCCTCGCATGGGTACTTTTGAAGTTTTGAAGTGAGAGATTATATAAGGGTTTACGTTATGGATTAGAAGAATTTCATTTGACGGCTGATTAAGGAAAAAGTTCTTTTACACAAAATAAGAATTTTGCATAGTAAGGACCAAGTCAAACCATGACAGATGAGCATGTCGGAATTTCTCGATGAATTTGATATTAAGTCGATTTGGAAGGAATGATTACTAGGATGATGAACTATCCTATGTACACAAGTTTTCAGCGCTTCCGGTTTTATTCTATTATTATTGCTACGAACCCCCTTTTTAATTCGAAATTGGCGGGTACTACCAATACGAGGGTTCTGATAATTTGAAATAATGAACTTTAGCGAAATGATCCCTGCTAGGTCTCTCTATAATTGCTTGGTGTATACAAGTCATGTATAATTAAGATTGATAAGACAGTTGACTGAGCAACCCTGCCCTAAATCCTTCCAAACAAGGAACATGAAATGAGGCGAGATCACTCACTCTAAATCTACAAATCTTAATTATAACTGACCCTAATGTATGCACTAAGCCATCATAGCTTACCTGCTAGGGTTCTCAGTTTTATATGAGTGCTGTGATTTGGTTCGAACGAAAGAATAAGTATAATTATAAATAAATTATTGGGGTTTGGAAGCGTACCAAAATTATAGCAGGGTTCTTTGATGCTTCCCCATTCTCTGGGGTCAAACTCCTCCTGCTCCCTCATCGTTCTTCTCTGTTGGACAGTCCCTCTTAAAATGTCTTATTTCACCACAAAGATGACATATTGGACTGGTTTCAACATTGGTAGTTGAAGTGATGAACTTGACCGGAGTCCTACAGAAGCGGGCGATGTGCCCCTTCATGTTGCATCTATTGCAATGCAGCAATCGACATACTCCATGATGATGGTAGTTGCACTTGCTGCAGTGTGGGAGGTTTCCTAAGTACGGTGTGGTCGATGTTGGAATAGCAGGGTTGATGGGGGTATTGACTGCCCCAGCTTGATGCCCTTCAGTAGGTCATTTAATTGAATAACTACCTTTCTCGTTCTCGAACTTTCGTTTCAGGATATTAGGTTTGAAGTCCGGAGTGTCTTTACAAGTAGGCACTTGTTGCTAAAATTGGTTATCACCACGATCGGGATTGCCGATCACATTTCCACTAACATTTGTGTTGTTAGCGTTAAGGTGAGCCATGACAGCTGCTACGGATGCTGTGACTGCAGCTTGAAACGTAGCCCCATCTATCTGAAGGATTGGTGTTTTATCGGAGGATTGGTTACGTTTCTTCGGAGGCATGATTCTATTATAAGATGAGAAAATGAGCCCGTGAGCAACAATGGTTGGCTCTAGATGTATTCTAATAATTTATATCTACATATAAAATTTTCATTTTGTTATATTGTTCTCAATGATTCAACCTACATCCCTATGATGCAGCCCTGGTAAAGAGTAGAAGTAAATTTCTAGAATGATTATAAGACGAGTGTCATCTGAACTAAGTTATCTTTAGTTGGTGTATATCATGTTCCAACTTTCGAAAAGATTTGAAAGTAATTCATAATAGAGTCTACATAAAATAGACTTATGAATTTGAGAAGTAATCACTCTCGATTGAGATTTCATGATCCAATTTATTGTTATTAGTCATGACAGGAAAAGACGATAAGCTCAAAACCTAATGTGAGTAATGTAATTAGTAGCTCACTAGGTTGCATTATTTATTAGTTATTACTGAGACGAAAAGACATTCAAACACTCCGCATGTAACACACATGGTTTTCCTCTGTTCTCTGTTCTATGTTGGGCGGTAATGATTTGTTCTCTCCTGGTATCTATATGGTGTCCTTCTCCTCCGTAGGTATATTGAATTTATGTGTCGTCTTACTTCCAATTCTGACACTAATCCCCATTACTTCATAATGAAGAGTTCGAATTCCGGAAGTTCATGCGGACCTCTCATCGGTGTCCTTAATAAGGTAAAGGCATTTGGTGGTTTCTATAGTTTCTTTACTCTTCATCTGTTTCTTTCTCGGAATTCTCCTAATGAAATTCTGCTGGATCCTCACTGATTCTTCGGTTGATTGTTGGAGTGGCTACATCTATCTAAGTGTTTTACACGAGAATGAGAATGTTTAAAGAATCCTTGAGATTAATAAAAATTAAATTTTTATGAAGATGATCCTTTCTGGTCTTTCTATAATCACAAAGTGTGTACATATTATATATAATTCAGATCAAATAGACCTTCGAATAAGTGATTATACTCTAAAACCACAACCAAACAAGGAACAGGATGTAGAGTGAAAATCACCTATTCTAAGTCTATAAAATCACAACTATATATGACCTTAAAGTATACACTTAGTAATTATAGACCTACCACAAAAGGTCTTTTTAACATTTCCCAAAATTTATTTATGGTACCTAAAATACTTCTATGGTATTTTAATTATAAGTTTGATTGTTGGACTTCTAGACATAAGAAGTTGATAAGTTTTCAGTTTTATTGTTATAGCATCCTAAAATACTCCTATAGTATTTTAACCTTTATGTTTGGTTCTAGAATTCTTCTGGTACCTAGGTAAGTTTTAGACTTGTTGCAACACTAGAATCACTCCCAAACACATGTTGGTCATATCTCAAATAAATATAGTTGATCAGGCCATATTGATCCCATATATGATTACATAACTGTCCAGGTTTAACTGCAATGTCCAACATCCAAATACTTTTGTTTTGTTCTTCTTGTGATACTCGTTCTAGTATATATATTCAGCATGTACTTATACTTTTATAAAATATTTTTATATTTTAAAGTATAACTCTCGGTGAGAGTGTTTTTATCCCAATGTGTTTATAGTTGTATATCTTTTATGACTGATATACTAAGTTCACTATAAACAATGCTCTGATACTAATCTGTCACACCCCCAAAACAGAACGGAGGAAACGTTCGGGGGCGGAGGACGTCATGTAAGTATCACAACACATGCATTATAGTAATCAAAGTACAAACAACCATTGCATTAATAAGTATAAGTTTTACATAAGTGTTTAAACATTACATATTCAAACATTAAATTAGATATGGTAACAGACAGAAGACATAGCACGGTACTAGGCAGTCTTCTCAAAAGCTTCGGGAGTGTACCTGTCTACTGGATTCCTGAGAATACAAGTTATTTTGAAAGAGAGGATCAACATTTAAGCTGGTGAGTTCATAAGTATTTTAGTTATATTAAGTATACTCCAAGTTCTTGGAAAAATTCGCATATTCCTCCAGAAAATCCTATATTTTCTGATATGAATAAATGATAACCACAATAGTTCCTTCTGCAATTACTTAGTTTATACTGGTTATATATAACCTAATATCGAACGGACAGTTGAATGTGTGAATCTGCCTTAAGTCCACAACCAAACAAGGAATAGGAAGTAAGGCGGAAATCACCCATTCCACTGCCTATCGGATATTATTTATATTTAACTCTGATGTATAAACTAAGGAATTATAGAATTAACCACTAAATATCCTTTATGTTATACTAGTTAAAAGAGAGTGAATGACTACGATCCAGAAAATCCTATATTTTCTGCTCTAAAACTGATAAGTAGTTTTAAATCCCCATAAAACCGTTCTGATAAGTAGTTTTAAATCCCCATAAAACCGTTCTGATAAGTAGTTTTAAATCTCCATAAAACCGTTCTGATAAGTAGTTTTAAATCCCGTAAAACCGTTCTGATAAGTAGTTTTAAATCCACATAAAACCGTTTTGATTATGTAAAGTGATTACTACAGTAGTATTTCTTAAAAAGAATAAACTACTGCTGAATAACTACCCTAATATTAATCTGGTTAATTAGGATTAAAATGTGATAAAGTTGTAACCATACTAGACTAGAATGAACACGGCGACCTACTGGTGTCGAAACTGAATATGTGACATTTGTCACCCCATGGCTGGTCTGCCGGACTGTAGCTAGCAGTCGGGATGTGGGATTGTGAATCCCGTATAGATCTATACATACAATGCCCGCTCTCCCTCCAGGAGACTCTGGTTACAAGAATGTAACATAGCAAGTATTGATATGTCCTGAAGACGTATCAACACATTTTAGTTTGAGTAAAGATTCAATTATACCATTTTCTTGACAAAGTAATTTAGATCTCGTATACTTATCTAGAAAATAGATTTCTCGTTGGTTTCATAAATTATACCTATTATAATTTATACGTTCTATCTGATTAGCATGATTTCTCATGAGTGTACCCCTTTGCTCAGCGTGATACAAAGGTAATGATACCGATTGAAGTAACCTTTTATATTCCCATATGTATAATATATATAATTAAGAAAAAAACGGCTTTCGGACAAATAACCCCGCCTTAAGCCCACATCCAAACAAGGAAAAGGAAATAAGGCAACTCATTAGTCCTAAACCCTTAAAGCCTTATTTATATATTTATACATATATGAACATGAATTTGACAGATTATAAGCTTACAGAATTATATATACATTTTAAAGAGTTTAACGGTATCTTAAAAGAGTTTATATGATTTTGAAAAGAGTTCACATGACTTAAAGTCATTATGGAAGTATTTGGTAATCCTTAAAAGTATAAGAAAATCTTTTATGTGATTGATATCACATGCAATGATTAACACAATTAAATTGTGTTCAACTTGTATTCCCCCCCCCCCCCTAAAAAGCATTTAAAATCATTGAAAAGGTAAATTATAGGGGTATGAACTCACTTGATAAATGGTGATTTGGGCAGCGTTTCGTTTCTATGAATGATCTTTCTCGAAGAAACCGCGATTTTTTGATGAAAACCGGGCTTTACGCGGGCATCACTTCGACTGGAAAGAGGTTAGCTTCTCGAGAATTTCGGGGCTTCAGGCTTTCGTCAGAGCTTGGATATGTCACCGGGCGTCAGGATAGTATCGAGAGGCTTAAAAGTGAGAAATTATAGGAGAGAGGTTGGAATTTAGCACTAAAAACCGTAGGACTGGATTCCTATTTATAGGAGAGGAACTGATCCTCGTACGCGGGGCGTAGCGTACGTGCCCAGTCTACTGATCACGCATCGAAGCTAGTACGTTGCATGGCACGCATCTGAAGGAGGGGTGACGGAGGGTCGACGTGGCCAATCTGAGGCCGAGCCTTCGAGTACGTTGGACGTACACCATTACGCGGGGCGTACTCCTTCGATAATGATTTTTCAAACTTCAGAAATTCATAACTTTTGCCCACGATCTCTGTTTTTGACGTTCTTTATATTCACGCGTAGGTGAGATTATGCTCTACAACTTTTGTTTAGACTCCGTTGGCTAATTTTGACTTTATATTTATTGTTATATTTTTAACATGCCGGGACAGGAAAAGTCCGTTAAAAATCATAACTTCTTCATCAGATATCCGTTTTCGTCTGTCTTTTTATCGTTGAACTACAAACAACAAGATCTTCGATTCTCATTTAGGTTGTTTTGGCTAAAAATCACTCGATCTTTATTTCGAGTTTCGGGCTGTGTACTACTATGGCGATTCTTAGAAAAATCATAACTTCCTCATACGAAGTCAGATTTGGAATTTCTTTTTATGTAAACTCTCGGTTTAACATATTCTACGACTTTAATTTATATTGTTAAGGCTAAAAAGTGTTTTTATTAAAAATTCACTTTTTACGCTAGACAACGTTTTGCCGGTTTTGTCGCGGATCTTCAATTGGTCATAGATTCTTCGTTGTAACTCGGATTTTAGTGTTCTTTATATTTTTGGAAACCTAGTTACGATCTCTACCACTTTATTTATCCCAATTAAGATTTTTGAACAATTTATTTTTGACCTAAATTTGACTGGTGTTACAATAATCGATACCTTCTTCTTGACAATATCTTTTGAAAACTAGATCTGCTTTATTGCAAATAACATGTCCTTGTTTTTCCAACTTGTTTCTAAATACCCATTTCAGACCATCCATAGATGCATTTTGTGGAATAGCAATCAATTTCCAGACTTTGTTACGTTCGAATTCATTAAGTTATTCTTCCATAGCATGAACCCAATATGCATGATCAAGAGCAATTTTAATGGTTTTAGGTTCTACTTTAGAAATAAAAGAATTAAACATGCAGAATTCTAAATTTGAAAATAAAGCGTTTTGCTTCTCTTTTTGTTGTGCACGAGTAAGAACCCCAGAAAAAGTATCTCCGATCACTTGAGATTGCGGACGATCTTTAGTCCATTTAGCGAGTGGTGAAAATTTTGATTGTAAACCGGATCAATCTCAACAACAATTTCTTCAAATTCCAATTGAGCATCCGATTCAATATTTTCATTATTCTCCCCCTGGAAACTTACACTTGAATCATCATTTAGAGATAAAATCTCCCTTGGATTGAAGCGTCATGATGTTTTGATTGAGTTGGCAATTTATTTGAATTCAGAATAGGTTGTTTGTTATGAGTTACTATCTCTTCAACAGCCTCATCAACAATCTTTAGTAATTCATCCCCATGATTATCCTTGTCGTTTGATTCGGAAGAAAATGATCTTTCAGGTTCATCAAACAAATTTAGAAAATCCTCATATCGGTTCATAAGAGGAATAATGTTAGAATTTGTTGATGGAAAAATTTCTTCAGATTGACAATCTTGCTTTTGGTATTTCTTTATGTAATTGTCATCAAGCGTAACATAATAGCTCTCTTCTATCTTCTTTGATTTCTTGTTCAAAACACGATATGCCTTTGATGTTAGTGAGTAGCTCAAAAAGATTCCTTCATCAGCTTTCACATCAAATTTGTTTCTCTGTTCTTTTGAATTGAACAAAAGTCACCTGGATCCAAACACATGAAAGAATTTAACTTTAAGCTTTCGATTGTTCAGAATTTCATAAGGAGTAATCAGAAACCGTTTGTTAATGTAAGAGCGATTTTGAGTAAAACAAGTAGTTGCAATAGCGTCAACCCAAAAATATAGAGGAAGATTCGCAAATAAGAGCATTGTTCTTGCAGCTTCACAGAGAGAATGATTTCATCTTTCAACTACACCATTTTGCTGTGGAGTGTAAGGTGAAGAGAAATTGTGATAAATTCCTTTGCTTTTCAAGAATTCTTCAAATGCATGATTTTTGAATTCTAAACCGTTATCACTTCGAATTTTCCGAACTGGCTGTCGCAATTGTAGTTCAACTTTCTTGATGAAATCAATCATGTAACACCCGGTTTCGAATCGTTTCATTATCTGGAGCTGTGGCCCGATCATCAGTTATCATAAGGCTTAGGGCCTTGGGGAAGAAAGGATTTGGCCCTTTTGGTACGAGGGTGTTAAAGTCTAAAGTGATCTGAGTGTTTGATGGTGTTTCGGAGCCCAAGGGCATAATCATAATTTTTTAGTTTGGGCCTTTATAAATTTTGGGTTTTGGTTTAGGAAGTTTTAAGGCTAAGGTGAGTTGTTAGAAGTGTAGGGCTTCTCGTCACCTTTCCGTGTATATAAATTTATTTGGAAACGGACTTAGATCGAAGGATTTAGGGCCAAATGAAGTTTTATGGTTTTAAAGGGTTCAACGAGTACGTGGGGTGTACTGGTTAAGTGGGTCGCGGGTGGTCCTTGAGTACGTTGAGCGTACTAAGAGGTATGCGGGGCGTACTCCCTTCAGCCTCAAACCCTCATTTTTAGGGTTTTACCCCTATTTAAGCAAATTTTCTTCTTGAGCCTTGACCCTTATCCGCCTCCAAGCCTCCTAAACCCTAATGATCGACCCTTAGCCACCATCTTGGAGTTCTTAAGCCTTTGTGAGGAATCCTGGAGTGTTTTGTGCATCTTGAAGAGATTGGATCTTGTTGAAGAATCATCCTTTGGAGTGGGACTTATAGATCTAAACGTTTCTCATCTCTTGCAACCTATTGAAGGTAAAAAGCTCTCATCTTGACATCTCTTTGGTTAGATCTTGATTGGGGTGGTTTATGGCACATTTTGATCCCTTTTGTTTGTATTTATGAGTTTGAGCTTGCCCCAATAATTGGACACTAGATCTGGACGTTTTAGGTATCCCAAAGGCATAAAAATGTGATCTTTATGGTTTATTTGGACCCATGCATGTGTTAAGACCTTTCATTAAGCTCTTTTGAGATCTAGAGCCCCATTAAGCCATGTATGCAACTAAAGTTGCCAACTTTACGTAATAAGTTATTCATAGGAACCAGATCCGAGAGTTTGGAGCAAGGACTTAAGTGGTTAAGTGCTTAATGGAGAAGAATGGGATTCGGGGGAGTACGCTGGGCGTACCCATTTGGTACGCTGCACGTACTGGCCCCAAAGGGTGTACGCTGGGCATACTAGTTGAGTACACGGGGCGTACTCAGGCTGTTTGGCCTTTCTTGTTTTGTTGACTTGTTGTCCATGGACCGTTGACCAAAAGTTTGACCAGGATTGACCATTGATTATTTTGAGCCTTTTAAGATATTGGGCCTTCTCGGGTTAGTCCCATGATGGGTCTGGGCCCAATTGGGATATTTGGGCCTTAATGGGCCTTGTGGTGTCATTCGGATTTGGGCCATCTTTTGGGCTTGGTTGCTTGGGACATTGCTAGGCCAGCTGAGAACAAGTGTGTTGGGCTAGGAAGAGTTATTGGGCTTTAGGGTAAGACCCATGGAAGGGTTTGGGCCCAATTTGTAAAATTGGGCCATAAGTGGGCTTTGAATGATTATTTGGTTTGTGGGCCTTTTGATTGGGAGTTAGGGCCTTAGTCTGGACCAAAAAAGGTGAGGGGTAGAGTGGTCTTTTACCCCATGAATGGATTATTGGATTTGAATTGGAACCCAAATGATAAATGAATGTTTTTCATGTATGTTAGCGCGGGGTTTCTAGCGGATCTGCAGTCAAAGATTTATTCGTGGTTTCAACTATCGAGGTGAGTTTTCCTCACTATACTTACGGGTCGAAGGCACCAAGGTCGACCATTTGGATTTGATATCCTGTTATGCATGCTATTATACAGTAGTGATCCGTTAGATCGGTATCCTGGTTTATAGGATGATGTTATCCTTAGTGATCTATAGATCTGCCTGTCTACCTGTAGACTGTTTATATGTTTATCTGTTATATGTCGACATTTTGTGTTGGGTTGAAGTTGTACTGCTTCGTGCTGTAGCTAACAAACCTAGGTGCATTCCATATACGAGTTGAGGACCGGGTGGTATGCCAGACTCGTATTGAGGGCTTGAGGGTTTTCCATCCCGAGGATGATTGGACCCGTTGTGTATTGGCATTCCAACCCGATGGTTAATTGGGCATGGGGTATTCCAACCCGATGGTTGATTGGACCCGATATGATAATATGGTATGTGGTGAGACTGGACTTCTTTGAGCGTCAGTCAACAGGCCTGGGGTATTCCAACCCAATGGTTGATTGGACCCGGCATGTTTAGTATTCCAACCCGATGGTGGATTGGACCAAACCGCTTATGATACGAGGGTATTCCATCCCGGGGATGACTGGGCCCATTGTAGACATGCCTAGTATTCCAGCCCGATGATGATTGGACCAGGCATGAGTATTTGAGCATGCTTGTTGTATATGTTGCTTGTTTATGTGGTGGTATTTTGGGAGAAATCACTAAGCGTTGCTCTTACAGTTTTGTTTTTGGTTTCAGGTTCTTCAAATGTTTCGTGGAAAGGTGAAGGGGTGACCGTACACATCATTGGTTTTACAACAGATTGGATCTTGGGAAAATCTGATTTTAAATCATGTTTTGGAGACAATGTTTTTTGTAAACACTTTTGTTAATAAATAGGTTGTTTTGAAAAGTTTAAATTTGTTGAAATTTTTGGGATGTTTCAAATCAGCTTCTAAGTTGCTTCAAATTTCTATTTAAGAAAGAATACCCAAGTAAATCGAGAAAAATCATCAATAATAACCAAAATTTATTTGTTACCACCAATGATTTCAATAGTTGATGGACCACAGAGATCAATATGCATTAATTCCAGTGGTTCAGTGATCTTGGTATTCATTAAGGAAGAATGACTCTTTCTGTTTTGTTTTCCGAGTTCACGTGCAACACATAAGTGTTCCTTTTCAAATTTCAGAAGAGGAAGACCCCGAACTAGATCACCACCTACAAGCTTGTTGATATCCTTGAAGTTCAGGTGAGAAAGTCTCATGTGCCACAACCAACTATCATCCAAAGACGCTTTCATAAGCAAACAGACATATGGTTTCCCTTGAATCAGATTTAGATTGAGAGGATACATTTCTCTTTTCCTTTTTTATTTCAGAAGAACTGCTTTGGATTCCTTTTGAATGATTTCAAAACCTTCTTCATCAAAAGAAACTTTGAGACCTGTACCTACAACCAGTTAAAAAACACTAGTTAGATTATGTTGCAAACCTTCAACGTAAGCTACCTTTCGGATTGTGAATTCTCATTAGTTATCATGCCATATCCCTTTATTTCTCCGGTAGCATTATTTCCAAATTTCACTTTTCGTCCATCTTTCAAAGTCCGATACTCTCTTAATTCCGATTTCCTTCCTGTCATATGAAGAAAACAGCCGCTTTTAATATACCATTCCGAATCGTACGGTTCGTCACACATAACCTGCAAAATTTAAGCTGATTTAGGAACGCAAACCGAATTGGGTCCTTGTGAGAATTTTTTTTGAAAAGGAAAAATCTTTGTTTTGTCAACCCAAAATGATTTTCTGATCAAAGTATTGTTTATCCCTTTTTCAGTTTTAAAAATCCCAATTTTCTTATCACAAAGGTTTATTTCAACAAAATAATATTTTTTGTGAATTCTTTCTTTGTATTTTGAAGCCATCTTTTCCATAAACACATTTTCTTCCTTTTTCAATTTTGCTTCGTATTCTTCAAGAGCGATTTCTAGATTCGAAACAACTTTGTTTTCAACATTAAAATCTTTTGATTTAACAATCAGTTTTGAAAATTGTGACTTAGGTGAAGAACTAGATTTTGGTTTCTGAAATTGAGATAAATCATTACTTTGATTAAAAGATCTTGGTGAATTGACATAACTTTGATTTGAATTCATTCCAATTTTCTTCCAAAATTGTTTTATTTTAGCCAAATTCTTTTTGTATCTCGCATTCATTTGTCTTTTCTTTGCAATTATTTCCTCAACAGATTTCCGATTGTTTGCTTTCGCTTTTTCTTTTGTATTAGGTATTTCACTCTTTTCCAAGGAAGTTTCACTTGAAACTTCTTTTGTACCACTTGGTCCAGTCTCAGCATGAAAATAGTTCACACGATTCAATGGTTCAGAAACGTATTTTTCTTTTGATTTCCAGGAGGTCATTTCTGAGAGACTTTTCGTTTCATCAGCAATGTCAATTGGCTTTGACCAAAAATACTCATCATACCCTTTTGCATTATCAAGAGAAACCATGGACGTTAATTCAAAAGTGTCATTTTTGTCCAGTCCATGTTTTATGAAAACTTGATTTGGAGTTGTCTAAACTCTTGGAAAAACTATTGCTTCTTCTTTCAAAAAATCTGAACCTTGATTTTCAACAACTTGAACAAATTATGAGTTTTCAAGAATTCAATTTTTCTTTGGTTCATCAAGATTTTTCACAAAAATTGAACAATCAATTTCATCTTCTATGGAAATCTCACACATCTAGCTTTCATTAAATTCAGAAATATTCTCAAAATTAAGATTATTATCCGAATTCAATTTCTTTCATAATAAGTTATATTTCTGCATAACACTCATTTTGATTTCTTGTTTATCTTCTTCAGTTAAAAAAAATTTCAACATGTTTTTATTTTCTTTGGAATTAATATATTCTTCAATTTTCTCAAGTCTAATTCTGTAAGAATCAGAAACATTATCTCCTGAAGATACAATTGATTCACATTTATAACATTCAACATCAATCTCATCTTCTTTTAGTCCAAGAAAAGGCAGAATCATCTTATGCACACCCTTACCTATTTCACAATCTAAATGAAGCTCAGTTATATTGAAGTACAAATGTTTAGCAATTAAAAAAGAAAATATTTCGTTGTTTCAAATGTACTCTGCTATCTCTCTTAAGAAAAATGACATCATCTCTAGATCTATTAAGCTCAACCTCCAAGGATTCTATTCTTATCTGTCTGTCCTCATTCTTAAATGTTATCCTGCTAAGATTATCATTCAGAATAGAATTACTGATACGAGTCCTTTTCAAACTATCACTAAAATCAAAAATCTTATAACGCAAATCATTCAATTGAGAATCATAACGTGATGTGGGAATATTAAGAGATTTAAGAATAAAGTGTACCTTGTCGACAACCCTCTCGCATTCACTGGCTTGCTCCTTGATTGATTTCATTGCAAAACAGCTAGCTAAAGCTTTTCCCCCCATCAGTGATGTATCCTTTCCCTTCCGAACTTTGAACCATCTGACATTTTGCCGCATAGCCTTGCTTTTCAGATTTCACCATGAGACAATCATCATGAGCATGTTTCCTCACTTCATCATCTTCTGAGTCAGTGGACCACACTTCAACTTTTCCTTCGTCACTATCCTCTTGTACCATCAACACTGGTTTCGTAGTTGTTGTAGCTTTCTTTTAGAGTTATTCGATTTTCTAAGTGTAGTAAGCTTCATCCTTATCTTTCTCCTTCTTCTCATGTTGTTTTCGTAGCATGCATTCTTTTGCAAAATGATTCTTGCCATGACAATAGTTGCAGTCGTATCCAGAATCACCTAGCAACTTCTTATCTTTCTTCTCATCGTTATTCTGAGAATTCTTATAGCTCTCCTCCCTTGGCTTCTCGTAATTGGAATTTCCTTGCTTATATTTGTTTCAGAAATGAGAAAAATTCTTCTTAAAGAATTTCTTTGGGTTAGATACCATCAGTGCTTTATCTTCTTTAGAGAGATCATCATTAGAATTGTCAGATTCGGAATCATCGGCAACTGACTTCTTTTATTTATCACCTTTAGCCACCAACGCCAACGATCCAACACCAGAGACTAGCTTCGCTTCTTTTGTGACTTCATCTTCATTAGATTTCATAATTCCCACCAGTTTTTCCAGAGAATATTTTTTGAACTGTTTATAAGCCTTAACAGTAGAAACTATCGCTTTCCATTCAGATATGAGACCGTTCATGAATGTAACTTTTTCTTCAATAACTTGTTGTTGGAGACTGTATTTAAGCATTCTGCTCAACAAGTGATTAACGCGATTGACAGTTTGATCTAGATTCTCTCCTGATTTCTGCATAAAGGATCCAAACTTTGATAAAAGTGTCGTTTGCAGAAAATGTTCCAGGTCGTCATCACCAGAGTACAATTCCTTCAGTCTGTCCCAGATTTTCTTTACAGTGTCATGTGAATTGACAAGACGGAATGTGTCAGGAGGAAGAGCAAATCGAATGATTCTCATTGCCTTCAAATTACACATCAGCTTGTACTTCTCATCATTTGAAATTTTTGTGTCTTCATCAATGATTGTATCATAGTCTTTTTGAGTTTTGACTTCTTCTCTCGTACCAGAATACTTGCACGTTTCAACCGTCATTGCGTTCCAAATGCTAGATCCATGTGTTTCGATTCCCAGCACATAATCTTTGAAATGAAGAGCCCAAACCTCATAATCTTCAGGAAAAAAGAATAGGAATCCTTGGTGTTGATCCAATGCTGCTAAGGATATTGAATGAGAGAGAGAGTGAACATTATCGTTAGGAATTTTAGTGAGAATTTAATAAAATTGAATATAGAATCAGATGTGTAAGCTTGAATCGTTTTAAGGGAAAATGAAGGATTTAGATCTAAAATCTACAATCAATTTGCAACGAAGAGATTGCAAAATGCGGAAATGATTGATATAAGAAAAATAAATCTGAGAAAACTGAAAAACCCTAGCGATTAGATTACACTATCTCCTGCTTTGATACCAATTCTTAGAATTAAAAATGATTGATAGATTCTATATTATCAGATGAAGTATGTAATGAATCAATGACTTGGAGTGATAATGATTGAAAAGATTTGAATTTTCATTCACTTAGCATTAGAACAATTCATTTACAAGTTCGAAACTATTCTTTGAATACTAGGAAAAAGCTATTGAAAAAGACAACTACAGTTTGCTATTTATAGACATAAAACATAACGATACCGAAAATAGACATGCCCATTTCAGAATCGGAACTAGTCAAAATTCCGAAAACAACTACTTTGACACAACACCAATAATGACGTAACAGGGTGCAGGGTTCCAAGGGGCTGCAGCCCCTTGGCGGGGTCTAGGGGCAGCGCCCCTAGTGGGGTCCAAGGGGAAGAGCCCATGGCGGTTAGTTATGTCCAGGTATTCTGCGACACATTAACAGGTATTCTGTGTTTCACAATCTGAATTAGGCGTGTGATTCAGATTGGTTCATTCTTGGATTATCCCACTTTTGAATTCGTCTACCCCCGGTAAAAGGGACAAATTACAAATTTCAGAAAGTGTTTAATAAACAAGATCCTTGAATCTATCCAATTTTGCTTTTATTGTTATTCTGATACCTTATTTTCTAACAATCAAGGCTTATGATAACCACCTTGTGATCAAAGTATTAGCCCTATATGGGTCAACTTTCTAGCAGATTTGGACCTTTCTAAATGCATATACTTTCAAGGAAGACAAACCTGAGTGAAAGGATATCTTTTATTCTATGGTTCTACATTTATTTACATCGATCTTAAATAGAAGTAAAGGCAAAGACATATATTGGACATATTAGGTTAACCGCTATGCATTAGTAAATATGTTGTGCCAAATTACTTAATTTTGCTAAATTGTTATCTTATTTTGTGACATCTCTAGCGTCTCTAGCATCTTACTAAGACATGTATTGGGCTATATTGGGCTAATTTGTTGGCTACGTAATCACGTAGATATGGAAAAACATGACATCCAAACACTTTGAATATGTCATAATTGGGAGGAGTTTGATATAACACTTCAAAGGGGCTTTTGTTTTGAATGACTTTAGATAGGAGGCAGTTGATGATGTAGACTGCATAGGTAAAAGCATCAACCCATAATGAAGTCGGTGCATGGCAATTGAATAACATCGCGATACCAGTTTTAGTGTCATAGCAATGTTTACATTCAACTCTCCTGTTCTGTTGAGGTGTGTGAGGGCAAGAGATACGATGATGAGTACCATTTGAGCTAAGGAGTTGTTGCACCTTTTTATTTATAAACGTGATACTCCCATCAGTTTGAAATTTTTTGACCTTGCATGAAAACTGATTTTGTATGAACAGTAAGAAGTTTGTGAATATTTGTGCAAAGTCAGACTTGAGCTTAAGAGGACAGAACCACGTAAACCTGGAATAATCATCAACAAAATAACATATTATAGATAACCATCAATGGATGGTAAAGGTGCTGGCCCCATAAGTCGCAGTGAATTAGGTCAAGTACTGGAGTGGAACGTTTATAATTTTCATGAAATGGCAAACGTTTGCTTTTTGGTAGTTGGCAAGAAGAACATACATCGGGTTTTGGTAAAACAACTATAAGAGATAAAGAACCAAACTTTTGTAATAAAGAAATAATGTCAGACGTTACATGACCTAATCTACTATGCCATAATTCATAGGAAGGACTAGTCCTTTTATTCCTTAAACTGGCTAAAAACGCCTTATGTCCTTGCTCAAGGATGTAAAGACCACCCTCAACTCTACCCCTTGTGATTATTTCCTTGGTGTTGTGATTCTGAAGTGCAAAAAAGTTATTAGAAAAGAGAATATCAACCGGTGAGTCTTTTGTTTGCTTGCTGATGGAAAGTAAATTCTTGGTAAGGTGAGGGACTACTAAAACATTATGTAAAGGTAGTTGATTTATTAAAGAAGAAGTACCAATGTGGGAAATATTTAACACATTACCATTGCCAAAGACCACTTGATTTTTCCCAGAATAAGATGATGAGGAATCAAAATTTGACACCGAGTAGGTCATATGTGTGGAAGCCCCATATCAACATACCAGTCAGGACTTGAATGAGTAATGTCACACTGCCTTTTGAAATCTTGAGCGAGATTAGCATCAATGGTGGAGCCCTGTTGATAAGTAGCAAGATCTGTACACGAAGATGCATAATGTCCATTTTTGCGATATAGTTGGCAGTGTGGTGGGCGCCGCCCTCGTCCTCATTCTCCTGAGTACCTGGCACGGCCACGTCCTCTGTTTGAGTGTCCACCTCAAGTATTGGCTGAAGAGGGAGAGGTGGAGGTGGTAGTTGTGAAAGCAACTGGTGTGGTGGAGGCTGAGCTATGAATGGAGGAGAGAAATAACTTGTGACTTTCTGTCTGGGAGAGGAGTTGACGGAACGATGGATAAACAGGAGCAACACGATGGGCTGTTAAAAACGATTCAAAACCAGAGCCTACGCCGCACAGGAACCAGTGAATCTGATCGGTGGTGTCAACAGAGGAACTAATAGCCGACAATTGATCACAAATTGCCTTAAATTTCATGCCATATTCAGTTACTGTGGAGGGGCCTTTCTGAAGTCGTCTTAGAGAATCACACAGTGTTTGTAGTCTTTCTCTGGAATCATGGATGTAGGCCTGCTCCAAAGCAGTCCAAATGGCACAGGTATTAGACAGCCCTAAAGTCTCGGCCATGGCTTATTCGGATAGTGAAGATTGAAGGATTAAAAGGGCTCTTTGATTAGCCTCATGCCACGTAGTGTAGACTGGATTAGGAGTGGGCTTGCCTTCAACTTCGATGGTTTGCATAGGGGCGGATTTGGAACCATCGACATGGCCAAGAAGGTTTTGATAAGATAAGAGAGCTTGGATTTGATGTTTCCAGAGAAGATAATTTGATGAGTTGAGTTTGATGGTGAGAAGGTGGAGAATAGTGGCAAGTGTAATGGTAGAATCAGATGAAGACGCCATTGAGAAAAAACGAGAAAAAGAATGAGATGAAAAAAAGGGGTACGGCTAGGGTTTGGATAATCAACGCTCTGATGCCATGTATCAAGTATTCCCCTTTAATTATATCAATATATTATTGATGTATTTATACACATACAAGATAAAACGAATAACAACTACTAGCTAGATAACAGGAAGTTTAAAAAACCATATCTATACATTTATATGTTATACACTAATATCTATAATTCATACCAAAAGTCAATAGTTATATATTAAAGATTTGATACAAACAAGAAAGTCTCTATTTTATCTTTGTACGAGACATGGGCCAAATGGCTATATCAATTGCTATTGTAGGACCATTGTTAGAATAGTAATCATACAAATTTATGAACTAAACAAGGTATATTAGCTACCTTCTAAAAAATCATAGGTTGTGTTCGTTTATGAAAACATTATATATATATATATATATATATATATATATATATATATATATATATATATATATATATATATATATATATATATATATATGTTGAGAATAAAACTCTAAAGATCGAATAGATTCAAACATGAAAAAGCAATCAAACACAGAATATGAATCAAGAATGTGTCGAATGATTAAAAGTCACAGCCTCAGAAGAGCTTGATAAAGAACTGCTAATGTAGAGGCGATGTAGGGTTTAAAATGACACGATTAACTAATACACGATGCATGCATGCATCTTAAATAGTAAAACCCTAAAAGTAAATGATGGGTGGACAAGCCCAACCCGTATACAAAATAAACTATACAAAAAGCCCATAAAGACGCAACACTAAATACCCAACAATCTCCCCCTCTGTGTCGATTGGGAGGGAGTCCTTCACTGATGAGTTCGCTTCTGCACTTCAAAGACTCTCGGAATTACGCTTAGCAGAAACTTGCAAACTTGGATGTACCATTGAATCATATCCGAAAAATACTTCTTGTCGCTTTTGTTGTTCCCTTTGTACTTGCTTAAGAAGTCCAAGATGTACTCCAGGCACGAAGTGCTGAAAAGATGTTTGTCATTGAGAAAGAAACAAACTTTGTGAAAGTCTGCATCAGTTCTCTCCATCATTTGAAAGGCCACGCACCATCCATCCTTTGGTATCTTCCCAGGTTTCATTTTGTCAAAACCTTCAGGGGATTCTTTAGGGATTACCGTTGGCTTCCTTCGCAATACAGCTACTATTTCAACGTCCATATTCCCAACCTCTTGAATGTACGAAACTAGCATTCATTTGAGGTGAGAGACAACAGGCTCGTACGTCTAGCATGATCCGATCATACGGTTTCAAGCATGAAAGATCAACAAGAGTAAACTCATGCATCTGACTCGTTGAACCTCTAACAACCTTAAATTTTGCATTCGGGAAGCTATCAGTTTCGATTGGACCAACAACCTTCACAACAATGATCTTGTTCGCACTCCAGGTTTCGTACTATGGATTCATGTGCTTTAGGTAGAACGAAAAGAGTAAGTGATCTGCACCATTGTCTGTTGGAGGGACATTTACAACTTTGACAAAACTGCAAAACTTGAAGGCTTTCGGTGTGATTGGCAGATCTAGTTGCGAATCTTGTGTATTTTGAAGATCAAAAGACACAACTGGTTCCAACCAATATTTGCTCGCCTTATCCACAGCTTCACTCAAGATTCGCTCCAAAGTCCACACTAGAAACAAAAGCTTTCAGCTTTCCAGCGTGACTTGAGCTTCACGTTCGGCCTTTTCTTTTTCTTCTGCCACGCGAACTATTCTTTGGTGCTCATTTATTTGAGCTTCATGATCTTTTCTTCTTTTAAGCTCATGTTCGTATCACTCTTCTTCTTCACTGTCATCGATTATTCTTTCTTCGTTAAGCTTTTCCTTGCCTTTCGAAGCCGAAGCTACATTACCCTTCTGTTCTTTTTCCTTCTTTGGCTTGACAGCAGGCTTGACTGTAGGTTTGGGCTTTTCCTTCTTGGATTGTTTCACACCTTCTCCCCTTGTTTCGGAATTGAGCTTGATTCCGGAACACCTTCCAGTATGTTGAGCATTGCGAACAACTGGCCTTAGCTTTTCGGACAAGTTCTTTTTGACCGTAATAGTGATCATCAAGTTACGAGTCTCGATGATGTCCGAAAGCAGGGCATTCATATCTGCTACACAACTTTTTATTACAACTTTTTCGGACAGAAGATTGTTAATCTGTTTCTCGGCTTGCTCAAGCTTGACAGTGAGAACTTTCACCTTTTCAGTCTTCACTGCGAGAGCATCCATAATCTTACTCTCAGTGGCCAAGTCATCCTGAAGCTTTGTGATCTTCGAGGAAATGGAGTTGTTTAGCTCAACATTGTGAGTTTGGAGGCCGTTGCGAACCTCTTCGAGATTTGATTTCTTCGTGCGAAGAGTAGATCCAAGGCTGGAAATAAGTTTGTCCGCCTTCGCTGTGTTGGACTCAAACGAATTCTGAAATTTCTTCATAAACGAACGAGCATGTGTAATTAATTTATCGACTTTTTCGGTCGTTTCCTTGCAGACTGAAGCAGAAGCATCTACTTCTTTGTTGGTCTTTTCAAGGTTGAATGAGTGTTCTTGAGTGAGGGTCTCAAGGAAGGACTTGATGGTTTCTTGTGAATAGTTTTCACTGGATGATGCTTTAGATGATTGGAGCAACGAATCCAGTTTCTCGTTGAGAGCCTTGAGTTGCCCTTTTGTGACGGGAGCTTCGTCATCACTTTCAGTCCGAATGTTGAATGGACTGTAGGTGAATCCTCCAAAGTCCTCGTCATCACCACAAGAAATCATGTCCGGATCATCCTGCCGGAAAGGAGAGATGGGTGGAGAAGTAAGACCAACTGAGAAACCCGAAGCACCTGCCCCCTCATCAGATGCGTTGACAATTACTGGAGGTTCAACAGTTGAGGCAGTGGTGGCGGCGGTGGATTCAGTAAAGAGTGGGGTTTGGGTGGTTTGAGTTTACGAAACCCCCACTGATACTGGCGGGCATGGCACAATAGTGATTGGAGTGGAGACAGTGGATGTGGGTGAAGGAACGAACTAGTCTTGGAGTAAATCTTCATTAAGTGGAACAGAAGTTGGGATTTCAAATGTTACCTCAGGATTCGAAGTTGTAGGCTCCGAAACCTTCGGATGAGATGAAGCATCATCTTCGTTGTGAACCCCTTTCTGAATAGGAACTTCCGAGACTGTTTGTGATTGCGAGTCCTCGTGGTCGCTTGGTGTTGGAGTTTGTGGTCTGCGAGCCACTTTCTTGAACCTTATTGTAACATCGTAAATTTTCAAACAAATTTTTCATTTTAAAACCACATAATTCTCATAACACATTTGACAAAAATCCCATTTATTTAATTTGCAAAACGCAACTCCATAATTGTTTAGTTAATAATCCAGGATCCTCGAAACAAAACTTTTCTCTGATGTGTACAATCAAGTCGGCGCCTTTCCGCGATCCTGAGAAGATTCTGAAACACATATCACATAACACGGTAAGCACGAAGCTTAGTGAGTTCCCCAAAATACCACACATATCACATTAGCCACTCGAGGCTATAACGCAAATAAGACCCTCCGGTCAATGTGTCTCAGTGGAGACCCTCCGGTCCCACAACTCGGGTGGATCCTCTGGTCCTATCTCAGTAAGCTCATAACAATAATACACATCATAAATCACAAAGACATAATGCAGGATATCATAATACTCAAGATGAGCATACAAGACCCTTCGGTCACACAAAGATACCACTCATGGTAGGTATAGTGAGAAGACTCACCTCGTAAGTAAATAAGCAAATAACCTCGTACTCGAATCTCGAACTAGCCTCCGCCGAACACAAAGGGTGAATATCTCTAATTAATACTCTTTTCACGACTCTAATAAACCGAAGGCTATTCTTTCTCTCTCTAACTCTTGAAGTGGATAAAAGACCATTTTACCCCTCCATGGTCTCCATTACTCATGTTTGACCAAACCCTAAAGTCAACAGTCCATGTTTGACCCGACTCGCCGAGTGCACCCATGTGACTCGTCGAGTCCACTCGTTTCCTTGGAAGTCTCGTGAAGGTCCAGCTCAGCTCGTCGAGTTGACCTCCAACTCGCCGAGTTATCGCATGATCAAGCTCCTCAGGACAAACCCTAACCGAATCGTCGAGTCGGCTCATCGACTCGGCGAGTCCATTCAAACTTATTCCTCATTCAGACGATTTCAAAGCAGAAAACCTTTCCAAACTCTAGATCCAACATCCCAAGGCTCTATTATCACATAAAGCCATAAGCTTTTCGTCCAGGCATGGCACTTAGGGTTTGAAAGGCCGAGAACATGATCTATTAAGGGTTTTTCACTCAAAAGATCTATTATGGCTGAATAAAGCAATGACCTTTGGACTCTAGGGACCTCACAAGGTCCAGATCTGAAGTCCAAATCTCTATATGCACTCAATACACTCAAAGTCCCAATATTAGATGGAAAAAGCCCTAAACTCCATAACCATGAGATCTACCCAACAAAATGAGAAAGGTGTGGACTTTTTACCTTTGACATAAGCTCTTGGATGAACTAGCAACGGATCTAACAGCCTCTTCTTGTCCCTGGGCTTGAAATCCTTCCCTTCTCTTCAAAAGATGGACCAAAACACTCAATGTTAGCTCAAACACTCTTTCTTAGCTCAATGGCTGATTAGGGTTTCTCTCAGTGAAGTTTGGTAGCTGGTGAGCCGCAAATGAGGCTATAAGTTTCCTTAAATAGGCCCCAAACCCGGGGATTTAGGGTTTCATCGCACATCGTCTACTCGGCGATTCGACTCTCTGACTCGTCCAGTAGGTTACTAGTCCCACGTGGCCAACCACGACTCTACTCGACGAGTTGAGGCACCAACTCGCCGAGTCACCCAGGCAAACTCAAAAATAACATATAAAAATGTTATACCTCAGAGTGAGGATGTTACACTTTTCCTTTTTGGAGCTTGTGCAGGTTCAGACGGTTCTGCATCAGGTTTTCGTTTCCCACCCTTCTTTGTAGATTGAGCTGGTTCAGATGGACCAACTTTCGCACCCTTTTTCTTGCCTCCTTTCTTTGGTTTGTCTGCTTCTTCAAGTGATTTTCGCATCTCATCATTCATTGGGCAAAAGCCAGAAACTGGTATTTTACGATAGGCTTCCAGGACTTTACTTGCAACAGGGATATGACGAAACATTGCTTCAGGGATGGAGCCCATGAAAGAAAATTTTGAATTTTCAGCCAATATGATATTCGTTGTGTGGAAAATCGGAATCGCAGCCATAAGAGAATGTTTCATGATAGGAATGTGAAGCTTATCAATAGCTCGTTGAACAATCAAAGTCCAAAAACGAGCACAAGAAATCTCACTGTGTCGTGTAGTAGAGAGAGTACTCTGGACGAATTGAGCCTATAACACTGCACCATAATCAATATTTGCTCCAGAATAAACCCCATACATGAGGGTTATGAAGAGCTTGATGGCACAATCTGAGCCCGTGACACGCTCAGAGAAGGTCTTGAAGAGGAGGGTAAACATCCCATTCCACATTGGTGGTAAATCGGGCTTCTTGAACTTGGAAACAACAATTAAGACTTCCTTGTAGCCCATTTGGAAGAACATATCCATGATGGCTGAGTTGGAGATGGATTCAGGGTCGATTAAGTCTCCTTCTTGTGGAAGCCCTAGCAGAGAACAAAAGCGGGACTTGGTGATGTGGGTTTTTCTGTTGAAAACTTCAAACGTAATCCTTTGTTCCTCTTTCTCATAGGTGGCAGTTGAGTATGCCTTTGACAGGAGAACCATGGGAACGATCTCATATTTAGTCAAAGAAATGACTAGTGGAGAGTATATCAGGCATTCGATAATGGGTTGAAGAAATTCGTCATATTTGGCCGGATCAAGTGTAACATCCCCAAAAATACAATCCAAATTTTTTATTATAAATCATTAAGAAAACCATAATATCAAACATCATATAAAAACCATAATTCGTGTATCTCGAAATATCATAAACATCTGTCTAATATATCAGAGTAAAAACATCCCAGGCTAAACAAATGATGTGTGCACTGCAGTCATCCTGAGCTCTTCCCCTTTGCTACCGGAAGTACCTGAAACCAAAACTCAAAACTGTAAGCACGAAGCTTAGTGAGTCTCCCCAAACTGCCACATACCATACACATAATCATGTTACTGAGTGATACGGGCCCTGCCCACACTCTACTAACTAGGAGATACGGGCCCCGCCCACACTCTGCTAACAAAGAGATACGGGCCTCGCCCACACTCCGCTGACTATGAGATACGGGCCCGCCACACTCAACTAATCATGAGATACGGGCCCTGCCCACACTCGAATAATAATGAGATACAGACCCCGCCCACACTCACATACATAAACAAACACATACAAGTATCACACATACAACAAGTACACAACCTACCAACATACCAATAACCACCCTCAAGTAATGATGATATACGGGCCCCGTCCACACTCAAATAATAATGAGATACGGGCCCCGCCCACACTCACATACATAAACAAACACATACAAGTATCACACAGACAACAAGTATAGCAATCCAACAATCTGAATGATATCTATACTCTGATAATAATGAGATACGGGTCCCGCCCACACTCCGTGTTCCTATCAAGAACATATAAACTACACGGACCGGCATTGGTGCCTTAGACCCGTTCTATCCAGGAGGAAACTCACCTCGCACGGCAGGCCATCCCTGGATGTTGGCTGCTGGTTGACAGATTCCCGAACTGTCAACTTCAAAATAAACCCAATTAACAATCGGGTTCCAATGCATAACCATAAGTCCATACTTGGGTAAAAAGACCCTTTTACCCCTAGCCTAGCTTGGTTCAATATTAAGGTCCAAACTCATACTCTGAAGGCCCAAAAGTCAAATAATCAACCATGGCCCAACTATAGCCCAAATTTCCAAATTGGGCCCAAATCACCCACATGGTCTTACCTTAAGGTCCATCCATTTATTCTGGCCCAAACACTTGGCATTCCAATGGTCCAATAACTCATAATCATCAAGGCCCAATTATGGCCCATCTATGGCCCAATTTCCCAATTGGGCCTAAGCCTATCCAATTGGCCTTCTCCTAAAGCCCAATCCAAATATTCTAGTCCATATACTTGTTCTTGGATGACCCATCAATAACCCAGTCACCAGAGCTGAACAGAAAGGCCCACTCAAGGCCCAACCCAAATTAGGGTTTCTCACATGAAATGACGATTAGGGTTAAGTGTTCTTGCTTAACCCATTAGGGACTTAATCCATTAAGTCTATCACTCCACTAGGCCAAACATACAATGTAATTGGGCATAAGCCATACTTCAACCCATTGGTCTGTTGGGTTTTAGTATACTACAACATCCCATGGTGTACATACAACCCTAAATGCTTTGGATCTATGTTTTCTCTAATTATACATGCAACATTGTTTCCAAAGCATTAAGCCTATAAGTAGCATACAATTGACATAAACAACATAAAATACTAGTTAGGAGTTTACCTCTTTACGTAGCTTGTAGAACTTGTTGTATTTGGCCTTTAAGAACTTAGCACCCCAAGTGTGATGCCTCAAACGGTTCACAACACACCTAGGACAAAGGAGAAATTGAGAGAGATGTTGCTTGCTCCAAAATCGGCTCTAATGAACTCCAAGAACTCTAGTGGCCGATTTTGGGTGCTAAGGGAGTCCTTTTATAGTGTGGGAAAGTCTAGGGTTACATCCATGCAAACCTTAATGCCCATGACCTTTCATATTACTTAGGCTCCATGGGTTAAACCTCCATGGGCTATCCATGGACTACCATATTGGTTTAGCCCATCCTAAATAACAATTGGCCCACACTATAAGAATCATTGATATACCAAATCAATCCCCATATATTTAATTAGTCTCTTTTGATCACATAATTAATTCCAAATTAATTCTTGATCAATACTAATTAAATAATATGATTTCATATTAATATATTAGAACTTATAATATATTAATAAATCATAAGTAAGCTCTTACTCAAGTATCCATCCTATCAAATTGTCCTGGTGATATGCAACCCGAAATGGACCATGCTACTCTCGGGTCAAGTACATACCAATTATAGTTATGAGCTTAGACACCTAATCCAACATGGTCTAAACACGGGTTCCGACAATCCAAGACTAGCATCTTCCAAAATTAGGGTTTTCTAAACCCTAATTAGGGTTTCTAACCCAAGCACATGCCAATTAGTCCAGTGATTAGATTTTTAGGTCAATTATGGTTTCATTAGGTCGAGCACCACCCACTGCCACCTCGGGCGTGGTGGTCAACGGCGGCACACGGCGGTAGCCACCACCTCACGGCGGTTGTGGTTATGATTTTAGGCCCAAAACTGTCCAAGCATATTAAGTAGCAATCCATTCACACACTAATGCACACTGCCACCCAACATGACGGCTGGTGGCGCCAGGAGGAGGCAACACGGTGGCAGCCACCACCTCACGGTGGTGGTGGTGCGTTTTTCCGGCCAAAAATCTCACATCCAACATAACGCCACCAACACCTGCCTAAAACAAAGTAATCACACGCACACAACCACCTTCCATGGTGGCTGGTGGCGACGGGAGATGGCAGCAAGCGGCAGTAAGGTAATGGCCACCATGGTGGTTCCCACGTCTTCCGTCTAACAGAGGGCATACACACAGCTTCGAAATGCAACAACAATACACACACCTGCACGAAATGCACTGAAAGACAAACCAACACATCCACCATCGTGGTGGTAGGCGGCGGCCGGAGCTCGCTAGCCAATTCAAAATAGCCGCATGGCGGTGATGGCGACGGGACTTGGGAAATGGCAGAAAAACGAAGGAGCACACCACCAGGGGAAGGGAGAAGCAGCGGCGACCACAAACTCATTGATCCTTGCATTCACCGGCGACGGCAGCGTGCGAGATTTGGCTCTAGACTTCCGGCTTCGTCGGCCGTGGCGCCGCAGAAGAGTGCTCGGCTGATCAGGGCGTCATCGACAGCGGTTGTGGCGGTCGATCTCGGTTGGGCGGCGGCAGCTGAAGAGGTTGGCGGCTGGAGCATAAAATCTAGGGTTAGGGTTTGTTCAATGGTACTCCTTCAACCGGGAATGGAAGGCATGGTGTAAATCCCGTTCCATACAATACTAATAACGAAAAGGGCAGAACTAGTCCCTCTCATTCACAATCTCTTCAATTTAAATCCAAAATTTACCTGTTAGCCCTTACTTCCATATTTCCTTTCAAATTAAGTCCCACTAATTACCATGCAACCCCTGCCTTCATAAATATTTACAAAACCAATGCGAAACTTACAATTTAATCCCTAACTTCTAAAATTATGACAGTTAACTCCTCAAAACCAACACCTTGCTAAATTATTATTCATTTTAGGGCTTCTATTCATTTATTAATTTGTCTATTTATATATTTAATAAACGGGTGTTACAACTCTCCCCCACTTAAATTAGATTTTTTCCTCGAAATCATTCCTTACCATTCCTTACACGCCAGGAAACTTGAACGACATAGCCACAATCCCGAGCATAACCTAGCCTTTCCAAGGCAACCAAAACATCCCTTGCAGGGTTCTAAAACCCAAAGATAAGCGAATTCCTTGCATTATGATCACATTACTCATTCTAAAATTTGTAGTCTCGAGATGGTATGACTCTCTGATAGACCACCCATACTGAATTATTATTGTTGAACCCAGTCCACTTATCTCTCATCTGTCTACTCAATTTCTGATAACTCGAGTTTCCCACTAGGAAACATAATCATAGACATAATTGTCCTTGCATATCATGTATACTTGGCCAATGCTCAGATAATCCCGCTGTGAGTGACTTAGCATAACCCAAGCAATTTGTTACCCATGCATACCTGAAATTCTAAAACACTAATACTAATACTGCCAAGACACTGAAACTGCCCGAAACAGCATGCTGCCACATGGCTGCTTTCCAAAATCTAGCAAGGCCTCCTTAGTCTCATATCGTTCACCAGTCATCTGGAAATACCGGGTTCCGGCCTGGTTGCGGAGCCAAAAGACTCCCACGCAGTCGCCCCACACGACTTCCGAGTGAAATCCTCGTCTGCCAATAGTTGCCATTAGTTATCTTGCCACTATGGCTCTAACGACCTCCTGATCCAACCGATCGAGTCGATACATCGAACCCTGACGTCACCAGATCTAAGGCTGAAAATGATTGCTACATGAATAAAGGTAGTCTTATATCAGAAACGACCTTAAATGGTCCATCGCTTCCTACAGTCTTATCGCTGGCTCAACCAGGTCTAATTCATTTGGGGAAATCCGTAAACTAATCCGTGGATTTGCCACGTCCTCACTGCAACACCCGAACTAGTGGGTACTACTATTCCTTCAGCGATCTAACAACACTCCCATGCTATCTACCAACCTAGTGAATGCTACGACTACACCCGCAGTCTTACGACATTCTAGCACTATCCGCCAACATTGTGAATGCTACGGCTACACCCGTAGACTTACAACACTCTAACACTATCTGCCAACCTTGTGAATGTTACGGTTACCCCCGTAGACTTACAACACTCTAACACTATCTGTAACAACCAGTTATTTCAAGTCAATGAAAATCGAAGAAAGTCAATAAAAGTCAAAGAAAGCCAAACCAAAAATCGAAACAAGTCAATTAAGTCAAACAAGGGACAAAAATAATTAAAAATAATTTGATTTAATAATGAAAATTTATATTTATTTATGTGTTTTCGGTAAATGGAATCAAAACTCACCCAAAACCGAAATCACTCTTCGGCCGAAAACCCCTTGCTAAACCCCACCTTTGGACCGCAAAACTCCCCCACCGAGACTTCTCTACACCGAAAACACTCTAAGACCGAAAACTATGGTTCTCGGTTGTATCTTGTGACCAAAATCATGGTTCTCGGTATGGAAGATAGGTCGAGTACCGCCCATTTTATCATTTGGCACACTTTCCAACTAGATAATTTCACTTCCCAATGCACATGTCAACTCATATTTTACACCATATATATACATTAGAACCGAAAAAAACCTCATTTATTACAATTCTCCTACAAAAACTCCCCTTTTCTCTCAAACTCATAATCAATTCTTCATACCTTCAAGTCTTCATCCAATGTATCTTCAAGTGTACCTCAAGAACATCAAGAACAGCATCCAAATTCCCAGAAACTATTTTTATATAGTTTGACTTCTAGGAAAACATTGTCAGTAATTCTTACATAAATTAATATTCTATAAAATATTTACTCTTATTTCAACTAATTATACACATATTATTATGTGTTAAATACTATTAGGACGTCATATTTTTCCATGTGTTCTAACGAAGAACATCACTACCACATCGTACCTAACCAAGAACACACACTTGAGGTGAGTTCATACCGCTGGTTTTCACTATTTTCATTGTTTTAGGGGGGGGGGGGGAATAAAAGTAAAACACCAGAAATGTTGTGTTCATATCTAAACTGTTTTAAATCGTTTCAATTGTTATTTTTACTAATATATATATATATATATATATATATATATATATATATATATATACAAAAGACCTGAAATTATAACCAGAGTCTCCTGGAGGGAGAGCATGACACTTGTGTATAGATCTATATGGGACTGACAATCTTGCGCCTAAACTGTTAGCTATAGTAGGCCGGCAGACCTGGGGTGACAAATGTCGTACCATTTCGGACGCCTGAAGAACGTCGTATTCAGGCCATCTTAGGTCATCAAGCATGGTTATAATAACTCACAATTTGGTATTGAACAATACGATTAGTGTACGAATACATAAACAACTTCATATGGTTTTATTTAATAATAAAACTACAATACAATATTTTATAGTACAACTGGTGGATCAACGCACTTACATGTACAGAGTTTTCATACAAGTACAAATACAGAATACAATTTCCAGTACAGAGAAAACTTACATTTCTAGAAATATACAATTTATGGTTTTATGTGAATTAAAACTACATTATACTATTTCAGAGTACAACAACACTTATACATTTTAGTACTAAGATTACAATTCAATTACAACAGAAAATATTGGATTTTATGGAAGAAAACACGTACATTTTCAAGGAACAAATGACAGATTTCAAATACAAATATGTTTATGAACTCAACAACTTAATTGTTGACACTCTTTTCAAAACCACTTGTATTCTTAGGGAATTAGTAGAGAGGTATCCACATAGGTTTTGGGAAGACGGGGCTTCATAGTGTCACATTTTTTAGTTTTTGCTATACAGATGTAAAACTATACATTATTAATATCATGGTTGTTGTGCTTTGATTATTATTATACAATTGTTGTGATACTGTACATGACGTCATCAGCCCTCGAACGTTTCCGCCGTTCTGGTTTGGGGGTGTGACAGATTGGTATCAGAGCATTGTTTATAGTGAACTAAGTATATCAAACCACATAAGATATACAACTATAAATACAATGGGGCTGAAACGCTCTAACTAAAAGTATACTTTTAAAATACAAGTATTTTTATCAAAGTATACGAACATGCATACATACCATAAACAGTATCACAATAAGAACTACATAAAAGTATTTTGATGAGTTGGATGTTGCGGTTAAAACCTGGATAGTTATGTAATCATATATGGGATACATATAGTCTGATCAACTATATTTATTTGAGATACGACCAACATGTGTTTGGGAGTGATCGTAGTGCTGCAACAAGTCTAAAACTTACCAACTCTATATACCATAAGAAATCAAGAATCAAACATAAAGTTAAAATCCTATAAGAGTATTTTATGACACTATAAAACTAGCCCAACATTATTTAGGCCTTGATAAGTTATATAAACTAATAGTCGAGAAGGGCCTTCTTACCGGAAACAATCATGTGAAAACAAAGGACCCTTGGTGGTAGATCTATAATTGCTAAGTGTATACGTTAGAGTTATATATAATTAAGATTTTATAGACTTAGAATTTGTGATTTCGCTCTACTTCCTGTTCCTTGTTTGGTTGTGGACTTAGAGTAGGATCACTTATTCGAAGGTCTATTTGATCTTGGTTATATATAATTTGTATACACTATGTGATTATAGGAGGACCCAGTATGAGTCACATTAAACAAATTCGTTACAAAGTGTTGCTATAAAAATTCAAAAAAAAAAAAAACTGAAATTGCGATTGTTTACATATATTTGTAGACTTCCATTGTAAATCGCTAAATAGAACACTATAAAGTCATGATATGATGTGTTTAGGACTAAGATATATCTTGTTCAATATCACCTGACTCATGACCACTATTGAGGACTTATCATCATTTCCTCTTTAAACCTAATAGAAAAAGATGTTGCCACATAGATCAAACAGGCGTTTCAACAACACTCCACCAACTCCACCACCGCCACCACCTCCGTAGTATGACCCTGCTGTTTTCCAAGCAGCAGTAATAGCAGCCGTGGCAGCCGCCATAATGCAAATTAACGTAAGTGGTGTTAGTGGGGCAGGGAGTGGTGCCAACAATTCTAATCACGGAGAAAGTCTCGGACACCCAAGGGAGTGTTCCTATAAAGACTTTACAAATGCCAAACCTAAATCCCTTGATGGCACCGGAGGTGTCATTTCTCTAACACGTTGGTTCGAGAAGACCGACTCGATGTTTGAAATCTGTGCGTGTCCTGAAGCTAGCAAAGTGAAATTTGCAGCATGCACTTTCATGGACAGAGCCCTCTCTTGGTGGAACGGCTATGTCAAGTCGTTATCTCTCCCAGTAGCCAAGAAGATTTAAAATTCCTAATGCTAGTAGAATACTGCCCGAGGGGCGAGGTGCAAAAACTAGAGCAAGAACTCTGGGGTTTGTCAATGAAAAACTCCGACGTTGCTGGTTACACTACCATATTTAGTGACTTGGCTATACTATGTCCCGGGATGGTCACCCCGGAAAGTAAGAAAGTGGAAAGGTACATCTGGGGATTAACTTCCCCGATCAAGGAAACGTTATAGCTGCAAATCCACTTACTTTTGACAGTGCTAAACGTCTGGAACAAACACTCGTGGACCATGGAGTTCGCCAAAGCTCCATGACAACCATTCCTTAGCAACCCAAAGAATAAGGCAACAAAAAGAAGTTTTGGAACAAAAGAAAGGGGCAATTGTCACAAGAGCCCTCAAAGAAGCAACAAATTAAGGCAATACACGTTGCTACTGTTCCTGCTACTGTTCCTACTACTATTCTAGCTACTGTTCCTGCCACAACTCCTATTGCTCCAGCACCTTCCAATCGATATGCCGAAAATATTCCCAAGTGTGATAAGTGCTACTTCCATCACACAGGAGTTTGTCGGGAAATGCATTGTAAAAACTGCAACAAGAAGGGGCATACCACCCGTTTCTGTAGGGCACCGACACAACCTATCACCCAAGTCCCCAGCGTTGCTGTAAGCCAGGCTTGTTACGGGTGTAGTGAAACAGGACACTTCAATAGAGATTTCCCAAAGACAAGGAATGCTGGTGGAGTGGGAAGAGTATTGACAATAGGTCGCGAAGAAGAGATAGCAGATCCTACCGTGGTT
The DNA here is from genome assembly GCF_052849685.1 of Lactuca virosa. Lineage (NCBI taxonomy): Eukaryota > Viridiplantae > Streptophyta > Magnoliopsida > Asterales > Asteraceae > Lactuca > Lactuca virosa. The sequence continues at coordinate 55,324,598 of NC_136428.1, read as the reverse complement.
ACCGGTACGTTTCTCCTCAACAACTCATACGCATGCATTCTTTTCGATAGTGGTGCGGAGAAAAGCTTCGTGAGCCATAAATTTAAACACCTACTTAAACAAAATCCCCAATTACTAAAAGACACATTCACCATAGAAATGCCAAACGGAAAGATCGAGAGCACTAACGACATATACATAGGATGTACTCTCACTCTAAACAATTATTCTTTATAAATTGACCTTATACCAGTCTCAATAAAATGCTTCGACGTTATCATCGGCATGGATTAGTTAAGTCCTCACCGTGCTGATATCCTATGTTATGAAAAATCCATTCGTCTTAATCTGCCAAGTAGCGAAACCCTCGTTATTTATGGCGACAAACCCGGTACGAACCTCCAAATCATTTCTTGCATCAAGGCCCATAAGTATTTTCGCAAAGAATATTGTTCCTTCATAGATCACGTGATAGATAAGAAACAAGAAGTGAAAGATATGAAAGATATCTCCGAAGTTTGTAACTTCCCTGATATATTCCAAGAAGATCTCCTAGGAGGGAGTCCCAGGAGTCCCTCCTGAACACCAAGTCGAGTTCAGAATCGACTTGATTCCCGGAGCTACCCCCGTAGCCAAATCCCCTTACCGTTTAGCACCAGCAAAGATGCAGGAACTGTCCAGCCAACTAAACGAACTGTTAAGCAAATGGTTCATAAGACCAAGCTTCTCGCCTTGGGGAGCACCAGTCTTGTTCGTGAAGAAGAAGGATGGATCGTTCCGCATGTGCATAGACTACCAGGAATTAAATAAACTCACTATAAAAAACCGATACCCTTTACCCCGAATTGACGACCTCTTCGATCAACTTTAAGGAGCAAGTTTCTTCTCAAAGATCAACCTAAGATTAGGATACCATCAGTTACGAGTCCAGGAGGATGATATTCCTAAGACCACACTCAGAACTCGCTACGGTCACTATGAATTCGTAGTGAGTCCCTTCGGTTTACCGAATGCGCCTGCAGTGTTCATGGACCTGATGAACCGTGTGTGTCGACCTTACTTAGACAAGTTCATAATATTTTTTATCGATGAAATTCTAGTCTACTCCCGAAGTAAGGAAGAACACAGCCAACACTTACGACAATTCTTGGAAACAATTAGAGCAGACAAATTGTATGTGAAGTTCTCGAAGTGCAAATTATGGATTCGAAAGGTGGATTTCCTAGGTCACGTGGTCAGTGAAGAAGGGATACATGTAGATCCCTCCCAAATCAAAGCTATCGAAAGCTGGGCGACTCCAAGAACGCCAACAGAGATTCGTCAATTTCTAGGCCTTGCTGGCTATCTCCGGCGCCGACGAAAAGCTGGATGCCGGCGATAGATTACTTGCCATCGACTCTTGTGAATCTAAAACAGCGATATCAACCACTTCGACATCCTACAACACCCAGTCCTGGGTTGCTGTCCGGTGAGGGAGGTCATGGGTAACATAGGAAAGTGTCAACCATGTCGTGGCAGCCGGGACATTACTTCAGCATGGCGTAAAAATAAAATTCGATGGTGTGGGAACAGCTCATCCATACCATGGAATTCAATATAGATTTGGAAGCGCCACTCTTGAACACTTAGACTACTGAAAGTAGGGGATCAGACTCGAAAAACGGACTCGAAAAGCACCACCTCGTGGCGGAATTCACCACCTCGTGGTGAATCAAACAGATAATTTTCTGGTAATCTGACTGAGACAACACGACGTGGTGGGGATTACCACGATGTGTTGGTGTTGAAATTGCAATAAGTCTCATGTGCTGAAAACCATAGTGTGATGTGCTGCGATCAAGCCGGCTCCTTTCCTTTAAAACGAAGTACCTAAAACCAAAACTGAAAACCGTAAGCACGAAGCTTAGTGAGTTCCCCCATCATAACACATACCATACAACCACGTATCATACATACTGTCGGGCAATTCTGGGGTGCCCGACCTACCCATGTCAAGCCATTCTGGGGTGCTGACTACCCGTGTCAAGCCATTCTGGGGTGCTGACTACCTGTGTCAGGCCATTCTGGGGTGCCTGCCTACCCTCCGGTCTATCTCACACCGTCACGGGGACTATTTCACCCCTACTACTATCACATAATAACAAATCATACAGAAGGTTCATTCAAAACTTCTCTAGGATCGCAAAACCACTCACCGCTTTGACTCAGAAGGGTGTAACCTTCAACTTGGAAGAGAATCAAGAAACTGCTTTCCAGACACTAAAGCGAGCCCTCTGCAGCGCCCTGATCTTGTCCCTCCCAGTCTTTGCGGACCACAAAAGCCTCCAACACATCTTCGATTAAAAAGAACTGAACATGAGGCAACGACGATGGGTAGAACTACTCAATGATTATGAATGCGAGATTCACTATCATCCCGACAAAGCCAATGTAGTAGCAGATGCCATTCACACCTGTCCGCGCAGATCAAAGAGGATCAGCTGGAAGCCTTGAAACCCGATAATGTGACATGTGAAGCCTTAAGACGAATGGATAAAAACCTAGAAGTTATGGGTAACGGAGTTCGTTATCTCATGAATCGAATATGGACACCGAAGTTTGGTGGCTATAGAGATGTTGTCATGAACGAAGCCCATAAAACTCGATACTCCATTCATCCAGGTTCAGACAAGATGTATCTGGACCTCAAGAAACTCTATTGGTGGCCAAAAATGAAAGCTGGAATTGCTACCTATGTGGGAAAGTGTCTTGTAACGCCCGTTGATCCGGGCTAGTCAATTTAGAGATAATAGGGGTCGAAAATGACTTTTTGACAAAATATTATTTTGAATAAATAATCTTAACCAAGTTGTAGAATATGTATCAAGCATTACGTACATATAAAGAACGCCGAAATCCGAGTTATAACGAAGAAGTTATGGCCCGTCGAAGTTTTTCGGCAAACCCGGTACGGCACTGGGAGACGTAAATAATGAATTTACGATAGATGACTTTTTAGCCTTAGTGATCTAAACAAAAGTTGTAGTATACGTTAAACCGAGAACATACAAAAAAAGAACGCCCAAATCTGACTTCGTATGAGGAAGTTATGAATTTTCTAAGATTTGGCATAGCAGTGCACGGCCCGAAACTCGAATTTTAGTTCGAGCGGTTTTTGGCCTACGCAACCTAAATGAGAGTTGAAAATCTCATTAATAGGAACTCAACAATAAAAAGACAGACGAAAACGGAGTCCGTATGAAGGAGTTATGAATTCTTCGCAGTCATTTAACAGTCTAATCTCCTCCTACAGTTAAATTTAAGATCGGTCGAGAATTAGCCGACGGAGTCTAAATGAAAGTTGTATATTTTGTTTTTACCTACGCGTGGATATAAAGAACGTTGAAACTGGAGCTTGTATGCGAAAGTTGCGGGGTTTAGAAGTCGGCAGGGTGCTGTGTGAAATCGGGTGACGTGGCTGAATATGGGTCAAGGCTTTCTCCCCAAGGCAAGCCACCAAATGGTGACACCTGGTCATGGACTCGACGAGTAGGACCTCCTGCTCCACGAGTAGAGTAGGATTCCAGCCTATAAATAGAGGTGCCGGGTTCCCTCATTCTTCACACCTTCCCAACTTCACTTTCTCTCTCTACTTTCTCTCTATAGCCTCCCTTAAGCCCCCTAAAGTCTAGGTAAACCCCCTAGCACCCGAAGGAAGCCTCGACGCTCCCGGAGCCCCGAGAAAAGAGCTTTTCAGCTCGGGAACGCTGCTCCAGCGAATCCCGGTTTTGCGAAAAACCCGTTGTAAGTGACCTACGCCTACCCTATCGTTAGTATATCTTATGTTTTAATATAGTAATGTTATTAGGACCTTATAATAAGTATTTGGGCTATTATTATGAGTTATATAAGTGTCGTTATAATATCTTTTAACCACTTGCGGTATGGGGAATCTGGTTTAAAGGGCCGCATAGGGCTGTTGGATTTCAGAAGTGCTATATGCCAAAATGGTCCTGCCCTCCGGTGTTTTATGTCTGGCCCCTGTCTGTACATAGTGGGTGAAGAGTATTGTTTAACGCTTATATAATAGTAATAATAGTTAGACTATTAATTAGTCTCAGTGAATATTAGACTAAACCCTAGTGGTAATGATCCTAGGTTTTGTCGAAGGAAATTGTTTTAAGAGTAACGAAGTGCTGTCAAAGTTCGGAATCACCATCTTAACAAGTGAGTGCATAGTTACTTTCATCTTACACATAGATATGAAGTATTTAATATAAATTACATGCTATGTGTGCATATTGTCTGTATACTTGCCGTCTATGCTGGGTGAAAGATTTTTATACATGTTTTAAATGAGTTAAACTGTATATGTATTTTATATCTACAAAATCTGTTGGGTAAAACATGGGTAGATGAAATAGTTGCTGTGTGACAAAAAATAAAAAGATGAGAGGTGATATAGACCATGAGATAAGGGTGAGAGGTGAGCCATGAGAGAAGCCTTTTACCCAAGTGTTGGCCCCATCATCTAGCAGAGTATGGATGACAACCACATACTATTCTAGACAGTCCAGTGGAACACTAGCAGGCTCGCAACCTGTAGGTGTTATTTGAACTGTGTATTCACCAGTTGTACTCTAAAAACCCATTGACATGTATTGCGACTGGATTCTCGGAAACGATACTGTCGATAAACGAGATAAAAACCCATTGACATGTATTACGAGTGGATTCTCGGAAACGATACTGTCAATAAACGAGATAACCCTGGCAGATGCACCTAAAGGACTCTACCGGCAGAAGCGCCTAATAGAGAACCTCGTAACCCCGGCATATGCGCCTAAGGGACAATACCGGCAGATGCGCCTCATAAGGAATGTCACAATTCTGACAGCTGCGCCTTAGTGATAATATTAGTAGCTGTGCTTGACAGATGTGTCATTAGCAACGATGGATTTCGTGCCTATTCCTTAGGATAATCCTTAGGAATGAATGAACGAGAAATAGCTAATTCTTAGGGTAGATCCTTAATAGTAAATAAGATAATGGGGATGGGTAATTGGGTTGATTGATTGTTTGATGGTTAAACATAATAATTATATTATTGTGGGTTGAAAACCCTATGTACTCACCAGGTTTCCCAACCTGACCCACTCAGTTTATTTATATCACAGGAGTTAATATGAAGTCACATTACACTGAGAGATTAAGGAGATATAAATCACTAGTGATAATGAATGTAAGTTCTGTTTATGCTTATGTTTCTGTATTGACGATGACATCCCAAATGTTTTAAAAGGAATAAAAATACTTTTCTTTGGAAATGCCTTGATAACGTATTTATCATGTTTTACTGGGAACAAATTCCGCAACATTTTTATTAAAAGAGGTACTCTGATTTTTATAAAGCATAAACAAAAATCGGTCTTTTCTGGCCGTGAAAATGGGGATGTCACAGTTGGTATCAGAGCATTAGTTTAAGCAAACTAGGAATAAGGATTTATTTCTAGACTTAAACTTAGAATGCTAAGCGATGATCGTGAGGAGTGTGTCTAATATATTTTAGGAAGTACACCTGAATAGACACAATCACTAACTTATTTAGGGAAGATGACTAAATTGCTTTTATCTTCTAAGTGATTTATGCTGCCTTATATGCTTTATGATGTTATCGTTTGATCGGATCTATGGTCTTTTTCCGACCGGATCTGGAAATTTTATGTGTTCAGATTTCTAAACGTTTAATTACGGTGTTAGAACTGGCATGTAACTTTTCGGAGTAATAAGGAGGAATACGCGCCTAAATCTTCCTCTATGTATATTATCGTCTCGATACACCGAACACCTGCTTTGGTGTGCAGAACATCATGGTGAAGACTCGTAGTGAATTGAGAAAATGGAGGAAATGAGAAGGCTTACGATAGTGAATGATACCTAACGGAAGATATCGTAAGAGTGATATCTTGCCTTTAGAATGCGTCTAATAAATAATACGTCTAGTACAGGAGAAGTACACTTTCGATTAGCAAAAAGAAAGATTTTTGGTATAATCCATGAAGTTATCCCATTGTCTGACAACCGAGTTGAAGCGGAATGGATGATTGAAGATACGCATGGAAGAAGTCCTAGTAGAGTCTAGGGAAAATTATATGATTGTTTGGACACATTTGTATGTGTTAAAATTGTTTTTGTGATAATAACTTGGAGAGCTGCGAGACAATACTTGGGACAAGTATGAGTAGGTGTGAAAGGTAGTAGAGGCCTATACTACCGGAAGCAGAGGACTCGCACTTGGATCAGGGAAGGTCACAAGGTTACCAAGAAGCTAGTAATTGATACCATTTTATTCAAGTATGTCGTTGCCATCGTTTCGGTAATGACTAAGAAGATTGTTGTTATTCCGACCCTAGTGGTCATATCGAATTGAGTCCGACTACGAGGAGTATGTTACTTGGTTCGGAGAACCAAGTTTGATGTAACATCTGACTTAAGCCGGAAGATTGAAATAAAAGATAAATCAAAGCGATCGGTAGAGGTATCGCGATAGTTGCTTGTAGCTAGAAATTCTACCATTTAAGATATGATTAGAACATGAAGGAAGGTATAGTCTGTTCTAGAATTTGACTCTAAAAGACCAAAGTCCAAGCAATGCATCATACAATGAGAGGTCATTAGAACATGACCCATTGGTCTATTATGATAATCAAAGGAAGAAACTTATCTCAAGTTTGTTAAAGAAGGAGTCTCCAATAAAGATCGAGATCGTGACATGAAGATCATGGTTGGAATTCTAACATGAGATAAAGAGCGGGTCCAAGATCGGGCACCGCCTGCAGTCAGGAAGTCTTAGAGTTAGATACTCGTTCGAAGAAACATCAAAGTTACGGTTATAACTTAGGATGAAGAGATAACGTATGGAGTCATCATGTGAGCCCTGTTTCGTTGATGATTCCGGGACGTAATCATCCTAAGGGGGAGATAATTGTAACGCCCGTAGATCCGGGCTAGTCAATTTAGAGATAATAGGGGTCAAAAACGACTTTTAGACAAAATATTATTTAGAATAAATAATCTTAACCAAGTTGTAGAATATGTCTCAAGCGTTCCGTACATATAAACAACGCCGAAATCCGAGTTATAACGAAGAAGTTATGGCCCGTCGAAGTTTTTCGGCAAAACCGGTACGACACTAGGAGACGTAAATAGTGAATTTAATATAGATGACTTTTTAGCCTTAGTGATCTAAACAAAAGTTGTAGTATACGTTAATCCGAGAACATACAAAAAAGAACGCCCAAATCTGACTTCGTATGAGGCAGTTATGAATTTTCTAAGATTTGGCATAGCAGTGCACGGCCCGAAACTCGAATTTTAGTTCGAGCGGTTTTTGGCCTACATAACCTAAATGAGAGTTGAAGATCTCATTAATAGGAACTCAACGATAAAAAGACAGATGAAAACGGATTCCGTCTGAAGGAGTTACGAATTCTTCGCAGTCTTTTAACAGTCTAATCTCCTCCTACTGTTAAATTTAAAATCGGTCGAGAATTAGCCGACGGAGTCTAAATTAAAGTTGTAGATCTTGTTTTTACCTACGCGTGGATATAAAGAAAGTCGAAACCAGAGCTCGTATACGAAAGTTACGGGGTTTAGAAGTCGGCAGGGTGCTGTGCGAAATCGGGTGACGTGGCTGAATATGGGCTAAGGCTTTCTCCCCATGGCAAGCCACCAGAAGGTGACACCTGGCCATGGACTCGATGAGTAGGACCTCCTACTCGACGAGTAGAGCAGGATTCCAGCCTATAAATAGAGGTGTCGGGTTCCCTCATTCTTCACACCTTCCCAACTTCACTTTCTCTCTCTACTTTCTCTCTCTAGCCTCCCTTAAACCCCCTAAAGTCTAGGTAAACCCCCTAGCACCCGAAGGAAGCCCCGACGCTCCTGAATCCCCGAGAAAAAAGCCTTTCGGCTCGGGAACGCTGCTCCAGCGAAGCCCGGTTTTGAGAAAAACCCACTGTAAGTGAGCTACGCCTACCCTATCGTTAGTATATCTTATGTTTTAATATAGTAATGTTATTAGGACCTTATAATAAGTATTTGGGATATTATTATGAGTTATATAAGTGTCGTTATAATATCTTTTAACCACTCGTGGTACGGGGAATCTGGTTTAAAGGGTCGCATAGGGTTGTTGGATTTCAGAAGTGCTATATGCCAAAATGGTCCTGCCCTCCGGTGTTTTATGTCTGGCCCCTATCTGTACATAGTGGGTGAAGAGTATTGTTGAACGCTTATATAATAGTAATAATAGCTAGACTATTAATTAGTCTCGGTGAATATTAGACTAAACGCTAGTGGTAATGATACTAGGTTTTGACGAAGGAAATTGCTTTAAGAGTAACGAAGTGCTGTCAAAGTTCGGAATCACCACCTTAACAAGTGAGTGCATAGTTACTTTCATCTTACACTTAGATATGAAGTATTTAATATAAATTACATGCTATGTGTGCATATTGTCTTTATACTTGCCGTCTATGCTGGGTGAAAGATTTTTATACATGTTTTAAATGAGTTAAACTGTATATGTATTTTATATCTACAAAATTTGTTGGGTAAAACATGGGTAGATGAAATAGTTGATGTGTGACAAAAAATAAAATGATGAGAGGTGATATAGACCATGAGATGAGGGTGAGAGATGAACCATGAGAGAAGCCTTTTACCCAAGTGTTGGCCCCGCCATCTAGCAGAGTATGGATGACAACCACAGACTATTCTAGAGAGTCCAGTGGAACACTAGCAGGCTCGCAACCTGTAGGTGTTATTTGAACTGTGTATTCACCAGCGGTACTCTAAAAACTCATTGACATGTATTGCGAGTGGATTCTCAGAAACGATACTGTCGATAAACGAGATAAAAACCCATTGACATGTATTACGAGTGGATTCTCGAAAACGATACTGTCAATAAACGAGATAACCCTGGCAGATGCGCCTAAAGGACTCTACCGACAGAAGCGCTTAATAGAGAACCTCATAACCCCGACAGATGCGCCTAAGGGTCAATACTGGCAGATGCGCCTTATAAGGAATGTCACAATTCTGACAGCTGCGCCTAAGTGATAATATTAGTAGCTGTGCTTGACAGATGTGTCATTAGCAACGATGGATTTCGTTCCTATTCCTTAGGATAATCCTTAGGAATGAATGAACGAGAAATAGATGATTCTTAGGGTAGATCCTTAATAGTAAATAAGATAATGGGGATGGGTAATTGAGTTGATTGATTGTTTGATGATTAAACATAATAATTATATTATTGTGGGTTGAAAACCCTATGTACTCACCAGGTTTTCCAACCTGACCCACTCAGTTTATTTATATCACAGGTGTTAATATGAAGTCACATTACACTGAGAGATTAAGGAGATATAAATCACTAGTGATAATGAATGTAAGTTCTTTTTATGCTTATGTTTCTGTATTGACGATAACATCCCAAATGTTTTAAAAGGAATAAAAATACTTTTCTTTGGAAATGCCTTGATAACGTATTTATCATGTTTTACTGGGAACAAATTCCGCAACATTTTTATTAAAAGAGGTACTCTGATTTTTATAAAGCATAAACAAAATCGGTCTTTTTTGGCCATGAAAATGGGGATGTCACATGTCTGACTTGCGCCAAAGTCAAGGTAGAATATCAAAAGCCTTCGGGTTTACTACAACAACTAGAAATACCCGAATGGAAGTGGGAGCGGATAACTATGGATTTCATAACCAAGTTGCCCAAGACAACGGGTGGTCATGACATCATTTGGGTAATCTTCGACAAATTAACCAAATCCGCGCACTTCCTGCCAATAAAGGAAACTGACAAAATGGAGAAGTTAACAAGGATATATATTAAAGAGATAGTACGATTGCACGGTGTGCCAATATCCCTTATCTCTGACCGAGATAGTATATTTACTTCGCGGTTTTGGCAATCGCTGCAAAAGTCCTTGGGAACTAAACTCGACATGAGTATATCGTACCATCCCCAGACTGATAGGCAAAGCGAGAGAACCATACAAAATCTGGAAGACATGTTGAGAGCTTGTGTGATAGATTTTGGTAAAGCTTGGGACACCCATTTACCACTCGTCGAATTCTCGTATAATAACAACTATCACACTAGCATCAAAGTTGCTCCGTTTAAAGCCTTCTATGGCCGTAAGTTCAGATCCCTTCTGTGATGGGCTGAAGTGGGTGATACACAACTGGAAAAGAAAAAAGTACCTAACAACACTCTCACCGGTCCCGAGATCATTCGAGAAATAATGAAGAAGATCGTCCAAATCCGAGAACGACTGAAAGCTTCTAGAGACAGACAAAAGAGTTATGCGGACAAACGATGAAAACCCTTGGAGTTCCAGGTTGGTGACCGCGTCCAGTTAAAGGTCTCACCCTGGAAAGGAATGATACGTTTCGGTAAACGTGGAAAACTAAACCCAAGGTACATCAGACCATTCGAGATTCTTGCTAGAATCGGTCCGGTAGTGTACAAACTAAAACTACCGCATGAACTCAGTAATATGCATTCCACTTTTCACGTATCCAATCTAAAGAAGTGTCTGTCTGACGAGACTGTTGTGATCCCACTTGATGAAATCGAGATAAACGAGAGTCTACACTTCGTAGAAGAACCGGTGGAAATCATGGACAGGGAAATAAAGAGAACAAAACAAAGTCGTATACCAATAGTGAAGGTTCGGTGGAATGCCAAGCGGGGACCTGAATTCACTTGGGAATGGGAGGATCAAATGAAACAAAAGTACCCACATCTTTTCCCTAGTTCATGAGTACCACTTTAGAAACAATTTCGGGACGAAATTCCCTCTAACGGGGGGATAATGTAACAACCAGTTATTTCAAGTCAATGAACATCAAAGAAAGTCAATAAAAGTCAAAGAAAGTCAAACCAAAAATCGAAACAAGTCAACTAAGCCAAACAAAAGACAAGAATAATTAAAAATCATTTGATTTAATAATGAAAATTTATATTTATTTATGTGTTTTTGGTAAATGGAATCAAAACTCACCCAAAACCGAAATCACTCTTCAGCCGAAAACCCCTTGCTAGACCCCACCTTCGGACCGCAAACCTCCCCCACTGAGACTCCTCTACACCGAAAAACCTCCCCCACTGAGACTCCTCTACACCGAAATCATGGTTCTCGGTATGGAAGATCGGTCGAGAACCGCCCATTTTATCCTTTGGCACACTTTCCAACTAGATAATTTCACTTCCCAATGCACATGTCAACTCATATTTTACACCATATATATACATTAGAACCGAAAACAACCTCATTTCTTACAATTCTCCTACGAAAACTCCCATTTTCTCTCAAAACTCATAATCAATTCTTCATACCTTCAAGTCTTCATCCAATGTATCTTCAAGTGTAACTCAAGAACATCAAGAACACCATCCAAATTCCCAAAAGCTATTTTTATATAGTTTTACTTCTAGGAAAACATTGTAAGTAATTCTTACATAAATTAATATTCTATAAAACATTTACTATTATTTCAACTAATTATACACATATTATTATTTGTTAAATACTATTAGGACGTCAGATTTTTCCAAGTGTTCTAACGAAGAACGTCACTACCACATCGTACCTAACCAAGAACACACACTTGAGGTTAGTTCATACCCCTGCGTTTTCACTATTTTTCATTGTTTTAGGAGGGGGGGGGGGGAGATACAAGTAAAACACCATAAATGTTGTGTTCATATCTAAACTGTTTTAAATGGTTTTAATTGTTATTTTTACTAATATATATATATATATATATATATATATATATATATATATATATATATATAAGATTTAACAGGCTTGGAATTGATGATTCCGCTATACTTCCTGTTCCTTGTTTGGTTGTGGGCTTAGGGCAGAATCATTTATTCGACTGTCACTCCAATCATAATTACATAAGCATTATATATATGTATATAAATATAAAAGCTATTTAAACATGTTAAACAAGAAGAATATTTTGAAATGTATTTCATTATCAATTGTACAAAATGTTAAATTTCACGAAATATCGTTATCTCAGAATTTCGGATAAACATATTCAAAGTTGTTAACAATACAAAGGTTTTCATTTCAACGAAATATACTCGTAAAACTATAATAGGCATAGTTTATGGAAAACATGTACTAATTTACTAAGTTCAAGATACAATACAAAAACAAACATATAAACTATAATAGGTATAGTTTATGGAACATACGTACAAGTGATTCATTACAAAAAGGCTTTTCATTATTCTACACGTAACCGACAATATAGCTTTGTGAGACACACTTCAAGTACTTATCTAAAGTACCAACAAATATCCTGAAATTATAACCAGAGTCTCCTGGAGGGAGAGCGTGACACTTGTGTATAAATCTATACGAGACTGATAATCCCACACCTAAACTGTTAGCTATAGTTAGGCCGGTAGGCCTGGGGTGACAAATGTCGTACCATTTCCGACGCCTGAAGAACGTTGTATTCAGGCCATCTTAGGTCATCAACCATGGTTATTGATGAGATTAAAATGTTTAGATCGATAAGATTCTTAAACAGATAAATCAAGAACACAATGTAAATAAGAACACCAGATGAATCAATGCTTATATCGAATGTTTAATAAGTCACGACCTCAAAAGAACTCTATGAAGAATGCCTACTGTAGAGGTGTTCTAGGGTTACAATACAATAAAAAAGAATCAACTATCAAAAGTGTACATACTAAGGTGCATGCATGCAGTATATAAACTAAACCCTAATAAATGTAATACGACTGGATAGGCCCATAACCATGAAAACAATAGACCTAGACTAAAGGCCCAATGACGCAACACTTCATAACTCAACAATCCCCCCTTTGCGTCAATTGAGGCGAGAGATTACTGCTGCAGAACCTGAGTGGTCTTATTTACGGTTTTGAACAGCTTCAGTATAATAGCAAGAATAGTGCGTCGAAAGTTGATATACCACAGAAGCATGTCATTGAAGATCTTCTTTGCATCATCATCATTGGAATTACATCTGTTGATTATATCGAGAATATGTTCAAGAGAAACAGTGGAAAACAGATGCTTGTCAGACAATGCGAACAGGCACTTTAGTGGAGCATCCGAGCCTCCAACATCTTTAGTAAACATCATCGTTAGATGTTCGGTGTCAATCTTGCCCATACGCATCTTGTTCACATCACTAGCCTTGCCAATGGGTCTGACAGTGGGCTTCTTCCTCACAGCTGAAGCAATCTCCTGATCAAGCTTCGTTACTTCATGTATATACGACACCAACATTCTCTTTATGTGATCAAGAATGGGTTCGTAATTCTGTTCATTTGACAACAAAATGTTAGTGAACAGAATCCAGTCATGAGGATTGAGATTCGACAAATCTGCAAGAAAATTTTCATGAACTTAATCATCCGAACCACGAGTAACCCGGAACTTCACATTGAAATTTCCCCACAACAACTGGCTTCAAAACCTTGACCGTGGTAATCTTCTTTGCACTACAGGTCAGATACTGAGGTTGTGAGAAAGGAAGGTAGTAATCGATCAGTTCTCTATCAACCTTCGGGTCAGGTGAGGGAACAGAAGCGATTGGCTCAAAACAATGAAAAACGAATGCCCTTCGGGTGATCGGTATATCGAATTGCAAGTCTTTAGAATTAACCAAGTCAAAGGAAATGACTGGTTCAAGCCAATGAGGACTTGGGGATTCAATCGCTTCCTTCAGCAGGTTTTCCAATGTCCATAATGGAAAAAGAGATTTACTTCGTTCCAAAATGTCATGGGCATCTTTAGCTTTCCTTTCTCTCTCTTCGGTTTCACGGGTTTGCTTTAACAACTCTTCTTGATTCACATCTTCTTCTACTCTACTTTCACCAACAATTTTCTTTCCTTTATCTTGAACAGTTGAACCCGAAGCTTCATTATCCTTCGGTTCTATGGTGACACTTGGTTTAATAGGAGGAGGTGGAGGATTTTCGGTTGTTGGAGTTTGGCTTTTGGGGGTTTGTTTTGGTGGAGCTTGACTTGCTTCTCCCCCTTGTTTTGGAGAGACGTCCGCCTCCGAAACACCCTCGATTCTGCTCTGAAGTTCAAGAGCTGGACGCAATTTTTCAGCTAAACGCCTCCTGATGGTGATTGTGAGAACTGTATCATGGGCATCCAGGAGATCGACCAGAAGAGCATGAACATCAGCAACACAGGTTTTCACAACTGCTCGTTCGGTCTTGAGATCATCAATCTTCTTCTGGGCTTGGGTGAGCCTGATAGACTGAGTTTTGAGCAAAGTGGCTTGTCGAGTGACCTCATCCATCACTTTATTTTCCATAGCTAGATCAGCCTGGATTTTGTCTAGACGAGATTTGATAGACTTATTGAGCGCCAAGTGATCGGTTTGGATGTTAGAGCGAACAATTTAAGCTTTACTAGTTCGGCTTGGAGAGAAGAAACAAGCTTCTCGACAGAAGAATTCACTGTGTTTACATGTTGCCACGACTCAGCTTGTAGAGACTGCAAAAATGCTTTAGCATCGGCCATTAGTTTTACGACTTTTTCAGTCGCTGTCTTAGTGGATTTATCGACGGCTTTGGTTGCTTTCTCGATTGAAATTTCATGCTGCTGAAGCAAAGTGGCTACTAATGCTTGAATAGCAGCATCAGAATATGCCGAAGTGGAGGATTGAGATGAACAGGCGAGCAAAGTATCAAGCTTCTCGTTTAACTCCTTGAGATACCTCTTGGTGACAGGGACATCATCATCGTCATCACTTTGAACACTGTAGGGACTGTAGTGAAAAGTATCAAAATCCATATCAGCGCCACCGAGAATAGTATCTGATTCGTCTGAGTTGATTGGTGACAAAGGTTTTGAGGTAATGGGGGTTTCAACACCTGAAGTATGTGCCCCCCGCATCAGATGCGTTGACAGGAGGTGTAGGTACAGTAGAAGTAGTGGTGGTGGTTGATTCGGGGAATAATGGTGGTGGTAGAGGTGTAGAAGTAGGAATTTGAGTGGAAGTTGGAGGAGGGCATGGAGCGATTGAAATCGGAACAGTAGTGTGATGAGGAGAAGGAGGTGGAGATGAAACAGTGTTAGTAGGGATTACCTCTGGAGAGACTTCTCGGACCGAATCATCAGACTTATCTTGCTCCGACTCTTGTTCAACTTCTACATCTTGATCTGAAGGAATGTATTCACTGTCACTACATGATGGAGCTTTCGCCTTGTGTGCCATATTTTTTAGCTTTCGCTTCATAGGATCCGAAGGGTCTGCAGTGGAACCCTTTCGCTTCTTTGGTGTGACAGGTTTAGAAGAGGGCCCTTCTTGAATTTCCTTCCTCGTATCCCCTTTCTTGCCCCGTTTGGCTGGTTTATCAGCCATATCAAGCGATTGTTGCATCTCTTGGGTTAACAGTCTCGGCCCCGTGGCTGGAAGCTTTTCTGTACTCATTAATTAGCTTGCTGGCCTTTGAAACACACTGATACATGGACTCCTAAATTGAACCGATAAAAGGAAATTTGGTGAAATCAGCCACAATGATTTTTGTGGTGTGAAACGTAGCAATCACAGACTTTAAGGAATCTGCCATAACTGGAACTTGGAACTTCTCCATTGCTCGTTGAGTGATAATCGTCCAGAATCTCCCACAAGAAATCTCAGTGTGACGAGATGAAGAATATAAACTTTGAATCAACTGAGCCCAGAGAATCGACCCATAGTCAAGGTTGATTCCATGATACAGACCATAGAGAATGGTCATGAAACCCTTGCTTGCACCATCAGAACCTGCAACACGTTCAGAAAAACTCTTCGATAGAAGAGTAAACAATCCATTCCATTGAGGAGGAAGGCAGGACTTCTTAACCTTGGTAATTGTAGTGAGAATGTCGTTATACCTCATGTTGTAGAACATCTCGAAGAGTTGTACAGTAGAAATCGAGCCGGGGTTCACCAATGAGTCGGCAGAAGGTAGCTCTAAACGAGAACAAAATCTAGCCTTCGAGACTGAAGTCTTCTTATCAAAATCTCAAATAAAACTTTTTCATCGGCCTTGATGTATTTTGCAGAAGAATAAACCTGAGAAATAAGAGACATTGGAACAACGTCGACTTTGGTAAGAGCATTCACCAATGGTGAGTATTTTAGACATTCGACAATATGCAACATGTAGGGATCATAGGAGTAAGGCACCAAGTTGATAATCAGATTCTGGTTGGGCTTGATTGTAAGGTGAGAGGATTGAGCTGTGTTTTCTTGAATGGAAGAAGAGTCTGCCATTGTTGAAGCTTGGTGGGGAAGATGAACAGTAGAAGAGAATAAATCTCCTTGAGAAGGTTGTAAAGATGAGAAGGGAATGAAGTAAAATCCTTTATACGATTTCCAGGAGAGAGAAAGTTCTCTTAATGATGATAGTGTGACGTTCTGAAACGACGCCTAAAAAGTAGCGATGTGAAAACTGTCGTTCCCCAAAAAGCGTGTCATGCGACGTGATGATAGGGTTAACGTTTCAAATTCACGCGCCCTTTTCAAAATCTTATCCATTCATCTACTCTGTAGAGTAACCAATCGTTTCAAATTCCCTTTCGAAACCAATTCTCCCATTTCGCCTTATATGCCAAAAAGATTGACTGAGCATCTGTCACTTCTTTAATAATAAGACCACCATTGTGTTGTAGAAGCGAAAGAACAAGTTAGAAAATTGCCATTGAAACAACGAACCAGACTTTGGAAGATCATAAAGAACTCCGTGAAAGAGCGTGCCAAAGAAAAAGAAATAAAGCAAGTTATTTATGTGGGATGTTAGTGATGTCTTTAAAGACACAAAACTGTGGATCCCGGGCACGAATCGCTTCTTTCAAAATCTTTCCCGTTGAAGTATGATCAAATGCTTGTTAAGAAGCAATGAAAGGCATCTTTTCAAGATTCGGTTATAAGGGTGGCTTTCGCTTCAACTGAACTACAGACCTTGATATAAGACCGAAAGTTGAGTGAAGTACTTGTGTGGCCAGTGTAGCCAAAAACATCAAGTAGGTTGGTTCATTTTTTAGTGACTTGGTGATAATATAGAAATCTCAAAACAAAATTAAAACTGGATCTTTTAGGTAGAAATGTCCTTGTGTTGGAGTATTTCATAAAGATCTCATAAAGTGAAATAAAAGAGATTTCATGGTACCGACCACAAATGTTGTTTCGTTAATACATGGGTGAAAAACTAGAACATTTGATTGTTCACCGTCAATTCAGTTAAGGTATTGGATTGTAGGTTTCACTTAGTACGTGGTGAAACGAAACTAATATCATTAACACAGATTTTGTGTAACCATAAACCTCAGTGGTAAATGCGGAGAGTCTCAAGGGTTACGATTATGAAGCGTAATGAGATGGAGAAAAGTATAAAGGTGGTTAAGGAACCGAAAGTACCTCTGCTATACAATAAGGACCGAGCAGATAACTCTTAACTCAGTGTGAGAAGAGTAAGGTAGCTCATTACTTAAGTGATTTTGCAGCCTGATTGGGAAGAAATGATATGTATATATCGAATCAGTAAGGCTTCACTTAGAGTTTGTGAGGCTTTGGACAACATGCAGCAGCATGCTTCTACGAACACTTAGCTAGTATACAGAGTAAGAATATATACCTTCCCCATGATTCATGGTTGAGACAAGCAGCAAGATTGATAGAATCCAAAGGAGATATATGAAATTATTTTTGTGTTTTGATAGATTTAAAAAAAACAGAAAGGAAAAATATTTTGTATTTTTGATGATTCTTAAAAAGACATAAAAACCAAAAGAAGAAAAATATTTTTGTATTTTAGATCTTTCTGAAAAAGACATAAAAACAGAAAGGAAAAATAAGTGTACAAAAAGTATACATAAAGAATCAGCCGAACGTTCGCCTTTGTATAGATGAGGCGAAATATACCGAGCGTTCGGTACAATTCGGTCACCGAAAAATCCGGAACCGAAATAGACCGAGCGTTCGCTCTATTTCGCTTGTTAAATTTTAAAGAGGCGAAAGTGAAAGTGAAGCTTAATGAAGCGAAGATGGGTTCGGTACATATTTAGCTTCCTTCATTCCTACGCCTTGGAGTATTCTATTGAAGGTTGCTTCAGGCAATGCGTTCGTGAAAATGTCAGCCAATTGATCAGCAGATCGAACGAAGTGAACTTCGACATTACCATCTTCTACGTGATCCTTGATGAAGTGATATCGCAGTGCAATGTGTTTCGTCTTGGAATGTTGCACTGGGTTGTGACAAATACGGATTGCACTTTCTGAGTCACAATACAGGGGAATTTTCTTCATATTCAGGCCATAATCTCTTAGTTGGCTTTGGATCCAGACGACCTGTGAGGTACAAGATGCTGCTGCAATATATTCAGCTTCGGCAGTGGATAGGGATACACAAGTTTGTTTCTTGGACTGCCAGCTGACGAGTTTACCATCAAGAAATTGACAACCTCCAGTTGTGTCCTTTCGGTCTAGACCACATCCTCCAAGATCGGCATCAGAGAATGCTTGAACAAAGAAGCCTGATTTGGCTGGATACTATATTTCGAGAGACGAGGTTCGCTTCAAATATCTGAGGATGTTCTTAATAGCCACCATGTGAGGTTCGCGTGGATTGGCTTGGAACCTGGCACAATAACAAACAGAAAACATGATATCCGGTCTACTAGCTGTAAGATACATTAGTGACCCTATTATCTGACGATAGAGGGTCATGTCAGCAGCTGGTTTATCCAAGGATGGTGTCAGCTTCGTCCCGAACGCCATTGGAACCTTTACTCTTGAGTCTCCCATCATGCCAAATTTTGCTAGTAATGTCTTTGTGTAAGCCTCCTGGTTGATAAAAATGCCTTCTGGTCCCTGTCTTATGTTCAGGCTAAGGAAAAAGTTAATTGGACCCATTGAGCTCATCTCAAATTTAGTCTCCATCAATTTTCGGAATTCAGCTGTTAAGCTGGGATTTGTGGAACCGAAGATGATGTCATCGACATAAATTTGGACTATCATTAGGTGGTCACCCTCTTTCTTGCGAAAAAAGGTTGGGTCAACCGAACCTTGTTTGAATTTAGACATTTTCAGAAAACGAGTTAAAGTTTCATATCAGGCTCTAGGGGCTCGCTTTAGACCGTAAACTGCTTTGTCAAGAATGTAGCAATGATCAGGATATTTCTCATTCACGAAACCCGGTGGTTGTTTAACGTATACAGTTTCTTCCGATTCCCCATTCAGGAAAGCACACTTAACGTCCATTTGAAAAACTTAAAAATTCTTATGTGTTGCGTATGCCAGAAAGATACGCACGGATTCTAACCTTGCAACTGGAGCGAAGGTTTCTTCATAATCGATCCCTTCTTCCTGACAATATCCTTTCACTACAAGTCTCGCTTTGTTCCGTATCACATTCCTTTCTTTATCCATCTTATCACGGAATACCCATTTTAAACCAACTACAGATGTATCCTTTGGAATAGGAATCAGTCTCCAGACTTGGTTTCTCTCAAACTCGTTGAGTTCGTCTTGCATAGCCTGTACCCAATTAGAATGATCGAGTGCAGTGTAGACAGTTTTCGGTTCTATCTTGGAGACAGACGAATTAAACATGCAATATTCCACTTGAGAGAATAAAGCAGTTTGTTTCGCTTTAACTTGAGAGCATGCAAGAACTCCTTCAGATGATTCACCAATCACTTGTGTTTTCGGATGATCTCTTGTCCATTTAGTGAGTGGAGGGTAATTTGGATCATAGGCAGGATCTAGTTCAACATTTACTTCCTCTTCGAATTCTGACTGAACGTCCGAATTATCATTTGTATTCTGATTCTCCCCCTCGAATGATGAGACGGTTTCAACATCAGGTTCAGAATTCTCCCCCTCGATTGGACTTTCATGGGTCTTGGTTGGAGATGAGTTCTCCCCCTGGAGAGGCAATGTTTGTTTACTTGATGGAGGCAAATCCTCCCCCTGTAGTGGTGTGCTGTCTTTTAGAGTGCTATCTTTTGGCGTGCTTGAAGCATGAGGTTCGCTTGGACTCTGGGGTTCACTTTCCATGTCTTTTATTATCTTCTTTAGGTTATCGATTTTGTTATCGGCTGCATTCGCTTCAGAGTGGATGGCCTTTTCTGGTTCATCAAAAAGCAACATGTACTCTACAAACAAGTTGGATATCGATGCAGTGACTTTACCAGTAAAAGGAAAGATTTCCTCTGTGGAACCTTCGCTTGATTGGAATTTCTTCATGTATAAATTGATTTGAACACAGATGTAAAACTATACATTATTAATATCATGGTTGTTGTGCTTTGATTACTATTATACAACTGTTGTGATACTATACATGACGTCATCCCCCCCCCCCCCCGAACGTTTCTGCCATTCTGGTTTGGGGGTGTGACACTATCTTTCAACCTTGTGAATGCTACGGATACACCTGCAGTCTTACAACACTCTAACACTATCTGGTTGCTAGTGAATGTTGCGGCTACCCCGCAGCCTTATAACACTTTCCACACTATCTCAATTGCTGATTACTAATCCGAACACATCCAACGTCGAGCATACACACGACCTACCATCCCAAACAGAACTCATGTCCTAACTGGAATCCCCAACCTGATTCCCTACAACCTTCTGTCAAACATTCCGAGAACGCGATCTCATTATTGGCAAGTTTTTCGAACTTCCAACTCACACTATCCTCAATCGTTATAGTCGCTTGGGCTGTATTCCTTTCTGACAAGGATGGGAAACTTATCCCAGTTTCAAAACTACTCCTGCTTCTGAATTCCTAGACGATTCTTGCCCACTTAGATTCGACTAAGTCTTCACAATACATGAATATTAAAGAATTCCCAATCCTCACTTTCCAACGATCGATCCGATGACAACCAGCTCTTACCAACTAGTGCTCCATTACTAGTCAATCCAAAAGATCATGCAACTTCTAAGAACCCGATGAACACTTCCCGAATCCACAATTAGGGAAATGACCTTCCGCAACCCACTCATAGTTCTCAGCATGCAAATGGCATATGACATCACTTGAAGATACAACCCTAACACAAACAGGGAAACAACCCAAGTGTTTCCTTACCCAAGCCCTTGGTGCGAAAAACTCCATCGTGCAGTTTCTCACAAGTGTTGCACTGACTCTGGCCCTGCTGGCCTCTCAAAAGCAAATCTGAAATCTTGGATCTCCTTCCGAGACCCTTTAATATAAGGAACTGATATGGTTCCCTCTTCCCAATGTGCTCCAAGTCAACATCCCGTTCTCGGGCTTTAGAAGTCATAACATTCAGGGTCTCCACCCCCAGATATTCACGATCTCCCTACTATCATTCTGCAGTATGTCATGATACCTTACATTCTTCATTTCCTCATCTGCTACATTCTGCGGTACCAAATAAGCTCTCTCCCGAGACTTGGCAGTGATCTATGCCATAGTCTCCGTAGTCTGGCGGAGATCCAACAACTCTTGCACCAACTGCTGTGCCTCAATCGCCTGGGCAAACTCTGCCCGAAATCTGGTCGAAAAGTCATCCCATGACATAGCATCGACCGTATCGTCACCCAACTCACTACCAACCTCTTCCCATTAATCACGTGCCCTGTCCTTCAGGAGGCAGGAAGCAAGTCGGACCTTGTCCCCTTTCGAGACAACGACTGGTACGAAAATCGTTGGCGACATCTGCCAACCATCTGCTGCTAGCAATGGGGTCCCTATTATGACTGCTATCTCAGTGCAGAATGCATCCAGCCGCTCATCACAAATCTCCACAATGCCCTCCTAGACCGTACTGAAGATCACAGGAGTCTGGTCAATGATATTGTACGTAATCTCAGATGGAATGAACTCTCTTATATGATCATCGAGCTGCCCGGCTCCAGAGTCCGAGCCTGATCCCTCGCCGACACCAGAACTACCATCTGGCCTACCACGTAGCGTCACCATACTCGGAAATATACCATCACAATCATCAGAATTCTCATCATAACTCGAGGGATCTCACACACTACAAGTTCCCCAGTTTCATCTCAGCCTTCCTCGATTCAAGTACGGATCCTTTGCTTTCAGTAGTATGGGCCCATACTACCTTCCACATCTATCCGTACTTTCCTCAAGAACTGCCTTGACTCAACCAAGTCCCTTCTACTGCTACTGCTGATCTCATAATAATCTCATCCTAAGCTTGCCCTAGGGTAATCACCAAACCCACTCTCCGGCATCAGCTGCATAAGAAGTCCCTGCTATCTCCCCCTAACTAGCTTGTGAATACATTACATATCACTAAGACTAGATAATTCTTCGAATGAGAGGTTCTACCCTACAACGGTTGGACTCAAACAAGAGCTGCGAAATATAGCTAAACCTAACCTTCTAAAATTATTTAGTCCTCGTAATATGTAACTTAAGATATTTGTTTACTAGTTAGTTAAAGGTAACTAGAACTCCTAAAAGCACAAAGCAAGCATCATTCGAGCATTGAGTAAACATAATCAACCATATCCTAATCAGGCCATCATATCATTGACTAATAAGTACTAGCATGTAGTTCATAAAGCTGATACACATATAACAGGCACATAAGGCATCCTTCCTAGATCCTTAGTCCTAATCTAGCATGCAGTTCTCATAAGCATATCATATCATAAACTTGTATGGGTAATTTGGGAGTACTTACTTGAGCTCGGCTGATTTCATGCACCACACCCTTTTCTCTTTTCAAAGTTTCTTTTTATAAAAATGATTTTCTTTTGAAAACTTTCATACCAAATCCTCAGTTTGAGTTCAGACACACCCGAGAATGTGCCTGAATCCCTCAAACCAAGGCTCTGATACCAACTTGTAACATCCCCAAAAATATAGTCCAAAATTTTTATTTTAAATCATTAAGAAAACCATAATATCAAACATCATATAAAAACCATAAGTCGTGTATCTCGAAATATCATAAACATCTGTCAAATATATCAGAGTAAAAACATCCCAGGATAAACAAATGGTGCGTGTACTGCAGTCATCCCGAGCTCTTCCCCTTTGCTACCGGAAGTACCTGAAACCAAAACTGAAAAATGTAAGCATGAAGCTTAGTGAGTCTCCCCAAACTGCCACATACCATACACATAATCATGTTGCTGAGAGATACAGGCCCCACCCACACTCTAGGAGATACGGGCCCCGCCCACACTCTACCAACTAGGAGACACGAGCCCCGCCCACACTCCGCTTACTAGGAGATACGAGCCCCGCCCAGACTTCGCTAACTAGAATATACGGGCCTCGCCCACACTCCGCTGACTATGAGATACGGGCCCCACCCCAACTCAACTAATCATGAGATATGGTCCCCGCCCACACTCGAATAATAATGAGATACGGGCCCCACCCATACTCACATACATAAACAAACACATACATGTATCACACAGACAACAAGTACACAACCTACCAACATACCAATAACCACACTCAAGTAATTATGAGATATGGGAACCACCTACACTCAGCTAATGATGAGATACGGGCCCTGACCACACTCGAATAATAATGAGATACGGGCCCCGCCCACACTCACATACATAAACAAACACATACAAGTATCACATAAACAACAAGTATAGCAATCCAACAATCTGAATGATATATATACTCTGATAATAATGAGGCACGGGCCCCGCCCACACTTTGTGTTCCTATCAAGAACATATAAGCTACACGGACCGACATTGGTGCCTTAGACCCGTTCAATCCAGGAGGAAACTCACCTCGCACGACAGACGATCCCTGGCTGTTGGCTGCTGGTTGACAGATTCCCGAACTGTTAACATCAAAATAAACCCAATTAACAATCGGGTTCCAATGAATAACCATAAGTCCATACTTGGCTAAAAAGACCATTTTACCCCTAGCCTAGCTTGGTCCAAGATTAAGCTCCAAACTCATACTCTGAAGGCCCAAAAGTCAAATAATCAACCATGGCCCAACTATGGCCCAATTTTCCAAATTGGGCCCAAATCCCTCACATGGTGTTACCTTAAGGCCCAACCATTCATTCTGGCCCAAACACTCGGCATTCCAATGGTCCAATAACTCATAATCATCAAGGCCCAATTATGGCCCATCTATGGTCCAATTTTCCTAATTGGGCGCAAGCCTGTCCAATGGGCCTTATCCTAATGCCCAATCCAATATCTAGTCCATATACTTGTTCTTGGATGGCCCATCAATAACCCAATCACCAAAGCCCAACAGTTTGGCCCACTCAAGGCCCAACCCAAATTAGGGTTTCTCACATGAAATGCCGATTACGGTTAAGTGTTCTTGCTTAACCCATTAGGGACTTAATCCATTAAGTCCATCACTCCACTAGGCCAAACATACAATGTAATTGGGCATAAGTCATACTTCAATCCACTGGTCCAAACGCGGGTCCCGACAATCCAAGACTAACATCTTCCAAAATTAGGGTTTTCTAAACCCTAATTAGGGTTTCTAACCCAAGCATATGCCAATTAGTCCAGTGATTAGATTGTTAGGTCAATTATGGTTTCATTAGGTCGAGCATCACCCACTGCCACCTCGGGCGTGGTGGTCAACGGCGGCACATGGCGGTAGCCACCACCTCACGGCGGTGGTGGTTATGATTTTAGGCCCAAAACTGTCCAAGCATATTAAGTAGCAATCCATTCACACACTAATGCACACTTCCACCCAACACGGCGGCTGGTGGCGCCAGGACTCGGCAACACGGTGGCAGCCACCACCTCACGGTGGCGGTGGTGAGTTTTTCCGGCCAAAAATTTCACATCCAACATAACGCCACCAACACCCGCCTAAAACATAGTAATCACACACACACACACACAACCACCTTCCACGGTGGCTGGTGGCGACGGGAGATGGCAACAAGCAGCAGTAAGGTGATGGCCATATGGTCAGCTGCCATGGTGGTTCCCACGTCTTCCGGCCAACAGAGGTCATACACACAACTTCGAAATGCAACTGCAATAGACACACTTGCACGAAATCCACTAAAACATACACCAACATAGCCACCATCATGGTGGCAGGCGGCGGCCGGAGCTCGCTAGCGAATTTAGAATAGCCGCATGGCGGCGATGGCGACGGGACTCGGGAAATGGCAGAAAAACGAAGGAGCACACCACCGGGGGAAGGGAGAAGCAGCGGCGACCACGAACTCGTCGATCCTTGCATTCACCGGCGACGACAGCGTGTGAGATTTGGCTCCGTGGTTCCGGCTTCGTCGGCAATGGCGTCGCAGAAGAGTGCTCGGATGATCAGGGCGTCACAGGTATCGGTTGTGGCGGTCGATCTCGGATGGGCGGCGGCGGCTGGAGCATAAAATCTAGGGTTAGGGTTTGTTCAATGTTACTCCTTCAACTGGGAATGGAAGGCACAGTGTAAATCCCGCTCCATACAATACTAATAACGAAAATGGCAGAACTAGTCCCTCCCATTCACAATCTCTTCAATTTAAATCCAAAATTTACCTTTTAGCCCTTACTTCCATAATTCCTTTCAAATTAAGTCCCAATAATTACCATGCATCCCCTGCCATCATAAATGTTTACAAAACCAATCTGAAACTTACACTTTTAACCCCCAACTTCTAAAATTATGACAGTTAACTCCTCGAAACCAACACCTTGCTAAATTATTATTGATTTTTGGGCTTCTATTCATTTATTAATTTTTCTATTTGTTTATTTAAAAAACGCGGTGTTACATCAAGGTCGCGTATCATATTTTGGTTTTCCTTTATGTTGAGAATTGAAGATTGCACTGATTGTTCTTGGACGGAAGGGGTTTCTGAAGAACCTGCCATTGATGCTTGTTGGTGAAGGAGATGAATTGTAGAGAGAGAAAAATCGCCTGAGAGTTTTCGAAATCTTTTGAGAGTGGCGAGTGATAATGAATCGCCAAAACCCTTTATACCATTAGACAGGAGAGAGAAATTAGGGTTTTAGTTGCATTTTAATGATGAAACGGCGCCTATAAATACGTGACTGGCAGCTGTGATGCGTGTCAGGCGGCGAAAAGCAAGCGTCGGTTTTAAAAATCATGTGCCCAAATTGTAACGCCCGTAGATCAGGGATAGTCAATTAAGAGACGATAAGCATCAAAAATGACTTTTTGATGGAATATTATTTAGAAGGATTAATCTTAACTAAGTTGTAGTATATGTTACAAGGATTCCGTACATATAAAGAACGTCGAAATCCGAGTTATAACGAAGAAGTTATGACCTGTCGAAGATTCGCGACAAAACCGGCACGGTGCCGAATGTCGTAAAAAGTGTTTTTTTGATAAACTAATTTTTAGACTTAGTACTCTAAACAAAAGTCGTAGTGTTCGTTAAACTGAGAGTATGTATAAAAAGAACGCCCAAATCTGACTTTGTATGAAGAAGTTATGATTTTTCGAAGTTTCAGCTTATGATTTTTCGAAGTTTCAACTTAGCAGTAGACAACTAAAAACTCGAATTTTAGATCGAGTGATTTTTAGCCGACGCAACCTAAACGAGAATCGAAGGTCTCGTAAATAGTAGCACAACGGTAAAAAGTCTGACGAAAACGGACGTCGGATGAAGAAGTTATGAATTTTTAACGAATTTCCTGTCCCGGTCTGTTAAAAATAATAATATAAAAACTAAAGTCAAAATTAGCCGACGAAGTCTAAACGAAAGTTGTAGAGCGTAATTTTACCTAAGCGTGCATATAAAGAACGTCAAAAACGGAGCTCGTATGCGAAAGTTATGGATTTTAGAAGTTTTGGCATGGAAATCGAGAAAAAATCCCCAAAACCGAGGAATCTCGCATGCGTGGACTTCGGCCAAGTGTCTTCGCCTCGCATCCGACGCGTGTCCGGAATACCGTTGAGTCATCCGAGCTGCTGAGTCATCCGAAGTGGTCCAGAGAGATGGCGACGCGTGCCCCCTTCCCTCGTGCATCCGAGCCTCGCAGAAGCCACGAACCCCCTATCTCGGAACCTAGACCTTGGTCCACTTAGAAGCTGCCAGCGAGGGCCTCGCATGCGCAACCCACGTGCGAGCCGTAGAGACTACTCTTCGGATCTGCTTCCGCGTGGACTCTTCTCAACCGTCCGATCAGCAGCCTCGGGCCTATATATAGAAGGCTTGCGAGCCTTCCCGGGTACTTTTGGAAAATTGGCAATTTTGGCCCCTTTTTCAATATTTTGGCTATTTTCACATCTCCCGAAGCCCCGATATCAATTATAACCTCCGGAATACGCCACGAAGTGCCCGAGAATCCCAGAAAATTTATCTTTTCGGTTTCGAAGCCCGACCTTCGCAGAGCCCGGATTCTCAATAAACTCCCGCTTTTATTAGAAACGATCGTTTTAGGCAACGAAGTGCTGCCCGATTATCGTTAAATCAAGTGAGTGTGTAGTTACTTTCACCTTACACATAGATATGAAGTATTTTATATAAAATACGTGCTATGTGTTTATATGTTGTTTATTTATTTGAAATGGATGTTGAATGGATGTTTTATACATGTTTAAAATAATTTAAAATGTATATATATTTTATCTTCAAATATGTTGGGTAAAACATGGGTAGATAAAGGATGAGGGATAATAGTACAGTATAGATGTACGTTAGTAGCTATGAATTTAGTACAATATAGATGTACGTTGGTAGGTATGGATTTAGTACGTTGGCGACTATGTGACGTAGTGCCTATTGTATAAACCCTGGCGACTATGAGACTTAGTGCCTATTGTATAAACCCTGGCGACTATGTGACGTAGTGCCTATTGTATAAACCCTGGCGACTATGAGACGTAGTGCCTATTGTATAAACCCTGGCGACTATGAGACGTAGTGCCTATTGTATAAACCCTGGCGATTATGAGACGTAGTGCCTGTTGTATAAACCTTGACGACGATGTGACTTCGTGCCTATTTGACATAAATTGCTGAGGGAAAAGCAATGTTGTCACCCCGATGTTTGTTTGACATAAATTGCTGAGGAAAGCAATGTTGTCACCTTATTGGTTGTCTTGGTTGACATAAATTGTTGAGGAAAACAATATTGTCACCCCTAATGAAAATCCTTAGGCTAGGTCCCTTGTGATAGTTGTTTTAGGGACGTAAAGTGAGGATAATGGGAATGGGTAATTAGGGTTATTTTTGTTTGATGTTTAAGTATAATAAATTTATTGTTGATTGAGAACTTAATAAGTTTATTATTTATTGTGGGTTGAACACCCTATATGCTCACCAGGCTTCCAAGTCTGACCCACTCAGCTTTTTATATTACAGGTAGTGGACCCCGAGCATAGTCGGATGATGATGAGTGATTTTTGGATTATAGGACAGTAGTTATAAATAACTGTTGTAAGGCTTATAATGTCTTGTTTATGCTTTTGATCTGTATTGGAACATGACATCCCGAGGTTTTGTTATAAAAGGAAATTATATATTTCTTAAAGAAAGGTTTTGACAAACTTTTATCATGTTTTGTTTTGGGGACCAATTCCGCAACATCTTTTAAAAAGATTTCTCTGATTTTATTTTAAAAAGCATAAATTAAATCGGTCTTTTCTGGCCGAGAAATTAGGGGATGTCACAGTTGGTATCAGAGCATTAGTTTAAGCGAACTAAGAAATTGTAGGATTTCTAGACTTAAACTTAGAATGCTAAGTGATGATTGTGATATGAGTGTCTACCATATTTTAGACACGTGCACTAGTTTATTTTTGGAAGGATGCCTAAAATGCTTTTATGTGCTAAATGTTTAGTGTTATAGCTATAATGATGCTATTATTTGTTCGGATTTATGGTCTGTTTCCGACCGGATCTGGAAACCTTATGTGTGTAGGATTCTAAGCGTATGATTACGAGATTAGAACTAACATGTAAACGTTTCGAAGTGATAAGGAGATTTATACGTCTATCGTAAATAAAGCTTTCCTATCTTAAATTCTCGCCCGGTATACCGAACGTTTGTTTGGGTGTACAAAATATTATGGTGAAGACTCGTAGAGAATTGAGTAGATGGAGGAAATGAAAAGCTTATGATAATGAATGATACCTATCAGAAGATATCGTAAGAATAGTATCTTGCCTTTAGAATATGTTTGATAAAATAACGGAACGTTTAGAGGGGTACGGTACATCTGAAGTACACCTTCGATTGGCAGGATGATGGAATGATTGGTGTAATTTTTGAAGTTTTCCCATCGTCTGGAATTTCCATCACCAACCAAGTTGAAGTAGAATTGATGATTGAAGATACGCATGGAAGAAGTCCTAGTAGAGTCTAGGAAAATTTTTTATGATTATTTGGACACATTCGTATGTGTTAAGTTGTTTTGTGATTTTAGGACTTGGGGACTGCGAGACAATACTTGGGACGAGTATGAGTAGGTGTGAATAGTAGTAGAGATCTATACTACTGGAAGCACAGGACTCACGCTTGGATCAGGGAAAGTCACAAGGTTACCAAGAAGCTAGTAATTGGTCTCATTTTATTCAAGTATGTCGTTACCATCGTTTCGGTAATGACTAATGAGATGATTGATATTCTGACCCTAGTGGTCATATCAAATTGAGTCCGACTACGATAAGTTTGTTACGTGGTTCAGAGAACCAAGTTCGATGTAACATCTGAATTAAGTCAGAAGATTGAAATCAATGCGATCAATAGCATCGCGCTCGTTGTTAATGAAGCTTGTAGCCAGAAATGTTATATAATAAAATGTGATTATATCACATTAGAATATGAAGGAAGGTGTATTCCATTCTGGAATTTGACTCAAAGAGACTTGAGTCTAGGCGTTGCATCATCCGATGAAAGGTCATTAGAACATGACCCATTGATCTGTTACAATAGATAAGGGTACGTACTTATCCTAAGAAGAAGAAGGAGTCCTCAATAAGGATTTATTTTGTAACTTGAAGGTTACAAATGAAAGTCCAACATGGTATGAAGAACAAGTGCAAGATTTAGCATCACGGTTATTACTTAGGATGGAAAGATAACGTATGGAATCATTATACAAGCCTTATTTTCATTGATGATTCCGGGACGTAATCATCCTAAGGGGGAGATAATTGTAATGCCCGTAGATCAGGGCTAGTCAATTAAGAGACGATAAGCATCAAAAATGACTTTTTGATGGAAGATTATTTAGAAGGATTAATCTTAACTAAGTTGTAGTATATGTTACAAGGATTCTGTACATATAAAGAACGTCGAAATCCGAGTTATAACGAAGAAGTTATGACCTGTCGAAGTTTCGCGACAAAACCGGCACGATGCCGAATGTCGTAAAAAGTGAGTTTTTGATAAACTAATTTTTAGCCTTAGTACTCTAAACAAAAGTCGTAGTGTTCGTTAAACCGAGAGTATGTATAAAAAGAACGCCCAAATCTGACTTCGTATGAGGAAGTTATGATTTTTCGAAGTTTCAGCTTAGTAGTAGACAACTAAAAACTTGAATTTTAGATCGAGTGATTTTTAGCCGACACAACCTAAACAAGAATCGAAGGTCTCGTAAATAGTAGCACAACGGTAAAAAGTCTGACGAAAACGGACGTCGGATGAAGAAGTTATGAATTTTTAACGGATTTCCTGTCCCGGTCAGTTAAAAATAATAATATAAAAATTAAATTCAAAATTAGCCGACGAAGTCTAAACAAAAGTTGTAGAGCGTAATTTTACCTACGCGTGCATATAAAGAACGTCAAAAACGGAGCTCGTATGCGAAAGTTATGGATTTTAGAAGTTTTGGCGCGAAAATCGAAAAAAAATCCCCAAAACCGAGGAATCTCGCATACGTGGACTTCGGCCACGTGTCTTCGCCTCGCATCCGACGTGTGTCCGGAATACTGCTGAGTCATCCGAGCTGCTGAGTCATCCGAAGTGGTCCAGTGAGAAGGCGACGCGTGCCCCCTTCCCTCGTGCATCCGAGCCTCGCAGAAGCCACGAACCCCCTATCTCGGACCCTAGACCTCGGTCCACTTAGAAGCTGCCAGCGAGGGCCTCGCATGCACAACCCACATGCGAGCCATAGGGACTACTATTCGGATCTGCTGCCGTGTGGACTCTTCTCAACCGTCCGATCAGCAGCCTCGGGCCTATATATAGAAGGCTTGTGAGCCTTCCCGGGTACTTTTGGAAAATTGGCAATTTTGGCCCCTTTTTCAATATTTTGGCTATTTTCACATCCCCCGAAGCCCCGGTATCAATTATAACCCCCAGAATACACCACGAAGTGCCCGAGAATCCCGGAAAATTTATCTTTTCGGTTTCGAAGCCCGACCTTCGCAGAGCCCGGTTTCTCAATAAAACTCCTGGTTTTATTAGAAACGATCGTTTTAGGCAACGAAGTGCTGCCCGATTATCGTTAAATCAAGTGAGTGTGTAGTTATTTTCACCTTACACATAGATATGAAGTATTTTATATAAAATACGTGTTATGTGTATATATGTTGTTTATTTATTTGAAATGGATGTTGAATGGATGTTTTATACATGTTTAAAATAATTTAAAATGTATATATATTTTATCTTCAAATATGTTGGGTAAAACATGAGTAGATAAAGGATGAGGGATAATAGTACAGTATAGACATACGTTAGTAGCTATGAATTTAGTACAATATAGATGTACTTGGTAGCTATGGATTTAGTACGTTGGGACTATGTGGCGTAGTGCCTATTGTATAAACCCTGGCGACTATGAGACTTAGTGCCTATTGTATAAACCCTGGCGACTATGTGACGTAGTGCCTATTGTATAAACTCTGGAGACTATGTGACGTAGTGCCTATTGTATAAACCCTGGCGACTATGTGACGTAGTGCCTATTGTATAAACCCTGGCGACTATGAGACGTAGTGCCTATTGTATAAACCCTGGCGACTATGAGACGTAGTGCCTATTGTATAAACCCTGGCGACTATGAGACGTAGTGCCTGTTGTATAAACTTTGGCGACGATGTGACTTCGTGCCTATTTGACATAAATTGCTGAGGGAAAAGCAATGTTATCACCCCGATGTTTGTTTGACATAAATTGCTGAGGAAAGCAATGTTGTCACCTTATTGGTTGTCTTGTTTGACATAAATTGTTGAGGAAAACAATGTTGTCACCCCTAATGAAAATCCTTAGGCTAGGTCCATTGTGATAGTTGTTTTAGGGACGTAAAGTGAGGATAATGGGAATGGGTAATTAGGGTTATTTTTGTTTGATGTTTAAGTATAATAAATTTATTGTTGAATGAGAACTTAATAAGTTTATTATTTATTGTGGGTTGAAAACCCTATATGCTCACCAGGCTTCCAAGCCTGACCGACTCAGCTTTTTATATTACAGGTAGTGGACCCCGAGCATAGTCGGATGATGATGAGTGATTTTTGGATTATAGGCCAGTAGTTATAAATAACTGTTGTAAGGCTTATAATGTCTTGTTTATGTTTTTGATCTGTATCGGAACATGACATCCCGAGGTTTTGATATAAAAGGAAATTATATATTTCTTAAAGAAAGGTTTTGACAAACTTTTATCATGTTTTGTTTTGGGGACCAATTCCGCAACATCTTTTAAAAAGATTTCTCTGATTTTATTTTAAAAAGCATAAATTAAATCGGTCTTTTCTGGCCTAGAAATTAGGGGATGTCACACAAATCAATTTGTATTAGGTCATATTTTGTTGGTTTGAGCTAGGCATCCATCTGTATAGATCTTGTTTGTCTTTGTATGGGGTTTTAGGGTGTTTACAGTTTAGTTGGTGTTTGCGGCCGTGAACTGTTTACGGCCATGTACCGTTTACTGTTCACTGTTCCCTATACATATGTGTCAGAATGGACGACTGTTGTGTGTGTGTGTGTTCCATTATGCCTGACGTTTAAGACTAATAGAACGTGTGCAGTTTGGAATCATTTCTACCTCTACTCCTTCTTATTCTCATTGATTTTTGCTTGTTCTTGTGTTTGATGACTAGTTGGTTCCAGATTTGGGGACTTACAACTGTAAGTTCCAAATTTTGCTTGATGTATCAATCAGATCCAATTGATGGTGCGGAATCCCAATCAAGTGGATGATGCAAGATCAAAATGAAGAAGAATGAGAAGAAGTAGATGAACTTGATGAATCTTCAATGCGTATATGATAAGAATGAAGCTCCAACATACAAGATCCAAAAACACACACTAGTTCTCTCTCTAACTTTCTCTCTCTAGCACATGATATGAATGAATGCTCCTCCACTTGACTCCCTTATACTCCTCACCCCTACGTCTATATATATATATATATATATATATATATATATATATATATATATATATATATATATATATATATATATATATATATATATATATATATATATATATATATATATATATATATATATATATATGGAATAGTGGCTGCAAACACGTTTACGGCCGTAAACGAGTCTGCAGCCGCAAACACACCATGAGCCGTAAAACCAAGGTTGTTTTCGGTTCTAAACCAAAAACTATTAAAGCCATGAAAAGTAAAGTATAAACCAAATTTTTTAGACCCATCAAATCTTATCTTTTAAAATTGGCGCTTCATTTTCACCCTTTTGCAGTTATATCATGAACCATCGTTCGCAATTATGTACCACTAACTGTTCTGTGAAACTAAAAACAAACATGAGTACCACGAACCAGACTTTGGAAAATCACAATGATCTTCGTTCGAGAGTGTGAAAAAGATAAAGAAATAAATCAAAATTATGTGGGATTTTAGTGATGTCTTATTAAGACACGAAGCAGTGGATCCCGGGCAACGATCTCTTCCTTCGAAGTCAAGAGAGACCAAGAAGTGTCTGTATGGTTTCCCGTTGAAATACGATCACATGTTTGTTGAGAAATAGTGAAATGCATCTTTTCAATAGGCTTTAAGGGTGGCTTTATCTTCAACCAAACTACGAGACTTGATATAAGTCCGAACGTTCGGATGAAATACTTGTCTGGCCGGTGTATCCATAAAAACAAGTATGCTTTGGAATTATTTTATGGGACTAGTTTAAGTATAGAAATCTCAAGAAAAAAAATAAAAAAATGGATCTATTGGGAAGAAACATCTTAGGTCTAGAACGTCTCATCTGGATCTCCCAAAAATAAAAAGAGATTTCAAGGTACAAGCCACGAAAGGAGTTTCGTTAATTCCTTGGTGAAAAATCTAGAACATTTAATTATTCACCATCAATTCAAAAGTGTGTGTGTTGGATTTTCGGTTTCACTTAATTTCGTGGTTATAACGAAAATTAAGATCATAAACACTGATGTTGTGTAACCGTAAACCTCAGTGGTAAATTCTAAGAATCTCAAGGGTTACATTTGTGAATGAAAAAGTGATGGAGAAATGTTATGAGGTGGCTTCAAAGAAATAATGTACCTCTGATATGCGAAAGTGACTAAGCAGTTAACTCTTAACTCAATGTAAGAAGAGTCAGGTAGCTCTTGACTTATGTGAATGAACAGCGTTGTTAGGGTGCAAAGTCACTCTTGGATGTAGTGTTTTAGGCTTACCCTCTTGTATGTGTAAATGGGTTGAGTCTTTCCTATAAATAGGAAGTGAGTGACTCCCATTATGTAAGGAACCATTTGGAGTGTTAGACTAGAGAGAGAAATTGTGTACAAACCCATTTGTATATCCTTTCTAGATCTAATATGAGCTTACAAAGATTTATTTACTCTTTGTGTTCTGGATTTTACATGATGATTCACTAGATCTTTCTAATTCCGCACATGCCATCATAATCAACACCACATCAATTGGTATCAGAGCAGGAATCATATCTCTGATCTGATTTTCACGCTATTCAAAAAGTTTTTGAATCAACTTTTTGATTCAAAAGTTTCCGCACTTTTTGAAAGTGAAAAATTGTCTAGATCTTAGTCTGTGATTCGATTCTGCATTTGAATTGTTGAATCGAGTGTTATTCTCATCAATTCGATTTGATTCATCTAGTTTGTTTTCAAATTCTCAAATCTTTTCAAACTTCTCAAAATCTTCTTCCGTACAACAATGGTGAGTTTCAATCTCAATTCGATGACCTCGTTTTCTCATCTGCTAGGTTCATCAACCAAAATTCCAATGCTAATCCCTGAATACTATGATCAGTGGGCTGATCGTATGCAGGATTATCTGAATGGTCTGGATGAAGAATTATGGTCATGTATCACTGGAAATGTCAATGTTCTAGTGAATGTTCAACCAATTGGATCATCTTCTACCAATTCTGGAGTTGATAATCAAACTGATCGTCTGAAGAAACTGGAGAAGAGGTGTATGAGGGAACTGTGAGGTGCATTACCTCCAGTTGTGTACAATTACGTTAGGAGTTGTACAACTGCAAAGGAAGTCTGGAACAATCTAAAAGATAAATTTCAAGGAAGTGAGAAGACAAAAATCAATTCAGTTAAACAGTGTTTGGTTGAGTTGAAAGATTTCAAACGAAAAGAAGGAGAAACAATTGAAGTTTACTATGATCGTCTGAACGAGTTAATCTATTGGTGCAATCGCTATGGAATTACCAGGACTTCAATGGAATTCAATCTCATCTTTGTAATGGGGCTTCGAAAAGAATGGAGAAGTGTGAGTATGATGGTGAAGAATCAGCAAAGTTTTGATACATCAACTCTCAATGATTTGTACAATCAATTGAAAACACACGAAATTGAGGTAAATGAAATTGCTGAGGAATCGAAGTTGAATTCGGGAGGTCCATTAGCTCTTGTGTCAAAGATTTCTGAGAAAGAAACTGAAAATGGTGATTCTGAGGAAGAAGAAGGATTCATCATGAATTCGGATGATGAAGCAATAGCATTTTACTCGAATAATCGTGTCAAGAAATTTTTCAAAAAGCCGTTTAATTCGAAGACTAAGCTTGCTGAGGTGAAAGGAAATTCTGTGAGTAAAAATGTTGTTAAGGAGAAAAAGAAAGTTGAGAAGCAAGATTCGAAGATAGCTGATGGAAAAGGGGGAGAGTTTTGCATATTTTGTTGTTTTGGGCGCACCGGTCACTGCAGAATTTTGAAATTGACAATTTCTACCCATTTTTGAGAAATTTTGTCAAAGGCAATCCGTGAACGAAGCTAAAAATTGAATATTTTTTGGGTTTTCCGGATTAAAGCACAAAGTTTATGCCACATGTTAAGGGGGAGTTTTTGACACGAAAAATTCCGAATAGAGCACGTTCTTTTTCTTTGGGAGTTTTATAATCAAATTTCGATTATAAAAAGGGGGAGAAGTTTTATATGGAAATACGAACTTGAATTTTTCATATTACGCGGATTTAAAGACCGAAGTGACCTTGATTTTTGAAGTCTACGAAATGATGCAATTGGATGTTCGGAAATGATGTATTCGAAATGGGTTTGGTTTTATTGAAGATTTTTGGGATGTGTTTTTATGTGCAACTTTTGGGTGATTATTTGGAGTTAATCGTTCGTTGCTGCTCGGTTTGTATGGTTTCACATCCTAGAGCCCAAATTGAAGAATCATGGAAGAATTGAAGATTGAAGTTCGTTTCGACATGTGTCACACTTGAGGCTCGGGTCGCGTAGTTGCTCGATTTTGGAAGATTTGAAGTGGGTCATTCATTCCTAACTTTGAGGGGGAGAATGTTGGGGTACAAAGTTATTCATGATTGACTTTGTAATTGTTTGACTTTTGTAAAACCCACTTGCATGTGGTGCATTAGCCTTTTGACCCATGAGAGATAGAGAGTGAGAGAGAGACATGTAAACACCTCTATAAATAGTGAGTTCATACCACTTGTAGAGGTGTGCTTGAGAGATGTAAAAGTGAGTGTGTAAGTGTGTGTTATTTATGTAGTCTAGATCTAGATCCTTTTTGTGTAACACCATATACAATCAATACATCTCTTGAACACCCAAATCACCATGTTCATTGTGCAAACTTTAATTCCGCATGCCAAACCATGTTCATATGTCACTACAAGCCTTATTGGGAAGAAACGATTGGTGTTATCGATTCATTAAGGCTTCTACATAGAAAGTCTTTGAGGCTTTGGACGACACGCAACAACATGCTTCTAGAGACACTTAACTAGTGCAATGTTTTGGAATTTATACATGTCCCATCATTCGTAATTGAGATCACCAAGATGTTTGCCTTGAAACCTGATCAATAATCTAATATTTTTGATATTTTTGTTTATTTTACTAAAAGAAATAAATGATGAAAATAGAGAAAATATTTTTGTATTTTTGTTTTTCTGAAAAAGAAATAAAAACAGAAAGAAATAAAATATTTTTGGATTTTCCTCGGTGAAAAATCTAGAACATTTAATTATTCACCGTCAATTCAAAAGTGTGTGTGTTGGATTTTGGGTTTCACTTAATTTCGTGGTTATAACGAAAATTAAGATCATAAACACAGATGTTGTGTAACCGTAAACCTCAGTGGTAAATTCTGAGAGTCTCAAGGGTTACATTTCTGAATGAAAAAGTGATGGAGAAATGTTATGAGGTGGCTTCAAAGAAATAATGTACCTCTAATATGCGAAAGTGACTAAGCAGTTAACTCTTAACTCAATGTAAGAAGAGTCAGGTAGCTCTTGACTTATGTAAATGAACAGCTTTATTGGGAAGAAACGATTGGTGTTATCGATTCATTAAGGCTTCTACATAGAAAGTCTTTGAGGCTTTGGATGACACACAACAACATGCTTCTAGAGACACTTAACTAGTGCAATGTTTTGGAATTTATACATGTCCCATCATTCGTAATTGAGATCACCAAGATGTTTGCATTGAAACCTGCTCAATAATCTAATATTTTTGATATTTTTGTTTATTTTACTAAAAGGAATAAATGATGAAAATAGAGAAAAAAATTTGTATTTTTGTTTTTCTGAAAAAGAAATAAAAATAGAAAGAAATAAAATATTTTTGGATTTTTGATTTTCTGAAAAAGAAATTAAAAACAGAAAGGAATAAAATGTTTTTGGATTTTGATTTTCTGAAAAAGAAATTAAAAACAGAAATAAGTAAAAAGAAATAATGAAAATGTACAAAGGATACATGAAGTTCCAAACCACGAATGAACAGTAGACTATGAGTCACTACGAACATTCGCACCGGTTCGTAGCGTGAAGAGTTGACTACGAGATACTACAAGCGTTCGCACCAATCCGCCTTGTGAACAGTTGGTTGGAAGTCACTGCGAGCGTCCAATTCGCGGGATAAAAAGATGACTGCGAGTCACTACGAGCGTTCATAGGATGAAAAGATGACTGCGAATCACTGCGAACGTTCGCACCAATTCGTAGGCCGATCAAATACTTATAACTGCAAAGGTGGTTTTGGAACAGATTCGGCCTCTATCATTCCTAAGCCTTGAAGAATGTGATTGAAGGTTTGTTCAGGCAAGACTTTCATGAAGATGTCGGCTAACTGATCAGTGGATCTTACAAAGTGTATCTCTACATTGCCATCTTCCACATGATCTTTGATGAAGTGATACCTCGGTGCGTTGTTTTCGTCTTTGAGTGTTACATTGGGTTGTGACAAATGTGAATGGCTCTCTCTGAATCGCAATACAAGGGGATTGGCTTCATGTTGATGCCATAGTCACGAAGCTGACTTTGAATCCAGATTACTTGTGAAGTACAAGAGGCAACGACTGTGTACTCTGCTTCAGCAGTTGATAAGGAGACGCAAGTTTGCTTTTTAGATTTCCAACTCACGAGTTTGCCATCAAGAAATTGGCATCCTCCCATTGTACTCTTTCAATCTAGACCGCAACCTCCAAGATCAGCATCCGAAAACGCTTGCACAAAGAAACCTAAACTTGAAGGGTACCATATTCCTAATGAGGATGTTCGCTTGAGATACCTGAAGATATTCTTAACAGCTGTCATGTGGGTTCGCGAGGATTTTCTTGGAATCTAGCACAATAGCAAACAGAAAACATGATATCTGGACGACTAGCAGTTAGATACATCAATGACCCTATCATCTGACGATAAAGAGTCATATCAGCAGCTGTTTTGTCCAGAGATGAAGTTAGTTTCATTCCAAATGCCATTGGAACCTTCATGTTTGAATCTCCCACCATTCCAAACTTGGAGAGTAAGGTCTTTGTATTAGCCTCATGATTGATGAAGATACCATCCAGACTCTGTCTTATATTCAAGCCAAGGAAAAAGTTAATCAGACCTATGAAGCTCATCTCAAACTTAGTTTCCATTAACTTTCGAAACTTAGCTATTAAGCTGGGGTTAGTTGATCCGAAAATGATGTCATCAACGTACATTTGGACGATCATCAAGTGGTCACCATCTTTCTTGCGAAAGAAGGTTGGGTCGACCGATCCTTGTTTAAATTTAGCTTGTTTTAAAAAGCGAGTAAAAGTTTCATACCAGGCTCTTGGATCTTGCTTTAGACCATAAACTGCCTTGTCCAGAATGTAACAGTGGTTCAAATACTTTTCGTTTACAAACCCAGGTGGTTGTTCCACATGCACTGTTTCTTCTAATTACACATTTAGAAATGCACACTTGACATCCATCTGATAAACTTCAAAGTTCTTGTGTGCTGCATATGCCAGAAAGATGCGAACAGATTCTAACCTTAACAACGAGTCGCGCCTTGTTCCTTATCACATTTCCTTCTTTATCCAGCTTGTTGCGAAATACCCATTTTAGACCAACAACGGATGCATCCTTTGGAGTAAGAATAAGTCTCCAGACCTTGTTTCGTTCGAATTCATTGAGCTCCTCCTGCATTTCTTGCACCCAATCAGAATGATCAAGAGCAATTTGAATATTTTTGGGTTCAATCTTGGAGATAAACGAATTGAACATGCAATATTCCACTTTAGAGAATAAAGCAGTTCGCTTCTCTTTTTGTTGTGATCTCGTAAGAACTCCTGAAGAAGAATCTCCTATAACTTGAGTTTTTGGATGATCTTTGGTCCATTTAGCCAATGGAGGGTAATTAGGATCATATGTTGGATCCAATTCGGCATTCATTTCTTCAAACTCCGACTGTACATCTGAATCATCATTCGCATTTCCATTCTCCCCCTCGAATGATGTATATATGTCTTCTTCTGCATTCGGATTCTCCCCCCTAGAAAGGTGGTTCTAAGCTGACTTCATAGGTTTCGTTCTCCCCCTGCGTTGTAGCATTCACATCTGTAGGTTGAGATGGAACTTCAGGATCTTTCAGAGTGGGGTGTTCGTGTTCCGTATCTTTCCCAGCATCGTCAATGATTTTCTTCAGTTCGTCTTCCTTGTTGTCTGTTGCTTTGGACTCTGAGGAAATTGCCTTTTCTGGCTCGTCGAATAAGTTTAGGAAATCCTCGTAAAGATCTCCTATGATGAACTGTCATTCTTCTTAAACTTCTTTAAGTAATTGTCGTCGAAAGTGACACAGTAGGTTTCTTCTATCCATTTGGACTTCTTGTTGAGAACCCTATATGCTTTAAAAGTCAAAGAATACCCCTAGAATATACCTTCATCAGCCTTCACATCGAATTTGTTCCTTTGCTCTTTTTAATTGAAGATAAAGCACCTGGAACCAAAAACATGGAAAAACTTGACATTAGGGTTTCGATTATTTATAATCTCATATGGAGTCACAGAGAATCGCTTATTAAGGATAGATCAGTTTTTGGTAAAGCATGCAGTTCCTATCACATCCGTCCAGAAGTAAAGCGGCAGATTCGCGAATGATAGCATGGTTCTTGCAGCCTCGCACAACGAGCGGTTTCGTCTTTTGACAACCCCGTTTTGTTGAGGAGTATAAGGAGCTGAAAAATTATGAGTTCTTCCTTTCGGAGTCAGGAATTCTTCAAACGCTTGGTTTTTGAATTCTAACCCATTGTCACTGCGAATGTTACGAACCAGCTTTCGCAGTTGTATCTCGATCTTCTTTATAAAATCCTTGAGCTTTGGAGTGGCTTCTGATTTCTGCTTAAGAAAATGCACCCAAGTGAATATGGAAAAATCATCTACAATTACGAGAATATATATGTTACCACCAATGCTTTCATTTGCAGAAGGACCATAAAGGTCTATATGCAAAAGTTCAAGTGGATCTATGAATTTCGTATTCAGAATCGTTGGATGACTCTTTCTGCTCTGTTTCCCCATTTTGCAGGCTGCACAAAGATGATCTTTATCATACTTCAGGAGAGGAAGCCCTCGCACATGATCACCAAGAATAAGCTTGTTGATATCTTTAAAATTGAGATGCGAGAGCCTTCGGTGCCATAGTCAGCTATCATCAATGGTAGCTTTCGTAAGTAAGCAAATTGCAGGCTTCCCTTTGATGTGGTTCAGATTGAGGGGATACATTTCTCCTTTTCACTTTGACTTTAACATAATATTTTTAGTTGCCTTTTCAATGATTTCTGAACCTTCGTCGTCGAATGAAACTTTTAATCATGTACCTAGCACCAACTGCGAAACACTAATGAGGTTGTGTTGCAGTCCTTCCACATACGCGACCTTGCGAATCAAAAACTCTCTGTTTGTTATCATCCCATAATCCTTGATTTCTCCAAGAGAATTATTGCCGTATTATACTCTTCCTCCATCCTTCAGTTCTCTAAACTCTTCCTTTCTTCCCGTCATGTGACGCGAGCAACCACTGTCTATATACCATTCGGAGTCAAACTGCTCGTCACGAATTACCTGCGAAAATCAAGCAGATTTAGGAACCCAAAGTTGTTTGGGCCCTCGTGAGGTTTTCACAGGAAAATTAATAGCAACATCAACTAAGTAAGATCTTTTGACCAACGTGGTGCTATCTTTTCTTTTAATTTAAAAAAACCGTTATCCTATTATCTTTTAGGTTCTTATCCTTAGAGGATATTTTCCTTTGCTTATTATGGATCTTTTGTTTGACAATTTTCTTCTCAACTATCTTGGGATTAGTTTCGGATCTTTTGAGAGAAACTTTAGGCTCCGAAACTATCTTTCCTTTGCCTTTAACAACTTGCGATGTCTTGGCTGAATGTGAAGCATTCGTGTTAGGAGAGAAGTGAGATTTGGTTTTCTGCACAGGTTTCGCATGATTTGAAAAGGATGGTTTTTGAAAAACTTTTTGATTTAAAACCTATGGAGACTGATTTCGTTGAAAATTCTTAGGTTTCGCAGGTGAAGAGACTTTCGCATTTGGATTGGATTTTTCTTTATGAACAAAGTTGGGATAATTAGATTGCGAGAACTGCTTTCTTTCCTTGAGATTTATGTCATATCTAGCATTTCGTTGATGTTTTTGAGCTGCGAATTGCTCAAATGACTTGTGAATATTTGCCCTAGATTTAGGCTTTCTGGTAGGGGTTTCGGTCCGAACAGACGATGTGTCACTTGGAATGTTCTTAGTTCCAATTGTACTCCCTTTTTCGTAGCTTGAATTAACATTGTTCAACGGCTCTGCTACGTACCTGCTCTTTGTTTTCCAAGAGGTCATTTCAGATAGACCTTTGGTTTCGTCTGCATTATCGATTGGAGCTGACCAGAAAAACTCATCGCAACCATCTTTATTGTCGTCTTCAACCATGGACGTTAATTCTGTTGTTTGATTTTTATTCAGTCCCTTAGTTGCGAAAACTTGATTGGGAACAGTTTGAACCTTTGGAAAAACAGTTGCTTTTTCTCTTAAAATTTTAGATTTAACATCAGAAAACCGTGCAAATTCAACTGAATTTTTAGAAATTAAGACTTTTGCAGGTTCAGGTTCGCATTTAACAAATTCAGAGCAGTCAACCTCATCCTCCATAGAGATTTCACTCATATCACTTTCATCGTCGAATTCAGAAACGTTTTCAACATCAAATTTATTTTCTAAACTCAACTTGGTGCTTAATGAGTCAAACTTCTGTATAGTTTCAGATTTAATTTGCTCTTTGTCTTTTTCATCCAAAAGTTGTTTAAGCATGTTTTTGTGGTCTTTGGGCTGTATGTAAGATTCGATTTTGTCCAGTCCTATTTTGTATGCAACTGAAACTTCGTTTGATGAGACGATGGATTCGCACCTGTAGCAGTCAGCATCTATTTCGTCCTCTTTTAATTCAAGGAATGGAAAATTCAGTTTATGAATTTTCTTACCAATCTTACAATCAAGATGTAACTGGCTGATATTGAAATAAAGCCTTTTAGCAATTAAACAAAATATGTTTCTCTATTTCAAAAGCATCAAATTATCTCTCTGCAAATAAATTAACTCATCCCTAGATCCAGACAAATCTAACTCCAATTTTTAAATCCATATGCGCCTCTCTTCACTCTTTAACAAAACCCTGCCGGGTTGATCGGTTAAGTTAGAATTTGTTAAACGAGTTCGTTTTAGACTATCACTGAAACTTGAAAATGTGTATTTTAACTCGTTCAATTCAGTTTCATATCTAGACACAAGTATATTCAGAGATTCAAGAATAGAGTTTACCTTGTTGATCACCTGCTCACACTCACTTATATGCTCAAGAACTGGTTTCGCAGTGAAATGGCTATCAGCACCACGTCCACCATCAGTTGCATAACCCCTTATCTCTGACACTTCATTGGTAACCATCAAACACCTTCCATTAAACTGTGAAACTTCATCCTTCGCCACGAAGCTCCTTCCATGAGTAGGTCTGCGAACCTCTTCATCTTCAGAGTCAGTCGACCAGACCTCGACTCTG
This sequence comes from Lactuca virosa, assembly GCF_052849685.1. Taxonomy (NCBI): domain Eukaryota; kingdom Viridiplantae; phylum Streptophyta; class Magnoliopsida; order Asterales; family Asteraceae; genus Lactuca; species Lactuca virosa. Next base: position 55,280,848 of record NC_136428.1, on the reverse strand, counting down.
CCAAACTCATCTACAACTTCGTTTTCCTGCACAATCAAAGCGGGCATTGTGTTATCAGCGTTCTTCTTCTTTTAGATCTCTTCCAGCTTTCGGAGATAATATTTTTCATCATCCTCTCCCTCTTTTTTCTCGTTCATTTTTCTCAGCATGCATTCCTTGGCTAGATGGTTTTTGCCATGACAGTAATTACAATCATATCTGGAGTCCCCCACAAGCTTTTTATCCTTCTTTGCTTCTTCTTTCTGAGAGTTATTCGCACTCGCCTCCTTTACCGTTTCAGAGCTATAACTGCCCTGCCAGTTTCGGTTTTTGTTGCGACTGAAGTTCTTCTTTGGGAATTTCTTTGGATTAGACACCATCATAGAAAATTCCTCCTTAGAAAGTTCACAATCTGAGAGATCAGATTTCGAACCATCATCATCTACAACTTTTTTACCCTTCGCAAAAAGGGCCAGTAATCCCATCCCAGAAACTAACTTCCCCTCTTTCGTCACTTCATCTTCACGTGACCTCAGTATTCCAACAAGCTTCGCCAACATGTAGTTCTTGAACTGCTCATGTACTTTTACGGTAGAAACTACAGCCTTCCATTCAGATCTTAGCCCGTTCATGAACGTGACTTTTTGCTCAATTAGTTCACGTCCAATCTTGTGCTTCATCATCCTACTGAGAAGATGATTATAGCGATTGAAAGTTTGATCTAGACTCTCTTCAGGCATTTGTACAAAGGCTCCAAACTCTGAAAGCAGTAGAGTTTGAGTAGAATGCTCAAGATCAACATCACTTGGGTATAGTTCCTTGAGCCTATCCTAGATGGCTTTTGCTGTGTCGCATGAACTCACCAAACGAAAAGTGTCTGGTGGAAAAGCAAACCGGATGATCCTCATCACTTTAATGTTGCTTATCAACTTATCCTTCTCATCTTGTGGTATGCCTTTTACATCAAGAAGAAGCTTTTTGTAGTCGGCTTGAGTTTTAATTTCTCTTTTTGTTCCTGTATGAGCAAACGTCTGGACAGTAATGGCTTCCCATATCAGATAGCCATTGTATTCAAGCCCTAGGACGTAATCTTCAAAGTCCAACGCCCACACTTCATAATCATTGGGGAAAAGAAGAGGGATTCTAGTTGTAGATCCAATGTTGCTTGAAAGATTTATTGAGTTAACGTGAGAATCGTGTGGCATGTTTAAATATCAATTAAAACCTGTATGAATCAGATGTGTAAACTAAAATAGTTTTTGGGTAATATAAAGATCAATAACAATGATGACGGCTGAACCAGATTCAATAATAATGGAAACCCTAAAAACTCTTTCAGCAGAAGAGATGCGAATAGATTACACAGTCTCCTGATCTGATACCAATTGTTGAGAATAAAACTCTAAAGATCGAATAGATTCAAACAGGAAAAAGCAATCAAACACAAAATATGAATCAAAAATGTGTCGAATGACTAAAAGTTACAGCCTCAAAAGAGCTCGATAAAGAATTGCTACTGTAGAGGCTATGTTGGGTTTACAATGACACAATTAACTAATACACGATGCATGCACGCATCTTAAAAAGTAAAACCCTAAAAGTAAATGACGGGTGGACAGACCCAATCCGGATACAAAATAGACTATACAAAAAGCCCATAAAGACGCAACACTAAATACCCAACAATATATATATATATATATATATATATATATATATATATATATATATATATATATATATATATATATATATATATATATATATATATATATATATATATATATATATATATATATATATATGGAGTGGTTCAAATGAGAACCACAAAAGATTAAGAACCGTAAAAACCTCATTTTATAAGTAAAAATGTACACAATACTTATTAAACATGTTAAAATCTGGATTTTTTTTTTTGCAGTCTAATATTTTAATTCATACATAGATTCACATTTTAACACAAAAATAATACAAAATACAAAATTTAATACACTCCATTCATAGTTTGGTACATAAAATTCACAATTTAAATACAATCATAATATCACAAATTCACTAATTTATGAGAGTCAAACCCAAACTCTATCACCCCCACCAATTACCACATATCAGCACCAACCATTTATGTCAACGTTGCAACTATCATTACTTTCAAACCAAATCTGTATATAAAATCATGCATTGTTAACTTAAATACTATATTCACAGTTTAATAAACATATTAATTCACTAATTTAGAGTTTAATGCAAAAATTATAAAAACTAACATATTCTTACATATTTACTCCACAAAAAATACTCACAAGAAAATTAATACAAATATTCATATTTTAACATAAAATTCATAAAAAAAATCACAATTTAATACAATCAATTCACAGTTTAATAAACAAAAACTATACATTCACATCCATATTCTGTACTTAATACTTATATTTATAACTTCAGATATGTAGGCTAGTGTTTCTTTCAAATTTTAATTTACATAATATTCACAATTTATATTTTACATATGTTATTCAAAATTAGAGAAAATAAAATCTATATATATATATATATATATATATATATATATATATATATATATATATATATATATATATATAAATGCTTCTTTCATCATATATTTTAGAAGCAAAAAAAAAAATCGTAATAAAATTAACAAGTTAATATACTGAATTCACAACTTAATACATTTAATTCACAATTTAATACACAAATTCACAGTTTAATAAAATGTATTTACATGTTCAAAATTACATCTGATGATGTTTGGAGCTTGGGGGTTGTTTTAGATAGCAGTTCACACACTCATCACAATTCACAACTTAAAAAACCTAAATTCACATTATTTGAAAAAACACTAATTTAATTAAAACACGTTTAAATTCACATTAAAACTTATAAAAATTCATACATATATTGCTTAAAACTTATAAAAATTTCATTTAATCACAACTAAAACTTATGAAAAAAAATCATGCATTCACAAATTAATACTTACAAAAAATCATGCATTCACAACTTAATACTTATAAAAAAATCATGCATTCGTAGCTTAAATATTTTACTAATTGAAACAATCAGATATGTATAAAATCCATGCATTAATAACTTAATAATTATAAAAAAAGGTTTATTCACAGCTTAAGAAACTAGTTCAGAAACTTATTCGTATTATTCAATGTTTAAATACATACCTTGTTTTCAGTGAAGCATTTCATCAAACACCTTCAACGCATCTTATGTTCAGATCTGAGATTGTTCCTTTGCTTCAAATCCATGAGCACCGATGGTAGGCAAAAACAACGGTGGTGCGACGTCGGTTGTGGTAGAGGTGGAGTAACATCGACGATTGTAGCATCAAATCTGGATGTCAGATCTGTTGGCGGTGATTTTCGTCAGATCTATTGTTCCGGCGAAGCAAATCGGAGAAGTTTTCTTGTATTCCATCAGATATGGATGTTAAAGATCTATAGAAGAACTAGATCTGGACTTCGGAGCAGAGCGTGACGTTTTTTGGTGTTCCGACGAAGCACAATACCTGATGTTAGGCGGTGGTCGGTGGTTATAAGGTCGACTATTAGATCTAACCAGATCGCACTAGATCTTATATGTTTTGCATTTTAGAGAGAGAACGTGAAGCTGAAACAACTTATTGACTCCAGATCTGAGACCAAGTAGCGATCGACAATGATGGAGGAAGGTGGTGGTTATCACTGCTCGCCAGAGTTCATAATCTGGAGCAGAAAATCAAAAATCTGAAGTCGAAAACAGTAGATCTGAAGACGGAAATTGTAGATCTGAAGAGGGAAATCATAGATCTGAATCTGAATTTGTAGATCTGAAGAGGAAAATCGTAGACTTGAAGTTGAAATTATAGATCTGGAGCCAACAGGAACTTGTGGATCTGGTGGCAGTGGTTCATCAGACGTAGGAGGTGGCAGCGATTCGCCGGCGGTAGGAGGCGGTGGTAGTCAAGGGTGGTGGCTGGTGGCTAAATGGTGGTAATGTTTTTGTGCTCTTCAAGTTTGAGATGAGAGAGAAAATAACAGCGTGAGAGTGTATGTAGTTTGTGTAGATCTGATATAACAAAAGATGAAAGTGGGTTTCATGTTATACTTTAATAAAAGATGGTTCTTTAGTGGTTCTAATTTGATCTTTTGTCTCTCTCTCTCTCTCTCTCTCTCTCTCTCTCTCTCTCTATATATATATATATATATATATATATATATATATATATATATATATATATATATATATATATATATATATATATATATATATATATATAGTCTCTTTCCATTCCCGCATAACAAGATGTGGATTAAAAGTCTATCTTTTCCATAAAAAAGATTGATTTTTACAGTCTACTGGCTAAATTTTTTCTTTTATTATCTAAATAAAATAAATTTCAATGAAAACAACATTTGCCAGCAACCATATCAGAGTCATTACCACCATCATATTATCATCCTCGGAAACCATCATCTTCCAAAATCAATGAGATCCATGTTCAAATTCTAAACCAAATCAACCAAAAACAATACATAATATAATCAAATCGAAAAAGCAAATTGAAAAGAAAAACACGAAAGGACAAACAAAGCATAAAATCACAAACAAACTAAAAAAAGAATTCGAAAAATAGACAAACTTTAAAAGCTAAGAGGTTGTTTGGTGGTCTTTTATATATATATATATATATATATATATATATATATATATATATATATATATATATATATATATATATATATATATAAAGAGAGTTTTTTTGTTTTTTTTGGAACGGCTAAAATTATATTAAAAACTAGCAAGAAGCTAGAGAGAAAAGCAATTACATCACAATAGTAGCTAAAGAGGGGTTATGAAGCCACTCAATCTAACGTAACTTAACTTTACTACATCTATTAGAAACCCAAAAGAAAGACTTCTCAACAACTTCATCAAAAAGTAAAGACTTCTTTGGGAGAACCGTTCCAAAAATAGATATATTGCGAAAATTCCATATGCACCAAAAAGAAGTGATAATAACCGCATCAAACACCTTCCGTTGACCCCTCCGCAACGTAGCATCATCCGACCAATTGATTAAAGACTGTACCGAAAGCTGGCCCGGAAGAGATAAGCCCCACCAAATAGCGGTCCTGGCCCAAATATCTATCAACTCGGAACAACGTGTAAAAATATGATCAACAGTCTCCACTGCACATGCACAAATTGGGCACATAATTGGGGGAACCATAATGCCTCTATTAGATAATCTCTCTCTTGTAGGAATACTAGAAAGCTGAACCCTCCAGATTAGAATATTGAGTTTTGTAGCTACCCAATTATTCCATCTAGTAACCATATCTCACGAGGTAACCAAACCATTTTCTAGAGCATAACGAGCCGACGAAACATAGAAAGTGTCAGAAATATCAAGAGACCACCCCAGCCTATCCGGAACCTGCTGAAGCTGAACATCCTGCATCAAATCCAAAAATGAATCCCACTAAGCTTGCTCTATACCTCCTCTAGGAATACGTATAAGCTCTTCCATATTCCAAGCAATTAAAAAGTGATCCCTGACATTGGTTATACGTTGATTATCCAAAGCAAACACTCTATTGAAAGAAATAGCAAGAGGATTATCACCCTTCCAGGTATCATGCCAAAAAGAAGTATAAGCCCCATCACCAATTCTAATAGGAGATAAATTATGGTAATCAAAGCCCCGGTCTTTAGGATTATCAACCATCCTTGTAATACCATTCCAAGGACCCATCCAAGATCTCCTCGGCATCAAAGGAGTCGAGAAATAACCTACCCCATATACTCCGGTAGCACAGTCGAGACAGCGACGGGTTCTTTGACCACCCTAACCCATAATAAATTTGGATTATGGAAGAAACGTCACTTCCAACGGAGCAGTAAAGATCTATTAAAGGCAAAGAGACTACCAACCCCCAAACCTCCAACTTCTTTAGAAGCAAGAAATTTATCCCATCTAATCCAGTGCATACGAAGATCATCCAAATTAGTTCCCTAGAAGAAAGAAGATCTTAATCTCTTCGGATGATTTATCACAGTTATAGGGACAGGATAAATGGACATCAAGTAACTTCCAATAAAACCCGAAACGGAATTAATCAAAGTCATCCACCCCCCAAAAGAAAGACATTTAGCCTTCCAACCCCCCAATCTGTTCCGGGAAGAATCAATCATAAGAACTCAAGAATCAAATATGGACATATTTTGACCAACAAGAATTCCCAAATGTGTATAAATCCAAACGTAAACCCATCTGGCCCAGATGCTTTAGACGATCCTGAGTCCCACATTGCCTTTTTTATTTCCCCTTGAGTAAAAGGAACATGAAAAAACTGAATCTGAGAAGACGAAAGCTTGGAAAAACGAGTATGATCAATCTGAGGTCGGGGTCCAGTCTATTTAGAAAAGAGAGACTGGAATGAACGTGAAACTCCTCCTTAACCCTAATTGGGTCATCAATCCAAATCCCGTCCTTTAAAACAACAGATAAGTGAAACTTTAAAAAACTAAAATGAAAGTTGAGTTTGAAAATTTAAAAACATTAAAAACTCCATTTAAAATGATTTTTTATACATGATATAAAAAAACTAAAATTAAATTTGACCGCTGATGAAGAGAAGTGACCAAATGATATATATATATATATATATATATATATATATATATATATATATATATATATATATATATATATATATATATATATATATATATATATTAAAAAACTCAGTTTTATTAGGTTTTTGAGTGAATGTCTTTGACAAAGTTTATGTATGTTTGGTATTGTTTTTTTGGTGCATATGACTTAAATATGTGTATATGTATGTTTGGTATTGTTTTTTTTTTGGTACATATGACTTATATACGTGCATATGTGTATATGCATATGCATATAACTTTATACACACAAGAATAAAAAAAATTGTTTTCAATTTCTTCTCATTATATATACAATTAAATTATAAGGCTCTTAGCTACATTGTTTTTTAGCCATGGTAAGTTTATTCGGCTGTCTTTTTGCTTTTTACTGGCCGCTAAAATTTTTTACTGGCTAGCTTGATTTTTTACTGGTTTTTTGCTTTCTAGCTGATATCTGCAAAACTGTGGGTCGTCGAAGGTATGCCACTGCCAACATCGATTTGTGTTCACCTCTATTTCATCTGAAGTCACACCCCCAAACCTGAACGGCGGAAACATTCGGGGGCGGAGGACGTCATGTGCCGTATTATAACAACTGAATACTAAATAAAGCAAACACAACCATCATACACGTAATTGAAAAAGTTACATCGTTGTATGCGTTACAAGTTTCAAAATATCAATTACAATACGATGTCAAAAGATTTATTTAACGTCTTAGCGTTAAATCTTCAAAAGTTGTTGATAACATGTCTTACTGATTTCCTGAGAATACAAGTTATTTGAGAAAAAGTGTCAGCATTTAAGTTGGTGAGTTCATAATTATTTGTATGAAAAAATATATGTCATTCAATGGTATGAAATCATGTTTGTTTCTAGAAAATCCGATATTTTCTATAAAATGAGTTGTATTTCGTTTGTTTATAAAATGAGAGTGTTTATTCCGGAAATTCCTATATTTTGCATAAAGCTGATTTGTAAACTGTTTGTTTGTAAAGTAATCATATTTATCCCGAAAAATCCTATATTTACCGTAAAACTGAATTGTAGTCTTATAACGTTCCAAGACCGAAAGTACAAGTATAAATGTCATAATTAATTTAATAACATGTAGTTTTATTCGTAAATAAAACTTTTTGAAGAGCTGGGTATTTACATAAAATAAGTGTACTATCGATTTCACGTAAAAATAACGTATTTCCGTTTATCATGTGAGTTTTCATAACCGTGCTATTAATGAATTGCCTGCCTCGACATTCTTGAGGCGTCGAAATGATATGACGTTTGTCACCCATAACCCGCCGGTCATGCTGTAGCTAACAGCCAAGGTGCGGGATCATCAGTCCCGTATAGATCTATACACAAGTATCACGCTCTCCGGGTGGAGACTCTGGTTATAAAACAGGACTTCCATGGATACCTTTGGTAGGTACTATGAAGACGAATGACTCACAATTTCCAACGAGATATGCGTTTTGTTAATGAAAGTATTCGTACATGAAATTGTTACTCCTTTCGTTATCTTTATAATATAAAAATAATCGTATTTTTATATAATCGTTTCTTTGCCCTGAAAGGATAAAATGATGTGAATGTTTCTCAAACTATACCTAATATAGTTTAAAAGATATTATTTTGTTGAAAATGATAATTGTTTCGTTTGAACGTGTTTTGTATGTAACCGTGTGTAAACTTGGTAATAACGTTGTTCCGCATGTTTGATATTTCTACGTAAAGATACTTTAACGTAATAAAATATAAAACAATAATTTGTATATTAACACAAGTTTCTTGTGTTTTACTTGTATTCTCCCCCTTAAACATAGAAAAAGTTATGAAAATGTAGGGGTATGAACTCACCTCGAGTGTAATAACGGGGTTGATAACAGGATAGGAAACGGTGAACTTTGATTTAGAACACATAACGATAGTCGTATCCTAGTGTTTAAACACATATTAATGTGTGATTAAGATGTTAATAATCATAAAATGATTTTGAAAACACTAGGATTTTGTATGAACTTACCAAATATTATTATCACTTGAAGCAAAGTCTATTGGAGTTGTTTGAATGACTTTGATATTTTGAGACGAAATGAGGAAGTGCTTTTGTATGCTGGAAGTGTAAATGAATGAATGATCTAATACTCACCTTATATATGAAGGAAACTTAATGAAGAGGTTGAGTTGACGTTTACATTGATAAATGGAATTATCACATAGGGAAGTGGAATTAAGATAAGATAATAAGATACTTTAGGGATGTTTACGGATGAATATATATATTAAAGGGGGTTTTCGGATCTAATATTTCTTAGAAATGAGTTTTCGTCCCAAATGGGCCTAAGGGAAAAGACTTTTCGTTCCTAAAGTCAAAGGGAAATGGTGTTTTCGGATTTTAATGCTAGGGTGAAAAGGGTTTACGCCCAAGGCCTTCTAGAAGTTGTGTTTTTGGATTTGGCATTTAAGAAAGGGGATCTTTTTGCATGTGGTCAACGAAAACAACAATTTGGAAAGCCTCCAAACCGTAAACCCTTTAATCTTTTAATTACCTTGAGCGAATACACCTATATGAGGTTTATTTATGGTTTACACCCTTAGTCTTTCAACTTATGTTCATTTATAACACCCTAATTTAACTTAGCTTTAAATAAGCATGCACTCTTGGCATTTAAAGTTCCCATAATAACAAGTTAGGTTGTGAATTTACTTGTACATGTTTGTAGTCTAGGCTTTTATTTATTTGAAATAACAGGTTGTTACATTACCCCCCCCCCCCCCGGTTAGAGAGAATTTCATCCCGAAATTAATTCTGAAGTGAGTACTCATGCACTACGGAAAAGATGCGGGTACTTATGTTGCATATGGTCTTCTCGCTCCTAAGTGAATTCAGGTCCCCGCTTGGCATTCCAACGAACCTTCACTATTGGTATGCGACTTTGTTTTGTTCGTTTGACTTCCCTATCCATGATTTCTACTGGCTCTTCCACAAAGTTAAGATTATCGTTTATCTCTATTTCATCGAGTGGAATCACAAGAGTCTCGTCGGACAGACACTTCTTTAGATTTGACACGTGGAATACAGGGTGTACGTTGTTATGTTCTTGTGGTAAACGGAGTTTGTAAGCTACAGGGCCGATTCTAGCAAGAATTTTGAATGCCCCAATGTACCTTGGATTTAGCTTCCCACGCTTTCCGAAGCGTATCATGCCCTTCCAGGGTGAGACCTTTAATAGAACACGGTCACCAACCTAGAATTCCAAGGGTTTTCGTCTCTTGTCTGCGTAGCTCTTTTGTCGATCTCGGGAGGCCTTCATCCGTTCACGAATTTGAACAATCTTCTCGGTCGTTTCCATGATGATCTCTGGACCAGTGAGAGTGTTTTCAGAAACTTGTCCTTTAGCTAACTGTGTATCACCCACCTCCACCCCCGAATGTTTCCGCCGTTCAGGTTTGGTGGTGTGACAGATTGGTATCAGAGCATTGTTTATAGTGAACTAAGTATATCGAACCATATGATATACAACTATAAATACAATGGGACTAAAATACTCAGGCCAAGAGTTATACTTTTTAAAATATAATAATACTTTTATAAAAAGTATACATGCATACATACGAGTACAGTGTCGTAATAAAAACAAAACAAAAGAATTAAAGATGCGTTGAGCACTACGAGTACGTCTGAGAGTATGTAATCAGGTCTGGAATAAATATAGCCTGATCAACTATGTTTATTTGAGAAGTGACAAGCATACGCTTAGTAATAGTCGTAGTGGGCAACAAATATAAAAACCTTCCAACCTCATAAACTCAAGAGCCAAACATAAAATTTAAAATACTATAGGAGTATTTTCTGATATCATAATAACCGTGACTACTATATTTAGGCTTCGGTATTTATTTTCGTACACTCAAATTTCTCATATATTCCTCATACCCCTATTTCTCGAATAGACTTTATGGCAGGGTTCCACTTACCTGGAGATCCTTACTTTCCAAATCAAGGAAACAAAGGTTGGATCGTGGAAGATCCAGAGGAAGATTCTGAAGAAGAGCCAATGGAAGAGGAGGAACCAATGGAAGTCGAAGATGAAGAAGAGTCAGAAGACACCGACTCGGATCCGGAGGTCTACAATCCCCCGCAGGCAGTTCAAAACCCTGCAGCCAGACATAACTTTCAAGGCCCGAAGCCAAGATTGGCTGTAGACTTACATAGATGGAGCCAAGAACAAGGCGAACGCCCTCCTTACGGGATGGAAAGAGGCTTTTATAAACTCTCCAAAGGAGGTTCAGCAGATAGGGCTCTACCGGTCATAGTTTTCCGCATCACTAACCAAGGAGGACAGGCAAGGGCAACCGCCAACCAAATCTTGGAGGTTGGTGCTACCGCTGAGTTTACTGTTATCCGTCTTCGCCGCCTGGACGAAGACCATGATCAAACCAGGAACCACACCGAAGCTCTTCAAGAGGAAATGATTGTTGCCCGAGCTAAAATTAGAGCACTTCGGGAGCAACAGGCTACACTGGAGCGACGTTTGAGGGAAGCAGAACATGATGTGGCTGAATCCAGTGCCTAGGGTAGCACTCGCCACGAGTAGTGTTTACACTACTCACATTTTGATATAGATTAGGACTGTGGATATGCGTTAAATATAACTCTTATGTACATATAAACGCGACCCTGCGTCTAGGTGTTTACACTACTCAGGGAACCGTAATGCTGTCAAGATTTTCCTTTCAAATTTGATGTATTATAGACCGGTGTCAAGGTCAAATTTTCATGTATCAATATCAAGGTTGTAAAACTCGTTACTCGATACCTGTTCGGCCAACTACCGAGTAGCGAGTACTCGGGAGTACTTAGATTCGGTAATTCATGTAGAAATATTTTTAGGGAAATTATATATGTCAAAATTATAAGTTAAAATCAAATTTTGATTGAAACATATAACAAAATTAGATACATGTGAATACACAAAAATAGAAAAACGCATAATGGTCTCAGTTCGTGAATAATTGTTGAAAATTTAAGACATATATGTAGTAATAATCACATGTGTGTGTTAAATAATAAATCATTAAGTATATTATACATATTAATCACCGAGTTGACCGGGTTTTACAACACTGCTCAGTTCAGTAAGGGGCCGATCAGGGAGTACTCGGGATTCTGCAACTCGCCTCGGTAAGGGGCCGAGTAGCGAGTACTCGGAGGAGTAATCGGACAACTCGGCAAGTTTTACAACACAGATCAATATATCAAAGAAATTGACAAGCATTTTACTCTATTGAGAGTATTACTATTGAAATTCATAAATTTATTCTTACATAAATTTCCATTATGAATTGAACATGAAACATATTATGAGTTAGAACATAATGCATGTAGAAACTAATAAAATTAGTTCGTTAACACCCAACTTACAATTATTATTGAAGACTTACCGTCTCTTCACTTTTGACTCTATGGCAGAACGATGCCACCAAGAAAGAATCCCAGACGTTTCAACAATACTCCACCAACTCCACCACCGCCACCACCGCCACCACCTCCACAATATGACTCCGCTATGTTCCAAGATACGGTAACTGCTGTCGTAGCAGCCGCCATAACACAGATAAATGCAAGTTACGCCAGTGGAGGGGGAAACGGTACTAACCACTCAAACCATGGGGAAAGTTACGGACACCATAGAGAATGTTCATACAAAGATTTCATCAACGAGAAGCCTAAAACCTTCAACGGAAGTGGAGGCGTTATCGCACTGATGCAATGGTTTGAGAAGACTGAATCAATCTTCGAAATATACGCGTGTCCGGAAGCTAGTAAAGTTAAATATGCAGCATGTACATTCTCTGACAAAGCTCTTACGTAGTGGAAGAGCCATGTCAAAGCACTAACCCTCCCAGTGGCAAATTCCATGAGCTGGGAAGATCTGAAGATCCTGATGTTAGAAGAATATTGTCGAAGGGGCGAAGTGGAAAAATTGGAGCATGAGTTGTGGACCCTCAAAATGAATGGGATTGATCTTGCCGCCTACACGGCTAGATTATGTGATCTCTCCGTATTGTGTCCCGGGATGGTTACCCCGGAGACGAAGAAGGTGGAAAGATTCCTATGGGGATTGTCACCCGAGATTCAAGGTTATGTAATAGCTTCCAAACGTACTACCTTTGACAATGCAACACGTCTGGTGCAACAACTCATTGATCATGGAGTCCATCAGGGAACGATAACAGCCATCCCTGAACAACCAAAAGAAAGCGACAACTGAAAAAGGCCTTGGAATAAAAGAAAGGGAAAAACATCAGATGAAGCCTCCAAAAGACAACAAGTGGTGGTAGCTCATGCCGTCACTGTCCAAGCAGCCCCAACACCAGCAAAACAATATGCTTGGAATCTACCGAAATGCAATAAGTGTAACTACCATCATGTCGGCGCGTGCCGGGAAATGTATTGCACGAAGTGAAACAAGAAAGGACACACTGTCCGTTTCTGCAAGGAACCAGTTCAACAAGTTACCCCAACCATGAATACCGGAGCAAGTCGTACTTGCTATGGATGCGGAGAAACAAGGCATATTAAGAGGGATTGTCCGAAAACAAGGAATGCAGGAGGAGTAGGAAGGGTACTGGCAATGGGACAAGAGGAGGCAATAGCATACCCAACCATGGTCATGGGTACGTTTCTCCTCAATAACTCTTGTGCATGCATATTATTTGATAGTGGAGCGGAGAGGAGTTTTGTGAGTCACCAGTTTAAACACTTACTCAATCAAACACCAAAATCATTAAACGAAACATTCACCGTCGAAATGGCAAATGGAAAGATGGAAAACACTAACGACATATACGTAGACTGTACCCTCTCACTAAACAATCGTTCTTTTTAAATCAACCTCATGCCAGTCTCAATAAAAAGTTCTGATGTCATCATCGGCATGAATTGGCTATGTCCCCATCATGCTGATATTCTATGCTACGAGAAGGCCGTTCACCTTAATCTGCCAAATGGCGAAACCCTCGTCATTTACGGAGATAAGCCCAGTACGAACCTTCGCATCATTTCTTGCGTCAAGGCTCGGAAATACCTTCACAAAGAATACCACGTATTCTTGGCACATATCGTGAATGAAAAGCAAGAAGTGAAAGACCTCAAGAGCATTCCTGAAGTCTGTAATTTTTCTGACGTATTTCCTGAGGATCTTCCGGGGGTACCTCCTACACGACAGGTCAAATTTAGAATCGATCTTATTCCTGGAGCTACCCCATTAGCCAAATCACCGTATCGTCTAGCTCCAGCTGAGATGAAGGAATTATCCAGCGAACTACTCAGTAATGGATTCATTCGACGGAGCTTCTCACCTTGCGGAGCACCGGTCCTGTTCGTAAAGAAGAAGGATGGATCGTTCCGAATGTGCATCGACTATCACGAACTGAACAAACTTACAATTAAAAACAGATACCAACTACCACGAATAAACTTACTTCCTTTATCATGCTTTTCATCTGATTCTTTCAAACAAACTTCAGCCTTTCATGAACCCTAGTCCGGATCTCAGTCAGCAGAGTCGATCCCAAAATTAAAACCTTCCATTTTTTATTCACTCATATCGCCGACTTCAAGCACCTCTTCGTTTTCTAATATTTGGTTAGGGCTCCATGGATTTCATTGTAAGTTATAGCTGGGAGATAGGTAAACCAACAACGTCTTTTTGCTACTATTTTAAAGCTTCAACGACCCTCTATCGTTGTGCTATTTAACAAGGTGCACACCCGTTTTTGGTTTTTTCACATGCGATTACAACTTTGAAGATGTAATCAGATTTTCCAAAAATATCTTCATCTTACCTTTCATTTTCACCTGCGATTAGGTGTATCCCGATGGAAAGGTCATTGAAGATGAAGCAGCCCATAACACTATCACAGGTCATTAAAAGGTCCATCAAAAGGGAGGAGAAAACAACACAAACAGCATAGCCTCAATCTTCGTCTCAGCATCACCCCCTGTTCATGCGGATATCGACTCAGGTAACATATATGTGCTCTCTACCTGTCTATTCTATTGATTATTGGAAGCAATTACCTGTTTCGATTTACGATTTGTTGTATGGGTTTGATTTAGATTTTACTTTCTTGTTTTGGGTCTTCGTTTGATTTTGAATTTCGTTTGTTCAACCCTCTTTTATCTCGATTAACATTCGTATACATGACATAATGTTGTGATTTAGTTGGTTGGTATTGTTGTTGTCGAAATTACTGGAGGAAATCATGCTCTTTCCCATCGAGGAAGGGAGGTAAGTCTTATTTACTTGAATTTGGTAACAAATATTGATATTTTTTAAACCATTTTTATTATCATCATCTATACGTAACCTTATATTGTCTTTGGATTTTCGTATTGAAATATGTTGTTTGTATTCAAAAGGAATTATATTTAAAGTTAAATCATAAGGCTCTTAGATACAGTGTTTTTATAGCCATGGTAAGTTTATTTGGATGACGTTTTACTTTTTATTGGCCGCTCAATTTTTTCACTAGCTAGCATCATTTTTTAATGTTTCTTTGCTTTCTGGATGGTACCTGCAAAACTGTAGGTCTTCGGAGGTATGCCACCGCCAACATCGAATTGTGTTCACTGCTATTTCATCCGATATGCTTACTTCTTTTCTCATGCTTTTCATCTAATTCTCACAAACAAACTTTAGCTTTCCATGAACCCTGATCGGAATCTCAGTCAGCAGAGTCGATCCTAGAATTAAAACCTTCCATCGTTTATTCACTCATATCGCCAAAGACATATCACAACAAACTCCTTTTAGCAATGGAAAGTCATAAATCTGGAAACTTTATGACTTAGAATGATATTTGGGACTAGATCTGAGTTCTGAACGTTGGGTCTTAATGGATTAAGAACTTAAAGAATGTGTGTTATGGATGAAAGTACGTCGGGAGTACCTTAGCGTACGCATCACCTCCTGGTCGAGAGTCCCGTTTTCTAGGAAGGCATCTCTACGCCATGTGTAGTAACAGAGTACGCATGGCGTACTCAGTCTGTGTTGACTATTGATTTTTGGCCTTTGACCTTTGACCAGGGATTTAACCAAGTTTGACTTAGGGGTATATTGTGTAATTTGAATAGTAGTTTGAGATTAGGTCCCCGTTTATTGTATAGGTGACCGATAGAGACAACATTTAGGGCAATGATGTGTTCAACTATATCTCAGACTGTGAGGTGAGTTTTTATCACTATAATTCTGGGTCGAAGGCACCAATGTTGGCCGGCTGGATTATGTATCCTGGTATATTGGATGATGTTATGTTGGTTATATGATAGACTGGTAGATCTGTATGATTACATGTGTTCACTTGTTATGTTAGACTGGTAGATCTGTATGATTACATGTACATGCTGGTTATTGATTGTTATTGTATATGTCAACATGTTATGGTTTGTTGGGTGTTGGCGGTCCTGCTTTATGTTGAAGGCAAATATACCCGGGGCATTACGGATAGGTTGTAGGCCCTGCGATGCGGTCCGGTCAGGACAAAGGCCCGAAGAGCGGTCCAGAGAGGCTGTAGGCCCTGTGAGGTGGTTCAGTAATGTTGAAGGCTCATGTATGCATACTGTTATATGTTTGATTCTGTGTGGTACTTTGGGGAACCCACTAAGATTTGGCTTACAGTTTATCTTTATGGTTTCAGGTACTTCAGAGGACAGGGGCAAGGCGAAGGCTTGATCATCCATGTCATCCTGGATTTTTATGAGATTATGATTTTAGGATACTCTGATTCATGTTTATGACTATTGGAAACTATGTACACACTTATGAAATTTGGATTGGTTTCAAAAATGAAAAGTTTTACCTTGATTTTTGGGATGTTACAAGTTGGTATCAGAACCCTGGTTTGAGAGAACTAGACGATCATTTGTGTGAATCCAGAATCAGACTAAGGATCTGTGAAATTTTCAAATTGCTTTCAAAAGTAAAAAAGGAAGGAGGAGATGTGTACGATCAGCCGGAGCTAGAAAGTATACCCCAAGATACCTACACTATTATTTGCTTATGATGACTGTGATATAACTGCATGCTAGTTGTAGGCTAGGGATCTTCAGGAATTGCATGATGGAATTGCCTGAATTGTTATGCCTAATAGCCTAGGAGGTTTTCTTGTATGCTTGATGGAATTGACATCATTACTATAGTGTCTTAGTGTATGCACCATAATGGGACATAACTAAGATTTTATAGCCTAAGAATGTTTGATTTAGCCTTATATCATGTTCCTTGTTTGGTTATGGGCTTAGGATAGAATCAAGTATTCGACTGTCTATGGAATCTAGCATTATGTATGATTAGCATGCATGAGTGACTGCAAAGTTGGTGGAAGTTCCATAAGTGGGTACAGTTTTTAGTAGGCCACTGTTAGAAGTTTTAGCCACTCTTGAGTATTTGTATATGATGTATGCGTATCCTAGATATTGGGTCTTGCAATCGGATGGTCTGTGACGACCCCTTGATATAGATACAGGTAGGTGTGGAAGGTAGTATGGGCCCATACTACTGGAAGCACAGGACCCGTATGCATAGCAAGGAAGTCATGACCCCCAAGGTTCTAGTCTCTACATAATGATTGTGATGGTATGAATTGTGGAATTTATGATGCATGTTTGGTTCATTTTCAGTATGGTGTACAAGAGAGGTTCTAGATTAGGAGCTGGTGGCCCGGAGAGGCCATGATTGTCTAATGATGAGATTCGGGAGTTGATCTCCACTGAGGTGGTTGCGGTTGTTCTGGGTGCTATCCCAGAGGTTTTTGGGTCTATTAAGACCACAATTATTGATTTGTTCGATGAGCGGCACGCCTCTTTGTCTGAGGCTGCTGTTGCCACAGCTACCGCCACTATTGCTGATATGGGGGTTTAAAGGAGAGGTTCATTCCAGTACCGGGATATCAACGACATGAAGCCCCTAGAGTTCGATGGGGTCAAGGAACCGATCGTGGCTATGAGATGGATTTCTAATTTGGAGGGATGCTTCTTCACTTGTTCCTATCTGAAGGAATGGAAGGTCACGTGCTTCTTAAACCTTCTTCGTCTGGGTGTAAAGAACTAGTGGAACCTGGTGATTGGTTCTTATACTCCGAAGCATAGGATTTTTGCTACTTGGGGGTAGTTTCTGGAGATGTTTCACACGGAGTATGTTCCCCTGGTCGATATATATATATATATATATATATATATATATATATATATATATATATATATATATATATATATAGAGAGAGAGAGAGAGAGAGAAAGAGAGAGAGGGGGGGAGGTTTGATCAAGAGTATCGGGCATTGAGTCAGATGACCGATTCGGTGACTGAGATCACCAAGACGTTTACTGAAAGAGCTCTTTTTTATCCTAGTATTCTACTTCAGAGCAGGCCCATATGTCACGATACTTGAGCATACTCAAGACTGAAATTCAGCAGTTTGTGTCTACCCAACATTATAATACCTTCTTTGAGCTTTAGGATGTCGCGAGGAGACGGGAGATTGAGATTGAGATCCATAAGAAGGAGGAGAGCCAGGCTCTGGTGCAGCCACATCATGCGGTAAAGTGGTTCAAGCCCGCTGTTTCATGACTTGGAGGTCAGAGGGGCCGCACTTATGGCAAGTGCAGGAAGGCGCATGAGGGCATTTGTCGATCAGCTTCTGGGTGCCACAAATGTGGCAAGGAAGGGCATTTTGCAAGGGATTGTCGTCAGCAGGCCCCAGTACCGAGCACCAGGATTTGTTACCATTATGATCAGGTAGGACACATGAAGGCCTTATGTCCTTAGCTTGTTACCAGGTCGGTGCAGGCACCAACCCCGACTACTTTAAGGATTGTAGATGGACGACAGGGAGAGATGAGGCCCCGAAAGCTAGGGGTCGTGTATTTTAGCTCACGGCAGAGGAGGCCAGGACGACGCTTGATGTCGTTACTTGTACTTTCTTAGTGAACTCCTTGCCTACTCTTGTGCTTTTTTACTTGGGTGCGAGTTGTTCATTTGTATCTTAGTCCTTCAGTAAGAGTTTTCAAATGTATCTTGGAGAGTTGGAGTGCCCGTTGCGAGTTTCCATCGCCAACGAGCACGGGGTTTATGCATCAAGCGTTTTTCAGGATTGTATTTTAGAGATATTGGGGATGTCTTACCCGATCAATTTATTTCCTATACCTACAGGGGATGTGTGCGTCATAGTAGGGATGGATTGGTTGAGCAGATTTGGTGTTATGATACACTGTGAGGGGCAGCGGGTGGTGGTTTGAACCCCAAGTAGGGGAGAACTGACTATTATCGCGAGGGTACCAGGGTTGGATCTGGCTTTTGTTTTGCTGCCAGGGTTCGGTAGTATCTACAACGTGGATGTTTGGGTTATCTTGCATATATGGTTGACACTCGGGTGGAGAAGGGGGTTTCGGTTTCGGATGTTCCTGTAGTCAAAGAGATTCTAGATGTATTTCCGAAGGAATTACCCCAGCGTGCCTCCCGCGAGGAAAGTGGAGTTCAGGATCGATTTGATCCCCGGTGCAGCGCTGATTGCTAAGGTGTCGTACCGATTAGCACCGCTAGAGATGAAGGAGTTGTCCTATCTGCTTTAGGAGCTATTGGGAAAGCAGTTTATCAGACCGAGCAATTCGCCTTGGGGAGCGCCGATTTTGTTTGTAAAGAAGAAGCATGGTTCGCACCGGATGTACATTGATTACCGGGAGTTAAACAATTTGACGGTGAAGAACCGTTACCCACTTCCACGGATCGATAACCTTTTCGATCGGCTGCAGGGTGTATCTTGGTTCTCCAAGATTGATTTGATGTCAGGGTATCATCAAATGAGAGTCGGGGAGGAGGATGTGAAGAAGACAACATTAGGGACTAACTATCATCATTACGAGTTCATGGTGATGCCATGTGAGCTCACCAATGCACTGACGACATTTATGGATTTGATGAATCGGGTATGCAAGTCGATGAACGATCGTTCGGTGATTGTTTTTATTGATGATATCCTGGTCTATTCCAAGACGAAGGAGCAGCATGAGGAGAACCTTCGAGAGCTAATTGGAGTTTTGAGGAGGGGGAGGCTTTATGCCAAATTCTCGAAGTGTGAGTTTTAGTCATAGGAGGTCCAGTTCTTGGGACACCTTGTTAACCAATACAGGATTTTGGTTGACCCGGACAAGATTGAGGCAGTTATGTAGTAGGAGGTCCCGAAGTCTCCTTCGTAGATCAGGAGTTTTTTTGGGTTTATCAGAGTATTAATGGAGGTTTATTCAGGATTTCTACAAGGTTGATGTACCTCTCACTCATATGAAAAGGAAGGGCATGGATTTTCGCCGGGGTCCTGAGCATCAGGCTGCGTTTGAGACGATGACACAAAAATTATATGAGGCCCCAGTGATGACCTTCTCGGAGGGCGTGGAGGATTTTTTGTTTATTGCGATGCTTTTGTCACCGGTTTGGGGGTCAGTACTCATGCAGTGAGGGAGAGTTATTATGTATGTTTCTAAGCAGCTGAAGCCGCATGAGGTTCGGTATCCGACACATGATATGGAGTTGGGGGCGATGGTGTTTGCCCTCAAGATTTGGAGGCACTATCTATATGGGGTCTGATGTACCATCTACACGGATCACAATAGTATGATATATATCATCGATCAGCCGAATCTGAATTAGAGACAACATAGAGCCACACAAATGTATCATGATTTAAGACATAACTATTGGTGTCAGTGCATGAAGAGCGAGAGATAGAGGATAGACTGGTGTGTGGAGAGGTGCTTGACCTATCGAATGGTCAAGGGCGAGCACCAAAGGTCGCATGACAAGTTGCAGCCTTTAGAGGTTCCCATGTGGAAATGGGAACATATCACCATGGATTTTATCACCAAGTTACCTAGGACGACTAAGGGATTTGATGTGATTTGGGTCATTGTAAACCGTCTGACCAAGAGTGCCCACTTCTTGGCTATTCGGGAGAGTTCCTCAGCCAAGAAATTAGCCGATGTATATGTGCACGAGGTCGTCGCTTGACATGGTGTTCCAGTCTTTATTATATCAGATCGGGATGTTTGGTTCACTTTGCATTTTTGGAAGAGGTTCCACGAGGAACTTGGTACGAGATTTCACTTTAGCACCGCTTTGTTGGATTAGGTGTCTAAGCCCATAACTATTTTGGTATGTACTTGACCCGATTATGAGCATGGTCCTTTTGGGTTGCCTTCACCATAGCAACTGATGGGATGAACTAAGGAGAAAGAATATTAATTATGATTTATTAATATAATATGTGAATAATATATTAAAAGAGAAATCATATTGTTTAATTAATATTAGTCAAGAATTAATAAAGAATTAATTTTGTGGCTAAAAGAGATTAATTAAATAAAGGGGACTGATACTGTAATTATAAGATAGTTACAATATTGGGCTTAGGATCCATAAAGGAAGCATGGACGAATTCTATGTGAAGGTCCATATAGAAATCGTCCAAGGGCGTTTTGGAAGGGTCTTTGGGCTGCTTAAGGATTAAGCAGTTGGATTAGGGTTTCCTAGTTGGTAACCTTAGAAGCCTAAGTATAAAAGGAACCCTTGGGCAAGCCAAAAACGTCCCTAACCTTCAATAGAAACCCTAGGATGTTTTTGGTGCCTCTTCCTCTCTCTTTGTTCATCTTGTTGCTTATGGTGTTTGTGACTCCATTAGAGGTGCAACATTTGAGGCACTAAGCTTTCAGAAGTCAAGATCAAAAGGATTTGAGATTGTTATTGCTACATAACAATCAAGGTAAGATCTAAACCCTATTTCCATATGTGATTTCGATTATAGTATGCTAGATCTAAGGTTTATGAGCTTTGGATAATTTGCATGTACATTTAGATAAACCTAGATCCAAAGTTTTAGGGTTTTGCATGTGCACCATAGGATTGATGTAATGCTCAAGACCCATCAGTGGTATCAGAGCCAGGTTGTTTTCTAATGTATTTGATGCACAAGTTATGTTTTCAAAGCAGAAAAAAATTTCGTTTTTTGCTTCTGCCTAATCACCACTAGGTGGTAACATTCACCATAAGGTGGTGGGTCTCACGACGTGAGCACAGTGCTCACGACGTGAACTCAGTTCAGATGGCAGAAAACTCGGGATTTGACCCATTTTGAGCTTGGATAATTACCAAAATTGATTTTGATTGATAAAATCTGAATTTTATTAATTTTTGGTGATTATCCTTGTCAAAATTAGAGATAATTTCATTTAATTAGATAATTATTGCCTTATTTGATAAACCCTAATTATTTGAATTATTTGATTTGAATTATCTTGCAAGAAATTGAATTAGGTCAAATTTAGATAATCACCAATTATTTGATTAATTAAATTATTTGTAATTTGATCTAGATAGTTTTGAAAAGTTTCAAAACTTTCCCTTAAGTTTTGGAATTTAAATTTTTGATTAAAAAGTTTAATTTTGAAATGTTTAAATTCTCAACCCTAAAGTTTTGAAAAGTTTCAAACTTTCCCTCATGTTTTGGAATTTAAAATTTGATTAAAAGTTTAATATTGAAATATTAAATTTTAAGATCCTAGTACTTTGAAAAGTTCAAATTACACCCTTATGGTTTTATTAAGTTAATTAAGTGTATAGTTAAAAGAGAGTTAATAAATCCATAATGATATGGTTTATATTTAATTAAACTAAAAGTATAATTTATTAAATTAAACCACTTAGTATTTTAAAAGTGTAAAATACACCCTTATACTATATATATAATTAAAAGTCTAATATTACATATGTATGAGTAAAGTGTAAGTCTTACCGTTAGTAGACCTCATTCACGAAGCTGGTCTTTAAGGGGTGTTTAAGGAAGCGGCCTGTAAAATGACCGCCATTGGGTATCCACTCTTACCCACCGCACCCTTGACCAGTGGAGGGTCGTTAGTCGAACGGGTAGGATAAGACACCACCTTGCATTATAAGTATAATTAAATACAAAGTAACTAAACACTCTCATTAATTTCCAAATCTTAGTTACTTTAGGAAAAATGTGGAGTTGGTGCTAATCCATGAAATTGAACATTGCACCTTGTTGGTCGTTAGTGGAGCGTGTGTGGTTAACCAGAACACTAATATGGGACCAATGAAGGATGGCAATGGGTAGCTTGTAGATTATCATAGATCAATGGAGCGTATGTGGTTAACCGGCACATTGATTAGGTGATAGACATCTTCGAGAGTACCAAGCTAATTTGCATGGTTATCCACACATTGTTTGTAATCCTCGGCATCCTAGTCACAAACTTGAAGGGCATAATCGAGATTTAAACATGCCATTGAAAAGTTCAATGAATCTCAAAGGATCTAGGAGCTTCATTTCATTTAAAACCTAATTTTCAATTTTCGTGTTTCATAGTGGAAATTGGTAAATCGTCATTTACCTACCTTCAAATGTTCTGCAATTTGGATTACGGCATCCCTCTTCCAAATGGTATAATATTGTGTTGGATCCTAGCCTCAATATTTCATTTGGGTGCTATATTGAGGATTTTATCAACTAACTTGAATCTCTCCCGTTTTGTAGATGTCAAAGTCTAACAACTATGGTCTTCCTGAATCCATTGGAAAAAGTTTTCTGCTTGAAGATGATGTTCCACGATTGGATTGTGGAAATGGAAATCAATCTTCATTTTCTCCACCTCCTCCAATAATTCTCCCTGACCCACGTGTTCGAAGATTTGAAAAGTTCAAAGTCACTCAAGCCCTATTGGCAAAAAGACACGAAGATGGAAAGTCTGTATGTGCTCATGTCTTGGATATGAAGTTGCATATTGATATATTGGGAATGTTGGGTGTCGATGTCTCAAGGAAGTTGGCTGTTGACTTGGTTCTTCAGTCACTTCCCGAATCATATAGTGATTTCATTAGAGAGTACTATATGATGGACCACGACGTGACCCTCATTGATTTGACTTATTTGCTTATTGCTGCTGAATCAATGATGATTTGGCGTACTGGTCAAGCAAATTTGTCTGGTAAATCAATGTCCCATCCTTCTATGGGAAATGGCAACATTGGAAGTCCAGAAACGTTTTCTCTACGCAAGAGAAAGGCTAAGTCTGAGATAGTCCCATGTACCATTCCAGAAGAATCCATATATTTCTACTGCCAAAAGAAGGGGCATTGGTTACGAAGCTGCCCTGACTACCTGAGAGATATAAGAGATGGGAGAGTCAAGATGTATCACTCTGCTTCAGGTAAAATCCATTATCTAACTCTATTAAGTTTTCTATTTTAGATTCTTAATACATGATGTGATAAGATTACATTTTGATGTTTTTTAGGATCGAAGAAAAGAAAGGAAGCTTAAAGGAAGAAGTAAGTTGAGTCTGATCGCGAAGAAATGGATTTCGATCGCATGATTCGATGATCGGATTTTTGAGCTGCTGCTTAGAGTTATGATAGATTGCTTAGGAATATGTAATAGCATAGTTTTCGTTCGAATTTGCGTTGTAAGGAAAAGTTTTCCGCACCTTTTATAAATAAAATAAATTTTGAGTTTTGTCTTATTTATACCTCCTTGCAATTTTATTTGTGAAAATTGATGCTTGTGTATTTCTATTATAAGCAATATTAAGTGGATGTGATTATTAGTTATGTTATTTATGGTAGTGTCGTAATTTTCTAAGTAAGGAAAGATTACCATCGCCCAAGTTTCAATTAGACAGAAGCTTGGAATCATATGATTTGAGTCATATGATGTATGGAAATCTTGGTACTTAAGAAATTAAGACTAATTCCTTGTTCACACAAGTATGTGAGTCATGTGAAGGACTAAAAGACTAGAACGCAAGGTTGTGCACTGGTCAAGTCCACCACAAATAACAATAAGATTATTCGTCATGATTTACTAAAAGTCTAGTAAATGTGGTTATGCTTACAATATTAAGTATAATTCTGAATCATTGAAAAGGTTTCAATGTATAGCAGAACGAATAAGAATTATCAATTAGGCAGAAAGATAAAAGTTTCTTCAATCTGAAAAGAAGGGAGAGTACTTAAGTATCATGTTTTATGATCATCTTAGTGATTATGAAACCATATCACAATTAATCCTCTAAGGACACCTTAGTGCACTAGTATGGCTAAGAAGAGGAATCGGAAACTACTGAAATGGTTAAATCAAAAAGTGAATCATACTTCGTTCCAAAATCAAGTCTTAGAGTCATACTCCAAGATTGTGACTTGAGTGACACATCTTAAGAAGTTTTTTAGCACACTCATCAAATGTGGAGTAGAAAAAATGTTTTTCTTACTCTTTCACGTTTGAAATTGGTAAGTTGTGATGTATTGGATAAGACAAAGACCAACTAAGACCAATTATATGAAATGTTTGTCTTGATAAGAATCCGCACTAACTCTTGAATATTTGTTTGTCAAGAAATGTTTCTTGACAAGAGAATATTATATGTCCAGAGGTCAGTAGGAGTCTAAATGATCTTGAAATTCACGAACTAATCAAGAGTAAACCTATTATTAAACACTAGCACACGACTTGAGGTTTGTAACCTATCGTGTTGACATATTCTTGTTTCTGTGCCATTCCAGTTTGGTCAACTATACATGTGAGTCCTATGAGTTCTCAATTAATTTCATAGAGGCAAGGCACCCTGATCAATGGAAAGTACATTGATAGGTAGGGGTGAGTTGCTTAATAACTTGGAAGCAATGGTGGGCGCTCGTGCTGCCATGAGGCAAGAAGTAAAGATTGAACAAGTTCAGTCCGTATGAGTTTGGATTTGTCACAAACCTTGTCTTATGATTATGGTTATGACAAATTCACATGGATAGGAACACATACACCATATAATCTAAGTGTCATAAGGTTTCTCTCCTTTATGAAAATGATTGTGAGGAAACGCTTTCACTAAGAGAGATTTTAAGGAGATAGAAATTGTGATATTTGCATTCTCAAATTCGATTATGATTACGAAATTCCTCTTCATAGTTCGAATTGTGAGATTTGGCAATTAGTTTGAACATTTAAGACTTATTGCTATAAGTTCTAAAATGGTTTAGAAACACATATGAGCTATATAAGGAAAGGTGTATGAGTTTGAGAAGCTTAGATAAAGGCTTATCGAAGGATATCGTATTAGAAATATGAACTTTGGAAGTCAATAAGTATTGATTTCTAGAAGTCAAACTGTTTTCTGAATACGTGTCAAAGCTAGTGGGATCATAAATGTTATGCTGGTATGGATATAATTATCATGTTAGAGGGAGCATGATTATTATTTTAAGTGTTGCAAGTTAGCAATATTAATTATAGAAAACAAAAGTTTCACTTTGCAAAGTTGCAGGGGTTGAAAAGTTGTTTTTCTATAATTAAGGGAGAGAATATTATACTTCATTTCAAATCTAAAAGCTTAGATCGAGAAATATTAATCAAATTTAGTCAAAGGACATATATGAATGGTATGTTGAAGAGATTCAACATAAGTAAATTCTATATATGGCAATATTATAGCAAGAGACTGGTAAAGTATCATGTCTTTATGTAAGACATTATGTATCGTATCCCATACGCTTCAGGTATAGGATCGATTGCATATGTTGTAATATTCGTCTGTTCTGATTTTCCGAATGCCTAGGGCATTAAGAGGGAAAAAGGACCAGAACTGGATATGACTAAAATTAATTAAACAACTGTCAAGGACAATCTAAGGTTCGCTAAGGATTGGTCACTTGTGGTCAGTTGGAAGTATTGTAATGGATGGACCATATTGACATTATTATGAATAGATAGGATTCTATTTAGAATGAGTTGTCATATGGAAAATATTGAAATGTTTCCATAATGGGAGTTGGATATTAAGAATCTATGTAGATTAGAAAATTTTATGCAAGAAGGATGTTCAAAGGAATATACTTTGAATGTGAGACTTCATAGAGTACTTTGTAATTTCATTGGCAAAGTCTTGGTGACTTTGGTGCTTTGACATTACAAAAGGATCATTGCGTAAAATGTTTGAATCTAACACGTTCTAATAGTGGCAAGAATTTGATATTCTTACACTTATGATAAGGATTGGGAATTGTGAAATGAGAATCATTAGAAATGTGTTCATTTGATCTATTTCACAAAGTGAGGACCATAGGTAAACATAGTGTGCCTGCTTGGAGCATGGGATAACTATTGTTTCAATTCAAGTGATAAGTTGATTATCTGAAACATTATACAATGGATAATGTGTAATCGATATGGTGACTAAATAAAAGGTGTTTTGTTTATACTCAAAAGTTTGAGACCATATTGGATTCGATTATTCTTGTGTTTCACTTTGCATGTTTTGACTTCCCGAATAATAAGATTATTCAAACCATCCACAGTCGCTCATACTTTGGAAGTAGGTATGAAAGAAGATTGTCATGAATTGGCTTGTAGATTGTCTAAAGTGTATTATTCATAGCAAAAGTCTGCTACAACGTTCATGAGTACTTATGAAATAAGATTTGAGTATTGGATTAAACCCACGCTTGCTTGAATCACTTCATGGATTTTATCACGAGTGACTAGTGAGACGATAATATCTTATATTCTTGAAACGGAGACGTGTGAGTTGTAGTTTGTAAGTCGGTTGCACATTGATAATATGTAAACGCACCAGTAACTTGGTGTTATAAACATATTGTTGTGTGTGATTTGATGAGTAGGTACAAGCGAGCATTTGATTCGAAGTTTATCCGTTCCTTTTACCCAAAGTGGGATAAAAGCGATATATGTGGGCCCTTTGATGATTTAGTGATGACACCCTAAGCGCTTGGGCAAGTCGGGACTAAGTTGATGTGTTCAATTGTAGTCTGTTGTCAGTCGTCATAAATCGGAAATCGGTAAATAACATATAGAATGAGAGAATGGTTATAATCCATGTCTCATGTCTATACGATATATAGAATGGAGGAATATATGATCCCTTATCTAAAGCACGGGTTACTGATAAGATCAGAGTTGCCAGCGGCTTTTAAAAGCTATGATTGCTGATCAGGTTCTGAAGTCATATACAAAATAGTTATTAGACATATCTAAGTGGGAGACTGTTTGATTAGGTGTCTAAGCCCATAACTATTTTGGTATGTACTTGAATCGATTATGAGCATGGTCCTTTTGAGTTTCCTTCACCATAGCAAGTGATGGGATGAACTAAGGAGAAATAGGATTAATTATGATTTATTAATATATTATGTGAATAATATATTAAAAGAGAAATCATATTGTTTAATTAATATTAGTCAATAATTAATTAAGAATTAATTTTGTGGCTAAAAGAGATAAATTAAACTTAGGGGACTGGAGTTGTAATTATAAGATAATTACAATTGGGCTATGGATCACCTAATAATATATAAGTTGGACGAATTCTATGGGAAGCCCATTAGAAATCGTCCAAGGGATATGTTAAAGGAGTCCATGGGCTGCTTAGTGCTTAAGCAGCCAGATTAGGGTTTCCTAGTTGTAAACCCTAATAGCCTACATGTATATATAGGACCCCTATGCCCCAAAAACGTGGCTAAGTGTTCCTTTAGGGTTTCCAGCCGTTTTTAGTGCCTCCTCTCTCCTCCCTCTTCATCCAAGTTGCTTAGTGGTGTTTGTGACTCCATTAGAGGTGTAACACTTGAGGCACTATGCTTTTGAAGCCAAGGATTGATTGTTATTGCTATATAACAATCAAAGGTAAGATCTAAACCCTAATTTCAGTTATAGTTTATTAGATCTAGGGTTTATAGCTTTGGATACTCAATTGCATGTTTATTAGACAAACTAGATCCAAAAGCTATTAGGGTTTGCATGTACACCATAAGAATGATGTAGTGCTCTAAACCCATCAGTGGTATCAGAGCCTAGGGCTGTTTGTTTGATGTATTTGATGCTATAGTTGATTATTCATGCTTAAAATCGAAAATTTTTGGTTTCTGGGGGCTGGACTCGCCGAGTCCATGGCTGAACTCGCCGAGTCCATAGTGAACTCGACGAGTCCAAGCTAGACTCGACGAGTCAGAGTCGCAGATGGAGCAGATTTCGGGTTTTTGACCTGTTTTGGCTGTGGATAATTGCCTAAAACGTTTTTTATTAATAAAATCCGATTTTTATCAATATTTGGAGATTATCCTTGCCAAAATAGAAGATAATTGTCAAAATTTAGATAATCTTTTGTTTTATTAGATAAAGATTGATTATTTGTAATTTAGATTTGAATTATCTTGTCAAAAAGTTTCAATCTTCCCCTTTAGGTTTTATAGTTTAAATTTGAACTTAAAAGTTTTGTTTTTGAAATTTGAATAGTTAAACCCTAATGTTTTAAAATGTTTCAAAACTTGCCCTCAAGTTTTGGAATTTAAATTTTTGATTAAAAGTTAATTTTGAAATATTTAAATTCTAATCCCAAATGTTTTGAAAAGTTTCAAAACTTGCTCTCAAGTTTTGGAATTTAAAAGTTGATTAAAAGTTTGATTTTGAAATGTTAAATTCTAAAACCCTCGCATTTTGAAAAAATTCAAATTACACCCTTATGGTTTTGTTAATTAATTAAAGTGTATAATTAAAAGAGAGTTAATAAATCCATAAAGTTTTGGTTTACATTTAATTAAATTAAAAGTATAATTTATTAAATTAGACCACCTAGTATTTTAAAAGTGTAAAATACACCCTATACTATATATAACATTAAAAGTCTAATATTATATATATGTATGAGTAAACAGTCAGTCTTACCGTTAGTAGGCCTCATTCACGAAGCTGGTCTATAAGGGGTGTTTAAGGAAATTGCCTATAAAATGGCGATTGAATGGGTATCCACTCTTACCCACCGCACTCTTGACTAGTGGAAGGTCGTTAGCCGAACGGGTAGGATAGGACGAAACCTTCCATTATAAGTATAATGAAGTACAAAGTAACTAAATGCTTTTACAAATTCCCAAATCATAGTTACTTTAGGAAAAATGTGAAATTGTATGCTAATCCATGGAATTACACTTCGTACCCTTGTCAAACGTTAGTGGAGCGTGTGTGGTTAACCGACACACTAATTTGGGATTGACATTGGTAGTGAAGGGTGGCTCGATGTTTATCATAGATCAATGGAGCGTGTGTGGTTAACCGGCACATTGATTAGGTGGTAGTAGCATTGAGTGCACCATGTAGGTTCGCATGGTTATTCACACCTTGTTTGTGATCCTCGGCATCCCAGTCGCAAATTTGAAGGGCATAATCGAGATTAAACATGCTATTGAAAAGTTCAATGAATCTCAAAAAGACCTAGGAGTTTCAATTCATTTAAAACTTAAATTTCTTTTTCGTTTTTCATGGTGGAAATTGGTAAATCGTCATTTACCTACCTTCAAACATTCTGCAACTAGATTACGGCATCCCTCTTCTAGGTTGTAGAGTATTGTGTTGGATCCTAGCCTTGATGTTTCATTTGGGTGTTACATCAAGGACTCTAATCAAATTAACTTGAATTTTCTCCTGTTTTGTAGATGTCTAAATCTTACAATGGTCTTCCCAAGTCCCTTGGAACAAGCTTTCCAAATGAAGATGACGTTCCACGATACGATCAAGGAAACGAGAGTCATGCTTCACTTCCACCACCTCCTCAATTATTCTCCCTAACCCACAAGTTCAAAGGCTTGAAAAGTTCAAGCTCACTCAAGCCCTATTGGCAAGTAAACACGAAGATGGGAAACCTGTGTGTGCACACGTCTTGGAGATAAAGTCACACATTGACAGGTTAAGGATGTTGGGTGTCAAGATTTCAGGTGAGTTGGCTGTTGACTGGGTTCTTCAGTCACATCCTGAATCATATAGTGAGTTCGTAAGAGAGTACTATATGATGGAACACGACGTGACCCTCATTGATCTCACCTATTTGCTTATAGCTGCTGAATCAGCAATGATTTGGCATGCTGGTCAAGCAAATTTGTCTGGTGAATCAAACTCCCAAACTTCGATGGACATTGAAAATGGTGACATTGGAAATCCAGAAAAGGTAAATTCTGAGATAGTTCCTTGTGCCATTCCAAAAGAGTCCATTTGCTTCTACTGCCAAGAGAAGGGGCATTGGAGACGAAGCTGCCCAAACTACCTGAGAGATCTAAGAGATGGGAGAGTCAAGGAATATGGCTCTACTTCAGTATCAAAGAAAAGAGAGGAAGCTTAAGGAAGAAGCGTGCTGAATCTGATCATGAAGAAATGGATTTCAATCGCATGGATTCAAAGATCAGATTTTTTTGAGCTGCTACTCTAGAGTTAGGATAGAATGATAAGAAATATGAAATAGCATAGTTTTCAGTTGAATTGCATTGTAAGGACAAATGTTTCCGCAATAAAATAAATTTTGATTTTGTCTTATTTATTTATCCTTGCAATGGTGTGTATGAAAAATTGATGTTTAATTGTTTCTAGTATTAGCAATAATGGATTTGATTCTTAATTATGTTATTTGTGGAAATGTCGAGAATTTGCCAAATTAGGGAAGATTCTCATTGCCCAAGTTTCAATTGGACAGAAACTTGGAATCATACAACTAGGTTGCGTGATGAATGAGAAACTTCGTATGTGGAAATTAGACTATTTTTGATAAAGTGTCAAGTGAAGGACTAGGAGATCAAGTACACTAGGTTGTGCGTTGATCAAGTCCACCACAAGAGTGATAAAGATATTCGTCATGATTTACTAAAGTTTAGTAAATATGGTTATACTTATAAGATTAAGTATAATTCTGAGTTGATCGAAAGAGTTTCAATCAATATCAAAACGAATAAGAAGAATCAAGTAGGCAGAAAGATAAAAGTTTCTATATTCTAAGAAGAAGGGAGAGTACCTTTTATTGTGTTTTATGATAAGTTTTAATGATTAATAACTATTTCTCAATTGGTCCTCTAAGTGAGTCTTAGTGCATTTGCATGTCTAAGAAGAGGAATCAAGAATTATGGAAATAGTTAAATCAATAAGTCAATCATACTTCATTCCAATATCAAGTCTTAAGAGTCATACTCCAAGATTATGACTTGAGTGAAAAGTCTTAAGTAGGTTTATAACACTCGTCAAATGTGGAATTTGGAAAAGTTTTCTTATTCTTGCACATTTGAAATTGGTAAGTTGTGATGTCTTGGATAAGACAAAGACCAACCAAGACCAATTGTGTGAAGTGTTAAACTTGGAAAAAAAAAGGCTACACTAATATTTGTTTGTCAAGAAATGTTTCTTGACAAGAGAATCTTATATGTCAAGGAGTCATTGGGAGTCTTAATGGTCTTGAAAAGTTTCAAGAACAAATCAAGAGTAAACCTAGTTAATCATCACTAGCGCACGACTTGAGGTTTATAACCTATCGTGTTGACATTATTTTGTTTCTGTGCCATTCCAATTAAGCTAAATATGTATGTGAGTTCTATGAGTTCTCATTTGAATGCATAAAGACAAAGCACCTTAATAAATGGAAAGTACATTGATAAGTAAGGATGAGTTGCAAAACCACTTGGAAGACATGGTGGGCACTCGTGTTACCATGAGGCAAGAAATCAAGATTGAACAATTTCGGTCCATATGAGTTTGGATTTGTCGCAAACTTTGGTTTTGGCAAATTCACATGGATAGGAACACATACACTTTAAAATCTAAGTGTCATGAGGTTTCCCTCCTTCATGAAAATGATTGTGAGGAAATGCTTTCACTAAGAGAGATTTTAAGAAGATTGCAATTGTGATAATTGTATTCCCAAATTCGATTATGATTACGGCATCCCTTTTCATAGCTCGAATTGTGAGATTTGGCAATTGGTCTGAACATTTGGGACTTAGTAATATAAATTCTGAATTGTTTAGAAACACATGTGAGCTATCTAAGGCAAAGATGTATGAGCTTAAAAAGCTTAGATAAAGGCTTATCAAAGCATTAGGTATTAGAAATATGAACTTAAGGAATTCAATAAGCATTGTTTTCTGGAAGTTCAATTGTTTTCTGAATACATGTCAAAGCTAGTGGGAGCATAAGTGTTATGCTGGTAAGAAAATAATCATCATGTTAGTGGGAGCATGATTATTATGGTAAGTATTGCGAGTTAGCAATATTAATTATAGAAAACAAAGATTCACTTTACAAAGTTGCAAGGGTTGAAAAGTTGTTTTGCTATAATTAAGGGAGAGAATATTATACTTCGTTTCAAAATCTAAAAGCTTAGATCGAGAAATGTTAATAAAATTTAGTCAATGATACAAAGTGCATTCTCAAAATTCGATTATGATTACGGCATCCCTCTTCATAGTTCGAATTGTGGGAACATGGCACATAAAATATTATGGCAGAAGGATGATAAAGTATCACGTCTTTATGTGAGACATTATGCATCGTGTCCAATATGCTTCGAGTATAGGATCGATTGCATATGCTATAATATTTGACCGTTCTAAAATTTTCCAAATGCCTAGGGCATTAAGAGTGAAAAAGGGACTAGAATCGGTTTTGACTAAAATAATTAAACAACTATCAAAGGACGATCTGAGGTTCACTGAGGATTTGTCGCTTGTGAGTAGTTGGAAGTATAGTACTGGATGGACTATATTGACATTATTATGAATAGATAAGATTCTATTAAGAATGAGTTGTCATATGGCAAATATGGAAATGTTTCCATTAATGGGAGTTGGATATTAAAAAATATGTTTAGATTAGAAACTTTTATGCGAGAAGGATGTTCAAAGGAATGTACTTTGAATGTGAGACTTCACGTCTATGGAATTGTCTTGTAACAATTTCCGATAGAATACCTTGTAATTTCATTAGCCAGGTCTTGGTGACTTTTGTGCTATGACATTACGAAAGAATCATTGCATAAAATGTTAGAATCTGACATATTCTAAAAGTGGCAAGAATTTGGTATTCTTATACTAATAATAAGGATTGGGGATTGTGAAATGAGTTTCATTGGAAAAGTTTTTCAATTGATCTATTTCACAGAGTATGGACCATAGGAAACCAAAGTGTGCATGCTTGGAGCATGGGACAATTGTGGTTATAATTCGAGTAATAAGTTGATTTCCTGAAATAGTAAGCAATGAATAATGAGTAATCAATATGGTGTTTAAATAAAATTGTTTTTATTTACACTCAAAAGTTTTGGGGCCATATAGGATTAATATTATTATTGCGTTTCACTCTGCATGTTTTGACTTCCAGAATAACTGGGTTATTCGAACCTCCACAGTCGGTCATACGTTGGAAGTAAGTATGAAGGAAGACTGTTATGAATATGTCTGTAGATTGTCTAGAGTGTTTAAACATAGCATAAGTTTGCTGCAGAGTTCATGAGTGCTTTAATAAGATTAGAGTATTGGATCAAACCCACGCTCACTTGAATCACTTCATGGCTTTTATCATGAGTAATTGTGAGTCGATAATATTGTATATTCTTGAAACCGAGACGTGTGAGTTGTTATCTGCTGGTCGGTTGCACATTGATGATAAGTAAACGCACCAGTAACTTGGTGTTATAAAACTTATTGTTGTGTGTGATTCGATCAGTAGGTGCAAGCGAGCATTTGAGTCAAAGTTTATCCATTCCTTTTACCCAAAGTGGGATAAAAGCGATATTTGTGGGCCTCTCGATGATTTAGTGATGACACCTAAGCGCTTGGCCAAGCCGAGACTAAGTTGATGTGTTCAATTGTAGTCTGTTGTCAGTCGTTATTAATCGGAAGTCGGGAAACAGTATATAGAGAATGATCGAAATTCATGTCTTGTGTATATACGATATCTTGAGAATGAAGGAATATATGATCCCTCATCTAAAGGACATGCGTATATGATAAGATCAGAGTTGACAACGGCTTTTGAAAGCTACGATTGCTGATCAGGTTCTGAAGTTATACGAAATAGTTATTAGACTTATCCAAGTGGGAGACTGTTGGATTAGTGTCTAAGTCCATAACTATTTTGGTATGTACTTGACCCGATTGTGAGCATGGTCCTTTTGGGTTGCCTTCACCATAGCAATATGTAGGATGAATTAAGGAGAGAAAGGTTTAATTATGATTTATTAATATATTATGAGAATAATATATTAAAGGAGAAATCATAATGTTTAATTGATATTAGTCAAGAATTAATTAAGAATTAATTTTGTGGCTAAAAGAGATTAATTAAACTTAGGGGACTGGAGTTGTAATTATAAGATAATTACAATTGGGCTATGGGTCACCTAATAATATATAGGTTGGACGAATTCTATGGGAAGCCCATTAGAAATCGTCCAAGGGATATGTTAAAGGAGTCCATGGGCTGCTTAGGGCTTAAGCAGCCAGATTAGGGTTTCCTAGTTGTAAACCCTAATAGCCTACATGTATATATAGGACCCCTATGCCCCAAAAACGTGGCTAAGTGTTCCTTTAGGGTTTCCAGCCGTTTTTGGTGCCTCCTCTCTCCTCCCTCTTCATCTAAGTTGCTTAGTGGTGTTTGTGACTCCATTAGAGGTGCAACACTTGAGGCACTAAGCTTTCTGAAGCCAAGGATTGATTGTTATTGCTATATAACAATCAAAGGTAAGATCTAAACCCTAATTTCAGTTATAGTTTATTAGATCTATGGTTTATAGCTTTGGATACTCAATTGCATGTTCATTAGACAAACTAGATCCAAAAGCGATTAGGGTTTGCATTTACACCATAGGAATGATGTAGTGCTCTAAACCCATCAAAAGACCCAGCCCGACTGAGAGCGGAAATTATCCCTATCAGTCTGGAAGCTAGCATCACTATACCCCACTACTCTCAAGTCGTTACTCCCACCAAGGGTAAGGACCCAGTCCCTAGTCCTCCGTAGGTACTTGAGAATATTCTTCACCGCAATCCAGTGAGCTTTGCCCGGATCCCCTTGATATCTGCTGACCATGCTCAAAGCAAAGGCCACATCATGGCGAGTACAAATCATAACATACATGATCGAGCCTACAGCGGAAGCATACGACACTCGACTCATCTCAGCTATCTCAGCCTCTGTACTCGGGCTCTGAGTCTTACTCAGTTTGGCATTACTCTAGATTGGTAAGTCACCTTTCTTGGAATCCTGCATGCTGAACCTTTTCAGCACCTTATCCAAGTAGGTACTTTGACTAAGTCCAATTAGTCTCTTACTCATGTCTCTCAATATCCTTATCCCTAAGATATAGGCAGCTTCTCCAAGGTCCTTCATAGCGAAACACTTCCCAAGCAAGGACTTAACCTCCTGTAGGGTTAGGATGTCATTTCATATGAGTAGTATGTCATCCATATATAATACCAAAAAGCTAACCACACTCCCACTAGCCTTAACATACACACATGACTCATCTTCGCTCCTTGAAAAACCAAACTCTTTGACTTTCTCATCGAAACAAAGATTCCATCTGCGAGACGCTTGTTTCAATCCATAGATGGATTTCGTCAAGCTTACACACTCTATTAGGGTGCTTTGCATCGACAAAACCCTCTGGCTGACTCATGTAAACATCCTCAACCAACTTTCCATTAAGGAAAGCGGTTTTGACATCCATTTGCCATATTTCATAATCATGAAATGTAGCTATGGCTAGCAAAACCCTAATAGACTTAATCTTCGCTACTGGTGAGAAGGTCTCATCATATTCAACTCCCGGAGTTTGAGTAAAGCCCTTCACAACAAGTCGCCCTTTATAAGTGTGTACATTCCCATCCATGTTGGTCTTCTTCTTGAAGATCTATTTGCACCCGACCGTCTTACGACCCGATACATTGTCAACCAAGTTCCAAACTTGATTGTCATACATGGACCGAATCTCGCTGTCCATAGTCTCTTTACATTTAGCAGACTCGGGGCCTGCCATGGCTTCCATATAGCTGTTAGGTTCATCCAAATTTACCAGTGTACTATCACTGATAAATGCATCACCTTCCGCAGTAATATGGAAACCATAGTAATGCTCAGGTGGATTCCTAACTCTTGTGGAACGCCTCAGAGGTACGGATTCATCAACAAGAGTTTCCTTCTTAGCTTTATTGCTAGGGTTTGAGGTTCCTTCACCGCTTGACTCTTGAAGTTCTTCAAGGTCAATTTGCCTCCCACTGTTTCCTTGGC
This sequence comes from Lactuca virosa, assembly GCF_052849685.1. NCBI lineage: Eukaryota > Viridiplantae > Streptophyta > Magnoliopsida > Asterales > Asteraceae > Lactuca > Lactuca virosa. Next base: position 55,244,023 of record NC_136428.1, on the reverse strand, counting down.
TTATAAACTCTTTCTCTCTCTCTCTCTCTCTCTCTCTCTCTCAAAAGACCCCTCTCCTTGCCACAAAGAACACATTCTCACTGGGTCTGTAGAAGAGGTAACCAAAATAATTTTGTGGGTAGCCGATGAAAATACACCGCTCACTGCGAGGTTTGAGCTTGTCCTGAGTCTCACGTCTCATGAAAGCCTCGCAACCCCAAATCTTGATGTGGTCTAAATTGGGAACTTTCCCAGTCCACATCTCGTGAGGTGTTTTGGCAACCTTCTTGGTAGGGACTAGATTAAGGATATGGGCGGTAGTCTCTAAGGCATACCCCCAGAATGAGATTAGTAACGAAGCTCGACTCATCATGGAGCGAACCATGTCTAACAAGGTTCGATTGCGCCTCTCAGCCACACCATTAAGTTGTGGTGTTCTGGGAGGTGTCAATTGTGAAACAATTCCACATTCTTTAATATAGTCAAGGAACTCTGTACTAAGATACTCTCCTCCTCGATCGGATCGGAGCATCTTAATGTTCCTGCCTAACTGATTCTCCACTTCCTGTTTAAACTCTTTGAACTTGTCAAAGGTTTCTGACTTATGCTTGATTAAGTAGACATAACCATATCTACTGTAATCATCAGTAAAAGTCACATAGAAGCGGTTAGCATCCCTTGTGGAGGTTCTGAAGGGTCCACACACATCTGTATGTATGAGGTCCAACAAACCTTCACCCCTAGCACAAGTACCAGTGAAGGGTGACTTTTTCATTTTTCCAAGTAAACAAGATTCGCAACTATCATCTGACCTTAAGTCAAATGACTCCAAGACTCCAGCCTTCTGGAGTTGGCCTATGCGCTTCTTGTTAACATGTCTAATACGAGAATGCCACAAAGATGCTTTATCCAAACTAGTGGAAGAATGGATATGCAATACATTATTTCCTAAGTTATCTACAACCGACACAGTTTCATATACACCATCACAAGGTAATCCTTTAAAATAAAGAACATTATTATAAAAAGCATTAATACCACCACATTCATTATCAAATGAAAAAGTAAACCCTTGTTTGTACAAACCGTGAAAAGAAATAACATTTCTCGCCATTTTAGACGAGTAACAACACTTATTCAAATCTAAAACTAACCCACTACTTAGCAACAAAGAATAAACTCCAATCTTGGTGACATGTGAAACTTTCCTATTCCCCATGATCAAGTTTATATTTCCGTGCTCCACATCCTCATTTCTTCTTAGGCCCTGCAAATCAGAACATATATGAATACCACAACCTGTATCAAGGACCCAAGAATTAGTATGCGGTGAGTTATTAGACAATATAGTGTAAATACCTGCATGGGTAGGTTTGACCTTCCCATCCTTAGCATCTTGCAGGTACTTGGGGCAGTTTCGTTTCGAGTACCCCTTTTCCTGACAATAGAAGCATTAAGCTTCTTTTCGGTTGGAAGAAGGAGTGACAGAACCACCTTTGGTTCCACTTGAAGAGGAGCCATCAAGAGACTTTCCCTTGGTACCCTTCGAAGGGGTCTTCCTCTTCTTCTCTCTACTTTTCCCGATTGCTAGAACATGGGTGGTGTTAGGAGTAGGAGTAGTTACAACCGATTTACCTTTGAGACCAGTTTCGGCGGTCTTTAAAAGTCCTTGAAGCTTGATGAGTGTGACCTCCTCCTTGTTCATATGATAGGTCATCCGGAACTGATCATAACAAGTAGGTAAGGAGTGGAGTATGATATCAATAGGCAACTCCTCCGGGAAGTTCACATTCAACTTCAGCAAACGATCCACAAACCTTTGCATTTTCTGCATGTGGCCCGTGATGGGTTCACCATCCTTCATTCGGGTTGTTATCATGGAAGAGATGATTTCATACCTCTCTTGACGATGACTTTGATGGTAGCGGTCCATCAGGTCCATGTGCATCTCAAAAGGGTAAAAGTCCTCATAGGACTTCTGGAGTTCAGCTGTCATTGTGGCCAACATGATACATGCCACCTTGTTGGCATCTCTCTCATGTGCCCTAAAGTCAGCGATCTCCAATGGAGTAGAAGTAGACTCATCTATTTCTTTCAGCTCCTTGTCGAGTACATATTCCTTGTCCTCGTAACGCGTGACCATCCTGATGTTCCTGATCCAGTCATTAAAGTTTGAACCATCAAAGATGACTCTCCAACAAAGGTTCATGAGAGAGGAGGAGCCGGTAGGGTTTGAGCCAGAAGCAGCATTGTTGGAAGACATCTGAAAAGAAGAAAGACAAGTTTAGATTAGATATAGAATCCTTAATAAGACACCCAAATGTACTACTAAGGCTAGCACCCAACACAATACTTTATAACTTGGAAGTGGGATGCCGTAATCCAAGCTATAAAATATTTGAAGGTAGGTGAATGACGATTCACCAATTTCCACCATGAAAAACGAAATAAATTATTACGTTTTAATTGGATTGAAAATCCTAGATCTTTTGAGATTCATTGAACTTTTCAATGGCATGTTTAAATCTCGATTGTGCCCTCTCAAGTTTGTGACTGGGATGCCGAGGATCACAAACAAGGTGTGAATAACCATGCAAATTAACTTGGTACCCTTAATCTTTATCACCTAATCGATGTGTCGGTTACCCACACGCGCTCCACCGATCTATGATAAACATTAAGTCACCTTTTTCCACTCTTACTAGTCCATGTTAGTGTGCCGGTTACCCACACACTCTCCACCAACGACTTGGTAAGGTACAAAGTGTAATTTCATGGGTTAGCACCAATTTCACATTTTCCTAAAGTAACTAAGAGTGGGAATTTATAAAAGGTTTAGCTACTTTATATTTATCATTATACTTTTAATGAGAATTATAGGCCTTGTCCTACCCGTTCGGCTAACGACCCTCCACCACTCAAGGAAGCGGTGGGTGAGAGTGGACACCCATTAAGCTGCCATTTTATAGGCAACAACCTTATACCCCCCTTATAGACCGGCTTCGTGAATGAAGCCTACTAACAGTAAAACTGACTTGTTCTTATATATATATATATATATATATATATATATATATATATATATATATATATATATATATATATATATATATATATATATATATATATATATATATATATATATTATTAACTTATAAAGTATAAGGGTTGAATTTTAACTTTTAAAACTCTAGGGTTTGGAATTAAAGTTTTCTGAAGTGACTTTACAAATTCCAAAACTTGAGGGCAAGTTTTGAAACTATTCAAAACCTTTCATATTCAATAACTTATGAGTTTTTAATAACCTTAAAGAAAAGACTTTTGGAATTCCATAACTTGAGGACAAGTTGTGGAGTCCATTAATTGGCATTAAGATCAAGAATTACACTAACAAACAATTTTTAAATAATTCCTATGATCTACTTAAACTCATAAGCATGAACATTCAAATCAACAATTTCAAGAATCATATAAAACGTATATAAAACTTGAAAATTTGATAATAACCATTGTAAATGGATTAGCATAATCATTACCACATCAAAAACAAGTTTTATAAGTCCAAAACAGTTTAGGGTAATGATTGTAGTCCATTTCCAGCAGCAAAACTCGAAAATCTGAACACAGGGCCTGCTACTCGTTGAGTGCAAGAACCTACTTCACGAGTAGGATGAATCAACACATGGACTTGTCGAGTCCCCCCATGGACTCGGCGAGTTCACTGAACAGTGAACAATTTTTCGACCTTTTCAAGCATTTTACATCAAGTATACAGAAAACAAGCCTAGGCTCTGATACCACTGATGGGTTTTAAGCATTCTAACACTCCTACGGTGTACATGCAACCCTAGAAACCTTGGATCTATGTTTTCTCTAATATACATGCAAATTTGATTTTTCCAAGGTTCTCATCCTAACTAGCATGGAAAGGGGTACTTGTAATATAAAAACTAGTAGAATGATATACCTTTCTTGTAGCTTGGATTCCTGAAGACCTTGTGAGCCTAGCACCCCAAATGTGATGCCTCAAATGTTTCACATAACACCACAACTCTTGGAATAACTTGAGAGAAGAACATTTTCACTCAAAATCGGCTAACCCTCCTTGTTCTTGTCTTAGTGGCCAATTTTTCTCCATATGAGGCTCTTTATATAGTGTGTCACATGTAGGGTTACACCATGTAAACCCTAATGTGCACGGCTTTTCATTTCCCCCATGATCCATGGGTTTTAACCTCCATGGAGCACCCAATGGGTTCTAGCCCAAATTAATTCTTGATCAATACTAATTAAATAATATGATTTCATATTAATATATTAGAATATATTAACAAATCAGAAGTGTCCTTATTCTCATTTTGTCTATCCAATTGTTGAGATGCCATGCAACCCAAATGGACCATGCCAAGCCGGGTCAAGTACATACCAAATATAGTTATGGACTTAGACACCTTATCCAACACTTTTGAGCTTCTTTATCGGAGGAAGTGTCGTACACCAGTCTGTTAGGAGGAGGTCGGTCACAGGGTCATAGGGAAGACCGAGGTAGTACTTCAGACGACAGAGCTTATACAGCAGATCAAGCAGAGGTTGCAGACAGCTCAGAGTCGACAAAAGAGTTATGATGATAGACGTCGATCTGAGTTGGAGTTCCTAGTCGATAATATGGTTTTACTGAAGGTATCACCCTGGAATGGCGTAATACGCTTTAGGAAGAGGGGCAAGTTGGGGACCCAATTTATCGGGTCGTTTCAAGTAGTTGCCAGGGTAGGAAGGTGTGACAACCTGAAATTTCTATCTTGTACAGTCATTCAATTCAATCACAGTCAGACTCGTTTCTACTATCTTTTAGACTTGTTTAGGGTCTGTCTGAGTGTTCTAAGCCTAGTACATTCAAGGTTTGGGTTTAGGGATGAGTTAGCTTAAGTTCTTCATATTGCATTCGAGCCAAACACTCATTCAAGAGGAGTGTACGACCGCACACATGAGTGTACGGCCGTACACTCAAAGTGGTCGTGAACTCATGCCCATATACAAGACATTCCTTCTTTTTCCTTCACTTCTCACACATCCAAGTCAATAAAATTGGTTCTCTCTCAAGTATCATCAAGATTCTTCATCCAAATCTTCCAAAGTGTAAGTGATTCTTCCATTTGTTGGTTGATAACCTTCTTAATCTAGTAAAACTCTATGATTTCATCCATGAAATCATCTCTTTTGGTTAGATCTTCAAGAACACCAAGAACACACACTTGTTCTTGGGCCGTGAACTCCATAGAAACCTTTAAAAGTGTGAGTATCTCTTCTATCTTCTAGTGAAGCTTGAGAAACACTTGATTCCTAGTCTTGAATCTTCATCTAATGCAAGAACACCAAGGGTGTACGGCCGTACACCCCTCTTATGGCCGTAAACCCTTGTTTGGTGCATGTTTTGGCCTCAAACTCATCTTATGTCCCAACATAGGATCTTGAACACTTAATGGATGCTAGATAGGGCCATAAACACCAATTTTGCATGTTCTTCCATGAGTGTACAGCCGTACACTCCATGACCGTACACTCAATGGCCGTACACCACATTGGCCGTATACATCTTGGTCGTACACACCCTTGTGTGGCCGTAAACCCCTTTAGTACAATCACATGTGATTGTAACACTTCCTTACAAGTGTTTCCTAGTCCATAAGATAGTTTCCTTGCATGTTAGTTGTGTTAAACACTAATTACATGCATGTATATGCCATTATATGTCATTTAGGACTCGTTTGTGTCTCGGGAATTCATTCGTGGAACTTCTCATCCTTACGCGAATCTTCAATTGAATCACCCACATAAGGTGAGTTCATACCCCTTTAATCTACCTTTTCAAATGATTTTAATGCTTTTTAGGGGGGGGGGGGGGAAATACAAGTTGAACACAATTGTTAAATTGTGTTAATAATTGTATGTGATATCAATTACACAAAGGATTTTCTTATGCTTTTAAGGATTACCAAATACTACCAAAATGACTTAAAGTCATGTTAAATCTTTAAAGTCATGTAAACTCTTTTTGAAACACTGTTAAAAACTCTTTTAATACTGTTAAACTCTTTGAAAAAGGTTTTATAAACTATTTCATATTATAATTGTCAAAATCATGTTCATATATATATATATATATATATATATATATATATATATATATATATATATATATATAAGACTTAAAGGGCTTAGGACTAATGAGTTGCCTTATCTCCTTTTCCTTGTTTGGATGTGGTTTAAGGTGAGGATATTTTTCCGAAGGTCATTTCCTTCTTAATTATATACATTATACATATGGGAATATAAAAGGTTACTTCAGTCGGTATCATTACCTTTGTATCATGCTGAGCAAAGGGATACTTTCAGGATAGATCATGCTAATCAGATAGAACGTAAAAATTATAATATGTATAATTTATGAAATAAACGAGAAATATATTTTTCCAAGATAAGTATACGAGGTCTAAACTACTTTATCAAGAAAAGGATATATTCGATCTTTATTCAAAGTAAAATGTCATGGTACGTATTCAGGACATAACTATACTTGCTATGTTATATTCTTGTAACTAGAGTCTCCTGGAGGGAGAGCGGGCATTGTGTGTATAGATCTATACGGGACTGACAATCCCACATCCCGACTGCTAGCTACAGTCAGGCAGACCAGCCATGGGGTGACAAATGTCACATATTCAGTTTCGACACCAGTAGGTCGTCGTGTTCATTCTAGTCCAGCATGGTTACAACTTTATCACATTTTAAACCCTAATTAACCAGGATAATATTAGGGTAGTTATTCACCAGTAGTTTATTCTTTTTAAGAAATACTACTGTAGTATTCACTTTCCATAATCAAAACGATACGGTTTTATGGGGATTTAAAACTACTTATCAGAACGGTTTTACGGGGATTTAAAACCACTTTTTACCATTAAAACAGAAACCATTCTACAATTATGTTAAACCTTATTATAAGTATAATATTAGGGCATCATATTGTCACGTCAAACTATTATGGATACTTATCAGTTGTAAAACAGAAAATATAGAATTTTCTGGAACGTCATCATTCGTTCACTTAAAACTACATAAAGGACCTTAAATGGTTAACTTTATAATTCCTTAGTTTATACACCAGAGTTATACATAATTAATATCCGACTGACAGTGAAATGTGTGACTTCCGCCTTACTTCCTATTCCTTGTTTGGTTGTGGGCTTAGGGCAGATTCACACATTTAACTGTCAGTTCGATATTAGGTTATATATGACTAGTATAAAGGGAGTAATTGTAGAGGGAACTATTATGGTTATCATATTGTCACGTCAAACTATTATGGTTATCATATTGTCACGTCAGAAAATATAGGATTTTCTGGAGGAACCAGTTAACTTTTCCAAGAACTTAGAATATACTTCATATAACTAAAATACTTATGAACTCACCAGCTTAAATGCTTATCTACTCTTTCAAAATAACTTGTATTCTCTGGAATCCAGTAGACAGGTACACTCCCGAAGCTTTTGACTTGTATTCTTAGGAATACAGTAGACATGTACTCTTTCAAAATAACTTGTATCCTCCGCCCCCGAACGTTTCCGCCGTTCTGGTTTGGGGGTGTGACAGAAGGGTGGCCTGTCGACTGCATATGACTGAGGAGCTCAGTAATATTCACAACACCTTCCATTATTCCCAGCTACAGAAGTGTGTAATTGATGATTCATCAGTGGTTCTATTGGACGATATTCAGGTTAATGAGCACCTGAACAATGTTGAGAGACCAGTATAAAATTTGGATAGGAAGAAGAAGGCCTTGCACAAAAAGGTGGTATCATTGGTCAAAGTTTAGTGGCAGCATCAGAAGGGTTCTGAATGGACCTGGGAACCCGAAGCAAAGATACGGGAGCACTACACAGAGTTATTCGCAACATCGGACTTCTAGGACAAAATCTGATTCAAGCGGGTAAGAATTATAACACCCAGACATCAAGTATTTTCCTTTTAGACCAAAAAGTATAAAATTGTTGCAAATTGGTCCTTACTCCATGCGTACTTGGGGTGTACGCATGACGTAGTTCATTAAAAAGGGTCACAGAAGCATGTGAGTATGCATGATGTACTCATAGAGTACACATGGCGTACTAGGCCGGTGAGAAAACCCTAACATCGAGGGTTTGACCCTACTTAAGAAACATTAAATCTCATAATCCCTTCCACCTCAACCTACATCCTCCCAAATCGACCCGTTGCAAACCCTAGTGTTCATTGTGAGTTCTTGAGCCATTTGTGTATTTTGTGTCCATCCTTGAAGGAAGAATATCTTTGGTGTGCATTTGGGAAGCTTCAAGCTTTGTAGATATGGGATTTGCACCTCTCAATCAACCTCCAGAATGTATAAAGTCATGAACTTGATGAATGTTTCTTTAGATCTTGCTAGTTCTTACGTTTTTGTGCCTTTTGGTCCCATAATCTTGGTATATATGACTATGGCTTACTATAGACCAAAGGAGTTGTCCTTTCATATGTTTTTGAGTGTTAAGAGCCATAAAAATGTGATCTGGGTCCCTTTTTTCCCTCCATGAAAGAGCTGTGGAATTTGTGTTTTTATAATAAGTTAGGGTTTTTTTTGGGCTCCTTCTAGTCATGAAAAGTCATAAAGCTAGAAACTTTATGACTTAGAATGATATTTGGGACTAGATCCGAGTTCTGGACGTAGAATCTTAATGGATTAAGAACTTAAAGTAGAGTGTGTTATGGACGAAAGTACGTCGGGCGTACCTTAGGGTACGCAGCGCGTACTGATGGAGAGTCCCATTTTCTGGGAAGGCATCTCTACGCCATGCATAGTGACTGAGTATGCAGGGCGTACTCAGTCTGTGTTGACTTTTTTTTTGGACTTTGACCTTTGACTAGGGATTTGACCAAGTTTGACTTAGGTTATATTGGGTAATTTGAATAATAGTTTGAGATTAGGTCCCTGTTTATTGTATAGGTGACCGGTAGAGACATCATTTGGGGCAATGATTTGTTCAACTATTTTTTAGACTGTGAGGTGAGTTTTTCTCACTGTACTTGCGGGTCAAAGGCATCAATGTCAGCCTGTTGGATTATGTATCTTGGTATATTGGATGATGTTATACTGGTTATATGATAGACTGGTAGATCTGTATGATTACATGTGTTCACTGGTTATGTGTTAGAGTGGTAGATCTGTATGATTACATGTGCTTGTTGGTTATTTATTGTTATTGTATATGTCGACATGTTACAGTTTGTTGGGTTAAGGCGGTCCTGCTTTGTGCTGAAGGAAAAGATACTCGGGGCGGTCCGGATAGGATGTAGGCCCTACGAGGCGGTCCAGTCAGGACGAAGGCTCGAAGAGCGGTCCAGAGAGGTTGTAGGCCCTACGAGGCAGTCCAGTCATGCTGAAGGCTCGCGTATGGATGTTGTTATATGTTTGGTTGTGTGTGGTACTTTGGGAAAATCACTAAGATTTAGCTTACAGTTTAAATTTATGGTGTCAGTTACTTCAGAGGACATGGGCAAGGCGAAGGCTTGATCGTGCACGTTATCATGGATTTTTATGAGATTATGATTTTGGGATACTCTGATTCATGCTTATGACTTTTGGAAACTATGTTTTATAAACACTTATGATTTTGGATTGGTTTCAAAAATGAAAAATTGTACCTTGATTTTTGGGATGTTATAGATGTCATATATACATTTCTCTACTCGCTTCATAATGACTTGGCGGTGTTCCTATTTAAAGGAACAAAACAACATTTTACGTCTGAAGGCGATCGTTAGTTGTAGAGAATAAATTTTGGAAGTCCAAAACGACGAGTTCTCAATTTTGGAAAACTTCATGAGAAGTTTGGGAGTACGTCCAAGGTGGAAAACTATGTGTTACGGGGAATATCGATGCATCAACGTCGGCTAGATCGCGATCTGATCTCGATAACTCCAAAAGATGACATCTACGTGCTCCAGGAGTATTATTTCGGGGACAAAATCTTTGTAAGTGGGGGATGGTCGTAGCACCCCGTTTTCATTCTACAATAGAATATAATCGCTTATTTATAAAATTTTAAGTAGAAATATATTACTTTTTAGCCAAAATAATCATCGTAAACATGTAGTAGCCATCAATACAATTTTCGTAGATATATAGAACATCCAAATTTGACTCCGTACGAGCAAGTTATGATTTTTCGAAGTTTCAATGCGATACAATACAACAATGTGCGACACAAAAATCAAAATTTAGATCAGTTGATTATTAGACAAAAAAAAATATAAACAAGAGTTAAAGACCTCATAAATACAAACCCTTTAATATAGAGACAGTCGAGAACGAAGTTCGTATGAAGGAGTTATGATTTTCGCTCAGACTTTAACAGTCTAATGGTTATAAAAATATGAATTTAAAATAGAGAGAGATTTAGCTATTTAGATCTAAAAGAAAGTTGTAGTACTTGGAATTATCTACGCGTGGATATAAAGAACGTAAAAAACGGAGCTCGTATGTGAATGTAACGGCCTTTCAAATATTTCAGGAAAATACCAGACTTGATGATGTGGCGGCCCGAGAGCACGCCACGTGGAAAGACGACGACAATATCTTCCAACAGACACATTTGACGTGGCATAATTAGGGCGTGACATGTGGCACCATAAGAATTGGACACATGGTTCCACAAGAATTGGACATGTGGCAACATTCTTGAAGGAGGGATGTGGATCAACAATTTGACGACACGTGGCGACCAAACAATGGAGTATCGTCACCTTAGGGCGCGGTGCGCCTATGGTTAGGGGTGCGACGCGCCACATACACAGCCTATATATATGGATGAGTTTCATTCTTTTGGCTTACACGTTCAATCCTAAACCTCTCTGGGATTTTCCCACCCTTTGAGTCCGATTTTTCTAAGCTGCTGACCACTTTAGCAATGTTATGAGGTATCTAGGAGCCCGACAAAAAGGAGGTTTCGGGTCGATATTCTGCCTGTGCAATTTCCTGATTTTCACAAGAATTTTTTGTAAGTTAAGCTGCACTTAGTACGTTTTACGTGTAACTTATATTTATATTCATAGTCGTTATTATGAATCTATAAATAATATTTATGAGTGATTCTAGTCATAATACCGATTGATCTACTTACGTGAATGATGTCTAGGCTAGATTTAGTGAGGTGTTTAATGTGAGATTTCCAAACAGTATACTATGTATACCAAACAGACCCTATTTCTGATATGATCTTACCTGGTTGTTCTTTATTTGATAGATCTCTATGTATTCATTTGGATTGTTGAGGAATCCAGGAAATAGTATAAATACAAAGGAATACTGAAGCATAGTAATATTCATACTTGGGTTGTTTAAAAGTCATAAGCTGAAGCATTAGCCCATGAACTAGCTTCCCGAGGATCTTCCATCTCAATCAGGTGAGTTATCTCACTATACTATATATTGCAACATATGTCCACGTATGTTAGGATATAAGAAAGAGTAGAGTAGAGCCGAAAGTATAGTCTCTATGTGCTTATATGTTATTGTATTTGAATTATTCATTATGGTTAAGTGAGGGGTTGACAGTAGAACCACGACAGGTCGATATCCTATAGACCCGTGTTGACGATGAAATAACAAGTAGGCCGTAAGTCTAAATACACATATTATTGGTGGATCAGCGAAAGGTCGTGAGCCAATTGGTGAATCGGCGAAAGGTCGTGAGCCAATTGGTGGATTGGAAAAAAGGTCGTGAGCCATTTTTTGTATGCATGTATAAATATTGTGGTATATGATATTTTGTTAACTTACTAAGCTTCGTGCTTACCCAGTTGTTTACAAATGATTTCATGTATTTCTTCAGATCATGAGAAGGGCAAGACTTAACTATACACACATGCATTGACATCATGTTTTCAATATAATTTTAATTATACTATGATTTAATTAAATAAATAAAAACAAAAAAATCGGTTATGAAAATCGAAACATTAAGATATGTATTTACGTATTTATGTAAATTCTTGTAAATATTCTTTTCGTATACAATATGTGTTTTAAGTAAATTATAGAATAAAGGCTACGAGAATAAAGCCTTCCAACGACCATTGTAATTATTTATCACTATTTATTTGTTTTAATGATCCTTATTCCAAATCAATCACGTACGTACCTTATAGGTACACATGCATTATATATATGGCTAATGCTATAAATGCCAATTTATTTTCCAATTTCACCCCTTATATGACTTTTTTGTTTTTTTTTTTGTTTTTTTTTAATTTATTATTATTATTATTATTATTATTATTATTATTATTATAAATTTCGATAACCGTATAAAATTCGGATAACATTTTAAAATTCAGACGACATTATAAATTTGGAGGACATAATAAAATTCGAAGCACTATATAAAATGGAACAAAAACAAAGATTGTATTTGTTTATCACGAATATATTAATTGGTTCGGTATTACATTTGTGTGGTGCGTTATGCGGATTGAAAGAAAACTTTAATTTTGTTCCATTTTATATAGTCGTTCGAATTTTATAATATCGTCCGAATTTATAATGTTGTCCAAATTTTATATGGTTATCGAAATTTATAATAATAATAATAATAATAATAAAATAAAAGAGAAACAAAAAGGAAAAAAAATGATGTCAAATCAAAAATAAAAGTTTGATTAGATTGATATTAGTAGAGATGGGGGTGGGGGGCGGTAAAATTAGTTAAGGGGGTATTTATAGCAAAACATATATATATATATATATATATATATATATATATATATATATATATATATATATATATATATATATATATATATATATATATATATGGTGAGGTTCAATAGATAACTATAATTAACAAGGAACCAAGAAACCAATCGTGAGCATTGGAAATCATAATGATCAACGGCCAAGAAAATAGATGTACACTTGTACGTTGGATGCACACACACCGGATTAGACCAAAAAATTCACCTCCTTATCAAAAAACTTACCTCTTTATTTCGTTTAAAATTTTTTAGGCAACATTTTTTATCTAAAAAAAAAACCGAATATACCGTTGTTCTCGATTTTTCGTCATCTTTCCATAGAGATTCAGGTTGATATATAAAAACGATTTTTTTTTTAAAAAAAAAAACCCACTTAATTTTGTTAGTTTTTTAAATATTTAAGTTTATTTTTATGAAAAAAATTTAATTATACCAAAAATATTAATTTTTTGTACTTTATTAATAAACATCAACACCAACTAAAAAAAACCTCGATCAGTGTAGATTCACATTGTGAATCCAAACTGTAAATATAAAATTATTAACATTCACAATGTGAAAAAGTTTGATCAGTTCAGATTCACATTGTGAATCTGACTTACTATTATGCACACTGTGAATCTGAGAAGGTTCACAGTGTAACATGGCCTAAAACAATTAAACTAAAAAAAGGAAGTGAGTTTTGTTAGAATCTGATGCATGTGCGTCCATTGTAAAAGTCTACAACCCTTCATTTTGTCGTTGATCGTTTTAAATTTCGACGCTTTGGATAGGTTCTTTGGTTCATTTATTAATAATGGTTTTCTATTAAATTTTTCCATATATATATATATATATATATATATATATATATATATATATATATATATATATATATATATATATATAACCTGAAAACTTTTTTGTTATACATTTTTTTCAAAAAATTCCACCTCTCAAACATGCATATATAAGAATTTTTGTAAAAAAAAAAACATATGTATATATAAAATGTGCATATATGCATAGTCTATATGCATATATGTATATTTCAAATATACATACTTTAAAAAAATAATAATAAAAGTTTTTCTATATGCACGTTTTAGAGGTGCATAAACTTTTTTTTTTTTTAAATCAATAGCAAAAAAGTACTCTGGTTTTCATAAATATGTGTTCTCAAAAGAATATATATATATATATATATATATATATATATATATATATATATATATATATATATATATAAAAGAGACATTTTTCCTTACACCACATTAATTTGAAACTCGTACGATTTTTCAATTTTTTTATAATAATGATTATAAAAAATTGGTTAATAATATTAAACAAGTACAAAACCTAAATTATAATCCTAATTTAACTAAACATTACTATTAAAATAATATCATTTACGTCTACTTATAAAATTGTCTTTAACTTTAAACATATTATACTTAACTTATTGGTTTGAATGTGTTGTATGTGAACCATTTTCATTTTGAAGTCAGAAGTTTTGAAAAGTTTACTTAAAGTTATTAATTAAATTATAACGTTAAAGGGTCAACTTAGATCGAAATTTGAACTAAACTTACAAGAAAATTCAAAGATTATTTTGTAAATAGTTAAAATTTATAAATTGTAGTGTTAAATGTAAAACCGAAATTGTAATTACAAATTAACTAAAAAAATTCCTAAAACTATATTTATAATAATTATAACGTTAAAGAGTTAATCATATTGAAATTTCATGTAAACTTAAAAGTAAATACAAAGATTATTTTGAAAATAGTTAAAAGTTATAAATTATAGTGCTAAATGAAAAAATTGAAACTGTAATCCCAAATTAATTAAAAAAAAATTTATAAACTATTTTTATAATAATTAAGAGTTTCCAAATAAGTAGTTTAAAATAACTTACAACAATAATAGTTAAAAGTGACATTATATTCAAAAATTATTTTGTGACCTTTAAAAACAAAAACAATGTAAAAAGTTTTAAAATAATTACAATGAAAATGTTAAGCACTTTTTTTTTAAAATTAACAACTATAAATATTATTAAACCATATATTATATTTAATTTTATTCGTAAGTAACCAACGGCTAAAGGCTATTGAGAACATTGATATTATAAAATTTTAAAAAATGTCTACATTATCATATAATTCAAAACAAACAATGTTTATATCTACTCAGCATAAGAATTATTATATCAGAGTTAACAAAAACGTCCTTGTTATATTTTTAAAAAACATATCTTTGTAGATTTCAACAATATTATTGTATTTTACGCAACATGCGACTATTCGCCTAGTAGCAAAATAAAAAGAGTGGCATGATTGTATATAAAACAAAACTAAAACCCAATTTCATATTTTATTACATCAGATCTATACACACTACATACTTTTACCTAACTATCTTCACTCTTATCTCAAATGCTCTAAGAAAAGAAAACTTCTCCTACCAAACTTGAAGTACACACAAACATTACCACCAATTGTCATCAACCACCACCCCCGTATTGTCACGACCTCCTGCGTCGGTGAACTGCCGCCGCCTCTTACGATCGGTGAACCAACGCCATCAAATTCACAATCTCTCGTTGGTTCCAGGTCTAAAATTTCAGCCTCAGATCTACGATTTTTGCTACTGATCTCAGATCTGGAGTCAAAAACTCCATCACCATGAACCATCACCAATGTATGCCCAACCTCTGTCTCTTCCCTCAGTCACCGTTGCCTTATTATCGCCACCTTACTCATTTGTGGTGGTTCTATATCTGAAAAAAGGCGACCACCACCTCCACTGCTAACCTCCACCTACGTCGGTAACTGCAGTAGCACTAGAAACCGCCTTTATCTTCATTCACACTATATATGGTCAGTTCTAATGTAGATCTGAGAATTTGGTGTTATTTTACAAAGGTTTCTCTTTCTATTTCATCATTTTATTGTTGGATCTACATCATATATGTTCTCCTACCATTAGTGTAACATCCCAAAATCACTATAAAATTTTTCATTTTCAAATCAGAAGAAACCATTGTTTTCAAACAAAACCCATAACAAAATCAAGTACACAGTACAAATATCCTAAGATCAGTGTATCATAAATCTCCATGAACATGTCATAGAAGGATGTGTATGATCACGCCTTCGCCTTGCCACGGTCATCTGAATTACCTAAAACATGAAACTGAAAACCGTAAGGCAAAGCTTAGTAAGTTTCCGCCCAAGGACCACAACACAAACATATAACAACATGAATACTGGGTCCACATCTAAAAGACTGGATTACCCATGAGTCCACAACATGTGTCTGGCTTGCCTTCCACCCCATATCTCATGTGTGGCTTACTCCTGAGCCCACATCATAAATCTGGCATGCCTCTCGGGCCCACAACTTATGTCTGGCGTGCTCCCCGATTTTTTAGATTTCGCACAAAGCAGCATCGCCTCCATTGGATTAGGTGTCTAAGACCATAAATATTTTGGGTATGTACTTGATTTGATTATGAGCATGGTCCTTTTGGGTTGCCTTCACTCATGCAACTTGATAGGATGACAAGAGGAGAGAAAGTAGAATTTATTATATGAATAATAAATTGGTACTCAAAATGGTTTTATTAATATATTACAAGAATAGTATATTATTTGGAAATCATATTATTTAATTACTATTGATCAGAAATTAATTTGGAATTAATTTGATGGTTAAAAGAGACTGATTAAATAATTGGGGGATGTTGTGCAAATCATTGATAGTTGCATAAAGTGGGCTGATGGACTCCATAGAGTGGAGTGGACGAAATCCTATAGGGAAGCCCTATAGATTTCGTCCATGGCCTCTAAGGAATGAGTTCATGGGATGCTTGTTGCCTAAGTTAGGTATTAGGGTTTCTACCTGAAAACCCTAGCAGCCACAACTATATATAGGACCCCATACAAGGGGATTTTCGGCCTAAGCATCCTAGAAAGAAACCCTAGCCGAAATCCTTCTCTCTTAAGTCATCTCCTTGCATTGGGTGTTTGTGACTCTATTAGAGGTGCAACAGTTGGGGCACTAGGCTTTCAGAAGTCAAGATCAAGAAGGATTAAACTTGTTATTGCTACATAACAAGCAATGTAAAGATTCTAACCCTAATCATATGTGATTTTCGATATATGTATGCTAGTCATAGGGTTATTGCTTTGGTATTCATAGTTGTATGTTCCAATTAGGAAAACCTAGATCCAAAGAAATTAGGGTTGCATGTACACCATAGGAATGATGTTATGCTCAAAACCCAACAGTGGTATCAGAGCTTAGGTCGTTTTTCTATTGAATAGATGCAAAAGTGAATTGCCAAAGGATCAAAAAGTCGAAATCTTTGTTGTCTGACAGGTCTACTCGACGAGTCCATGTATGGACTCGACGAGTTGCATGAACTCGACGAGTTCTATAGTGGACTCAACGAGTCCAGGGTTCTGTTGCCGGGATTTTTGATTTTTTGGCCAGTTTTTTATTAGGATAATTACCAAAACTCGTTTTTATTGCCTAAAATCGATTTTTATGATTGGTATGAGATATCCTTATCAAAATTGGTGGATTTGGTTAAATATAGATAATATAGAATTATTTTGATTCAAATATTTAACCTAGTAACTTTGAAAAAATTTTAAATTACACCCTTTAGGTTTCATAGTTTAAATTTGAAATTAAAAGTTTAGTTTTTGAAAATTTAAATAGTTAAACCATAATATTTTGAAAGGTTTCAAAATTTGTCTTCAAGTTTTGGAATTTATAATTTAATTAAAATGTATTAATTTTGAAATATTAAATTCTAAAACCCTAGTGTTTTGAAAAGTTCAAATTACACCCTTATGAATTTTATTAAATTAATTAAGAGTTTAATTAAAAGAGAGAGTTAATAAATCCATAATTATATGGTTTAAGTTTACTTAAATTCAAAGTCTAATTTATTAATAGATTAAACCGCTTAGTATTTTAAATGTATAAAATACACCCTTATACTATATAAAATTAAAAGTTTAATATATTATATGTATAAGTGAAAGGTCAGTCTTACCTTTAGTAGGCCTCATTCATGAAGCTGCTCTATAGGGGGTGTTTAAGGAAGCGGCTTGTAAAATGACCGACATTGGGTATCCACTCTTACCCACCGCACCCTTGACTAGTGGATGATCGTTAGCCGAACGGGTAGGATAGGACACAAGCTCCATTATAAGTATAATGAAATACGAAGTAACTAAACACTTTTATAAATTCCCAAATCTTAGTTACTTTAGGAAAAATGTGAATTTGGTGCTTATCCATGAAATTGCACATTGCACCTTGTTGGTCGTTAGTGGAGCGTGTGTGGTTACCCGGCACACTAATATGGGACCAATAAAGGATGACAATGGGTAGCTCGTAGATTATCATAGATCAATGGAGAGTGTGTGGTTAACCGACACATTGATTAGGTGATATGCGTCTTCGAGAGTACCAAGCTAATTTGCATGGTTATTCACACCATGTTTGTGATCCTCGGTATCCCAGTCACAAACTTGAAGGGAATAATCGAGATTAAACATGCCATTGAAAAGTTCAATAAATCGCAAAAGATCTAGGAATTTCAATTGATTTAAAACCTAATATTAATTTTCGTTTTTCATGGTGGAAATTGGTAAATCGTCATTTACCTACCTTCAAATATTTTGCAACTGGATTAAGACATCCCTTTTCCTAGTTGTAGAATATTGTGTTGGGTCCTTGCCTTAATATTTCATTTGGGTGATATATTAAGGATTGAATCAACTAACTTGAATTTCTCCCGTTTTGTTGATGTCAAATTCTAACAACTATGGTCTTCCTGAATCTTTTGGAAAACGTTTTCCACATGAAGATGATATTCCACGATTGGATCGTGGAAATGGAAATCATGCTTCACTTCCTCCACCTCCTCCAATAGTTCTCCCTGACCCACGTGTTCGAAGGCTTGAAATGTTCAAGGTCACTCAAGCCCTATTGGCAAGCAAACATGAAAATGGAAAGTCTGTATGTGCTCACGTCTTGGAGATGAAGTTGCATATTGACAGGTTAGGAATGTTGGGTGTCAATGTCTCTAGGAAGATGGTTGTTGACTTGGTTCTTCAATCACTTCCTAAGTCATATAGTGAGTTCATTAAAGATTACTATATGATGGACCACGATGTGACGCTCATTGATCTTACCTATTTGCTTATTGCTGTCGAATCAGCAATGATTTGGCACACTGGTCAAGCTAATTTGACTGGTAGATCAACCTCCCAAACTTCTATGGACATTGACAATGGAAACATTGGAAGTCCAGAAAAACTTACTCTTCCCAATGGAAAGGGATTGACCATGGTCAAACCATTTGACTGGATGGTAAAGAGAAAGGCTGAATCTGAGATTGTCCCATGTTCTATCCCAAAAGAATCTGTTTGCTTCTACTGCCAAGAGAAGGGGCATTGGTTAGGAAGCTGCCATATCTACCTGAAGGATCGAAAGGATGGGAGAGTCAAGATGTATGACTCTGGTTCAGGTAAAATCCACTATCTAACTCTATTAAGTTCCTATTTGTAGATTCTTAATACATGATGTAATAAGATTACATTTTGATGTTTTGTAGGATCGAAGAAAAGAAAGGGAGCTTAAAGGAAAAGTATGTTGAGTCTGATCGCGAAGAAATGGATTTCAATCGCATGGTTCGATGATCGGTTTTTTGAGCTGCTGTATAGGAGTTATGATAGATTGCTTAGGAATATTTGGTAACATAGTTTTCATTTGTAAGTGCGTTGTAAGAACAAGTTTTTCTGCGTTTTTATAAATATAAATTTTGATTTTTGTCTTATTTATATATATCCTTGCAAAGACTTTTGTGAAAATTGATGTTTGTATGTTTCTATTTTTAGCAATATTGAAAATGGATGTGATTCTTAGTTATGTTATTTGTGTTAGTGTCGAAAATTTACCATATAAGGAATGATTCTCATCGCCCAAGTTTCAATTGGACAAAAACTTGGAATCATGCGACTTGTATTGTATGATGAATGAGAACCTTTGTATTTGGGAAATTAAGACTAATTCCTTGTTCACATAAGTATGTGAGTCAAGTGAAGGACTAAAGGATCTAGTACGCATTGTTGTGCACTAGGTCAAGTCCACCACAAAGAACGATAAGAATATTCGTCATGATTTGCTAATAGTTTAGTAAATATGGTTATGCTTACAAGATTAAGTGTAATTCTGAATCGTTGAAAAGGTTTCAATGTAAAGTAGAACGAATAGGAAGAATCAATTAAGCAGAAAGATAAAAGCTTCTCCAATCTGAAAAGAAGGGAGAGTACTTAAGTATCGTGTTTTATGATTAACTTAGTGATTATGAAACCGTGTCACAATTGATCCTCTAAGGACACCTTAGTGCATTAGTATGGCTAAGAAGAGGAATCGTGATTTGTTGAAATGGTTAAATCAAAAGGTGAATCATACTTCGTTCCAAAATCGAGTCTTAGAGTCATACTCCAAGATTGTGACTTGAGTGACATAATCTTTAGTAGGTCTATAGCACTCATCAAATGTGGAGTCGAAAAATGTTTTTCTTACTCTTGCACATTTGAAATTGGTAAGTTGTGATGTCTTGGATAAGACAAAGACCAACTTAGACAAATTGTGTGAAGTGTTTGTCTGGATAAGAACCCACACTAACTTTTGGATATTTGTTTGTCAAGGAATGTTTCTTGACAAGAGAATCTTATATGTCAAGAGATCAGTGGGAGTCTTAATAGTCTTGAATAGCTTCAGGAACTAATCTAGAATAAACCTATTGTCCATCACTAGCACATGACTTAAGGTTTATAACCTATCGTGTTGACATATTCTTGTTTCTGTGCCATTTCGGTTAAGTTAACTATGCATGTGAGTCCTAAAAGTTCTCAATTGATTGCATAAGGCAAAGTACCTTGATTGGTGAAAGTTCATTGATCTGTATGTGTGAGCTGCTTGACTATATGGAAGACATGGTAGGCCCTTGTGCTGCCAGGTGGCAAGAAATTAAGATTAGAAAAGTGCGGTCCATATGGTTTTGGATTTGTCACAACCTTGTCTTATGATTATGGTTATGACAAATTCACATGGATAGGAACACATACACCATAAAATCAAAGTGACAAGGTTTCTCTCCAATTCATGAAAATGATTGTGAGGAAACACTTTCATTAAGAAGATTTTAAGGAGATAGCAATTGTGTAAATTGCATTCTCAAATTTGATTATGATTACGGCATCCCTCTTCATAGTTCGAATTGTGAGATTTGGCAATTAGTCGGAACATTTGGGACTTATTGAAATAAGTTCTGAAATTGTTTAGACACACATATGAGCTTTCTAATAAAAAGTGTATGAGCTTAGATAAAATCTTATCGAAGCGTTTCGTATCAAAAATATGAACCTTGGTTAAGGAAATCAATAAGCATTGATTTCTAGATACATATCAAAGCTAGTGCGAGCATAAGTGTTATGCTGGTAAAATGTAATTATTATGCTAGTGGGAGCACAATGGTTACGTTAGGTATTGAGAGTTAGCAATATTAATTATAGAAAACAAAATTTCAATTCGCAAAGTTACAGATGTTGAAAAGTTTTTTTTTGCTATAATTAAGGGAGAGAAATTTATACTTCATTTCATATCTAAAAGCTTAGATCGAGAAATTTTAATCAAATTTAGTCAAAGGACATATATGAATGTTATGTTGAAAAGGTTCAACATAAGAAAATTCTATATATGGCAATTTTATAGCAGGAGACTGGTAAAGTATCATGTCTTTATGTAAGACATTATGTATCATATCCCATACGCTTCGGGTATAGGATCGATTACATATGATGTAATATTCGACCGTTTCTGATTTTCCAAATGCCTAGGGCATTAAGAGGGAAAAAGGACCAGAACCGGATATGACTAAAATAATTAAACAACTGTCAAGGACGGTCTAAGATTCGCTAAGGATTGGTCGCTTATGGGCAGTTGGAAGTAAAGTATTGAATGGACCATATTGGCATTATTGTGAATAGATAGGATTCTATTGAGAATGAGTCGTCATATGGAAAATATGGAAATGTTTCCATAATGGGAGTTGGATATTAAGAATCTATGTGTAGGTTATAAACTTTTATGTGATAAGGATGTTCAAAGGAATGTAGTTTGAGTATGAGACTTCATGTCTATGGAGTTGTCTTGCTATAATCTCCAATAGAGCACTTTGTAATATCATTGGCAAAGTCTTTGTGACTTTGGTGCTATGATGTTACAAAAGGATCATTGTGTAAAATGTTATAATCTAACACATTCTAATAGTGGCAAGAATTTGGTATTCTTACACTTATGATAAGGATTAGGAATTTTGAAATGAGTGTCATTGGAAGTGTGTTCAATTGATCTATTTCACAAAGTAAGGACCATAGGTAAACATAGTGTGCATGCTTGGAGCATGGGATGACTATTGTTTCAATTCAAGATTAAGTTGATTATCCGAAACATTATACAATGAGTAATGTGTATACAATATGGTGACTAAATAATAAGTGTTTTATTTATACTCAAGAGTTTGAGGCCATATTGGATTCGATTATTCTTGTGTTTCACCTCACATGTTTTGACTTCCAAAATAACTAGGTTATTCAAACATCCACAGTCAATCATACTTTGGAAGTAGGTAATGAGGTAAGACTGTCATGAATCCGACTGTAGATTGTCTAAAGCATTTAGACATAGCAAAAGTCTGCTACAATGTTCATGAGTGCTCATGAAATAAGATTTGAGTATTGGATTAAACCCACGCTCACTTGAATCACTTCATGGATTTTATCACGAGTGATTGTGAGATGATAATATCTTATATTCTTGAAACGGAGAGATATGAGTTGTTGTTTGCGAGTTGTTTGCACATTGATAATGCGTAAACGCATCAGTAACTTGATGTTATAAAACGTATTGTTGTGTGTGATTTGATAAGTAAATAGTGCAAGCATATGAGTCGACGTTGATCCGTTCCTTTTACCCAAAGTTGGTTAAAAGCGATATCTGTGGGCCCCTCGATGATTTAGTGATGACACCCGAAGTGCTTGGCCAAGCCTGGACTAAGTTGATGTGTTCAACTGAAGTCTATTTTCAGTCGTCTTAAATCGGAAATCGGGAAACAACACATAGACAGAGAGAATGATTATAATCCATCTCTCATGTCTATACGATATCTTAAGAATAGAGGAATATATGATCCCTTATCTAAATGACGCTTTACTGATAAGATCAGAGTTCGACATCGGTTTTTGAAAGCTACGATTGCTAATCAGATTCTGAAGTCGTACTTGCAATAATAGTTATTAGACTTATCCAAGTGGGAGACTATTGGATTAGGTGTCTAAGCCCATAACTATTTTTGGTATGTACTTGATTTGATTATGAGCATGGTCCTTTTGGGTTACCTTCACTCATGCAACTTGATAGGATGACAAGAGGATAGAAAGTAGAATTTATTATATGAATAATAAATTGGTACTCAAAATGGTTTTATTAATATATTACAAGATTAATATATTATTTGGAAATCATATTATTTAATTAGTATTGATCAGAAATTAATTTGGAATTAATTTGGTGATCAAAAGAGACTGATTAAATAATTGGGGGATGTTATGCAAATCATTGATAGTTGCATAAATTGGGCTGATGGACTCCATAGAGTGGAGTGGACGAAACCCTATAGGGAAGACATATAGATTTCGTCCATAGGCACTAAGAAAGGAGTTAATGAGCTGCTTGTTGCCTAAGTTAGGTATTAGGGTTTCCACCTGAAAACCCTAGCAGCCACATCTATATATAGGACCCCATACAAGGGGATTTTCGGCGTAAGCATCCTAGAAAGAAACCCTACCCGAAATCCTTCTCTCATAAGTCATCTTCTTGCATTGGGTGTTTGTGACTCCATTAGACGTGCAACACTTGGGGAAATAAGCTTTCAGAAGTCAAGATCAAGAAGGATTAAACTTGTTATTGCTACATAACAAGAGAGGTAAAGATTCTAACCCTAATCATATATGATTTTTGATATATGTATGCTAGTCATAGGGTTATTGTTTTGGTATTCATAGTTGTATGTTCAAATTAGAAAAACCTAGATTCAAAGCAATTAGGGTTGCATGTATACCATAAGGATGATGTTATGCTCAAAACCCAATAGCCTCAACCCAACCAAGCTATGCCGACATATACATAATAGATAACATATATCCAGTAACCAGATATTCATATAACCAGTCAACAGACTAATAGGCAGATCTACAGATCACTATCGCATAACAATATCCTAGATACTAGGACTTAGTTCTAATATATAAATACAACATAGCAACACCTTATAAAACAGGGTATACAACCTAGTTGGCGAACATTGGTGCCTTCGACCCACGAGTACAGTGAAGAAAACTCACCTCTTAGGCCGAAAAGATAGTTAAACATGACACATTCCTTAATATTAGCTCTACAATCACCTATAAATCAAATAGTGACCAATCTTAACTACACCTTAAAATACCCAAAATACCCTTAGGGTAGACTTGGTCAAATCCTGATCAAATTCAACGGTCAACTAATTCAACCGATTCAACTCAACTGAGTAGCGTACTTATCTTGTACGCACAACGTACTAGGGGATTAACCAAAAAAATGGGCTACTGACCACGTACATGCAACGTACTATAACGTACGCCCATCGTACATGCCAACCAACTTCTCCTTCTATTAAGAGCTTAATCCCTTAACACCGTTCGTCCAAAATCCAGATCTAGTCCCAAAAGAACATCTTAAGTCACAAAGTTTCCAACTTTATGACTTTGCATGGCTAGGAAGTGCTTAATACTAAAAACCCTAACTTCTTAACTCATTAAGACATTATAAAACATGCATGGAAGGAAACTAATGACCAAGATTGCATTTTTATGACCTTAGACACTCCAAAACGTCTGGAAGGACAATCCATTTGGGTCTAGAGCATGCCATACTCATGAACATCATTAATTGGGGACAAAAGCACATAATGGCATCATATAAGCTAGATCCAACCAAATAAGCATCAAGGTATAAACTTTATACCTTATGGAGATGTAGGATGGTGCAAAACTTCTAGATCCAAGGTTGCTCCAAGCTTCCAAGATATTCTCCTTTCCTTCTCCTTCCTCTATGAACACCAAAACACACACTAATGGCTCAGGGATGCTCAAAAACGGATTAGGGTTAGCTAGGGTTAAATATGGAGGTTAAGGCTGAAGAATGAAGAGGTTTCAAAGAGTTAATGGTGTTTAAATAGGGTCCAAACCCTAAAAATTAGGGTTTGATCCCTAACCACGTACGCCCAGCGTACGCAACGTACGCCCAACATACTCATGCAACCTCCATTTTTCATTTAAATGCCAATTGCGACCAAATTTGCAAACAATTCACATACTACGGTTAAAAATGTAAAATACTTGGAAATCGAGATTTTACAATTAGTGTCGTTTTCGGAGCATCACATATCACAAATCACAGTGATCATCACAACCTACACTTGCTAATCTTGAACTCATTTTTTTAAGAACTCTTGAACTTGTTTTTATCTCTGATATGTTCCATCACCATCGAAATGTTTTCTGGATTTATACCAGATCTGTTACGTGCCACCTCCTCATCCTTTCCAACTTGTCTCCATCTATATATCTCTTATGTATGGTCAAAACACCACCAAATCAACATCTAATCTTACATGTTTTTGCATTTTCAGGTTAGATCGGGTGTGTGTGTATGGTATATTTCATGGTGGTCAACGGTGGTTCAACCACTGCATCAAATATGGTCTCCAGTGATGGTGTTTACAAAAGAAGTTCTAGAAAAGATGCACACAATGTGTTTGATGAAACGCCTCAATGAAGCTTGGTAAGTTATTAAGCTGTGAATTTAGCTTTGAATGCATACTTTTTGTGTATTAAATTGTGAATCTGTTGTATTAATATATGAATTTTGTGTATCAATCTATGATATTTGTGTTGTAAACTGTGAATTGAATGCATTAAGCTGTGATTTTTCTGTTTAAACTATGAATTGGTTATATTAAGCTGTGAATTTTTTATACTAAATTGTGAATTTATTATATTAAGCTTTCACTTTTGTGTATTGAACTGCAAATTGAATGTTGAGTTTTAGTTCAAAAATAGTTTCATAAACTTTAAAACTATGGCAACAGAAGACTTTAATTTTGAAATAACATAAACATTTTATACCCACCAAGGATCTTCATGCAACTTATAGAAAGATTAAAACACCAACCAAAGAAGAGGTGGAGAAATAACAACCTTTGTAGTTCTTTGGGTCCTCTCGCGAGGCTTGGAAGTTGATGAAGAATGTGGAACCTTTATGATGCAAACAATGACTTAACTTGATGTAGATGCTAGTCCAAAGCTCTTAAGCCCTCAACTTCAAGAGAGCAAAACATATGCAAGTAATCTTCAATAACTCAAAGCAAAGAAGAGAGGGAGAGTTTCCTAGAGAGCTCTCGGCTATGGAGAAGAGAAGAAGGAATGAGCACACTATCAATATGCAAGCCTCATATTTATATGCAAAAAGTGAAGTTATTAACCATTAGTCCTTAGCACTTTAAGCAATCTTGTCCCTATTGTCATATCATGTCTCCCATGCCTTTAAACCATGATTAGACAAGTCATACACTTCTTCTTTTTATGCAAAATTAAAAAATTGCATAAAGAAGAAGAAAGAAAGACAAACTTTTATAAACTCTTTTATAAAATATAAACCTTGTATTTTAGGAAAAAGACAAAAGGATTCAACTAGTGCAAAAGTTTGTACATGACCTATAAATCATACCATATGATATATATTAAGTTACTTGCTAATGGAATTTATTATTTCCATGAAATAAATAACTTCCAATTTAATTATAATAGTTTTATTGAATATTTATTATAATCAATTTCTAATAAATAATCAATTGTATCAAGTTGTTGTTAGTGTGACCCATTAGTATCATATGTTATTTAGCAATATCAGTTTAATATGACTCTTGATCATAAAAAATCTTTCAATCTCCAACTTGCACAAGACTCATATTAGACTGATATAGACAGTGGTGAACGTCTAGCAACATTTTATTGTCTCTAAGACCATACGACTGTTTGTGCCATTCTATCAACGCCCAATTCCCCAAAAGCTCAAAGCTACAATTGGTGTATAAGGTAAGTTTATCAGTTATCCCTTTGCTACAGACGTCATGTTGAACATGAGATTCAGATCGCGATCAATCTCATTAATTGTTCAACTTTTGGTAAGGCGCCTTAGATATCTAACTCTCAACACATAAGAGGAACAAATCCCATCTTGACTACATAAGCCTCTTGCATAGTTCACACCATACCTGAAAATGACTTTTATAACTGCCCGGTTAAGGAACAACATTTTACCATTACCAAGCATAGTACTCCGTACACGTAAGTCCCACTATGTATCTCAGGTGTTAAGGATACAAAGATAGTACTTTTTAATCTAGTATCATTCACGATAGCGATCCATGAGATGATCTTGATGTGGGTCAGTTCAATACTATTTCTCTGACAAGTACCTATGAAACTTGGTTACAACCACTTGCCTACATTCATCTAGTGAGAGTCAACAAATCCAATTCATATTAATCTTACTTCATAATTGCTCCCACAATTATAACCGACTATGAAACTTTAGAATAATAACATTATTCATGGATTAAACATGTTAATATTGAACATAACAACTATTAATGTGATGACTATATCCCAATATATCATAACATTTTCTAATAGTTGTTGTTATAATGTTCCAATATCCAAATACTAAATTCAAATCAAAAAATCAATTCTAGAATAATAAAGTCTTATAGTTGAAGTGTGACTAATCATACTTGGCTCAAAAGAATGACTTTATCAATGGATTTGTCAAAATTTAATTTGTGTGAATTCTGTGAATACTATCATCTCCATACTTAACTTTACTCTAAGTATAGTTAAATATCTTGGAGAATATGATTGGTGTTCTTTCGTGACATAGAGTCTCTTAGCTTGATTAAGTATACTCTCAAAGTCACAAAGATTTCTATGTGATCCTCGAATGGCAGAAATCAACATAGTTTTTCAATGATCTCATTCATCCAATCATATTTGAATTCAACTTCTAAAGTATTGCTTGGACCTCATTCCAACAAAACTTACTCTTCATTCCATAATGAAATCAAAATCCAATTATAATTCATAATTATTTATATATGTTTAGAAATTAACATCTTGTGTAGCTCTTTCCATAAAGATCCTTTCTAAACTGATTGTATCATATCCATTCTCTTAGTTCTTCTAAAGTACTCTTAGAATGTTTTCTTAGTCATCCAGTGACTTAAACATGTATTCAATTAGTATCCTATGACATGCTTTTAGCATGATCAAATACCATGTCCTATGTATAATATGGCGTAAATGATGAATTCATTTGCCAAGTAAATAGAATATAAATCATTTCCTCTAGTTCAAGCCTATGAGTTATGTACTTTTGAGGCTAGCTCAAAATGGTGCCATATGACAATGCCAAGAATTCTCCAAAAGAATATTGTGCCTTGATCACTTTCAAGATATTTCCAATATATGTATAAAGACATGAAACTTTTAATACTCATTTTATCTATCCATTATAGATTTTACATTCCTAGAATGTATCTTCTCCTTCTCAAGTCTTTCATTTTAGAAACACTTTCTAAGTCAAGGTGAAAACGACCTTGCTTAGTCAGAATGTGATTTCAAATGATTAAGTATGTCTCATTTATACAAGATTAGGAATCTCAATTTGCTCCCACTAGTTCTTAGTAAACACATATGTTCTATTCATTTTGATATAAAAACATACCTT
Organism: Lactuca virosa; assembly: GCF_052849685.1. Classification (NCBI taxonomy): domain Eukaryota; kingdom Viridiplantae; phylum Streptophyta; class Magnoliopsida; order Asterales; family Asteraceae; genus Lactuca; species Lactuca virosa. The sequence continues at coordinate 55,215,259 of NC_136428.1, read as the reverse complement.
GTGGTTTTACATAAAATAATGATTGTAACATTGAGATGTTTGCTTTATATCCAAAAGTGGATCTCAAGCTCTACACATTTTGCTAGGATAACATGGATCAAGAAAACCTCCAGGCTAATCTATGTAGATATCTTCTAGTAGATGTCTATTAAGAAAAACGGTCTTTCTTGAAATCTATTTACTATATCTCATATTAAGAATATGAATTTATAGTAAACAATATCCTTATTGATCTAATCATAACTACTTGTTAGAAAGGTTTGATCATATTCAATGTCATGAGTATGATGAGGACCATAGTCAATGACATGAGTATAAGAAATCCTTTTATTACAAGTCTTGCTTTAAATGTGTATGGTTATCCATGTAATTTATTCTTTCTAGAAGAATCATTTACTCCTTCTAGCCTTGCTATAGGGAGAAATTTTAATCAAGACTATACTTGATTCTTATACATGGATTACATCTCATGTTCATGACTCGAAGTCATTTATCAGATTCGAGATCTGATTATATTTTTCTATAAATAAAGCTCATGGCTTTCTTTGAAATCCATGTAATGGGCTTCCAACCAACACATCTAGACCAGATGACCTTAGTGTGCTAGATTTAAAGGGATCCCTCGGGTTTACTTGCCCGAACCTCAAAGGCCACATATTCGATTTATTGAATACCTATACGTATCTATATTTTTTTGTTATTATTAAGTTTATGACTTTCTATGGAACCCGCATAGCGAATTTTCAACCCAATCAGTCCCAAACAATTCAGTTTTAGGTGATTAGATGTAGAACACCCCTCGGAGTCTACTCATTCGAGTCCCAAAGGTCACAAATTAACTTAATAATAATATTTTTATTATATATATATATATATATATATATATATATGTGTGTGTGTGTGTGTGTTTATATTATATATATATATATATATATATATATATATATATATATGTTGAGAGAAAAACTTGAGACACACTTGAACAAACCTTAGTACAAGTATAGTTGTGGAATAGTTTATCTCAAAGGATCTAAAAGCTCAACAATAATAATAAGTTAACGAGTTAGATAATTAGAGAGTTAGTTGCGTAAATGTAAGGAAATGTAAATGACAGCAGGAGTTATATCAAGTATACACATAAGTTGATTCATAACATGAAATGCATTCAGACCAAGTTAGTAAGTGAGATCAAACTTAGTGATTAAGTCACGAATGACTTGCTCCGAAGAGAAATAATATTTAGTTATGTTCAAGTGAACTTTGAGAGTAAGGAGAGGTTTGAGATGAGTAATCAGATAGAAGTGAGAGATGTAATTGGTAGCCTCGTTGTTTGAATAAGAAAGATTGAGCTCTATATATAGAGTCTCAAGAATTACATTGGATCAATTCTCTAAGAGTAGCCATGCAAGGCATACTGGACAATAGAGAGCACTACAACAAAAGTAGATAAAGTTAAACTAAGTAAACTAGTAAGTAAAGCTGCGGTTGATGATGACTTCGGATGAGGTTGCTGATGAAGCTTTGACTGCGGATCCTTGTGAGCTGCGGTAGCTCAAGTTCAAGAGGGTCACTTTTATGATTCAACAATTTCCCCCTAAGTGACCTCTTTAACTTCTCTTCAGTTATCAAGTCTTAGGAACTTGATTAGAATCCACCAAAACTTTCTGATATTTTCCAACCAGGTGATCCTTCTTAAAATTTCGAACTTGACTTCGGCAGTCGTGTGTTTTGATCTTTCAACTGCAGTTCGACAAATTTCAAGTTGCTTCCTTGTGAGACGATTCATGGCAGTCATGGGGATGAAGTATATGATCTTATCGACCTTCCTTTTGAAAATGACTCCAAGTTCTGGGAAGTTTGTTGCACCTAGGGATCTCTCTTGATAACCTTCGGTAGGCATCGGTGCAGGATCAAGTGGTGGTAGATTGAACCTTTTGGCAATTGTAGGGTAGATGTCTGCATCAATCTTTGCAAAGTCACAGACGGTTTCCCTCAGAAATGTGCTTGCCCTTTCAAGTGCTATCTTCATCTTTGGATACTTCTCGCTTTTGTTTTGGAACACCTTTCCTATCATGAAGACTTCTTATGGATTCATACATGGGAAGTTAGCTTGGGTGCGGACGTAGTCCTGATTCCTTCTTGTAAGAGTATACTGAATGAAGTCAGCTTTCATGAATTTCCGGGGCTTAAAGTTCTTGACTGCGGATGGTCTATCATTAGACTAGATTTTCTCTATAGAAGAAGCATGTTTGGCATAGAATCGATTGAGTCTTTCGAATTCCATGGGCAGTCTCTTGTGATCAGGTAGGTTACGGTCAAATTGCTCAAATACAGTGAAGTATTTAGCATTTGGGGAGATTGGAACATCCCAGTAACCGTCAGAAAGGGGTTCAACATAAGTAATGTAGGGTTTGTAGTCATCATCCAGCAGTCTTCGGTGGGGATTGATCCACGAATTGACTAAGGATTCATCCATGGTGATGTCGAATCCGTTTTCTCTCCAGATGAGTTCAGCAAATTTGGCTGCTTTCCAATCTGCTTTCTTCTGTTTCGTTGTGGGAGAGTCGTTGGAGTGTTCGGATGACATGTTGGATGCTAGATTCTTGAAGTGGGGAGGAGTCTCAGGTCGCTCAGGAGAGGTTTCTTGAGTAATTTTCTGTAGCGGTGGAGACTGATGAGGAGATGGTTGGGTGAAGGAACTTTTTCAGTTATGATGGGGGGGGGGCTCCTATAATGAGAGACGATGTTTGAATGATGGTCTTCATCACTTCCCCCTCTTGAGGAATGCAAACCCAGAGCTTCCTCAAGCCATTGCTTAAGACCATCGACTTTGGCACACACCTCCTGGAATTGAGCTTTAAAAGCATCAGCCACTTGCTGATTGTCTGGGATGGCGGTGTTGAAGAGCAGTCGATGTATTTCCTTGGTAAGTTAAAGAATCTCAGGACCATGAAAGTTTGAAGAGAGAGAGCGTTGCAGTCTGTTGATGGTAGATTGAAGAACCGAGATGGTGGACTCGTAGGCAGTATGAGTTTCATCTATCAGTTTTTGAGAGTGAGTGGACTGGTCCGCAATGGCGGTTTGTAAGTCTGCCTTGATTGCGGATACCTCAGAGGTGAGGCACTCCGCAGTAGCCATGAATTGCTTATGATCAGCCTGGTGACTTGTATCCAGGGATCGAATCGCCATTTCAACTTTCAGAGAAATTCGCTAAGCAGCCAGTCGTTCACGGGTTTCAAGTCGTTCGATTCTTTCGATTAAGGACTGCGGTCCAGGTTTGTCTTCAGGTTGCGGTTGAGTGGGCTTAACCGCAGCAAGAATCTGATCTACTTTGGCTTGTAGACTCAGAAATTCTTTTCTGGACACAGCGATCTTCTGTTTCTTCTTTTTCTCTTTCGGCTTTGAGGTTGAGTGTTGAGAGCCACTCGATTCGTCTTCTTCATCAAACATCATTAAATCTTCATCAGAAGGGATAGGCTGATTTACCTCATTGAGATCAAAATCATCGAATCCGAATGTAGGAGCAGAGCTAACTTCGATTGCGGTTCCATCGTCTTGAGAATCTCTAACAGTTGGAGTTGGAGCTGAAGGGATTGTAGATGGACCTTCACCACCATGAGTGGACTGAGCCTTGCGGATTGTCTCAGCCATTGTGAACATCCACTCTTGTACTTTCTGAATGGTGGCTACGGTATTGGCGTTGTTGATTGCGTCTGCCCAATACTTGGCTATGGATTGAATCTCCTGTTGTTTCTATTGAAGTTGCTTGATTTGCTGTTCCTTCCTTGCTTGAAATGCCCTACGGAAAGCGGCATATTTCTTGATATCGGATTCAGAGACCGGAGTGTAGTGTAACCATGAATCATTTGATTCGTCACCGTCAAATCCTTGGAATCGCACCGAGGTGTCCCTCGGGTCCACGGATCCTTTCACATTGGTGCTCACCGTGCCTAAACCACCTGTAAAAGATGTAAGTAGAGTAGGATTTCCTGAGCTTCCTCGGTCTCCTTGACCAGTGGTCAAGTCTAGCCTCGGCTCAGTTCTGGCAAAGGCGGAAGAATTGCCCTGCGGTTGGGAAGGTGTTTGCAGTGTTTGGGTTACAGACAAAAGGATGGAGTTCAACTCCTCAGGGAAAAAGAAGTGTAGACGGGAGGCCCTGGAGACCTTAGGGCAAGAACCAGTTCCATCCCCTTGGGAGTGAGCTGGGGGTGAGTCTCCACGTTGAGTTGAAACAGACACACTTTCTGTGTCTGAGTAGAATTCGATGGTGGTATTGAATGGGTCTGCGGCCACACCAAGGACTACCGGAGCCTTTTGAGAGGCTACGACATCAGTCCGGTCACGCATTTGGTTTGCGGGATTGGTTTTCTTTTCTTGAGGATAGAGATGGGTTGTGCATCCTCATCAGAATAACTCATAGAGGGAGAGTGAGATCGATTTTCGGTTGATTAGTCATCTGAGGGCACAGTTTGAATGATTTTTCGTTTCTTTGAAGGTTCAGCTTGTTTGGAAGCATCTTTCTTCTTTGGGGTTCCATGTTTCTTGGTGATGTTGCGGGGGCCTTGATGGGCTGAGGCTAACTGCTTGCGTCTTTTTGATAAAGACAAGTTGGATATAGTGGTGGAGGATGGGACTGCGGTACTACCAGGGATGGTGAGTGCGGATGTGGCTTGTAGAGGCGGGGTAGGAAGGTATGGGTCAATACCTTCCGTAGCCTCTATATGGTCTGTGACATCATTGGTTTCAAGACCAAGGGTAGATAGAATGTGGACTGGTAGCCGTCTAATGGGTCCCAAAATAGATTGATCAGTAGAGGGATTGTACCTTTTAAGATCTTTAGTGATGAAGAGGTTGATATCGTTGCCCATGCTAAGTCCTGCATCCGCATGAAGATCTGAGATGTATAAAGACCAGAACCTAGCAAATGTGAGTTCGGTAGGGTTTTCTCTTGGACTCTCTTTGGGAATGTACTGCAAGAAGTCATCCCATAAGATCTGACCGTAGTTGACATCGTGGCCAGTGAAAATACTCCACACCAACTCCAATAGCTTGAGACCCATATTATCTGTGCCTCCGGTTCTGCCTGACAGGCTGCGGATCACAAAGTGGCAAACGAACTGCCACACCGCAGGCAACTAATTTTTCTTGAACTCGCCTATGCCTTTGATCTTCTTCTGGTAACCCATTTGGTAGAGTGCAGAAAGAATGTCCGCCATGCTTGGAGTGAAAACCTTGGTTGAAGGATGAACTAACAGATTTATGGCATTGAGGAATTTTTCCTTGGTCAGAATGACCAAAGAATCGTTCACCAGATTCAGATGTACCTCTTGAAGATTTTCGAGGGGTCGATATGCAGAGAAGACACATTTGAAGAGAGTTGAAAGAGGAACCACATCTGTGAATGAATCGAAGGGACCAAACAGTGGGTGATTGGACAGGAACTTGATCATCAACTTGATCGAAGCATTATAGGAGGAATGCTCTTCGAACACAACCCTAAAACTGCTTGAAGCAATCGTTGGCATTTGGTGACTTGATGCAGAGTCTGAACCAGCTGGGTTTGCTGAGGCAGATGCCTTGGAATGTTTCTTCGAGATGCTGTATTTCACCATTTTTTGAGAGTTGAAGAAACTTGCAAGAAAACAGAGTACAAGAAGATGAAGGAGAAGAAGTTCGATGTTCAGAAAGCGTAAACCTTTCTTGGGGAAGAAGAAGGGGGTTTTATAGTGGCGGATTTGGAACGGTAATTGATTTTACCCTAAGAGAAATTAGATAGGGTAAAAAACGTTTGGGTGTTTTCTTTGATTAGAAGAGGGAATCTCAGCCACAGATTAAGAAAAGGTTTAATTTATTTTTTGAGATTTACCAAAAGGGGTTAGCATTTAATGAAGTGTCAGTCTAAGACATCACGTCTGAAGAACGTGTGGTGAGGGTGGGTTTAATCCGTTGTGTAAAAGGGGAAGATGTAACGGATTGGACATTTTGGGGTAATAGGAAGAGACAGTTTAAAAGAAAGGATTTGTTTATGGAAAATCTTTCTTTTTGTCATTATGCCTAAAATAGGTCTGACACAAGGTTTATTCAAAAAGAATGGGACAGTTGCACAAGGAATGTTTTTTTTAAATGTTTTTTTTATTTAATGAAGGATCATTAAATAGCACACCATGATTCAAGAATTAATGAAACAGTTGAGAAATCAATCCATGTGATTGCGGATTGCGACTTCATTGTGGATGGATCATTTGTCATTGTGGATGGACGGTTGGATGGCTGCAGTAGAAGAACTAAGGAAAACACTTGAACAAAGATTAGTAACAACAAACAATAGGGACCATTGAAGGATAAATATGATATATGGTTGCGGTACACATACTGCGGTACACAGGATATATCAAAACCATCTATCATAAGTAACTTCAGTTAGGACCACAACAGAGACCAAGGATGGTCTGCGGTACCTATCAATTCAAAAAGAATTGTGGGTCCGTATTCATCATTCCTAACATTTGTAAGAAGCTGTTGAGTTTTGTAGAGTCAAGTGCCTTTGTGAATACATCAGCAATCTCTTCATGAGTATGGGCAAAAATTAGTTCAATGTTACCTTTCAGGATGTGGTCTTTGATGAAGTGATACCGTAGTTCAATATGCTTTGTCTTAGAGTGCTGTATTGGATTGTGAGAAATCACTATAGCACTTTCAGAGTCACAATAAATTGGTATCCGCAACATTCTGTATCCGTAGTCCATAAGTTGTGTTTTCATCCACAAGACTTGTGAACAACAGCTGGCTGCGGCCACGTATTCAGCTTCTGCGGTAGACAGTGACACACAATTTTGTTTTCTTGATGACCAGCTGACGAGTCTTCCACCCAGAAATTGACATCCACCGGAGGTGCTTTTTCGATCTAGTCTGCATCCGGCATGATCCACATTAGTGAATGCTTGTAGGCTGAAGTCGTTCCCTGCGGGGTACCATAAGCCAAGAGTCTTGCTACCCTTTAAGTATCTTAGAATTTGCTTGGCTGCGGTCATATGTGACGTTTTTGGGTCAGCTTGATACCTTGCGCATACACCTGTTGCAAAGACGATGTCTGGACGGCTTGCGGTGAGGTACATCAATGAGCCGATTATACCTCTATAAGTCTTGTGATCCACTGATTCGCCTGAGGGATCAGCAGATATCTTATATCAGAAGGCCATGGGGACCTTAGCCGAAGAACAATTGTCCATTGAATATTTATTTAACAGTTCAGTGGTGTATTTCTCTTGATGAATGATTATCCCTTGAGCGATTTGTTTCACTTGAAGTCCTAGAAAGAAGTTAATCTCTCTATTCATGCTCATTTGGAACTTGTTGGTCATGAGCTTAGCGAATTCATTCACCATTTTTTGATCAGTTGATCCGAAGATGATATCATCCACATATATTTGTACAAGCATAAGGTGATCACCATTTGCTTTTCTAAATAAAGTGGGATCAATCACTCCTCTTTTGTATCCGGACGAGACAAGAAATTCAGAGAGAGTCTTGTACCACACTCTTGGGGCTTGTTTTAGACCGTAAACTGCTTTTTCAAGCTTGTAGCAGTGGTCTGGGAATTCGAGACTTTCAAAGCCCGGAGGTTGCTGAAGATAAACCTCCTCTTTTAATTCACCGTTGATAAAAGAACTTTTCACATCCATTTGATGAACCTTGATCTTCTTGTGAGATGCGTATGCTAAGAAGATTCGGATGGCTTCCATTCGTGCTACCGGAGCATACGTTTCATCATAGTCAATACCTTCAAGTTGACTATATCCCTTGGCAACTAGCCTTGCCTTGTTTCTGACGACCGCACCAGATTCATCCAACTTATTCTTGTACACCCATCTAGTACCAATAATGGTGTGACCTTGCGACTTCGGAACGAGCTGCCATACTTTGTTTCTTTTGAATTCTTCTAGCTCTTCTTGCATTGCGGATATCCAGTCTGGTTCTAGTAATGCTTCTTTGATCGTTTGGGGCTCGACCGAGGACATAAACGCTGCGTAGTGACAGTGATCAGATAAATCATTGGAAGATCGAGTCTGGATACCTGCGGATGGGTTGCCGATGATTTGACCTGGTGGGTGATCCTTCGTCCATACGTGTAGACGGGGTTGCAGATGATCAGCAGCTGCGGTAGAGGGAATATCTTCAATATCGGAAGACTCTGCGGTTGGAGATGGCAGTTCCCCCTGCACTTGAGAACATCCTGCTGAATTGTCTTGAACTGGAAAGGTGGGATCAGAGTTTTCTTGGGCAGATGGTAAAGGTTCCTCCTGGAGTGCAGACGGAAGTTCTCCTTGAACCTGAGAAGGTTCCCCCTGGATTGCGGAGGGGAGTGTGATAATCCTCGAGTCTGTTCTTGTGTCAATGTTCTATATGTTTTCATCATCCGAGTCCGAAGACACATTTGATGTTTGAAATCCTCTGCGGAGAGGAATTGGAGCTGCATCTTCTAGTACTGGAACCTCGATGGTTGTTGTGTGGTTCGGAGTTGATTTTCCCCCTCAACCGGCGAGTTGGAAGTATTTAGTGATACCTCATCGGACGGTGTAGGACCAGATACGTCAGCATTCTGCTGCTGAGCATCCAGGGACGCAAGAACTTCGGATAACTTGGCTGTTTCTACAGGGTCGAAGAGATCATCATATTTTACTTCAACTATGTTTAGTGGACCCGAAGAGGCAGGAATATCACTTTCTAGGATTGCTGTGGTTTTGGTTGATGGAGCGGTGTTGCGGATGTGATAGTCATCAAATTTCACATCGAATGTTGCTTCTATCGTTTGTCATTACATAGCAAAATTGGTCATGAAATTCAACTCGATGTCCTGCCTTACATAGTTGGCCAACACTGATGAGATTGTGTTTAAGGCTTTCTACATAAGCAACCTTTTGAATAGAGAAGTTTCCCGTAGTAAGAACACCATAACCTCAGATTATCCCATTCGCATTGTTGCCGAATGTGACATTTCCACCGTTGCAAATTGGCCTGAAATCTCGAAGGTACTCTAACCTTCCGGTCATATGCAAGGAGCAGGCACTGTCGATTAACCACTCTTCTTCTTGTTCCTCCTTCCACAAGGCCTGAGAATTACACGGTTAGTTTAGGCATCCAAACTAGTTTGGAGCCCGGGGCAACATATGAATTCTTAACTGATGCATGATACGAGGTTGCAGGGACTGGTTTCGTGTCAACTTTTAATCCTAGTCCTGGGTGTTTGTGATTTTTTGGAGTTTTGTGAGATCGAGAAAAATGTTTGTGAGATTGAGAAAAGTTACAAGGTTTTTGACGAACACGTGATTTGACATGAGAAGAAATCTTTTGACACTGACATTTGCAAACAGAACATTGATCATTCGTCCTAACATTTTGTTTAGTCAACGGTTTTCGTGAGGGAGTATGCTTGTGACAAGTCCGATGATTGTGAGATCTGACTTTGGTGCTGTTGGTATTTGAAAAAGTTTGTTTCGAAAAAGATTTAGCACATATAGATTCTTTGGACCTTTTTATTGGGTTTGGTAAAATGCCCTTCCACTTGTTAAAATTTTGATGTGATTTTAAAAGTGTTGGAGTGGGTAAGATAACCTTCCATTTTGGATCATCTGAGGAATAGATTTGAAAACCTCTGCTTCGAAAAGACCTTACTTTCTGTTGGGTTGTGTCAGATGAGTTTGGAATGACTGTTGAAACTGTACATTCCTTTTTGCATGTTTTCTTGATGGGAGATTTTTTTGAAAAATAGTGCAAGAAGACAAACTTTTCTGGACTCTTAGATTTTGGAAAACTGACATGTCTTTTGTTTTTAGAAAAAATTTGTCGATCTTTGCCTCGGGATCGAATTTCCTCTTTGAAATCTTTTTTTGCTAAGGTTTTTGGAGAACCGCAATCATTAGTGTTCAGATGCGGTTTCCTGGAAGCCTTTGAAATTTTTTGAAGACGAGGGCTTGATTCATCCGGACTTGAAAATTCAGGATTTTGAGAGCATTGACCCACTTCAAAGTTCTCTATGGGTAATTCATGATGAATTGGCTGAAGAGTCACAGAGCTTTTTATTGAGGATTGCGGTAAGGATGATTTGACTACCGCAGAGTAAGTTTGAGTTGGGACTTCAGTGGGACTTTTATGGGACTTATGCGGCTCGTGACTATAGTGAGAGACACTGCTGCCTGAGGGTAGAGATGGGAATTCCTGTGAGACTTCGGGACTCTCGATGACAATTTCTTCATCAACAACTGATGAGGTCTAAGAATCGAATAGATGGTGCCACAGATAGGAGTTTGATCATGTGTGTGACCAGAGACCTCAAGCACAATTTCCTCTATGACACAGTTATTACTTAGATCATGAAGTCTACCGAAGTGTGTTCTGATATCTTCGGGAAATGTCTTGTCATTGACTGGGAAATGAAATTCCCGGTCCGGAGGGACATACAGTCGATCTTTTTTAAACCGGGGTGATGAATTCTTTGCGGTAGGATATCCATTGGACCAACCCCAATTGTATGTATTGTCCGTAGTTCCATGGTTCACCAAATTTTCAATAGCTTCACTTTCATTGAACAGTTTTTCTATTAACATATTCAAGCGTACAATCTCACTCTGAGCTAAATCTCTTTGGTTCAAAGCTATCTTTAATAGTGTTTCACTCAACATTCTTGCATCTTTTTCTAACTCTAAGTCCTTTTCTAACATAGCCATTTTGAGTCTTTTGTTGTCCAGTCGTCCTCTTACATGAAACATTTCTTGGCACGCTATGTTCTTCTCATCTAACGCTTTGTTATAGTCTGTAAGGACGGAAGCACATGTGTCATTGAGATTGTCTATGAAGGGTTGACAGTCATGCATGTTATAGTTTAGAGTTTAAATCATGAGTTTTACCTGTTCGACGATGCTTAGAGTTCCATCTTTCGCCATGTAGCAGTAGTTCTTTTCCAGCTTTGTAGACCCCTCATCATCCGTAGTTGCCAGCATGCAGATTTTGACTTTTCGTTTGACATTGCTGATGGCTTCTTCTTCATCTCCGGATGACCAAACTTGATGGTCTCTTTTGACATGGGCTACGTATGCCCTCGCCTTTTCCTTTTCTTCCAATTCTTGAGCCATTCTTAGATAGAATGCTCTGTCTTTCACTACATTTGCCTTGCAATCTTTTGCAAAATGATTTTCTTTGTTGCACTTGTGACAGATCACAACATCGCTTTTATCTTCTGAGGGAGTACCAGAGTCAGTGGTTTGAATAGACTGCGGTGCCTCCTTTGGTTGAGTATTTTGAGATTACGGTGGTGGATGAGAACTTTTGGGATAACGAGAATGGTTATTCTGCGGATTGAAGTTACGGTTGAATGGAGGTTTGTTGAACTGCTGATTTTTGCGAAAAGAAGGAGGTGGTAGCCGGTTGAACTGTTGACTAACAAGAGCAATAGCCTTCTGAAATTCTTCTTCATCATCATACTCTGAGTCGGCTTCGTATGACTGCGGTGTAGTGTCATACGAGGGAGAGTAGGATTGATTATGTGGAGCTTGTGCTATAAGAGCGAGTGGTCCTCCGAAGTCAGCATAGTCTTTGAGTACGGTGGATTCTTGTGCTTGCAGTTCCCCGTAGAGCTTGTAGAGAGACAAAGAATGAATCTTTCTGTCCCCTTGAACTATCATCTTAGCAGTAGTCCAATGTCTTCCCAAACCATTGAGAAACCGAAGGTTTGTTTCATGGTTACTGCGGATGGTGCCAGCATTCGATAACTTGGTGACTATGAGGTTGAACCTTTTAAAGGAATCTTCTAAACTTTCGCCAGTATGAGCTTTGAAATTGTTGAACTCATTGAGTGCAGTAGTGAGCTTCTTATCTTGAGCTTGTTCTGAGCCTTTGTACAAATTCTTGAGAACTTCCCAGATCTCTTTTGCTGATTTGCAGTTTATGATAATGTCGAAGTTGTCAGGAGCATCTCCACAAGAGATTTCATAAAAATCAACAACATTATTTTCCATTTTATCGAGATCATCTTTGGTGGGACGGTTCATGACTGGTTGTCCTCCTCCTAGTCTGGTTGTGGCACCATCAGTTTGAACTGGTGTAAGAACAGGGACATGTGGTCCTTCTTCTACGGACCACCATACATCTCTACCAAGTCTTCTTAAGTATCTTTCCATTCTCTGAGACCAGTGATGATATTCATTTGCCACCAATATTGGGGCTCGATTTGAACCACCAACACTGTTGGAAACATTCGGAGATAATGCTTGTGCCATTTTTCCTTGTTTTTTTGAAGTTTTTTTTTAAGAAATGAGCTTCAGTGGTATAGAAGGCCCTTTGAAAATCAGAGTTTTGTTTTTCAAAAAGCAACCACTATGGCTCTGATACCAATCGTTGAGAGAAAAACTTGAGACACACTTGAACAAACGTTAGTACAAGTATAGTTGCGGAATAGTTTATCTCAAAGGATCTAAAAGCTCAACAATAATAATAAGTTAAGAGTTAGATAATTAGAGAGTTAGTTGTGGAAATGTAAGGAAATGTAAATGACAGCAGGAGTTATATCAAGTATACACATAAGTTGATTCATAACATGGAATGCATTCAGACCAAGTTAGTAAGTGAGATCAAACTTAGTGATTAAGTCATGAATGACTTGCTCCGAAGAGAAATAATATTTAGTTATGTTCAAGTGAACATTGAGAGTAAGGAGAGGTTTGAGATGAGTAATCAGATAAAAGTGAGAGATGTAATTGGTAGCCTCGTTGTTTGAATAAGAAAAATTGAGCTCTATATATAGAGTCTCAAGAATTACATTGGATCAATTCTCTAAGAGTAGCCATGCAAGGCATACTGGACAATAGAGAGCACTACAACAAAAGTAGATAAAGTTAAACTAAGTAAACTAGTAAGTAAAGCTGCGGTTGATGATGACTTCGGATGAGGTTGCTGATGAAGCTTTGACTGCGGATCCTTGTGAGCTGCGGTAGCTCAAGTTCAAGAGGGTCACTTTTATGATTCAACAATATATATATATATATATATATATATATATATATATATATATATATATATATATATATACAAACACACACACACACACACAAAAAGGCTAAGACAACACATAATACTCTTATCATTTTATTTGTTAGGCTTATTTCTTTATATTTTCGTCCTTGACTTTTCTATTGTGGGACATCCCATGGTCTATTACAGTGAGAGACTTCTAAGACATTTTTTCGGGGGACTGAAGTCAACACGCAAAGACCCGTAAGTATAGTTGGAAACTATGCCCCCAAGCAGGGTATATGAAAGGGAATGAGAAGAAAGGACTTTTTAGAGCGCTGGAATGCTCGGGACATTGAAATTTTATATTCTTTTTATGCTTTCTTATAATTGGCATTTTGGGTCCAATTGAGCACTTACTACTCATAAGACCGGTCACGTGTTCCAAAGATTGACTCATACATGTCGTTATGCTCCGGTGTTGACAACCTTTTCATTTTCTGTTTTGCACAAGTAGCTTCGGGAGGTGTGTTTGTGTGTGATTAGCTTGATTTGAGATTTTCAATAAAAAGAGCAAGTCTAATCTCAAGGCATACGACTCACTTACCAGCTCAACTGTTTTGAGAAGATTCGACTGCTTGGGATTGGATCAAAATAAACAAAGATTTTTTTTACATGAATGCAATGAAAAAAATATAGAAAAAATAGAATAGAAAGAAATTTTTTTTGGTTTTTTGAAAAATTATATATGCAGAAAATGAGAGAAAAATAAAAATAAAAATAAAAATAAAAATAAAAAAGAAAAACGAATTATGTGATATGTACACAACTGCAACCTACATGCAATGGGATCTATGCATGGATGGATACTCCTCCCCAAGCTTAAAATATGGCATCGTCCTCGATGCTTGGAAAGAGGCATAACCGGCCTATTGAGGGTCGGGCGGTGGAGGAAGAGGAGGGGGGAAATGTGGAGGATAATAGGGCTGATAATCTGCAGGATAATATGGGGGCCACTGGGGTTGGGATGGTGGCGGATGTGGCTGCGGTGGAAGAACAAGGGCGTGGTGGAGATCACTCATCAAGTAATGCATGTTGCGATTGTGCTGCTCTTGAGCGGCCCATCGCTGATCAAACTCGGCCCACCGCAGCTCTTGTTGGGCCTAACGCTCCTCCTGTAGATTTCGGTAGTCCTGGAACTCGGATGTGTGTTCAGCAACACCCGTATAAATCTCGCCTACCTCCTGCTGAAGACTCGTGTAATGGTGGTCTAATCGTTCAAACTCGCCCATGTAAATGTTGTGTTCGGGAAAGGAATGGGGCGAGACGAGCTGGAGGAACCTGTAGGTGGGGTAGGGGGATTGGGAGTAGTGGTTGGGGGTCTACGAAATGCAGTAACACCCAAAATGGACTGGAGGCGCCAATTTGTAGATGGGATGTCATTGGCCAAAGCGAGTATCTTCTTATTTCGGTTGTCAATACGTAGATACTCTTTACCATCTACAGTCCAACGAACATCCCCGTTGGGGTTACGGTGAAAGAGGTGCATAGTCTCCATAACATCAATAGATAAGCTAGTGCAGCCCAAAATTATGTTAGTTGGGTTATTGGGTAGGTGGAGACCAAGATATTTAGCTATTATTGAAACCATTCCTCCATAGTGAAGCTGGCCACCATTGCTCATGGAGTTTTTGAGCATTTTTTGGACCACCCTAACACCATTTACAAGCACTAATTTGGTATAATTACTCCAAACTCTTTTCTTTGTGCATACTATTAGGACCACGTTTTAGGGTAATTTTTCGTGGAATTGTTAGTTTTTGTGCATTCTTTAGTGTTCACAATTGTTCATTTGTCCTACATTGTGTGCAAAATTTGTTAAATTCATTGGACAATGGCACCCCGTGGCAAAAGGGCTAGAGTTGGAACCTACTACTACTTTGCACTAAAAAAGGTAATACAAGGTAAGTAGAGTCGATCCACAAAGACACGGAACAAGTGCTTATACCCTTTTTGCGTAAGGTACAAATGTGATCACAAAAGAGGGGGATTTATATGCTTTAATTCAAACAAAGGACCGAAGTAATAAGTAAGCAATTGATTACGTAAAATAAACTTAAGATTTGTAAATACTCCAACTCCATGCAAGACAAATTGACAATGTGATTTCATGTATGAAATGATATTTGTTTAATTCTATCTAAGTTGGCACTTGGAAATGCTAACAAACTCTAGCAATTTCTATTCACCATGTTAATAATCAAAATAATCTCTTTGATTAATTCTAATCTCACCAATCTAATCTAAACAAGCTCTTAGAACTAGGTGGAGAAATTGCATTATGTTTTGTGTGAATTTTACCAACAACATTCAATACTCCTCATAAGCTCAGGAACGTAAAAATGTGTGAATTTGATTTACATTAGAATCACTTGAAGATATTCAATTTAGTGCTTGTTACTTGTTCTATTTAACAAAACAATTACGAATTTTGCATAATAGATAACTTGGGTGATTCAACCCTAACTCAAATGGCCAATAAGAAGTAGAATTGAAAATCAAACTTTCGATTGAAACAAAATCAAATTCACTAGATAGCATTTAGAAACAAACACCAAGTCACATGATTGAAATCACACACAATAGTCAATACATAAAGTTGGAGAGTCTAGGGTTCTAGCCACACATGACTAGAACAATGCACAAATCTAGAAATTGAAGTTAAAGTCTTACAAATTGAAATCCAAACAAAATACAAGTGTTTCCAAGTATTAATTGACTTCCAATTCTTCCATAAAATCGCCCCAATAACTCCTAAAATCGACATAACTTCCAATGGATCCGGTTACACGCCCCGTGTAAATTAACACTACCGTTTAAGAAAGAAGAAAAATTGTTTTTAACTCACGACCACGTTTACACGCCCCGTGTAAATTAACACTACCGTTTACACGACCCATGTAAATACAAGAGTACACTTCGCAAATTCGTCAGGCCTTCAAAGTAAAATGCTTAAGAGTCTTCATTTACACGGCCCGTGTAAATAGAAGGCTTCCATTTACACAGCCGTGTAATTCTCTGAAAAGTCAATATCTTCAATTCTTTGATATCTTTATCGTCGGTGTTCCGTAAGTCCCGAAACTTCATCTACATCTCTTATTTACCTCCTCAAGCAAGATCCTTCCTCCAAAAGTCCCTGAAATATCACAAAAGTGTGTGAATGAAATAGCCCCATGAAAAATCCTGAAAAACATGCAAAGTGCATGAATTTAAGTCTATATGCAATGCAATTTTATGAAATAAAACTACAAAATGGGTGAATGAAATGCACCTAACAATATATATATATATATATATATATATATATATATATATATATATTTATATATATATATATATATATATATATATATATATATATATATATATATATATATATATGTATATATATAGGGCTAAGCTGAAATCAATTTCGGGAAAGAGATCACAATACCCTACATCAATAACCATGTTATTTAATATCAGATAAGTAGATATTCTTAAAAAAATGAAAAAAAAAACATTATGACATAATATAAACTATAACATGTTTGAGTACCAACAAATTAAAAATATTACCACATTATATTATAAGACCTAACAATCTTATTCTTATAGAATACGGAACCATTATGTTATAAAAAAATCTATATTTGCATAACCATTTACAGCAATGTTATTTATTGGAACACCAAAGATGAAACACCATCACATTTTTTTTAAAAATCTATTGAAAATTAAAATCTCATGCTTCATGATGAAACAACTACTTCAAAGGAATTCTTAAAACATTTTATTTCAATCTGTGTTATTTTAACTTTACTAACCAAAAAATTTGAGAAAGAAATAAATCCATATTCTTATAGAATCACATACCAAATCATAGCTACAATAACCACATCAAGTTATAACAAATAAAGACATATTCTTATAGAATTTGAAAAACGTACCATATAAGAATACGCATTTGCATAACCATTTACATGAATGTTTTTTTTTTGGGAAAACCAAAGCTGAAACACCATCAACTTTTATTAAACAACTACTGAAAAAAATAAAACCCATTCATTCATGATGACACAATTAACCATAAAAAACAAAATCCTCAATAGAAGACAATAATACTTTGTTCACATAAATTCTTTGAAAGTTCTTACTTCAAATTGCTTTATTTAAACACTACTATCCACTAAATTTGAGAAGACAATGTCTCATTCTTGAAAAATGAAAAAACCCTAACTTACAAATACTAGAAAAATGAAGATATCCAAAAAAAAAACACAAAATTGACATTTACACTAATCTGGTTGCATAAAATCATCATCATCATCAAGCAACAACCATCTGTAACGACTTCTTCAACATGCTTTTGAAGTTTTCTCAAAACTTCAAACTTGATCTTCTTCCTTCCATGATTCTCTTCGATTCTAAAAAATAAAGTTGATTCTTGATCCCATGATGTCGATTTATATTCTCATTAACCTATTTCTAAGAATCATCCACGATATGACAAATCGCTTCCTGAAATGTATCTTCTCAATCATGGAGACTAAATCGGATGACATGGGAATTGAAACTGATTCAGAGATGCATCACTATGGCTGAGAGAAAGAGTGTGAGAGAGAGAGAGAGAGAGAGATAGAGAGAGAGAGAGAATGTACAAGCGGGTGGGAGGACCCGAGACGTTAATTGAAATTGATGGGACAGAGGCGTGACGATGACAATTTGGTGGTCTTTGTAACATTCGGTCCAGGTATAAATCAAATTTTATGTATAAATTTTAATTGGGGTGGCTACGGCGTGGTGGAGCATCACCTCTACGTGGCAGAGCGTTTTGGATCGCGAGATTTAAATGACCCGCCACGACGTGGTCTTGGGTACCACAACGTGACAGTTGTTTTAGTAAAAACCCTAATTTTGGGATTTGGACCATATATAAAGGACATTAAGGATAGGGTTTCTATAAGGTCACCCTTTATGATCTAATGAGTCAAACACTCTACATGCTATTTGTCAGCGTTAGTGTCAATATTACCGCCGGCGCTAGCGTATCAAGTCCATCAAAGTCAACACTTAGTATCGTTATTCTATGTAATCTTTTGTATATTAGGTAATGATATAGATAAGTATAGAATAGATAGCATATCCGATATCTTTGTTATGAAGATCGGTTCTTAGTATAGATAAGATACAATCCCTTCAATCAAGGGATATTCTTGTATAGATTAGTATATAATCTACATTAAGGTAAACACTAATGTAGAGTTCATCTTGGTGACCGTCTTTGTGACAAACCCTTTCTTGGTGAAAGACAATTTGGAGAACACCCTATGTTATTTACTTTCTATTCTTTGTATGCTTAGATTAGTTTACTTTTGTTCTTTATACTTGAAGTGTATCCGATCGATACAAACCTTCAATTGGTATCAGAGCAGTTTTTGATACACTCAAGTAATCATGTCAACCTCTTTCAATCCAAAATCAATTGTCTGCAACAAGATCCCTCTATTTGATAAACACAACTTCTATACATGGAAATCAAAAGCCATGGAAGCTCTTGAGTTCATGGACTTTGATATGTTCAACATCATCAACAAAAGTCATATCGTCGCTATGCATCAATCACCCATTGATGGTGCATTTGCTAGTAAGTTGAAAGGAAAATTTGTGCCTATATATAACAAGGAAGAGAAAAGGGTGGTGAATCTCGATGTAAAGGCGAGAATTGCTATTGGAAACTCACTCCCTTATTCTGTCTATCGTTTGGTTTAAAAATTTTCAACCGCTCAAGAGATGATGATCACACTATCATATGCTTTAGAAAATTAAAACTCCTCAGATGATGAATGTAAGTGTCTCATGGCACAGATCATTGAATCTTACACCGACACTTAAATTGACAATGTTGGGACTCTTGACGCTGATCCTTCGCAAGCTGCTGCAGAACTTAAGACAGAATGGGACGCTACATCAGCGTATCAGGTAAAAAAAATCTCGTTAACTACTCTTCTGTTGAAAACCTCGAAAAATATGACATGATTGATCACTTATGTTTCGATTTGTTGGTCTCAAATAAAGAAAAATCTTCTCTCAATTTTTAGTTAAAGAAACTCAAAGAAAATTTATTTTTTCGAAAAATCTCTTTCTGTATTAAAAAAGGAAAACACATATATCTCGCTGACCAATAATTTTCTTCACACTGAAGAAGAAAAGGTTGTTGATCATGCTAGATGCATTCAACTCATTTTGAAAAACTAAGCCTCTTCTCACTTTAATGTCACAACAATTATTAATGCTCAAATTCCAGATCAGTGTGAGAAAATTATTGGAGGCAATATAGAAGGTGTTGTTTCTTTAACTAAAGTTGTTCAGACTAAACAAAACTTCTATAAAGCTGACTGTTTAAAAAAAGATTTTAAGAATAGATTGGTGAGTTCTTATTTTATAAATCAACTTTAGTTGATATTCATTGCTTTACTGATTCTAATGGTATCAACAAATTGTGTTTCTCAATTATCTGCTCTTGATCCCTCTCATCAACCTTCTCACCATGATAATGTTCTCCCCTCCACTAAGATTTTGCTAAAATTTACTATATGTAATGGTTAATTTCATTTAGTAAACGGAATTCTTAGCATTTTTCCTCAGTGCTCCGTTAGCAATTATGAACCTGAAGATCAATCAAAGTCCTCTACTTCTGATGATTCTTTAATGATTCATGAAACTCATGACAAAGTATCATCTGAGCATACAATCAATGACATTCCTTATTCCAGAACTAAAACAAGATCTCTTAAGTTAACTTGTCAAAGTTCTTTGGATTCAAAAGTTAAAAAGAAATCAAAATCTATTGTTAAAGGAAATAATCCTGGAATCAAAGATTGTTATCAATGTGGCGATGCTTCTCACAAAGTCAGCGAGTGCACTTTTGAAAAGAACTCCGTTCGCGCTGACAACATCATTAATCGTAATGATAAGTGGATCAAAAAGGGAAACTCGTTGAACTATCTACTTGATGATTGTTATAATATATTTTCTTGAGTGACCCATTGCAAAATGAGTCCGTATATATTGTGTGGTTTTTTTGTTTTTTGTTTCAGGGCTTATTGTATATTTTAGTTTTAGGGTAAAGAACATATTTCGTATTTAGATAGCAGCTTCTCAAGACATATGACCGAATTCAAGTCTCTTTTGGAAGATTTCATAAAGAAGGATAGACCTATTGTTACAAATAGAGATAATGGCAAGGGAGCTACAAAGGGATATGGATCAATCAAGTGCAATTCTGTTGTGTTCAAGAATTTCTCTTATGAGAAGGGTCTTTAACATAATCTCATCTCAATCAGCCAACTGTGTGAAGCTGGCTATGAAGTTCTCTTCAAAAAGAGAGAATGAATGGTTGTTGATCAAAAGTATGTTACTGTTCTAAATACAAACCAACAGAATGACATTTATGTTTTGGATATATTTTCTGCTGACAACTCTCTTCGTCATTGCTTTTTTCTTGTTCTCAGTCTCATCTAAATTGGTTGTGGCACAAGAGGCTATCACATTTGACTTTCAAGAACATATCGAAGATCTCAGGGGATCAGCTTGTAAGAGGAATTCCCGAGATGCAGTTTGTCAAGGATAAGTTGTGTTTAGCGTGTGAAAAGGGAAAGAGTTGGGAAGAAATACACTCTTGTCATTGTGGATGAATTTTCAAGATTTACGTGGGTAGTCTTTTTAAGAAAGAAGAGTCATTCCAGTGATGAAATCATTTCTCTCATCCAGCAATGGGAAGTTCTCTATGATCAAAAAGTCATACAGTTACATAGTGATCATGGAACTGAATTTAGAAACTCCTCCCTAGAAGACTTCTGCTAAATCTCAAAAATTTCTCAGAACTTCTCTACTACTAGAACTCCCTAACAAAATGGTAATACAGAGAGAAGAAACAAAACTCTTACAGAACCTGGAATAACTATGGTCGTTGAAGCTGGTCTTTTTTTGTCATTTTGGGCTAATGTTGTCAATACAACGTCTTATACCCAAAACTGGTCCATCATTGTTAAGCATCATGGTAAAAATGCTTATAAGTTACTCAAGGGAAGGAAACCAGACATCTCTTATTTTCATGTGTTTGGATGTGTTTGTTACATCTTGAATCAAAGAGATCAGCGATCGAAGTTTGAAGCAAAAGCTGATGAAGGAGTGTATTTAGGTTATTCCAGCATATCCAAGGATTTCTAGGTATTTAATCTTTTAAGGAAAAATGTTAAGGAAATAGCTCATGTCACCTTCAATGAAGACTCGTTCATTCATGATCAAGTTGATCACCCCTCATCAAATCTGAATGATCTTACTTACAGTCATTTATACCATGTTCCTAATTTCTTGCCAAATGACGTTGAGCCTGTTGTTCCTAATGTTGATCGATTCATCAGCTCACAAGCTATCTTTGAAGATCAGCGTGCCATCCCTGAAGAAGTTGAACCATCCAATAAGGAAGTCTCTAACTCAAAGTAATACAAATGAAAGTTCTAATACAAGAATTCTTCAAGAGCATCCGGAATCTCAAATCATTGGAGATGTAAATTCTGGAATTCTCACTCATAGCATAGTCAACAACAACTTCTGCATGTTTTTAAACTTTGTATCGATGATTGAACCAAAGAATGTCACCGATGCCTTGAAAGAAGCTGATTGGATCAAGGCTATGCAACATGAGCTGAATGAATTTGAATGTCATCGTGTGTGGACTCTTGTGACAACTAGAAAATTTTGGGTCAAACAAGTCTAAGGGGTGTTGTGTATAAGTGTACTCACAATGTATATCTATGTAACTTTGATGCAATAACAATCATTTGAAAACCAAGAAGGCATCATGGTATGATTAAAAAATATATATGTATTTATGTATACTTTGAAAATCATTGTTGGTAGTAAACACATAAAGGTTTAACAAGCAAATTAATTGGTACAAAACATGGAATTAGGAAGACTACTTTGTAGTTTATGGCTTGGTACCCCACCTACCATGGGATTTCAGTTGTGAGGAGGCCGAAATCTCAACTTAAGAACACCTCAAGACCGAAATCGCAATGCCTAGGAAACATTAAGACCGAAATCAACACCCTACAAGCCCACTAAGGCCGAAAATACATACCATGGATCTATTAAGGCCAAAAACACCCATTTGACTCCTTTTTTCTAAGAGATTTCGGTATGGAGAAGGAAAGGATAAGGATAGTTGACTTAATGATAAGATACTTCACCTATTTCTAATAAGATAACAATATCCCACGTAATTAACCACCAAATATCCATGTATGACCCAACAGATTACCAAGTAAACTTCACATCATTTCCTTCCCCATCTTAAGCCTGAAATCATTCCCTCAAACACCACCAATTCCATTTCACTTACTGTAAAAACTCCATTTGCTCTCAAGAAGTCAATTTCCAAGCTTTAAAGGGGTTTGAATCTTCAAGCACTATTCTTAGATTTTGGTAAGTAACTTCGAGACTTCTTAAGCATTCTATACATTCTTATGTTAAATTCATCCCATTTACACACATTAAAATGTGTTAAAACCCTTAGGATAACATTACTCTCAAGGAAGATCATCAACTCCATGCAAGTGTTTAGGCTTGGAAACTTCTCAACATCTCTTCAAATCAACCCACAAAACCACTCAAGGTGAGTTCATATCCCACCCTTTTTCATGTTTTTTCATATATTTTTTTGGGGGGGGGGGGGGAATACAAGCAAAACCAAATTATAACAAAAATGTTGTTATATGTGTTCATCTATATGTTGTGTATGAGGTTTATGTGCATGCTATGTGATTTTATTAGTTATTTCAAGGTTTCATGCACAATATGGTTAAGTTATAGAATAAAATTTTATAAGAACAATTATAAACATATTACATGAAAAAATGGGAAAATTACAACTTTTATGACAAAAGTAAATTTTCTAGTAAGAATGAGTCTTGAACAAGATTGGTCATAGTTATTTTATGACAATATCCTCATGGGTTTTAACCAAAAAATATGTATTCTAAACCTATTATCTTGTATAATAAAATATATAAATGGGTTTACATACATTGACTCTATAGCGTTTTCAGTTAAACTATAATGGATATAGTTTGTGGTTCTTTTAAACTAGTTCTCAGTTTTTTGGACATATTATAGATAATTAGTTCAAACTATGATTATGTCACTCTATATAACTATTAACTAATATGGAAGGGAAATGCTTCCACATACAAAAAGGGTTTTCAATACACTACACGTAAACCGTTAGTACAGTTTGTGAGACACACTCTCTTCACACATTTTTCATAAGTACACCTTAAAGTCCTGCATTATAACCAGAGTCTCCTGGAGGGAGAGCGAGATACTTGTCTATAGATCTATATGTAACGCCCCGGTTTTTCTCGGTACGTTTGGTTATTTTAATTTAATTATTCTTGTAACCTTGGGTTAATTTATTCAACCAAGGTCTGATTTCTTATGTTATTGGACTCTTTTGATCATCTTGTAAACTCCTTTTATTGAAGTCCATGGGCTATGGGCCTATTTTCAAAGTCCATCTAGTAAATAGTACTTAATGTGTTAATTGGGTCATTTGGAACACACACAAGAAAAACACTCTAAACCCTACTCTCTCTCTCTCTCATATCGTCCTTCTCTCTCTCTTTGGGATCAAGAGCAGCCAAGGGGCTGTTGTTTGGAGCTTAATTCTTGTTCATTTCCAGCCTTGATTCATATTGGTATGAACCTCCTTATCAATTCTTACAACTTGATTCATAACCTTGTTCTAGTTTTATGATTTCATCTTCACTTCTTCTCCTTCTTATTTGATTTGTATCTCTTTTGTTATTTGCAAAGAATTGTATGTTATACATCATCTCAAGATCCTATCTTCACCCCATATATGGTGAATGATGGATCTAGGGGATTACATGTTGCAAAAGATCATGGAAACCCTAAAAGGGAGAATGGTGATTTTATGTGCTTTATGTTCATTTTCATGTTGATTATTATTACAATCTTGTGGCAAAATGAAATCCTAATGATACCTAACCCTTCTTAGTACCACCATGATCATGGGGACTAAATTGGGATGATGAACACATCTTAAAATGTGTTTCAAAGGGAGAGGGATGGATAAGCCAAAAAGGAATCATGGGTGGCTACGATTCTGTTTTCCATCAGATCTGTGGTCATTTTGTAAAACTCATATCTTGAGCTCTAGAACTCAAACGGACCCCAAACCAGTTCCCAAAGTTCAAAAATTGAGTTGGCTAACTTTCTTAAGCAGGCCAACCTCACTGATAAGGACTTTATCTATGGGAAAGAATGACATCTTTTCTGTTAGGTCTGATCCGGGTCTGTTCTGATATGTCATTTTGTTTTCATCATTTCTAAGGCTTGGAAAAGGATCCAGAGTGATTCCAAGTTTCTATATGTTCCTGGTATTATGAATCTAAGATCTGGAGTAGATGGGGTGTTATTTCAAATTATAAATTGGTTAGAATGGATCCACACTCCAGATCAGTGGGCAGTCACCAGCTTTTGCTAGTGCTGTGATTGTCCACAATGTGAATTTTATATTTGGAGTTTGGGAGATGCTTTTCATTCAATTCCAACTCTGAGACTTTCATTTGTATGTCCTTTACTTCTCTGAATTTTGGTTTGGACGAATTCTACCCAAAAGTTGGGTAGAATTGGCCAACATCACTTGGCTGTATTGTTGGAGACAGAAGTGATACACCATTTTGTAAAATTCATATTTAATTCATCTTTTGGAGTTAGAAGAAGTTCTTTATAGTTCTGGAATCCTGAGCAATCATAGTTTCCTATAAAATTTAGTTAAAGCTATGTTTCTGTTTTATATTTTGGAGTAAATCCATTTTGAACAGCAAGTCTGTTTTGGAGACCTTGCTGTGATTACTCTTTTCTCAACTCGTAGCTTCATTACTTCTCCTTTCTAACCTTTAGTCCTTCTTAGGTGAGGTTTTGAAGTTTGATCAAGCTTGGTAGCATTATTTGATTGTTAGCTATCCTTACTACTCACTCAAGGTGAGTTCTCTCACACTGTTGTATTGATGTTTGCGTTTGCTAGTTAGCTGGTGTGTGATTATTTGAATTTATTATAAAGGCATGCTATATAACCATTGTTTTAATTCGTACATGTGCATTGTATGTAACTAATTATGGATATGAGGACACCACCAAAGGATACGGATTTACCGGTGCGGTGGGTAGGTAAGATCACCAACGTTATGATGGGTTTTGAGCATTCTAACACTCCTAAGTGTACATGTAACCCTAAATACCTTGGATCTATGTTTTCTCTATTATACATGCAATTATGAACTTTCCAAGGTATTACCCTATCTAGCATACAATACTTGATACTTGGGTAATCAAATGGATAGAATACATACCTTTGTTTGATGTAGCTTGTCTCCATGAAGCTTGAGTGCCTAGTGCCCCAAGTGTGACACCTCAAATGGTTCACACAACACCAAATGCACATGGAATGACTTGAGAGAAAATGGAACACTCCTTGAAATCGTCTAGCCCTCATATTCACACATTAGTGCACGATTTCTTGAGCCATGAGATTCTTTTACATGGTGGCTATTAGGGTTACACCATGTAACTCATAACTTTACCCATTCCTTATGCTCCATGGATTTTAACCTCCATGGAGTATCTATGGGTCACCCCATGGACTTAGTCCAACATAAGGAATCTTGGATCACAAGCCCACATATATAAGAATGAATGATTTACACAATCAACCCATATATTTAATTAGTTTCCTTTTGATCACTTAATTAATTCCAAATTAATTCTTGATCAATACTAATTAAATAACCTTATTAATATATTAGAACTTATAATATATTAACCAACCTTAAGTGTTATTTCTCTCATTATAGTCTATCCAAATGCATGATGCCATGCAACCCAAATGGACCATGCCGGGTCGGGTCAAGTCTTACCAATTATAGTTATGGACTTACACATTAATCCAACACGTTATACTCATCGTGAGGTGCAGTGATTAGGGCCAAATGATACGGCATCTTCCCGGTGCGGTTCAAACCTACAAGTCCTTCTTGTATTATAGGCATTGATTCGTTCTTTGCCCTTATCATATAATTAAAAATGGAAAATGGATTAGGGTTAGTAAATATGAATGTTAGTACAATGTCTGTGTTTGAATTCACTAAGCTTTGTGCTTACGGTTTCCCTTATAACTTTTCAGGTGTTAAGATTAAAGAGGCTAAGGCTTGACATGGAGCACCGGGACATCGCTACTAGTTATTTTTGTCGGGACCTTATTATTATTATTACTTCCGCACTTATTTTATATGATTATTAAGTTGATGGATTATGTTATGACTATTTCAGTTGTTTTAATTTTAATTTAAGATGCGTTTTAAAAGTTTAAAATTTTTGCAAAAAATTTAGGTGTCACAAGTTAGTATCATAGCATAAAGCCTTTCTCTTGCCAGAGTTTCCAGAATCTCCCGAAGGTGTTGCTCATGCTCCTCTTTGCTCTTAGAATAGACCAAGATATCATCTATGAACACTATGACCGAACGGTCAAGCATCGGGCTACACACCCGGTTCATGAGATCCATAAATGCTGCGGGTGCATTGGTGAGCCCAAAAGGCATCACCACGAACTCAAAGTGCCCATAACGAGTACAGAATGCTGTTTTCTCAATGTCTTCTTCACGAACCCGCATCTGATGGTAACCGGAACGTAAATCAATCTTGGAAAACCAAGACGCTCCCTGAAGCTGATCGAAAAGATCGTCAATACGTGGCAACGGGTACCTATTCTTTATCGTGCGCTTGTTTAGCTCCCTATAATCAATACACATTCGCTGGGATCCATCTTTCTTCTTCACAAAGAGAATAGGAGCACCCCAAGGCGAGCAGCTTGGCCGTATAAACCCTTTATCACTTAGTTCTTGAAGTTGATCTTGGAGCTCTTTCATTTCAGGTGGTGCCAAGCGGTAAGGAGATTTCGCTACCGGAGTCGCACCTGGCACCAAATCAATGCGGAACTCCACTTGCCGAGTAGGTGGCAAGCCAGGGTGTTCCTCCGGAAAGACATCGCTGAAGTCGTAAATGATAGGAACGTCGTCTAGTGCTATAGCAGAAGAGCAAGAAGCCATGGCCAGGCGGGGAATGTCCCCCTGAATAATAGGTTCTCCACCTCTAGGGTTTCGAACATGAACTTGCTTCTTATGACAGTGGATTTCCGCATCAAACACATCAAGCCAATCCATGCCTACGATAACGCAGAGCTCTCGCATCGCAATACAGATAAGGTCAATGGGGAATTCAACTCCAGAAAACTCAAGAGTGCAACCCCGATAAACATCGGTGACATAAATAGTGCGGTTGTCGGCAACTTCGACAACCATTGGGCGAGCCAATTTTCCGATACTACGCCCCAAACGATTAATAAACGTGCGAGATACAAAAGAATGGGTAGCACCGCTATCAAACATAACAACAGCGGGCTCGGAATCTAGCAAATAAGTGCCTGATTCACCACATACAATCATGTAAACAATTCTAACTACCATTTATTAAATAATGCAAGGGTGGAGAGAAAGGAAAAAAAAAAGAAATTTACCTGCCACTGTCGCGGTAATCACCGGCTCATCCGCAGTCATCTGGTGAGCACGACCTCGTGTCACCATAGTGGGTCCCTTAGAAGACGATGCAATTGCAGGATTTGTACCCCCGTCTCCTTTACCAGCCTTCAACTTCGGGCATTCGGGCTTCTTGTGTCCCGTCTCTTTGCAGTGATAGCAGACGGGAGCAGCAGAAGTAATCTGAGGAACTGCACTCGCAGGGGGAGCCCTACAATTCTTCCAATGATGCCCTGGCTTTTTGCAGTTGTAGCATATCAACGGATTTTTCTCGCCCTGACCTGAAGACGGCCTGTACTCATACCTTGACTTACCACCCTGCTTTTGCTTTTTCTGGGCATCTCCGGATGTCTTGGAAGAGGTGTCATTGGCATTCCTCTTGGACTGGGTCTGCAACTCGATTTCCCTCCTCCTTGCTGCATCCATGATCACGGATAAAGTCGGGAACTCCTGCATGCTAAAGAATTCCCGAATCTCGGTACGTAGAATGGCAGTGTATCGGCTGACCAACCAGGCCTCGTTCCCAGCAAACGAGGGACAAAAAAATAGCATCTCCAAGAACTTCGCGTTCAGGTCGCTAACGGACTCGGTAGTCTGCTGTAAGGCCATGAACTCTTGTTGCATCCGTTGCTGCTCCACCTTAGGCACATATTTTGCCTCGAACCTCTCCACAAATTGGGCCCAAGACATGGCCCTCACTTCTTCTTCGTTTAATAGAGCGGTGATGGTGTTCCACCATGTCTTTCCCCTTTTCCGCAGCTGATTCATGGCCATCACAACTTTGTACTGGTCCGGACACCCAACAGTCATGAAGGCGCCCTCAACATCTGACACCCAGTGCTTAGCAGCAACTGGGTCGGATTCACCGTTCGGTCAT
Source organism: Lactuca virosa (assembly GCF_052849685.1). Lineage (NCBI taxonomy): Eukaryota > Viridiplantae > Streptophyta > Magnoliopsida > Asterales > Asteraceae > Lactuca > Lactuca virosa. The sequence goes on along the minus strand of NC_136428.1, from coordinate 55,186,660 downwards.
AGTGTTCATAGATGATATCTTGGTCTATTCTAAGAGCAAAGAGGAGCATGAGCAACACCTTCGTGAGATTCTGGAAACTCTAGCAGGAGAAAGGCTTTATGCTAAATTCTCAAAATGTGAATTTTGGTTGGAAGAAGTTCAGTTCTTGGGGCATGTGGTAAACAAACACGGTATTAAGGTCGATCAAGCCAAGGTTGATGCGGTTAAACAATGGAATATTCCAAAAACACCTTCTGAAATTCGCAGTTTCTTGGGTTTAGCCGGTTATTACCGGAGGTTCATTGAAAATTTCTTTAAAATCGCCTTGCCACTCACCCGATTGACCAAGAAATCAGTGAAATTCGTTTGGGGCCCGGAGCAGCAGTTGGCGTTTGATGAGTTGAGGAAACGATTGTGTGATGCTCCGATTTTGGCCTTACCTGATGGGGTTGAGGATATGGTGGTTTACTGTGATGCATCGCTTCAGGGTCTTTGTGCCGTGTTAATGCAACGAGATAGGGTGATAGCCTATGCCTCCCGACAGCTGAAACCCCACGAATGAAACTACCCCACTCATGACTTGGAGCTTGGGGCTGTTGTTTTCGCTCTTAAGATTTGGAGACACTATCTCTATGGAGTGAAGTTTATCATATACACTGAGCATAAGAGTCTGAAATATTTGTTCGAGCAGCGGGATTTGAACATGAGGCAGATCAGATGGTTTGATGTGGTAAAAGATTATGATTGTGAAATTCACTACCACCCCGGTAAAGCTAATATGGTAGCTGATGCTCTTAGTCGTAAACAATCTGCCGAACCGATTCGAGCTAAGTGTCTCCGGATCACGATGGTGTCGTCTTTGTTAGATCTGATCCGGGACGCCCAAAAGACGGCAATACTGGAGGAAAACATCAGGCGTGAGAAGATTGGGAAAGAGTTGCCTAAGATGGAACGAGACGGGCGGGGTTTGCTGACTCGCTACGGTAGGGTTTGGGTTCCATATACCGGGGGAAATCGGAAAACCCTAATGGATGAGTTTCATAAGTCAAAATTTTCTATCCATCCTGGTGCTACTAAAATGTACAGGGACCTTCAGGAGGCTTACTGGTGGCATGGAATGAAGAATGATGTGGCTCGATTTGTGGAAGAATGTATGACCTGTCGGAAGGTCAAGGCGGAACACCAGAAACCGCATGGGAAGTTGCAACCATTGGAGATTCCTGAATGGAAATGGGAGCATCTAACCATGGACTTCATTACAAAACTTCCTAGAACTGCCCGAGGAGCCGATACGATATGGGTGATTGTTGATCGTTTGACTAAGAGTGCTCACTTTTTGGCTATAAAGGATAGCTCATCGGCAGAGAAATTAGCCGAGATCTTTGTTCGGGAGATTGTCTCATTACATGGGGTGCCCGTTTCTATCATCTCCGATCGGGACACCCGATTCACTTCTCGGTTCTGGAGGAAGTTTCAAGAGGAGTTGGGCACACGATTACATTTTAGCACCGCCTTCCATCCGCAGACAGACGGGCAGAGTGAGCGGACAATTCAGACCTTGGAGGACATGCTTAGGGCATGTGCGATTGATTTTGGGGGTAGTTAGGATGACCATCTACATCTAGCTGAGTTTTCTTATAACAACAGCTATCACTCGAGCATTAAAATGCCTCCGTATGAAGCCTTGTACGGGAGGAAGTGCAGGACACCCGTTTTTTGGGGCGAGGTTGGGCAGAGGGTACTTGAGAGTACCGATATCGTGCTACGGACTACGGAGAAAATCCAAGTGATTCGGGATCATTTGGTCACAGCGAGGAGTCGTCAGAAAAGTTATGCCGACAAAAGACGCTCCAATCTTGAGTTCCAGGTGGGAGATTATGTGTTGCTCAAAGTCTCTCCCTGGAAAGGTGTGATTCAATTTCGAAAGCGGGGAAAGCTCGGACCCCGATTCATTGGACCCTACAAGGTCATAGCCCGTGTGGGAAAGGCGGCTTACCGTTTAGAGCTGCCTGACGAGCTTAGTCTAATTCATAATACGTTCCATGTGTCTCAGTTACGAAAATGTGTGGTTGACGAGACTGATGTGATACCACTGGAGGACATACAGATTGACGAGCGCCTCAATTATGTTGAGAAACCAATCGCTATTTTAGAACGAAAGACGAAAGCTCTCCGCAACAAGACTATAAACCTGGTTAAGGTGCAGTGGAAACATAGGAAGGGTTCGGAATGGACTTGGGAACCGGAATGCGAGATGCGGGCTCATTATCCGGATCTGTTTCTAGGCGTTGACTTCAAGGACGAAGTCCGTTCTTAGTGGGGGAGAGTTGTAACGCCCCGGTTTTTCTCGGTATGTTTGGTTATTTTAATTTAATTATTCTTGCAACCTTGGGTTAATTTATTCAACCAAGGTCTGATTTCTTATGTTATTGGACTCTTTTGATCATCTTGTAAACTCCTTTTATTGAAGTCCATGGGCTATGGGCCTATTTGCAAAGTCCATCTAGTAAAAAGTACTTAATGTGTTAATTGAGTCATTTGGAACACACACAAGAAAAACACTCTAAACCCTACTCTCTCTCTCTCTCTCATCGTCCTTCTCTCTCTCTTTGGGATCAAGAGCAGCCAAGGGGCTGTTGTTTGGAGCTTAATTCTTGTTTATTTCCAGCCTTGATTCATATTGGTATGAACCTCCTTATCATTTCTTACAACTTGATTCATAACCTTGTTCTAGTTTTATGATTTCATCTTCACTTCTTCTCCTTCTTATTTGATTTGTATCTCTTTTGTTATTTGCAAAGAATTATATGTTATACATCATCTCAAGATCCTATCTTCACCCCATATATGGTGAATGATGGATCTAGGGGATTACATGTTGCAAAAGATCATGGAAACCCTAAAAGGGAGAATGGTGATTTTATGTGCTTTATGTTCATTTTCATGTTGATTATTATTACAATCTTGTGGCAAAATGAAATCCTAATGATACCTAACCCTTCTTAGTACCACCATGATCATGGGGACTAAATTGGGATGATGAACACATCTTAAAATGTGTTTCAAAGGGAGAGGGATGGATAAGCCAAAAAGGAATCATGGGTGGCTACGATTCTGTTTTCCATCAGATCTGTGGTCATTTTGTAAAACTCATATCTTGAGCTCTCGAAGTCAAACAGACCCCAAACCAATTCCCAAAGTTCAAAAATTGAGTTGGATAACTTTCTTAAGCAGGCCAATCTCACTGATAAGGACTTTATCTATGGGAAAGAATGGCATCTTTGCTGTTAGGTCTGATCCGGGTCTGTTCTGATATGTCATTTTGTTTTCATCATTTCTAAGGCTTGGAAAAGGATCCAGAGTGATTCCAAGTTTCTATATGTTCCTGATATTATGAATTTAAGATCTGGAGCAGATGGGGTGTTATTTCAAATTATAAATTGGTTAGAATGGATCCACACTCCAGATCAGTGGGCAGTCACCAGCTTTTGCTAGTGCTGTGATTGTCCACAATGTGAATTTTATATTTGGAGTTTGGGAGATGCTTTTCATTCAATTCCAATTCTGAGACTTTCACTAGTATGTCCTTTACTTCTCTGAATTTTGGTTTGGACGAATTCTACTCAAAAGTTGGGTAGAATTGGCCAACATCACTTGGCTGTATTGTTGGAGACAGAAGTGACACACCATTTTGTAAAATTCATATTTAATTCATATTTTGGAGTTAGAAGAAGTTCTTTATAGTTATGGAATCCTGAGCAATCATAGTTTCCTATAAAATTTAGTTAAAGCTATGTTTCTGTTTTAGATTTTGGAGTAAATCCGTTTTGAACAGCAGGTCTGTTTTGGAGACCTTGCTGTGATTACTCTTTTCTCAACTCATAGCTTCATTACTTCTCCTTTCTAACCTTTAGTCCTTCTTAGGTGAGGTTTTGAAGTTTGATCAAGCTTGGTAGCATTATTTGATTGTTAGCTATCCTTACTACTCACTCAAGGTGAGTTCTCTCACACCGTTGTATTGATGTTTGTGTTTGCTAGTTAGCTCGTGTGTGATTATTTGAATTTATTATAAAGGCATGCTATATAACCATTGTTTTAATTCGTACATGTGCACTGTATGTAACTCATTATGGATATGGGGACACCACCAAAGGATACGGATTTACCGGTGCGGTGGGTAGGTAAGATCACCAACGTTATACTCATCGTGAGGTGCGGTGATTAGGGCCAAATGATACGGGATCTTCCCGGTGCGGTTCAAACCTACAAGTCCTTCTTGTATTATAGGCATTGATTCGTTCTTTGCTCTTATCATATAATTATAAATGGAAAATGGATTAGGGTTAGTAAATATGAATGTTAGTACAATGTCTGTGTTTGAATTCACTAAGCTTTGTGCTTACGGTTTCCCTTATAACTTTTCAGGTGTTAAGATTAAAGAGGCTAAGGCTTGACATGGAGCACCGGGACATCGCTACTAGTTATTTTTGTCGGGACCTTATTATTATTATTACTTCCGCACTTATTTTATATGATTATTAAGTTGATGGATTATGTTATGACTATTTCAGTTGTTTTAATTTAATTTAAGATGCGTTTTAAAAGTTTAAAATTTTTGCCAAAAATTTGGGTGTCACACTATACGGGATTGACAACCCCGCACCTCAGTTGTTAGCTAAAGTTAGAACGGAAGTTTAGGGTGACAAATATCTACCAGCTCTGACGCTTGAAGAACGTCGTACATGCCACTAGTCGTATTAGTATGGTTATAATAACTCACTTAGGGTATTAACAATCATTTGGTTTACGGGGCTAATGCATCTTCAAATGATTTTATAACAATAATAAAGCTACCCAATACCAGTTACAATACAACACTACTTACATTTTTGGTCTTAGGGTTTTAAGACTACAATTTACATTTAAGAAAATATGGGATTTTCTGGAAATCATACGCTATCATTTACAAGGAAACATTACAGATTTTACTCATAGAAAACTCTTATGAACTCACCAAGTTTAATGTTGACACTTTTCAAAACTTCTTGTATTCTTAGGGAATCAGTGAACAGGTATTACGAAAACATTTTGCGGACAAGAGTCACTACATCATGACTTCTACATTTTAGTTATTTGTACTTAACGTTTGGAGCAAACAAAGTTTGTAAACAATGTAACCTTGTATTCTCAATGTATGAATGTTTGTGTTGCTATGTTTCATGTATATTCAATTGTTATGATACTGCACATGAGTCACTCCATCCGCCCCCAGACGTTTCCGCTGTTCTGCTTTGGGGGTGTGACAGATTGGTATTAGAGCATTGTTTATAGTGAACTAGTATATCAAACCATACAAGATATACAACTATAAATACAATGGGACTAAAACACTCTGACTAACAAATATGCTTTTTAATATATATATATATATATATATATATATATATATATATATATATATATATATATATATATATATATATATATATATATATAGTAATATTTTAAATAAAGTATAAGTACCTACATACAAGTTTAGGCAGTGTCGTAGCAAGCACATTATAAAAGTAGTATGATGAGTTGAACACTACGGTTAGGCCTTGGAGTATGTAATTAGACCTTGAATAAATATATTCTGATCAAATATATTTATCAGAGGAGTGACTAACATATGTTGGGAAATAGTCGTGGTGAACAACGAGTGTAACACGTACCAAAAATTAAGAACTATAGAATCAAACATAAACAATTAAAATACTATATGAGTATCTTAGGATACATACACTTAAATTCTTCATGCATTTCTCACATTCTTGCACAAACATCATGGCAGGATTCCATGCACCAGGAGACCCCTATTTCCCTAACCACGGAAATGAAGGTTGGATAGAAGAGGATCCCGAGGAAATCATGGAATAACCCAAAGAGGAAGAATTTGAAGAGGAGCCAGAAGAAGAGTCAGATGCGGAGTCAGAGGTTATCAACCCTCCTTTTGTTGCTAGGGTTCCCGCGAACCGACTTGGCTATCAGGGACCTACGCCTCGCTGGGCGGAAGATCTGGAGAGGTGGAGCCGACACCAGCGCCAGCGCCCTCCATTCAGCATGGAACGAGGTTTCTATAACCTCAGCCCCGGGGGACCAGACGAGAGGGCCCTCCCAGTCATGATTCAGCGAATCACGGACCTCAGAGATCGGACTAGGGCAACGGCGAACCTAGTTCTGGATTTGGGAGCTGCTGCGGAAGTCACGGACGCAGAGACTCGAGACCTGGAGAGAGAATACTATCCCATTGTCAGACTCGTTGAGGACCTTACCACCGCTCGAGCACAGGTGAGGGAGTATCAGGAGAGGCACTCGGATCTCGAGGAGAGAGTGATCGCAGGTGAGCGTCAGATAGTAGAGTTACAGGGCGCCTCGACTTCATCTCAGAGCCCACGAGAGACTACTCGTCGTGAGTATGACATGTACTACTCATTATCTTTTTTTATTTACGAGTAAGGGTTAGTGCTACTCCTTCATGTAGACCTTCTTAAAGGTCAATTTTTACTAAAAACTATGTACTATAACCCTATTATCAATGAAATAGTTATGCATATTTTTTTTTCATTGGATGTCACTATTTGTTATGCAATTGATCATGGAGTTCGACAAGGCATAATGACTCCCATACCCGAGCAGACGAAGGAGAGTGGTAATAAAAGGAAGTCTGGGAAAAAAAATAAGGGCCAACAAACTCAGGAACCCTCCAAAAAGCAACAGATCCTGGCGCTTCATGCCGCTACCGCCCCTGCCACACCAGCACTTACCAAGCAATATGCCGGTAATCTCCCAAAGTGCGACAAATGAAACTTTCACCACCACGGAGCCTACCCAGAGCTACACTGTACAAAATGCAACAAGAAGGGGCACAATGACTGATACTGTAGAGGATCCGCACAATCGACCACCCAAACCACAACTGCTAGGGTGAGTCAAGCGTGCTATGGCTGTGGGGAGACGTAGCACTTTAAGCGGAACTGTCCAAAGACCAACAACATAAATGCTGGAGGAACGGGAAGAGTCCTATCCATAGGACACGAGGAGGCGATGAAAGAACCTGCAGTGGTCACCGATACGTTCCTCCTCAATAACATCTATGCATGCATACTATTTGATAGTGGTGCGGAGAGAAGCTTTGTGAGTCATAAGTTTAAACACCTTCTCAAACAAAAACCCCAAACTCTAAATGAAACATTCACCATAGAAATGGCTAATGGGAAGACCGAAACAACAAATGATATATACATAGGATGCGCGCTAACCTTAAACAACCACCCCTTCCAAATCGACTTAATGCCGGTTACCATAAGGAGTTTTGATGTTATCATCGGCATGGACTGGCTAAGTCCTCATCATGCCGATATTATGTGTTATGAGAAGGCCGTTCGCCTTCACCTACGAAGCAACGAAATCTTGAGTATATACTGTGACAAACCGAGCACGAACCTTCGCATCATCTCGTTTATCAAGGCTCAGAAGTGTCTACACAAGAAGAACCACGCCTTCCTAACTCACATTGTCGATAAGAAGAAGGAAGAAAAGAATATCAACGACATCTCGGGTCTGCAACTTCCCCGAAATTTCCTGAAGATCTTCCGGGAGTGCCACCCGAAAGACAAGTTGAATTCAGAATCGACTTGATACCCGGAGCCACGCCAATAGCCAAGTCGTCGTATCGATTAGCTCCTGCGGAGATGCAAGAACTTTCCAGTCAACTGAGCGAATTACTGAACAAGGGATTCATCAGACCAAGCTTCTCACCTTGAGGAGCTCCGGTCTTGTTCGTAAGAAGAAGGATGGATTGTTCCACATGTGCATCGACTACCGAGAACTAAACAAGCTCATCGTCAGGAACCGATACCCTCTTCCCCGAATCGACAACTTATTCCACCAACTACAGGGATCAAGTTACTTTTCCAAGATAGATCTAAGATTCGGGTACCACCAGCCGCGGGTCCGAAAGGAAGATATCCCCAAAACCACATTCCGAACTCGCTACGGTCATTACGAATTCGTAGTAATGCCCTTCGGTCTAACAAATGCGCCTGCAGAATTCATGGGCCTGATGAACCGGGTGTGCCGACCTCATCTAGAAAAATTCGTGATAGTATTCATCGATGACATACTAGTGTACTCAAGAAGTAAGGAAGAGGACATTCAACACCTGGGCAACTCCAAGAACCCCAACGGAGATCAGACAATTCTTAGGCCTCGTTACTTACTACTGGAGGTTCATATAGAATTTCTCCAAGATCATTAAGCCGCTCACCGTCCAAACTCAGAAGGGTGTAACCTTCATAGATTTGGAGAAAATAGAGGCTGATTTCCAAACCTTGAAGCAAGGCCTGTGCAGCGCCCCGATCCTATCCCTCCCATAAGGGACGGAAGACTTTGTGGTCTACTATGACGCATCTAAACAAGGATTAGGCTACGTGCTCATGCAACGAGGAAATGTCATAGCGTACGCGTCAAGACAACTAAAGACCCATGAGGAAAATGACACCACACATGACCTCGAACTGGGAGCAGTAGTGTTTGCTCTGAAGATTTGGAGGCACTACCTATACGGTACAAAGTGCACCATTTTCACGGATCACAGGAGCCTCCAGCACATTCTCAATCAGAAGGAGCTCAACATTAGACATTGGCGATGGGTAAAGCTACTGAACGACTACGAGTGCGAGATTCGATACCATCCAGGCAAAGACAACGTAGTAGCCGATGCCCTGAGCCGAAAAGAATACTCAAGACGATGAGTAAAGTCACTAGCCATGACCATCCATTCCCATCAGTCCCCGCAGATCAAAGTGGCTCAACTGGAAGCCTTGAAAACTGAGAACATCATAAATGAAGCCTTGCGAGGGATGGATAAGAACCTTACAGTCAGAGACGACTGAGCCTGCAACTTCATGGATCGAATCTGGACACCAAATTTCGGTGGGTACAGAGACGTTGTCATGAACGAAGCCCACAAGACAAAGTACTCCGTCCATCCAGGTTCGGAAAAAATGTACCTGGACCACAAGAAACTTTATTGGTGGCCGTACATGAAAGTCGAAATCGCTACCTACGTGAGCAAGTGCCTGACTTGCGCCAAGGTCAAGGTAGAATACCAGAAGTCCTCGGGCCTACCACAACAACCAGACATACCCGAGTGGAAGTGGGAACGGATAACCATGGATTTCATAACCAAATTGCCCAAGGCAGTGGGCAGACTTGACACCATCTGGGTGAGCGTTGACAGGTTAACCAAATCCGCCCACTTCCTACCAATAAAGTAGACCGACAAGATAGAGAAGCTAACCAGGACGTACATAAAGGAAATCGTACGATTACATGGTGTGCCAATATCTATTATCTCTAACAGAGATAGTAGATTAACCTCACGGTTTTGGCAGTCATTGCAAAAGTCCTTAGGAACCAAACTCGATATGAGTACAACCTATGACCCCCAGACTGACGGGCAAAGTGAGAGGACCATACAGACACTAGAAGACATGCTAAGAGCTTGTGTGATAGACTTTGGCAGGGCGTGGGATACCCACTTGCCCCTCATCGAATTCTCATACAACAATAACTATCATACTACCATCAAGGTCGCACGATTCGAAGCCCTATATGGACGTAAATGTAGATCACCTCTGTGCTGGGCTGAGGTGGGTGACACCCAGCTACCAAGAGGGCAAGTACCCAACATCAACCTCACCGGTCCCGAGATAATCAGAGAAACAAACGAGAAGATCGTTCGGGAACGACTAAAGGCATCTAGGGACCGACAAAAGAGCTACGCGGATAAACGACAGAAACCCTTGGAATTCCAAGTCGGCGATCGCGTGATCTTAAAGGTATTGCCCTGGAAAGGAATGATACGCTTTGGGAAGCGTGGAAAGTTGAACCCGAGGTACATTGGACCGTTCGAGATCCTTGCGAGGATCGGTCCTGTGGCTTATAAGCTTCAGCTATCGCAAGAGCTCAGCAACATACACCCCACCTTCCATGTATCCAATTTGAAGAAATGCCTGTCTGACGAAACTCTCATCACCTCTCTTGATGAAATCGAGGTAAATGAGAGTCTACACTTTGTCGAGAGCCTGTGGAAATAATGGACAGGGAAGTCAAGAGGACGAAGCATAGCCGAATACCCATAGTGAAGGTCCGTTGGAACGCCAAACGGGGACCGAGTTCACTTAGAAGTGGGAAGATCAAATGAAACAGAAGTACCCACAACTATTTTTCTAGTTGTAAGAACCCGTTCAAGATACCAATTTCAGGATGAAATTCCCTCTAACGGGGGAATAATGTGACAACTAGAAAATTTTGGGTCAAACAAGTCTAAGGGGTCTTGTGTATAAGTGTACTCACAATGTAATAACAATCATTTGAAAACCAAGAAGGCATCATGCTATGATTAATATATATATATATATATATATATATATATATATATATATATATATATATATATATATATATGTATTTATGTAGACTTTAAATATCATTGTTAGTAGTAAACACATAAAGGTTTAACAAGCAAATTAATTAGTACAAAACATGGAATTAGGAACACTACTTTGTAGTTTATGGCTTGGTACCCCACCTACCTTGGGATTTCGGTTATGAGGAGGCCGAAATCTCAACTTAAGAACACCCCAAGACCGAAATCACAATGCCTAGGAAACATTAAGACAAAAATAAACACCTTACAAGCCCACTAAGGCTGAAAACACATACCATGGATCCATTAAGGCCGAAAACACCCATTTGACTCCTTTTTTCTAAGAGATTTCGGTATGGAGAAGGAAAGCATAAGGATAGTGTTGAGAGAAAAACTTGAATAACACACTTGAACAAATGTTAGAACAAGTAATAATGCGTAATGAAATTTAACTCAGTGGATCATAATGCTCAACAATAATAATAAGTTAGATGATTAGATGCGGAAATATAAGGAAATATAAATGACAACAAGTATTATATCAAGAAGACAATTAAACTGATTCTTAACAAGGATTGCAGTCAACCCAAGTTTGTAAATGAGATCAAACTTAGTGATTAAGTCAAAGATGACTTGCTCTGAAAAGATAACGATCTTAATATTAGAATCTAAAGATCTTTTAAGATGAGAGAGTAAGAGAGAATGCAATATTTCAAGATAGAGATAATTGATCGATGATATTTATTCAGTAAGAGAGAGCACTATTTATAAAGTCTCTAAGATTACAAAGTTAAATTTGTATAAGGTTGCCATGCAAGGCACACTGGACAAAGAAGTGTAAAGACATAAAAAGAGATAAAACTAAAACTAAGATTGATGACTTCCGTTGCGGATGTGGTTCTTGTTTGCGGTGTGGAGCTTGACTGCGGGTCTTGTTGATGGCTTCGGATCTCTTCAAGTTTAAGAGGGCCACTTTTATGTTTCAACAATTTCCCCCTAAGTGACCTCTTAAACTTTTCGTTCATTTGTCGAGTTTAAGAAATTTGATGAGAATCCACCAAAACTTCCTGACTTCACTGAGCCACACAATCCTCCTGGAGATTTCAAACTTAAGTTCTGTAGTTGTGTGTTTTGACTTGTTCACTACAGTTTGAGTAACTTCAAGTTGCCTCCGGGTCAAGCGATTCATGGTAGTCATTGGAATGAAGTACTTGGTTTCATAATTCTCCCGTTTGAAAATGACTCCAATGTCAGGGAAGTTAGTTGCTCCAAGGGATCGCTCTTGAAAACCTCCGGTCAGCACCGAAGCTGGGTCGAGAGGAGGAAGGTTGAACTTCTGAGCAAGTGCTGGGTGGATGTCCGCGTCAATATTTGCAAAATCACAAACAGTCTCTTTAAGAAAAATATAGGCCCTTTCATACGCAGTCTTCATCTTTGGATGCTTCTCACACTTGTTCCGAAATACCTTTGCAATCAGGAAGATTTCCTCCGGGTTCATGCAAGGAAAATCAGCTTGGGTTCGGATGTAGTCTGAATTTCTTCTTGTGAGAGTATACTGGATGAATTATGCTTTCATAAATTTTCTGGGCTTGTAGTTCTTGAATGCAGTTGGTTTGTCGTTCAACCAAATTTTCTCAATTGCAGATCCATGATTGGCATGGAATCTGTTAAGTCTTTCAAACTCCAGTGGCAACCTCTGATCATCTGGAAGGTTGCGGTCAAACGATTCAAAGACGATGAAGAACTTTGTGTTGGGAGAGATAGGAATGTCCCAATAACCGTCTAATGAGGGTTCCGCAAAGGTGAGATAGGGCTTGTAGTCGTCATCAAGTAATCTTTGTATGGGATTAACCCAGGAATGGATGAGGGATTCATCCATAGTGATGTCGAATCCATGATCTCTCCAAATCATTTCTGCTAACTTAGCTGCTCTCCAGTCAGCTTTCTTTTGTTTGGTTTTGGGAGAGTCGTAGGAGTTTTTTGATGACATTGTTAGGGCTAAGTTTCTGAAGTGAGGGGGAGTCTCCGAATGCGATGAAGAGGGATGTTGAACAACTTGTGTTTGTTGAGCTTCTTGCTATTTTGGAGGAGACTGATGAGTGGAGTGAATTTGACTTTGTTGAGGAGAAGGCACATGAGTCTTCTTTTTGGGAGATGGTTGCGGGGAAGATTGGTTGCTGATGATTGGTTGCTGATGTCTGGGACCAAATTGGATGGGAGTTTGTAAGTGTTGATGCGGATGTAAATGTTGAAGTGAGATGTGGTCTGAGCCATGGTCTTCACTTCCCCCTCTTGAGGAAGGAACATTGGGTTCCTCCTCAAGCCATTGCTTAAGACCATCAATTTTGGCACAAACTTCATTGAATTGAGCTTTGATAGCGTCACTGAGTTGCTGATTGGTGGGGGTTGCTGTGTTGAATAAAAATTTGTGAATCTCCTTTGTAAATCTGAGAATCTCCTGGCCATGGAAGTTTGAGGATAAGGAGCGTCTGAGGTTGTTGATGGTTGTTTGTAAGACTGAGATACCAGACTCATAAGCATTGTGAGTTTCCTCAACAAGCTTCTTGGAATAAGCATCATGACCCGCAATGACTGATTGAAGCTCAGCTTTGATTGCAGTCACTTCAGTGATGAGTCGCTCCACAGTGGTGATAAATTGTTGATGATCCGCCTTCCGGCTTGTATCCAGGGCTCGGATACCCATTTCAACCTTGAGAGAGATTCTCTCAGCAGCAAGTCTTTCTCTTGCTTCCAAACATTCAATCCTGTTAATTAGGGATTGCGGTCCGGGCACATCTTCTGGTTGCAGTTGGCTGGATTTTACTGCATCTAAGATCTGATCGATCTTGTTTTGTAGGCTTAGAAATTCTTTCCTGGAAACAACCATTTTCTTCTTCTTCTTCTCCTTGGGCTTTGAAGTAGAATGCTGGGATCCAATTGATTTTTCTTCCTCATCGAAAATCATCATCATATCATCTGATGGCGCTGGTTGATTGATTCCATCCATGTTAATGTCATCAAATCCAAACGTAGGTCCGGAACTGACTTCGATTGTTGTTCCAGCATCTTGAGAGTCTTGAACAGTTTGAGTTGGAGGAGGCTGGGATAGACATGCACCATCTGGAATAGATTGAGCTTTGCAGATGGTCTCAGCCATTGCGGTCATCTATTCTTGAACTTTGAGAATAGTGGCTACGGTGTTGGCGTTGTTGATTGCATCTGCCCAGTACTTAGCCACCATTTGAATTTCTTTTTCTTTTTGTTGAAGCTGCAGCATTTGCCTATCTTTTCGAGCCTGAAATGCCCTGCGAAAAGCTTCGTATTTCTTGATACCAGACTCAGTAGTGGGACGATCCCGAGTGATGGTATCATCAGAGTCATATCCGTCAAAACATTGATTACGCGTCGACGTGTCCCTCGGTTTCACGGATCCTTGCACATTTGTGCTCACCGTAGCTAAACCACCTGTTTGTAAGGTAAGCAGAGTAGAATTTCCTGAGCTTCCTCGGTCTCTTTGACCTGTAGTCAAGTTTGGCCTCAGCTCAGTTCTGGCAAGGACTGAAGAATTGTCATGCGGTTGGGAAGGTGTATCACATGTTTGGAGTACAAAGTCAAGTATGGAGCGCAACTCCTGTTCCTGAAAGAAATGAAGTCTGGAAGCCTTGGAGACCTTAGGGCGAGTCTCCATGTTTTGATGAAGCAGACACACTTACTGTGTCTGAGTGGCTAGGAAGGGTTGAAGCGAATGGGTCTGCAGGGACCCCAATGATTACTGGAGTCTTTTAAGAGACTTTAGTATTAGTCCGGTCATGCATTTGGCTAGGACTTGGTTTGGTTTTGCGTTTCTTGAGAACAAGGATGGGGACAGAGTCATCATCAGACTCATCTTCAACATTGACTTCAGGGGTCTGAACTGGATTAATGTCTTCATCTGAAGAGACAACGTGTCTGAGTTTAGGTTTCTTGGATGGTTCGACTCCTTTGGATGGAGTGCTTTTCTTGGACTTCCCTTGGGAGTTTTTTCTTGAAGAAAGTTTCTTAAGCCTTTGGGCTAAAGGAAGGTTAGAGAGAGTACTAGAAGATGGAGCTGCGGTATGTTCCGGATCACGGGGTGCGGGAGAGGCTAGTATATTCTGACTAGGTAGAGGCGGGGTAGAAAGGTATGGGGCAATACCTTCCGTAGCCTCAATGTGATCAGTGACTTCTTTTGTCTCAAGTCCAACAGTAGTCAAGATATGTATGGGTAAACATCTTAAAGTTCCAAAGACAGATTGATCTTTAGAGGGAGGGTACCTTTTGAGATCACGAGTGACGAAGAAGTTGATGTCGCTGCCCATGCTGATCTTTGCATCGCGGTGGAGGTCTGAAATGCACAAGGACCAAAACCTTGCAAAGGTGAGCTCTGTAGGATTTGCCCTCGGAGTCTCCTTAGGGATGTACTAAAGGAAGTCATCCCATAAGATCTGGCCGTAGTTGACGTCGTGGCCTGTGAAGATACTCCAGACTAGTTCCAACAGTTTGAGGCCCATGTTATCAGTGCCTCCGGTTCTTCCTGACAGACTGCGGATCACAAAGTGGCAGACGAATTGCCAGACCGCAGGGAGTTGGTTTTTCTTGAACTCTCCTATCCCCTTGAGCTTCTTCTGGTAACCCATTTGGTAGACTGAAGAGATGATGTCCGTCACGCTGGGAGAGATGAACTTTGTAGTGGGATGAACCAGTAGATTGATTGCATTCAGAAACTTGTCTTTGGTCAAGATGACCAGAGAATCATCCATTAAGTTGAGATGAACTTCTTGCATGTTGTTGAGGGGACGGTACGCCGAGAATGCACATTTGAAGAGTGTGGAAATTGGAACCACATTAGTGAAGGAATCAAATGGTCCAAACAGTGGGTGATTGGTGATGAACTTGATCATGAGTCGAATAGACTCATTGGAGGCAGAATGATCTTCAAAGATTGCCCTAAAGTTGCTTGAGGCAATGGATGGCGATTGGTTCCTTGTGGCGGAATCAGAACCAGCAGGTTGAGCGGAACCAGAAGCTTTGGATTGCTTCTTTGAGATGCCTGACGTCACCATTTTGAAAAAAGGTTTGTACAACTTGCGGAAAACTTGAGTGTAAGAAGGTGAAGAAGATGAAGATCGTCTAAGAGGGTTCAGAAAGCGTAAAGCTTTCTTGGATGGGAAAAAAAAGGTTTTGTAGGGGCGGATTTCAAAAGTTAAAGATAAAAACCCTTGAGTTTTTATTTTTTAAGAAAAAGTGAATTTCAGCCACAAAAACGATTGAAAACAGAAAAGTTTAAATGTTTTTGATTTTCCAAAAATGTAACATTTAATGAAGTGTCAGGCTCATTATCACACGTTTGAGGATCGTGTGGTGAGGGTCTTAAGTCCGTTGAATAAAGGTGGAATTTGAACGGATTTGACATCTTGGGGCAAGGTGGATAAGACAGTTTAATGAAAAGGATTTCTTAAAGATTTCTTTTATTGGGAAACTGTTTTATTTGATTTCAAACCCAAAATAGGTCTACAAAAGGATCATTTGAAAAAGGAGAACTGAAATGGTGATGTGCTACACAAATATTGTTTTTTGAGAATGTTTTTCTAATTTAATGAAGGATCATTAAATAGCACACAACGTCCTTTGGAATTTATGAAGTAGTTGAAAGTTCATTCAATGTGACTGCGGATTGGTCAGTCATTGCGGATTGATACATCAATACTAAGAGATTTGTCATTGCGATGGATGATTATAAGACTGCGGTAGAAGGAACTGAGATAAACACTTGAACAAGATCAGAAATAACAAACAATAAGGACCTTAGAAATATAGGTATGATATATGGTTACGGTACACCAGGTATACTGTGGTACACAAAGTATACTGAAACCATGTATGATAGATATATTTTGTTAGGACCGCATCGGGGACCAGAGATGGTCTGCGGTACCTATCAATTCAAAAAGAAGTGCGGGTCCAGATTCATCATCCCTAACATTTGTAAGAAACTGTTGAGTTTTGTAGAGTCAAGTGCTTTTGTGAATACATCAACAATCTCTTTATGAGTGTTAACAAAAATTAGTTCAATGTTACCTTTCAGAATGTGGTCTTTGATGAAATGATATCGTAATTCGATATGCTTCGTCTTAGAGTGATGAATAGGATTGTGGGAAATCGCTATCGCACTCTTTGAGTCACAGTAAATCGGTATCCACAGCATCCTGTATCCGTAGTCCATAAGTTGCGTTTTCATCCACAAGACTTGTGAACAACAGATGGCTGCGGCCACATATTCAGCTTCTGCGGTAGACAATGAGACACAATTTTGTTTCCTTGATGACCAGCTGATGAGTCTTCCACCAAGAAATTGACAGCCACCGGAAGTGCTTTTTCTATCCAATCTACATCCAGCATGATCCGCATCGGTGAAAGCTTGTAGGCTGAAGTCATTCCCTACGGGATACCAGAGGCCTAGAGCCTTGCTGCCCTTTAAGTATCTGAGAATTTGCTTAACTGCAGTCATGTGAGATACTTTCGGATCGGCTTGGTATCTTGCGCATACACCTGTTGCGAAGACAATGTCTGGTCGGCTTGTGGTGAGGTACATCAAAGAGCCAATTATTCCTCTATAAGTTTTGTGGTCTACTGATTCACCGGAAGGATCAGCAGAAATCTTATATCCGAAGGCCATAGGTACCTTGGCAGAGGAACAATTTTCCATTGAGTATTTCTTCAGCAGTTCAGAGGTGTATTTCTCTTGATGGATGAATATTCCTTGGGGAATTTGTTTTACTTGAAGTCTTAGAAAGAAATTAATCTCTCTGTTCATGCTCATTTGGAACTTGTTGGTCATGAGCTTTGCAAATTCATCCACCATCCCCTGATCAGTTGATCCGAAGATGATATCATCCACATATATTTGTACAAGCATAAGGTGATTACCGTTTGCCTTTCTAAATAAAGTGGGGTCAATCACTCTTCTTTTGTAACCGGACGAGACAAGAAATTCAAAGAGAGTCTCGTACCACGCTCTTGGTGCTAGCTTTAGACCATAAACTGATTTCTCAAGCTTGTAGTAGTGATCTGGGAATTCAAGACATTCGAAGCCCGGAGGTTGCTGAAGATAAACCTCCTCTTTTAATTTACCATTAAGGAAGGCACTCTTTACATCCATTTGATGTACATTGATATTCTTGTGAGCAGCATATGCTAAGAAGATGCGTATGGCCTCCATCCTGGCTACCGGGGCGTATGTTTCATCATAATCAGCACCTTCAAGTTGACTATACCCCTTGGCGACTAGTCTCGCTTTGTTTCTGACGACCGTACCAGATTCATCTAATTTATTCTAGTACACCCATCTGGTACCAACAACAGTGTGACCTTTTGGCTTTGGATCGAGTTTCCACACTTTGTTTCTTTTAAACTCTTCCAGTTCCTCTTGCATTGCGGATATCCAGTCGGGCTCCATTAAGGCTTCTTTGATTGTTCTGGGCTCGACCGAAGGCATAAACGATGCATAGTGACAGTGATCAGATAAATATTTGGAGGATCGAGTTTGGATACATGCGGATGGGTTGCCGATGATTTGACCCGGTGGGTGGTCCTTCGTCCATACATGTAGACGTGGTTGGAGATGATCAGAGGCTGTGGTGGATGGAATGTCTTCAATATCTGAAGACTCTGCGGCAGAAGAAGGCAGTTCCCCCTGGACTTGTGAGCAGCCCGCTGAATTGTCTTGGACTGGGGAAGTGGGATTAGTATTTTCCTGAGCAAGTGAGAGAGGTTCCCCCTAGATTACGGATGGGAGTTCCCCTTGAACCTGAGAAGGTTCCCCAGGATTGTTGCGAGAGTAATAATCCTTGGATCGGTTTCCGTATCAATGTTCTCTATATCTTCATCGTCTGAGTCTGAGGAGACATTTGATGGAAGAGTAATTTTGTGGATAGGGACCGAAGTTGCTTCCTCACGTACTGGAACCTCGATGGTTGTCACTTTATCCGGAGTGGAGCTATCCACCTCAACCGGCGAGGTGGAAGTATTGAGTGACACATAATCGGATAGAGTGGGACCAGAAACTTCGACATGCTGCTGTTGAGCTTCCGGAGACACAAGAACTTCGGAGATTTGAGCAGTCTCTACGGGGTCAAATAGATCATCATAGTTTATTACAACTATGTTTAGGGGACCCGATGAGGCTAGGATATCACCTTCCAGGATTGCTTTCGTTTCATTTGAAGGAGCAGTGTTGCGGATGTAATAGTCATCGAATTTGACGTCGAAGCTTTCAACTATTAGTCTCGTGCGTCTGATGAGAACCATATAGGCTACTTTATTTGTTGAGTAGCCAAGGAAAATGTCTTCATCTGACTTCGCTGCAAATTTGTTAAGATGATCATTGTTATTGATCACAAAACATCTACACCCAAAGATGTGAAAGAATCTGACATTTGGCTTTCGGTTGTTAAGGCCCTCATACGGAGTTTTGTTGAGACGCTTGCAGACAATGCTTCGGTTTTGAACAAAGCATGTTGTGGCCAGTGCTTCGGCCCAGAAATAGAGAGGAAGATTCACGAAGTTGAGCATAGATCTGGCTGCTTCCACCAGAGTTCGGTTTCTTCTCTCTACTACTCCATTCTGCTGCGGGGTGTAAGGAGCTGAGAAATTATGACTGATGCCTTTTGAAACCAAGAAATTGTTTAGAAGATTAATAGTGAACTCGGTTCCATTATCACTTCGGACGCGGCGCACTGGTAATTTTATTTGAAGTTCGATTTATTTGATAAAATTGATCAGCACCTGTGGAGTTTATGATTTGAGTCTCATGAAGAAGACCTAAGTGAAATGAGTGATGTCATCAACTATAACCAGTATGTATTTTTTGTGGTGGAGACTGGCTACGGTAGATGGACCGCAGAGATCAATGTGTAAGAGTTCCAGTGGTTCAGAAATTGAAGAATCAATCACCATAGGATGGCTTGCTTTTGATTGTTTGACACATTCACAGGCTGAGCAGAGGGTATCATTGTTGAATTTGAGAATGGGAAGACCTCGGACGAGTTCCCCGGTGACCAGATTGTTGATATATCTGAAGTTAAGATGGGCTAGCTTTTGGAGCCATAATCAGCTGACTTCGGATACTGCTTTGGATAGAAAGCACAGCCGCGGTTTCCTAATGATCAGAGAAACGACCAAAGGATACATGGTCCCTTCGGACTTGGATTTGATCAAACAGGTACTTCTATCGAGTTTCATTATGTAGCAGTATTCATTATCAAATTCAACCATGTGGCCTGCTTTACACAGTTGGCCTACACTGATGAGATTGTGTTTAAGACCTTATATGTAGGCTACCTTTTGAATAGAGAAGTTACCTGTAGTAAGCACACTGTAACCTCAGACTATTCCATTCGCATTGTTGCCGAATGTGACGTTTCCACCATTGCAAATAGGCATGAAATCCCGAAGGTATTCTAACCTTCCAGTCATGTGCAAGGAGTAGGCACTATCTATTAACCACTCCTCTTCTTGATCCTCCTTTCACATTGCTTGAAAATTACACGGTTAGTTTGGGCACCCAAACAAGTTTGGAGCCCGAGGCGACTGGTGGGTCTTTCAAAGATGCATGAACCGAGGCTATAGGGACAGGTTTTACGTCAATCTTGAGACCTAGTCCTGGATGTTTGAGAACTTTTGAAGTGTTGTGAGGTTTAGAAAAGTTACGAGGTTTTTGAAAAGTGAGAGATTTGACTTGAGATGATCCCTTTTGACAATAACATTTACATGAATTTTTTTTGTCATTTACCCTGACATTCTGCTTGGTCAGCGGTCTGAAGTGTGTGGGAACATTTTTGTGACCAGTCCGAGAAGAGTGAGATCTGACAGTGGTGCTCTTGGAATTTGAAAAAGTACGATTTGAGCGTGTGTGAGCACGTGTAGATTTACTAGAACGTGATTTCTTAAAAGTCTGAGGTGACTTTAAATGTGTGGGAGTTAGTAAAATCCCCTTCCATTTTGGATCATCTGAGGAATAGATCTAAAAACCATTTCTTCGAAAAGACTTTACTTTCTTTTGGATTGTGTCAAAGGGGTTTGAAAAGGTTTTAGAAACTGTACATCCCTTTTTGTTTGTTTTCTTGACTGAAGAGTTTTTAGAAAATTAATTTGAGAAAACAAGTTTTTCTGGACTCTAGGGTTTTGAAATTTTGGTTTGTCCTTTGTTTTTTGAAAAGATTTCCCGCTTTTTACCACAAGACTGAAGTTCCTATTTGAAGGCTTTTTTTCCTGAGTTTTTATAGAACCGCAATCATTGAGATTCAACTGCGGTTTCTTAGATCCATTAGATTGATTTTGAACACGAAGACTTTATTCACCTGAACTAGAAAGTTCAGGATTCTTGGAACATTGACCATACTCGAAATTCTCTATAGGCAACTCATGATGAATTGGCTGAATGGTCACTGAACTCTTAACTGTGGGTTGCGGTAAGGAAGATTAGACTACCGCAGCATAAGTCTGAGTTGTTTTCTTTGCAGGACATTTGATCAGAGGCAATTGGTCTGACTGTGGTTCAGAATTGCAATGAGTGGTACTGCAGTCTGAAGGCAGTGATGGGAAGTTCATGTGAACTTCAGATTCCATAAGAATTTCTTCATCAGCAACTGATGAAGTCTGAGAGTTGGGATAAATTATGCCAGAGATAGGAATTTGATCACTTGAGTGACCCGAAATTTCAGGAAGAATTTCCTCAATAACACAATTATTACTCAAATTATGAAGTCGACCAAAATGAGTTTTGATGTCCTCGGGAAAGGTTTTGTCATTGACTGGGAAATGGAACTCTCAGTCCGGAGGGACATAGGTACGATCTTTGTTAAATCGGGGTGATGAGTCCTTGGTGGAGTACCCATTGGACCAACCCCAATTATAGGTGTTATCTACGGTTCCATTGTTCACAATATTTTCAATAGCTTCACTTTCATTGAACAATTTTTCTATTAGAAGATTTAAACGTACAATTTCAGTTTGAGTTAAATCTTTATGATCTAATGTTATGCCTAATTGAGTTTCACATAACATTCTTGCATCCTTTTCTAATCCTAAGTCTTTTTGTAGCATGGAAACTTTGAGTCTTTTGTCTTCTAGACGTCCTCTAACATGAAACATTTCTTGGGACACAATGTTCTTCTCATCTAAGGCTTTGTTATAGTCTGAAAGGATGGTAGCACATGTGTCATTAAGGTTGTCAAAAAATGGTTGAAAATCATGCATGCTATAATTAAGAGTTTGGATCATAAGTTTTACCTGCTCAACGATACTTAGAGTTCCAACTTTTGCCATGTAGCAGTAATTCTTTTCTAGTTTGGTTGACCCATCTTCGTCCGCAGTTGCCATCATGTAAATTTTGCCTTTACCCTTGATGTTGTTGATATCTTCATCCTCATCTCCGGATGACCACACTTGATGGTCTCTCTTGACTTGGGCTACGTATGCCATTGCTTTCTCTTTTTCTTCCATTTCTTGAGCCATTATGAGATAGAAAGCTCTGGTTTTTACTACATTTGCTTTGCAATCTTTAGCAAAGTGGTTTTCCTTGTTGCACTTGTGACAAATTACAAAATCAGATTTTTCTTCTGCTGAGGTACTGGAGTCAGTTGTCTTGACAGACTGCGCTGCCTCTTTCGGTTGAGTGTTTTGAGATTGCGGTGCTGGGTGAGGATTTTTGGGATATCGTGAGTGAGTGTTCTGAGGATTGAAGTTGCGGTTGAAGGGAGGTTTAGTAAACTGTTGATTTTTGCGAAAAGATGAGGGTGGTAATCTGTGGAATTGTTGACTAACTACATCAATAGTGTCACACCCCAAAACCGGAACGGCGGAAACGTTCTAGGGTGGAGGACGTCATGTTTAATATCACAAGACATGCATTATAGTAAGCAAGTAATAAACAACCATTTCATTAGAAAGAAAGTGTTTACAAAGTATCCGATTCACGTAAAATAGAATACATAGTAAATAACAAAAAGACATGAAGCTATACTGCTCCATCTTCTGAATCCCAGTGCGCGTACGTGTCTACTGGTCTCCTGAGAATATAAGTTATTTTGAAAACGTAGATCAGCATTTAAGCTGATGAGTTCATAAGATTTTAGTGATGTAATGTAAGTTGTAGAAAGTTGTAGTATGTGGTAGTAAGTTTGTAAGTTCTGCTTAGAAAAGTTCGCCTGTTCCTCCAGAAAATCCTATATTTCCTGCTTTGATGAAAGCTAAGTAAAAATGACTCTATAATCCTTTCTATGAGTGCTAAACGGATACAAGTTATATAAAACCCAGAGTAAACAAACAATTGGTTGTGTGTATCTGCCCTAAGCCCACAACCAAACAAGGAACAGGAAATGAGGCGGAAGGCACACAGCCCATTGGTTGTTAGATCATCGTTGTATCTAACCCTGTCGTATTCACTTGGTACTCACAGAGTTAACTGTAATAGTTTCTTTATATTTGATGAAAAGATTCTTTAAGAAAACCCTTATTTCCTATAATAAAAATGGTAACCACAGTGGTTCCTTCTATAATCACTTAGTTTATACTAACTATATATAATCTAATATCGAACAGATAGTTAATTGTGTGGATCGGCCCTAAGCCCACAACCAAACAAGGAACAGGGAATGAGGCGGAAAGCACACATCCAACTACCTATCAGATATTAATTATATATAACCTTGATGTATAAACTAAGGTATTATAGGATTAACCACCTAAGGTCCTTTAAGTTATACTGGTTTAATAAAATGGATTAAACCCTTTTCTGGTAAGTTTCTAGTTTTGTATACCAAAAATTCTGATTTGAAAAGTATGTTTTGTACTATGACCTGGCTCATACCTGGTACCCCTTATGATTACTTTGTGTATACGGAATATATATATATATATATATATATATATATATATATATATATATATATATATATATATATATATATATATATATATATATATATATAGCTAAAATCGAATAAATAGTAGGTTGGGTGAATCTGCTCTAAGCCCACAACCAAACAAGGAACAGGAAATGAAGCGGAAAGCACACATCCTACTACCTGTCGGATCTGATTATTATATATCCCTAGATGCATACACTAAGGAATCATAAAGTTATCATTATAGGCCCCCCTTTCTACTGAATGTACTAGACTCGACTGTTCTGATTGTCGTTTGTAAAATGTAAGTTTTCCCTACTTTATAACTATCTTGACTCGAAAATAGTTTACATTAACTTTCAAGTGGAACTGTCACAAAATGAAAGTAATGGGAAATTATAAGTACCCAGTTGTCTTTTGATTTGACATCCTGACGTACTATTTACCTTAAAACATGTTTGTCTTATTAAGGTCATAATGTGATGAATAGTACCCATACTATACGCTCTCCCTGCAAGAGATTCTGGGGACCAAACGCGACTTCAGCAAACCAGTTGCTGAGCCGTGAAGTAGACTCACATTAAAGTTATACGATCATATATACCCAATTTAACTATCACCTTTTGTTTAGAACAATGAGTTAGTGATTCATTGTTATAAATAGATTTTGTAGTTGTTCTATGCTATAGCATCTTAGTAAGTTCGTTCTGTTATAGTATCTTAGTATGCTCTTTCTGTTATAGCATCTTAGTATATTCTCTTTGTTATCGTGTATTGTTTCTACCTCCCTGTTTCTCTTTATAGTATGCTTTAGTATCTAGTATGAACTGAACCCCTAAACTATACCCCTTATAGTTTACTAGTATTTTACTTGAACAATTATTGAAAAGACTCATTTTTCTACTAAGTTATGCTGGTACTTTAAAAACGGAGTTTTGTTAAACTATAAAGTAACATAACTTTCAAAGAGTTTTTGAAATGTTTTGATCACTTATAACAGACATAAGCAATCTTTTGAAAGATGTTTATAACAAACATTTACACAATTATCATTGTGTTCAACTTGTATTCCCCCCTTAAAAGCATTTAAAACAGTTTAAAAGATTGATTACGGGGTATGAACTCACCTTATGTGGGTGATTCAAACGAATATGCGCGTAAGGATGAGAAGTTCCACGAATGAAGTCCCGAGACTTAACGAGTCCTAAATGACATATAATCGCATATATTGACATAAATATAGTATTTAGAAGCAACCAAATGCAAGGAAACACCCTACGGGACTAGGAAACACTTTGTCCGAGTGTTGGAATCACATTTGATTCACTAAAAGGGATTGTACGGCCACTTT
The DNA here is from genome assembly GCF_052849685.1 of Lactuca virosa. Taxonomy (NCBI): domain Eukaryota; kingdom Viridiplantae; phylum Streptophyta; class Magnoliopsida; order Asterales; family Asteraceae; genus Lactuca; species Lactuca virosa. Next base: position 55,161,933 of record NC_136428.1, on the reverse strand, counting down.
GAGGAGTGTGCGGCCATGGGTGTGCGGCCAGGGAGTGTGCGGCCGCACACTCATGATGAAAAGTGCACAAAACCGTTATCCAAGGGTAGGGAGGCTTGTAGGACTAATGCTCATCAAATGTTGAAGCTAGAAAGGCACTTTGGAGGCCCTTAAGCACTAAACAAAGGGGGGTACGGCCACATGGAGTGTGTGCGGCCGCACACTCCTTGATGAACATGGTTTGGACGTTTTCTAAGGCTCATATCTAGTAAGTAACAAGCTTAGGGGATGGTACTTACAATATGGAAGCCTTTAGGGGTGTTTGGAGGGTGTTTTAATGGGTGTACGGCCACACCTATGTGTGCGGCCGCACACACCATATGATTATGAGTTATGGGCATTTATAAGGACTTAATCTAGTGTTATTCACAAGATTCAAGCATAAGGGAACAGTACTTACGATCCGGAGGCTCGAGAGGTTCAAAATCACCAAGAACAAGTGTGTGTTCTTGGTGTTCTTGGTGAGATGGATGAAGATTTGAAGATCTAGCCAAAACTTGATTTCCAATGGATGAAATCAAAGAGTGTTACTAGTTTGAAAGGATTAACAACAAATCAAGGGAAGAACACTTACATTCTTGAAGATCTAGGCTGAAAAACGGATGATAGTTGAGAGAGAAATCGAGTTCTAGGCTTAGGAGTGTGAAAAGGGTTGAATGAAGGCTAAGTCCCAAACTTATACACTTGAGTGTGCTGCCAGGAGAGGGGTGTGCGGCCGCACACCCATGTGTGCGGCCGTACACTCCTTATGTTGGAGTGTAAGGCTCGATTTTGGTGCTAGACATTTACGCGATCCATTTCTATGCTCAATGCTTGAATGTAATGAGCTTTGAACTTTTAAACGGACTCTAAACGAGGCTAAATGTTAGCAGAAATGAGTCTGACACTCAGTTGAGTTCACTGGCTGAGCTTTACAAGGCAAAAATAAAAAAAATCAGGTTGTCACATCATCCCCCCGTTAGATGGAATTTCGTCCCGAAATTAGCTTTCTTAGCCGTACTACTGGGGTTGCGCTCCTCTGATTGGCAGAATACTCACTCGTAGACCTGACAACTTTTCCCTACTGTTCATGATATGACTCATACTGGGTCCATATATCATTACCTTATGTATATAAGTCGTATATAATTAGGATTAGTAAGACGATCGGATGTGCGACTCTGTCCCAGCTCCACAACCAAACAAGGAACAGGAGATAGGGCGGAAACACACATACTAGATCTTCGTAATCATAATCATATACCACCCTCGCGTATACACTAAATAGTGATAGGTGGGCTGTATTCGTCCTTAGCCTCTGTGCTCGAACTTGGTCTGCTAGACGAGTGGTATTTCGGAAAGGTCTTCGGAACATATGACGGTAAGGCTTCGGAGGATAAAGTACCCTTCGCATAAGTACGTCGAGGTTTAGAATAAGAAAGACAAAACTGAGATTTAGGTCGGACTGTCGTTACGAATGACGAAGGTTTCGTGAACTTGACGGTCGAGGCGATAGAAACATATGAACTTAGTATGGTGAGGACCACACCAATTCATGACGAATGATAGTAACGGACTCTTTACTGAACAAAGTTTTGGCCGATTTGAAAGAAACGTTTGTTATACGATGATGTACTTCCCTAATGTGCTCGAAAATGTACCCTTTGTAAATGTTCTAGTGTTTTCTGTTTTCCTCTTGTTGATAACACTTTTACGTATCGTACCGCGATGTACGCATACATACAGAGAAAGTGCTTTGTTAACTAGTGTCGATACTTTATACTACGATCCTCCTTGGTACCACTATGATCACCTGTCATATACAAGTTATGAATAATTAAGATAAATAAGACGGTCTACTGAGTAACTCTGCCTCAAATCCACAACCAAACAAGGAACATGAATTAAGGCAGAATCACTCACTCTAGGTCTGTAAAATCTTAGCTATGCACAACCCTTAATGTACATACTAAGCCATCATAGCTTCTCAGAACGGATCTCTTAGTTCTCCTAAATACTGTGACCTATTTCAATATGTGAGTTATTATAATTACTTTTAAGTGTTAACCCCCAGTTTTAATCTTATATAAATATAGATTAATTTTTCAAGTAATTACTAAATCGAAAACGTACCACTGCTCGTTGACGACTCTGGGGTTGATTCTCCTGCGGTGATCATCAGAATCCGTCCATCCGCTCCTGAGTTCTTTGTTATCGGGCAGTCCCTCTGATAGTGTCCTGTCTCACCACAGCCATAGTATGCTTGGTTTTCTTCAACTCCGCGGACTTGGGAGATCGGTTGAGCTGGTGCCCTGCAGAAACGAACTGTGTGTCCCTTCCTGTGGCAGTTCAGACACTGCATTTCCCGGCATACTCCGGTGTGGTGGTAGTTGAACTTTCCACACTTCGGGATGGTTCCAGCATATCGACTGGCAGGTGCTGGAGTAGCAGGTGTTGTGGCGGCGTACATAGTACTCGTTTGTTCCTCCTGCGGGGGTTCCTGTGTTGTTCGCTTCTTCTTCCTTTTGTTCCCCGACTTCTGGCTATTGTCCTCTTCCCTCGATGGCTCGGGAACGGGGACTTCCACGCCATGGCGGACTCCATGGTCGATGAGCCGCTGTGCCAGGCGTTTAGCATTATCGAATGTGGCTGGGTTAGAAGACAACACATCTCCTTGGATCGGGGCAGTTAAACCCCAGATGTATCTTTCTGTCTTCTTGCTCTCCGGGGTAACCATCCTGGGGCATAGAGCTGCTAGGTCGCTGAGCCGCTCAGTGTAGGCCACTATGCCTGAGCCGACCATCATGATATCCCATAGTTCTTGTTCCAGCTTTTGAACTTCGCCCAACGGGCAGTATTCTTCCAGCATTAACTCTTTTAGGTTTTCCCAACCTATCGAGTTAGCCACTGATAGGGTCAGTGACTTAACATGGTTGTTCCACCATGTCAGGGCTCTGTCGGAGAAGGTGCAGGAAGCAAACTTCACTTTGCTCCCTTCTGGGCATGAACAGATTTTGAAGACCAAAACTTTTTTCTCGAACCATCGCATCAGAGCGATGACTCCACCATTTCCATTAAAGGAATTGGGTTTGCAGTTCATGAAGTTTTTATACGAACACTCCCTTGGGTGTCCGTGGGTAGCTCCGGGGTTGGTTAAGTGGGTACCGCTACCAGATCCGAGGGTACCACTTTCACCGAAGTGAGCTAGAGCAGTTGCCACTGCAGAGGATATCGCTGCTTGGAGGGCAGCAGAATCGAACTGTGGCGTAGGAGTTGGAGTTATCGGAGTTGTGCGTCTGATTGATCTGCGAGGAGGCATCTTTGCTAAAAGAATGCAAAGATGAGATGGAATAAGTCTAAAGCAGTGGACATAAGTCGAAAGCTGAAAAGACAAGGTCATCCTAGTACTGAGTGTATCGGGTCCTGACTTCCACAGGGTTCTGGAAACAATTCATAAAAAGTCTATACCAAATAAACTTTATGAATTTGGAATGGCTATCCTCGTATGAATATCTGTTACCTGAATAACTGTTACCAGCTGCATGTAAGAAAATAATCCTAACACATAATGTGAGCAGTGTTTCCACCAACTCATTAAGTTAAAGAAGATTATTATTTATTAGTGTGACGCGTAAGACGTTTTGGCTACTTCGGCTGATCCTTCTTTGAAAGCTTCTCATGAACTTGATCTTGTTCCTCCTTGACTCCTCTGTTTGCTTCTATGAGGAAGTGGTTACATCCGTCTGGGTTTGTCGTATGAGAATGGAAGTGTCTAGAGAATCTATGAGATTAAGTGAAACCTTATGGGGTGATCCTTATAGAGTCCTTCTATAATTACACAATGTATACAAGTTGTTTATAATTTAAGATTAAATAGACCTTTGAATAAGTGATCCTACTCTAAAACCATAAGCAAACAAGGAACAGGTAGTGAAGCGTAGATCACAAATTCTAAGTCTACAAAATCCCAATTATATATAACGTTGGGAGTATACATTGCAAGATTATAGACCTATCCGTAAGGGTCTTTTAAGTTATCACATAAGTTATTTATATAGTGCCTAAAGCACTCCTATAGTATTTTAATGTAATGTACTTGGTATGTTTTAAACTTGTTATCGCGTTATAGTATCATAGAATACTCCTATAGTATTCTAACTCTATGTACTTGATCTAGTATTCTCTTGACTGGTATTAGGTAAGTTTTTAAGACCGTTGCAACACCACATCACTCCCAAACACATGTCGGTCACATCTCGAATGAATATAGTTGATCAGGCTATATTGATCCTAGATATGATTACATAACTGTCCAGGTTTGACAACAGTGTTCAACCTTTAAATACTTCTGTTCTGTTCTTCTTGTGATACTTGTTCTAGTATGTATATATGTATAAGCAAGTATGTATACTTTTATAAGGTATTGTTATATCATTAAAATATAATGTTATCCAGAGCACTTCGGCCCCATTGTATTTATAGTTGTGTATCTTTTATCGGTTGATATACTTAGTTCAATATAAACAATGCTCTGATACCAATCTGTCACACCCCAAAACCAGAACGGCGTAAACGTTCTGGGGTGGAGGACGTCATGTTTAGTATCACAAGACATGCATTATAGTAAGGAAGTAATAAACAACCATTTCATTAGAAAGAAAGTGTTTACAAAGTATGCGATTCACGTAAAATAGAATACATAGTAAATAACAAAAAGACATGAAGCTATACTGCTCCATCTTCTGAATCCCAGTGCGCGTACGTGTCTACTGGTCTCCTGAGAATACAAGTTATTTTGAAAGCGTAGATCAGCATTTAAGCTGGTGAGTTCATAAGATTTTAGTGATGTAATGTAAGTTGTAGAAAGTTGTAGTATGTGGTAGTAAGTTTGTAAGTTCTATTTAGAAAAGTTCGCATGTTCCTCCAGAAAATCCTATTTTTCCCGCTTTGATGAAAGCTAAGTAAAAATGACTCTATAATCCTTTCTATGAGTGCTAAATGGATACAAGTTATATAAAACCCAGAGTACACAAACAATTGGTTGTGTGTATCTGCCCTAAGCCCACAACCAAACAAGGAGCAGGAAATGAGGTGGAAGCCACACAGCCCATTGGTTGTTAAATCATCGTTGTATATAACCCTGTGGTATTCACTTGGTACTCACAGAGTTAACTGTAATAGTTTCTTTATATTTGATGAAAAGATTCTTTAAGAAAACCCTTATTTCCTATAATAAAAATGGCAACCACAGTGGTTCCTTCTATAATCACTTAGTTTATACTAACTATATATAATCTAATATCGAACAGATAGTTAATTGTGTGGATCGGCCCTAAGCCCACAACCAAATAAGGAACAGGGAATGAGGCGGAAAGCACACATCCAACTACCTATCAGATATTAATTATATATAACCTTGATGTATAAACGAAGGTATTATAGGATTAACCACCAAAGGTCCTTTAAGTTATACTGGTTTAATAAAATGGATTAAACCCTTTTCTGGTAAGTTTCTAGTTTTGTATACCAAAAATTTTGATTTGAAAAGTATGTTTTATACTATGACATGGCCCATACCTGGTACCCCTTATGATTACTTTGTGTATACGGAATATATACATAGCTAAGATCGAATAAATAGTAGGCTGGGTGAATCTGCTCTAAGCCCACAACCAAACAAGGAACAGGAAATGAAGCGGAAAGCACACATCCTACTACCTGTCGGATTCGATTATTATATATCCCTAGATGCATACACTAAGGAATCATAAAGTTAGCATTATAGGCCCCCCTTTCTAATGAATGTACTAGACTCGACTGTTCTGATTGTCGTTTGTAAAATGTAAGTTTTCCCTACTTTATAACTATCTTGACTCGAAAATAGTTTACATTAACTTTCAAGTGGAACTGTCACAAAATGAAAGTAATGGGAAATTATAAGTACCCAGTTGTCTTTTGATTTGACATCCTGACGTACTGTTTACCTTAAAACATGTTTGTCTTATTAAGGTCATAATGTGATGAATAGTACCCATACTATACGCTCTCCCTGCAAGAGATTCTGGGGACCAAACGCGACTTCAGCAAACCAGTTGCTGAGCCGTGAAGTAGACTCACATTAAATTTATACGATCATATATACCCAATTTAACTATCACCTTTTGTTTAGAACAATGAGTTAGTGATTCATTGGTATAAATAGATCTTGTAGTTGTTCTATGCTATAGCATCTTAGTAAGTTCGTTCTGTTATAGTATCTTAGTATGCTCTTTCTGTTATAGCATCTTAGTATATTCTCTTTGTTATCGTGTATTGTTTCTACCTCCCTGTTTCTCTTTATAGTATGCTTTAGTATCTAGTATGAACTGAACCCCTAAACTATACCCCTTATAGTTTACTAGTATTTTACTTGAACATTTATTGAAAAGACTCATTTTTCTACTAAGTTATGCTGGTACTTTAAAAACGGAGTTTTGTTAAACTATAAAGTAACATAACTTTCAAAGAGTTTTTGAAATGTTTTGATCACTTATAAAAGACATAAGCAATCTTTTGAAAGATGTTTATAACAAACATTTACACAATTATCATTGTGTTCAACTTGTATTCCCCCCTTAAAAGCATTTAAAACAGTTTAAAAGATTGATTACGGGGTATGAACTCACCTTATGTGGGTGATTCAAACGAATATGCGCGTAAGGATGAGAAGTTCCACGAATGAAGTCCCGAGACTTAACGAGTCCTAAATGACATATAATCGCATATATTGACATAAATATAGTATTTAGATGCAACCAAATGCAAGGAAACACCCTACGGGACTAGGAAACACTTTGTCCGAGTGTTGGAATCACATTTGATTCACTAAAAGGGAGTGTACAGCCACTTTGAGGAGTGTGCGGCCATGGGTGTGCGGCCAGGGAGTGTGCGGCCGCACACTCATGATGAAAAGTGCACAAAACCGTTATCCAAGGGTAGGGAGGCTTGTAGGACTAATGCTCATCAAATGTTGAAGCTAGAAAGGCACTTTGGAGGCCCTTAAGCACTAAACAAAGGGGGGTACGGCCACATGGAGTGTGTGCGGCCACACACTCCTTGATGAACATGGTTTGGACGTTTTCTAAGGCTCATATCTAGTAAGTAACAAGCTTAGGGGATGGTACTTACAATATGGAAGCCTTTAGGGGTGTTTGGAGGGTGTTTTAATGGGTGTATGGCCACACCTATGTGTGCGCCCGCACACACCATATGATTATGAGTTATGGGCATTTCTAAGGACTTAATCTAGTGTTATTCACAAGATTCAAGCATAAGGGAACAGTACTTACGATCCGGAGGCTCGAGAGGTTCAAAATCACCAAGAACAAGTGTGTGTTCTTGGTGTTCTTGGTGAGATGGATGAACATTTGAAGATCTAGCCAAAACATGATTTCCAATGGATGAAATCAAAGAGTGTTACTAGTTTGAAAGGATTAACAACAAATCAAGGGAAGAACACTTACATTCTTGATGATCTAGGCTGAAAAACGGATGATAGTTGAGAGAGAAATCGAGTTCTAGGCTTAGGAGTGTGAAAAGGGTTGAATGAAGGCTAAGTCCCAAACTTATACACTTGAGTGTGCTGCCAGGAGAGGGGTGTGCGACCGCACACCCATGTGTGCGGCCGTACACTCCTTATGTTGGAGTGTAAGGCTCGATTTTGGTGCTAGACGTTTACGTGATCCATTTCTATGCTCAATGCTTGAATGTAATGAGCTTTAAACTTTTAAACGGACTCTAAACGAGGGTAAATGATAGCAGAAATGAGTCTGACACTCAGTTGAGTTCACTGGCTGAGCTTTACAAGGCAAAAATAAAAAAAACCGGGTTGTCACATCATCCCCCCGTTAGATGGAATTTCGTCCCGAAATTAGCTTTCTTAGCCGTACTACTGGGGTTGCGCTCCTCTGATTGGCAGAATACTCACTCGTAGACCTGACAACTTTTCCCTACTGTTCATGATAGGACTCATACTCGGTCCATCTATCATTACCTTATGTATATAAGTCGTATATAATTAGGATTAGTAAGACGATCGGATGTGCGACTCTGTCCCAGCTCCACAACCAAACAAGGAACAGGAGATAGGGTGGAAACACACATACTAGATCTTCGTAATCATAATCATATACCACCCTCGCGTATACACTAAATAGTGATAGGTGGGCTGTATTCGTCCTTAGCCTCTGTGCTCGAACTTGGTCTGCTAGACGAGTGGTATTTCGGAAAGGTCTTCGGAACATATGACGGCAAGGCTTCGGAGGATAAAGTACCCTTCGCATAAGTACGTCGAGGTTTAGAATAAGAAAGACAAAACTGAGATTTAGGTCGGACTATCGTTACAAATGACGAAGGTTTCGTGAACTTGACGGTCGAGGCGATAGAAACATATGAACTTAGGATGGTGAGGACCACGCCAATTCATGACGAATGATAGTAACAGACTCTTTACTGAACAAAGTTTTGGCCGATTTGAAAGAAACGTTTGTTATACGATGATGTACTTCCCTAGTGTGCTCGAAAATGTACCCTTTGTAAATGTTCTAGTGTTTTCTGTTTTCCTCTTGTTGATAACACTTCTACGTATCGTACCGCGATGTGTGCATACATACGGAGAAAGTGCTTTGTTAACTAGTGTCGATACTTTATACTACGATCCTCCTTGGTACCACTATGATCACCTGTCATATACAAGTTATGAATAATTAAGATAAATAAGACGGTCTACTGAGTAACTCTGCCTCAAATCCACAACCAAACAAGGAACAGGAATTAAGGCAGAATCACTCACTCTAGGTCTGTAAAATCTTAGCTATGCACAACCCTTAATGTACATACTAAGCCATCATAGCTTCTCTTAATGGATCTCTTAGTTCTTCTAAATATTGTGACCTATTTCAATATGTGAGTTATTATAATTACTTTTAAGTGTTAACCCCCAATTTTAATCTTATATAAATATAGATTAATTTTTCAAATAATTACTAAATCGAAAACGTACCGCTGCTCGTTGACGACTCTGGGGTTGATTCTCCTGCGGTGATCATCAGAATCCGTCCATCCGCTCCTGAGTTCTTTGTTATCGGGCAGTCCCTCTGATAGTGTCCTGTCTCACCACAGCCATAGTATGCTTGGTTTTCTTCAACTCCGCGGACTTGGGAGATCGGTTGAGTTGGTGCCCTGCAGAAACGAATTGTGTATCCCTTCCTGTGGCAGTTCAGACACTGCATTTCCCGGCATACTCTGGTGTGGTGGTAGTTGCACTTTCCACACTTCGGGAGGGTTCCAGCATATCGACTGGCAGGTGCTGGAGTAGCAGGTGTTGTGGCGGCGTACATAGTACTCGTTTGTTCCTCCTGCGGGGGTTCCTGTGTTGTTCGCTTCTTCTTCCTTTTGTTCCCCGACTTCTGGCTATTGTCCTCTTCCCTCGATGGCTAGGGAACAGGGACTTCCACGCCATGGCGGACTCCATGGTCGATGAGCCGCTGACCCAGGCGTTTAGCATTATCGAATGCGGTTGGGTTAGAAGACAACACATCTCCTTGGATCGGGGCAGTTAGACCCCAGATGTATCTTTCTATCTTCTTGCTCTCCGGGGTAACCATCCTGGGGCATAGAGCTGCTAGGTCGCTGAGCCGCTCAGTGTAGGCCACTATGCCTGAGCCGACCATCGTGATCTCCCATAGTTCTTGTTCCAGCTTTTGAACTTCGCCCAACGGGCAGTATTCTTCCAGCATTAACTCTTTTAGGTTTTCCCAACCTATCGAGTTAGCCACTGATAGGGTCAGTGACTTAGCATGGTTGTTCCACCATGTCAGGGCTCTGTCGGAGAAGGTGCAGGAAGCAAACTTCACTTTGCTCCCTTCTGGGCATGAACAGATTTCGAAGACCAAAACTTTTTTCTCGAACCATCGCATCAGAGCGATGACTCCACCATTTCCATTAAAGGAATTGGGTTTGCAGTTGATGAAGTTTTTATACGAACACTCCCTTGGGTGTCCGTGGGTAGCTCCGGGGTTGGTTAAGTGGGTACCGCTACCAGATCCGAGGGTACCACTTTCACCGAAGTGAGCTAGAGCAGTTGCCACTGCAGAGGATATCGTTGCTTGGAGGGCAGCAGAATCGAATTGTGGCGTAGGAGTTGGAGTTATCGGAGTAGTGCGTCTGATTGATCTGCGAGGAGGCATCTTTGCTAAAAGAATGCAAAGATGAGATGGAATAAGTCTAAAGCAGTGGACATAAGTCGAAAGTTGAAAAGACAAGGTCATCCTAGTACTGAGTGTATCGGGTCCTGACTTCCACATGGTTCTGGAAACAATTCATAAAAAGTCTATATCAAATAAACTTTATGAATTTGGAATGGCTATCCTCGAATGAATATCTGTTACCTAAATAACTGTTACCAGCTGCATGTAAGAAAATAATCCTAACACATAATGTGAACAGTGTTTCCACCAACTTATTAAGTTAAACAAGACTTTTATTTATTAGTGTGACGCGTAAGACGTTTTGGCTACTTCGGCTGATCCTTCTTTGAAAGCTTCTCATGAACTTGCTCTTGTTCCTCCTTGACTCCTTTGTTTGCTGCTATGAGGAAGTGGTTACATCCATCTGGGTTTGTCGTACGAGAATGGAAGTGTCTAGAGAATCTATGAGATTAAGTGAAACATTATGGGGTGATCCTTATAAAGTCCTTCTATAATTGCACAATGTATACAAGTTGTATATAATTTAAGATTAAATAGACCTTTGAATAAGTGATCCTACTCCAAAACCATAACCAAACAAGGAACAGGTAGTGAAGCGTAGATCACAAATTCTAAGCCTACAAAATCTCAATTATATATAACGTTGGGAGTATACATTGCAAGATTATAGACCTATCCGTAAGGGTCTTTTAAGTTATCACATAAGTTATTTATATAGTGCCTAAAGCACTCCTATAGTATTTTAATGTAATGTACTTGGTATGTATTAAACTTGTTATCGCGTTATAGTATCATAGAATACTCTTATAGTATTCTAACTCTATGTACTTGATCTAGTATTCTCTTGACTGGTATTAGGTAAGTTTTTAAGACCGTTGCAAAACCACATCACTCCCAAACACATGTCGGTCACATCTCGAATGAGTATAGTTGATTAGGCTATATTGATCCTAGATATGATTACATAACTGTCCAGGTTTGACAACAGTCTTCAACCTTTAAATACTTATGTTCTGTTCTTCTTGTGATACTTGTTCTAGTATGTATATATGTATAAGCAGTATGTATACTTTTATAAGGTATTGTCATATCCTTAAAATATAATGTTATCAGAGCACTTCGGCCCCATTGTATTTATAGTTGTGTATCTTTTATCGGTTGATATACTTAGTTCACTATAAACAATGCTCTGATACCAATCTGTCACACCCCAAAACCAGAACGGCGTAAACGTTCTGGGGTGGAGGACGTCATGTTTAGTATCACAAGACATGCATCATAGTAAGCAAGTAATAAACAACCATTTCATTAGAAAGAAAGTGTTTACAAAGTATGTGATTCACGTAAAATAGAATACATAGTAAATAACAAAAAGACATGAAGCTATACTGCTCCATCTTCTGAATCCCAGTGCGCGTACCTGTCTACTGGTCTCCTGAGAATACAAGTTATTTTGAAAGCGTAGATCAGCATTTAAGCTGGTGAGTTCATAAGATTTTAGTGATGTAATGTAAGTTGTAGAAACTTGTAGTATGTGGTAGTAAGTTTGTAAGTTCTGTTTAATAAAATGGATTAAACCCTTTTCTGGTAAGTTTCTAGTTTTGTATACCAAAAGTTCTGATTTGAAAAGTATGTTTTGTACTATGACCTGGCCCATACCTGGTACCCCTTATGATTACTTTGTGTATACGGAATATATATATATAGCTAAGATCGAATAAATAGTAGGCTGGGTGAATCTGCTCTAAGCCCACAACCAAACAAGGAACAGGAAATGAAACGGAAAGCACACATCCTACTACCTATCGGATCCGATTATTATATATCCCTAGATGCATACACTAAGGAATCATAAAGTTAGCATTATAGCCCCCCCTCCCTTTCTACTGAATGTACTAGACTCGACTGTTCTGATTGTCGTTTGTAAAATGTAAGTTTTCCCTATTTTATAACTATCTTGACTCGAAAATAGTTTGCATTAACTTTCAAGTGGAACTGTCACAAAATGAAAGTAATGGGAAATTATAAGTACCCAGTTGTCTTTTGATTTGACATCCTGACGTACTGTTTACCTTAAAACATGTTTGTCTTATTAAGGTCATAATGTTATGGATAGTACCCATACTATACGCTCTCCTTGCAAGAGATTCTGGGGACCAAACGCGACTTCAGCAAACCAGTTGTTGAGCCGTGAAGTAGACTCAAATTAAAGTTATACGATCATATATACCCCAGTTAACTATCACCTTTTGTTTAGAACAATGAGTTAGTGATTCATTGGTATAAATAGATCTTGTAGTTGTTCTATGCTATAGCATCTTAGTAAGTTCGTTCTGTTATAGTATCTTAGTATGCTCTTTCTGTTATAGCATCTTAGTATATTCTCTTTGTTATCGTGTATTGTTTCTACCTCCCTGTTTCTCTTTATAGTATGCTTTAGTATCTAGTATGAACTGAACCCCTAAACTATACCCCTTATAGTTTACTAGTATTTTACTTGAACAATTATTGAAAAGACTCATTTTTCTACTAAGTTATGCTGGTACTTTAAAAACGGAGTTTTGTTAAACTATAAAGTAACATAACTTTCAAAGAGTTTTTGAAATGTTTTGATCACTTATAAAAGACATAAGCAATCTTTTGAAAGATATTTATAACAAACATTTACACAATTATCATTGTGTTCAACTTGTATCTCCCCCCCCCTTAAAAGCATTTAAAACAGTTTAAAAGATTGATTACGGGGTATGAACTCACCTTATGTGGGTGGTTCAAACGAATATGCGCGTAAGGATGAGAAGTTCCACGAATGAAGTCTTGAGACTTAACGAGTCCTAAATGACATATAATGGCATATATTGACATAAATATAGTGTTTAGAAGCAACCAAATGCAAGGAAACACCCTACGGGACTAGGAAACACTTTGTCCGAGTGTTGGAATCACATTTGATTCACTAAAAGGGAGTGTACGGCCACTTTAAGGAGTGTGCGGCCATGGGTGTGCGGCCATACACTCATGATGAAAATTGCACAAAACTGTTATCCAAGGGTAGGGAGGCTTGTAGGACTAATGCTCATCAAATATTGAAGCTAGAAAGGCACTTTGGAGGCCCTTAAGCACTAAACAAAGGGGTGTACGGCCACATGGAGTGTGTGCGGCTGCACACTCCTTGATGAACATGGTTTGGACGTCTTCGAAGGCTCATATCTAGTAAGTAACAAGCTTAGGGGATGGTACTTACAATATGGAAGCCTTTAGGGGTGTTTAGAGGGTGTTTTGAGGGGTGTACGACCACACCTATGTGTGCGGCCGCACACACCATATGATTATGAGTTCTGGGCATTTCTAAGGACTTAATCTAGTGTTCTTAACAAGATTCAAGCATAAGGGAAGAGTACTTACGATCCGGAGGCTCGAGAAGGCTCAAAATCACCAAGAACAAGTGTGTGTTCTTGGTGTTCTTGGTGAGATGGATGAAGATTTGAAGATCTAGCCAAAACATGATTTCCAATGTATGAAATCAAAGAGTGTTACTAGTTTGAAAGGATTAACAACAAATCAAGGGAAGAACATTTACATTCTTGAGGATCTAGGCTGAAAATCGGATGATAGTTGAGAGAGAAATCGAGTTCTAGGCTTAGGATTGTGAAAAGGGTTGAATGAAGGCTAAGTCCTAAACTTATACACTTGAGTGTGCTTCCAGGAGAGGGGTGTGCGGCCACACACCCATGTGTACGGCCGTATACTCCTTATGTTGGAGTGTAAGGCTCGATTTTGGTGCTAGAAGTTTACGCGATCCATTTCTATGCTCAATGCTTGAATGTACTGAGCTTTGAACTTTTAAACGGACTCTAAACGGGGCTAAATGATAGCAGAAATGAGTCTGACACTCAGTTGAGTTGACTGGCTGAGCTTTACAAGGCAAAAATTAAAAAAAAATCGGGTTGTCACAAATAGCGTTTTGGAATTCTTCATCATCATCGTTTTCTGAGTCTGCTTCGTATGACTACGGAGGGTTGTCATACAAGGGTGAATAAGATTAAGTGTGATGTGCTTGTGCTACGAGAGCAAGTGGTCCTCCGAAGTCAGCACAGTCTTTGAGTACGGTTGATTCTTGTGCTTGTAGTTCACCATACAGTTTGTAAAGAGATAAAGAATGAATTTTTCTATCTCCTTGGACTATCATCTTAGCCGTAGTCCAATGTCTACCCAAACCATTGAGAAACTGAAGATTAGTCTCATGGTTACTTCGGATGGTGCCAACATTTGATAGCTTTGTGACAATTAAGTTGAACCTCTTGAAGGAATCTTCCAGACTTTCACCAGCATGAGCTTTGAAGTTGTTGAATTCGTTGCGTTCGGTTGTAAGCTTCTTATCTTGAGCTTGTTCTGTACCTTCATACAAATTCTTGAGAACATCCCATATTTCTTTGGCTGACTTGCAATTTATGATGATGTCGAAGTTGTCAGGAGCAACTCCACAAGATATCTCATAAAAGGCAACAACATCGTTTTCCATCTTATCAAGATCATCTTTGGTGGGACGATTCATGGCTGCTTGACCTCCTCCCAGTCTAGCTTCAGTTCCATCGTTCTAAACTGGAGTAAGAACAAGGACGTGAGGTCCTTCTTCCACAGATCTCCATACATCTCTTCCAAGTCTTCGTAGATACCTCTCCATTCTTTGAGACCAGTGATGATATTTGTTTGCCTCCAGTATTGGATCTCTATTCGAACCTCCAACATTGTTGGAAACATTGAGAGATAATGCGTGTGCCAAATTTCCTTGTTTTTGAAAAGATTTTGAGTTTTTTGTTTTTTTTAAGAAATGAGCTCCAGTGGTATAGAAGGCCTTTTAAAATCAGAGTTCTTGTTTAAAAAGCAACCACTTTGGCTCTGATACCAATTGTTGAGAGAAAAACTTGAGTAATACACTCGAACAAATGTTAGAACAAGTAATAATGCGGAATGAAGTTTAACTAAGTGGATCATAAATTTCAACAATAATAATAAGTTAGAGTTAGATAGTTAGATGATTAGATGCAGAAATATAAGGAAATATAAATGACAACAAGTATTATATCAAGAAGACACTTAAGTTGATTCTTAACAAGGATTGCAGTCAACCCAAGTTAGTAAATGAGATCAAACTTAGTGATTAAGTCAAAGCTGACTTGCTCCGAAGAGATAATGATCTTAATATTAGAATTTGAAGATCTTTTAAGATGAGAGAGTAAGAGAGAATGCGATATTTCAAGATAGAGATAATTGATCGATGATATTCATTCAGTAAGAGAGAGCTCTATTTATAGAGTCTCTAAGATTACAAAGTTAAATCTGTCTAAGGTTGCCATGCAAGGCACACTGGACAAAGAAGTGTAAAGACATAAAAACAGATATAACTAAAACTAAGATTGATGACTTCCGCTGCGGATGCGGTTCTTGTTTGCGGTGTGGAGCTGTTGAATCATAAAAAGTGACCCTCTTAAACTTGGTCTACCGCAGCCTTCCAAGATCCGCAGTCAACTCTGTTCAGCAACCCCATCCGAAGTCATCATCATCCCCAGTTCACTATCTAGCTTTCTTAGTTTAGCTCTTTATCTGCTTTTCTTAGAATACTCTCTTTTGTCCAGTATGCCTTGCATGGCTACGCTTAGATAGTTGAACAAATGTAATATTTGAGTCTCTATATATAGAGCTCAATCCTTCTTATTCAATACAACAGATAACACTTCGCATCTTGAATCTCATATCTTGTGTTGTTACTCTCATCTCCTTCTTACTCTCAAAGTTCACTTGAATAGAAGTGAATATTATCTCTCTTCGGAGCAAGTCATTCTTGACTTAATCACTAAGTTTGATCTCACTTACTAACTTGGTCTGAATGCATTCCTTGTTAAGAATCAACTTATGTGTATACTTGATATAATACTTGCTGTCATTTATATTTCCTTACATTTCCGCACCTAACTCTCTAATTATCTAACTCTAACTTATTATTATTGTTAAGCTTTTAGATCCTTTGAGATAAACTATTCCGCAACTATACTTGTTCTAACGTTTGTTCAAGTGTGTCTCAAGTTTTTCTCTCAACAGGAGCTTGACTGCGGGTCTTGTTGATGGCTTCAGAGATCTTCAAGTTTAAGAGGGTCACTTTTATGTTTCAACAGATATCCCACGCAATTAACCACCAAATATCCATGTATTACCCAACAAATTACCAAGTAAACTTCACATCATTTCCTTCCCCATCTTAAGGCTGAAATCATTCCCTCAAACACGACCAATTCCATTTCACTTACTGTAAAAACTACATTTTCTCTCAAGAAGTCAATTTCCAATATTTAAAGGGATTTGAATCTTCAAGCACTATTCTTAGATTTTGGTAAGTAATTTCGAGACTTCTTCAGCATTATATACATTCTTATGTTAAATTCATCCCATTTACACACATTAAAATGTGTTAAAAACCCTTAGGATAACATTACTCTCAAGGAAGATCATCAACTCCATGCAAGTGTTTAGGCTTGGAAACTTCTCAACATCTCTTCAAATCAACCCACAAAACCAGTCAAGGTGAGTTCATACCCCACCCTTTTTCAAGTTTTTTCATTTTTTTTTGGGGGGGGGGGGGGGAATACAAGCAAAACCATATTATAACAAAAATGTTGTTATTTGTTCATCTATATGTTGTGTATAAGGTTTATGTGCATGCTATGTGATTTTACTAGTTATTTCAAGCTTTCCTTCACAATATGGTTAAGTTATAGTATAAAATTTTATAAGAACAAGTTTAAACATATTACATGAACAAATGGGAAAATTATAACTTTTATGATAAAAGTAAAATTTCTAGTAAGAATGAGTCTTGAACAAGATTGGTCATAGATATTTTATGACAATATCCTCATGGGTTTTAACCAAAACATATGTATTCAAAACCTATTATCATGTATAATTAAATATATAAATGGGTTTACATACATTGACTCTATAAAGTTTTTAGTTAAACTATAATGGGTATAGTTTGTGGTTTTTTTAAACTAGTTCTCAGTTCTTCGGACATATTACAGATAATTATTTCAAACTATAATTATGTCACTCTATATAACTACTATGGAAGGGAAATGCTTGCACATACAAAAAGGGTTTTCAATACACTACACGTAAACCGTTAGTACAGATTCTGAGACACGGAAACCATACGCTATCATTTACAAGGAAACATTACATATTTTACTCATACAAACTCTTGTGAACTCACCAAATTTTGATGTTGACACTTTTCAAAACTGATTGTATTCTTAGGGAATCATTAAACAGGTATTACGAAAACGTTTTGAGGACAAGAGTCACTACATCATGATTTCTACATTTCAGTTATTTGTACTTAACGTTTGGAGCAAACAAAGTTTGTAAACAATGTAACCTTGTATTATCAATGTATGAATGTTTGTGTTGCTATGTTTCATGTATATTCAATTGTTATGATATTGCACATGAAGTCACTCCATCCGCCCCCATACGTTTCCGCCGTTTTGGTTTGGGGGTGTGACAGATCGGTATCAGAGCATTATTTATTGTGAACTAGTATATCAAACCACACAAGATATACAACTATAAATATATAATGGGACTAAAACACTCTGACTAACAAATATGCTTTTTAAATATATATATATATATATATATATATATATATATATATATATATATATACATATATATATATATATATACATATATATATATATACAATATATTAAATAAATATAAGTACCTACATACAAGTTTAGGCAGTGTCATATCAAGCACATTATAAAAGTAGTATGATGAGTTGAACACTACGGTTAGGCCATGGAGTATGTAATTAGACATTGAATAAATATAGCGTGATCAACTATATTTATCTAAGGTGTGACTAACATATGCTGGGAAATAGTCGTGGTGAACAACGAGTCTAACAGTTACCAAAAATCAAGAACTATAGAATCAAACATAAACAATTAAAATACTATAGGAGTATTTTAGGATACATACACTTAAATTCTTCATGCATTTCTCACATTCTTGCACAGACATCATTGCAGGATTCCATGCACCCGGAGACCCCTATTTCCCTAACCAGGGAAATGGAGGTTGGATAGAAGAGGATCCCGAGGAAATCATGGAAGAACCCAAAGAGGAAGAATTTGAAGAGGAGTCAGAAGAAGAGTTAGATACGGAGTCGGAGGTTATCAACCCTCCTTATGTTGCTAGGGTTCCCGCAAACCGACTTGGCTATCAGGGACCTACGCCTCCCTGGGCGAAAGATCTGAAGAGGTGGAGCAAGGTTTCAATAACCTCAGCCATGGGGGATCGGCCGACAGGGCCCTCCCAGTCATGATTCAGCGAATCACGGACCTCGAAGATCAAACTAGGGCGACGGCGAACCGAGTCACTACATCATGAACTCACCAAATTTAATGTTGACACTTTTCAAAACCGCTTGTATTCTAAGGGAATCAGTGAACATGTATTACGAAAACATTTTAAGGACAAGATTCACTACATCATGATTTCTACATTTCAGTTATTTGTACTTAACGTTTGGAGCAAATAAAGTTTGTAAACAATGTAACCTTGTATTATCAATGTATGAATGTTTGTGTTGCTATGTGTCATGTATATTCATTTGTTATGATACTGCACATGAAGTCACTCCATCCGCCCCAGACGTTTCCGCCGTTCTGGTTTGGGGGTGTGACAGATTTGTATCAGAGCATTGTTTATAGCAAACTAGTATATCAAACCATACAAGATATACAACTATAAATATATAATGGGACTAAAACACTCTGACTAACAAATATGCTTTTTCATATATATATATATATATATGAAAAAGCACCTACATCCAAGTTTAGGCAGTGTCACATCAAGCACATTATAAAAGTAGTATGATGTGTTGAACACTATAGGTAGACCTTGGAGTATGTAACTAGACATTGGATAAAAATAGTCTGATCAACTATATTTATCCGAGGTGTGACTAACATATGCTGGGAAATAGTCGTGGTGACCAACTAGTCTAAAACTTACAAAAAATCAAGAACTATAGAATCAAACATAAAAAATAAAAATACTATAGGAGTATTTTAGGATACATACACTTAAATTTTTCATGCATTTCTCACATTCTTGCATAGACATCATGGCCGGATTCCATGCACCAGGAGACCCCTATTTCCCTAACCAGGGAAATGGAGGTTGGATAGAAGAGGATCCCGAAGAGGATCCCGAGGAAATCATGGAAGAACCCACATAGAAAGAATTTGAAGAGGAGTGAGAAGAAGAGTCAGATGCGGAGTCGGAGGTAATCAACCCTCCTTATGTTGCTAGGGTTCCCACCAACCGACTTGGCTATCAGGGACCTACGCCTCCCTTGGAGAAAGATCTGGAGAGGTGGAGCCGACACCAGCGCCAACGCCCTCCATTTGGAATGGAGCAAGGTTTCTATAACCTCAGCCACGGGGGGCCGGCCGACAGGGCCCTCCCAGACATGATTCAGCGAATCACAGACCTCGGAGATCAAACTAGGGCGACAACAAACCTAGTTATGGAGTTGGGAGCTGCTGCGAAAGTCACAGACGTACGGACTCGAGACCTGGAGAGAGAATAATATCCCATTGACAGACTCATTGAGGACCTTACCACCGCTCGAGCAGAGGAGATGGAGTATCAGGAGAGTCACTCGACTCTCGAGGAGAGAGTGATCGCAGCTGAGCGTCGGATAGTAGAGTTACAGGGCGCCTCAACTTCATCTCAGAGCCCACGAGAGGCTACCCGTTATGAGCAGGGCATGTACTACTCATTATCTTGTTTTATTTACGAGTAAACGGTAGTGCTACTCCTTCATGTAGACCTTCTTAAAGGTCAATTTTCACTAAAAACTATGTACTATAACCCTATTATCAATGAAATAGTTATGCATATTTTTTTTCATTGGATGTCACTATTTGTTATGCAATTGATCATGGAGTTCGACAAGGCATAATGACTCCCATACCCGAACAGACGAAGGAGAGTGGTAATAAAAGGAAGTTTGGGAACAAAAATAAGGGCCAACCAACTCAGGAACCCTCCAAAAAGCAACAGATCCTGGCGGTTCATGCCGCTACCGCCCCTGCCACACCAACACCTACCAAGCAATATGGCGGTAATCTCCCAAAGTGCGACAAGTGAAACTTTCACCACCACGGAGCCTACCCAGAGCTACAGTGTACAAACTGCAACAAGAAGGTGCACACTGGCTGATACTGTAGAGGATCCGCACAATCGACCACCCAAACCACAACTGCTAGGGTGAGTCGAGCGTGCTATGGCTGTGGGAAGACAGAGCACTTCAAGTGGAACTGTCCAAATACCAACAACAGAAATGCTGGAGGAACGGGAAGAGTCCAAGCCATAGGACAAGAGAAGGCGATGAAAGACCCTGCAGTGGTCGCTGGTACGTTCCTCCTCAATAACATTTATGCATGCATACTATTTGATAGTGGTACGGATAGAAGCTTTGTGAGTCATAAATTTAAACACCTTCTCAAAAAAAGACCCCAAACTCTAAACGAAACATTCACCATAGAAATGGCTAATGGGAAGACCGAAACAACAAATGATATATACATAGGATGCGCGCTAACCTTGAACCACCACTCCTTCCAAATCCACTTAATGATGGTTACCACAAGGAGTTTTGATGTTATCATCGGTATGGACTGGCTAAGTCCTCATCATGTCGATATTATGTGTTACGAGAAGGTCGTTCGCCTTCACCTACCAAGCAAAAAAATCTTGATTATATACGGTGACAAACCGAGCATGAACCTTCGAATCATCTCGTGTATCAAGGCTCAGAAGTGTCTACACAAGAAGAACCATGCCTTCTTAGCTCACGTTGTCGATAAGAAGAAGGAAGAAAAGAATATCAATGACATCCCAGAAGTCTGCAACTTCCCCGACGTATTTCCTGAAGAACTTCCGGGAGTGCCACCCGAAAGACATGTCGAATTCAGAATCGAATTGTTACCCAAAGCCACGCCAATAGCCAATTCGCCGTATCGATTAGCTCCTGCGGAGATGCAAGAACTTTTCTAGTCAACTGAGCAAATTACTGAACAAGGGATTCATCAGACCAAGCTTCTCGCCTTAGGGAGCTCCGGTCTTGTTCGTAAAGAAGAAGGATGGATCGTTCCGCATGTGCATCGACTACCGAGAACTAAACAAGATCATCGTCAAGAACCGATACCCTCTTCCCCGAATCGACGACTTATTCGACCAACTACATGGATCAAGTTCCTTTTCCAAGATAGATATAAGATCCGGGTACCACCAGTTGCGGGTCCGAAAGGAAGATATCCCCAAGACCGCATTCATAACTCGCTACGGTCACTATGAATTCATAGTAATGCCCTTCGGTCTGACAAATGCGCCTACGACATTCATAGACCTGATGAACCAGGTGTGCCGACCTTATCTAGATAAATTCGTGATAGTATTCATCGATGACATACTAGTGTACTCACGAAGTAAGGAAGAGCCCAGTCAACACCTGCGGCAAGTGTTGGAAATATTAAGGGCGGAGAAGTTTTATGCAAAGTTCTCCAAATGGGAATTCTGGTTCCGAAGAGTGGTTTGCTTAGGCCACATGGTCAGCGAAGAAGGGATACACGTAGACCCTTCCAAAATCAAAGCAATCAAAGGCTGGGCAACACCAAGAACCCCAACGGAGATCAGACAATTCTTAGGTCTCGCTGGTTACTACAGGAGGTTCATACAGAATTTCTCCAAGATCGCTAAGCCGCTCACCGCCCTAAGTCAGAAGGGTGTAATCTTCATCCGGGAGGAGAAACGAGAGGTTGCTTTCCAAACCCTAAAACAAGACCTGTGTAGCGCCCCGATTCTGTCCCTCCCAGAAAGGACGGAAGAGTTTGTGGTCTACTGTGACGCATCCAAACAAGTGTTAGGTTGCGTGCTCATGCAACGAGGAAATGTCATAGCCTATGCGTCAAGAAAAATAAAGACCTACAAGGTAAATTACACCACACATGACCTAATACAGGGAGCAGTAGTGTTTGCTCTGAAGATCTGGAGGTACTACATGTACGGTACAAAGTGCACCATTTCCACGGATCACAAGAGCCTCCGGCACATTCTCAATCATAAGGAGCTCAACATGAGACATCGGCGATGGGTAGAGCTACTCAACGACTACGAGTGCGTGATTCGATGCCATCCGGGAAAAACCAACGTAGTAGCTGATACCCTGAGCCGAAAAGAATACTCGGGACGCCGAATAAAGTCACTAACCATGACCATCCATTCCCACCTGTCCTCGCAGATCAAAGAGGCTCAACTGGAAGCCTTGAAAACCGAGAACATCATAAACGAAGCCTTGCGAGGGATGGATAAGAACCTTACAGTCAGAGACGACGGAGCCTACTACTTCATGGATCGAATCTAGACACCGAATTTCGGTGGGTACAAAGACTTTTTCATGAATGAAGCCCAGAAGACAAAGTACTTCGTCCATCCAGGTTCGGACAAAATGTACCTGGACCTCAAGAAACTTTATTGGTGGCCGAACATGAAAGTCGTAATCGCTACCTACGTGAGCAAGTGCCTGACTTGCGCCAAGGTCAATGTAGAATACCAGAAGCCCTCGGGCCTACTACAACAACCAGACATACCCGAGTTGAAGTGGGAGCGGCTAACCATGGATTTCATAACCAAGTTGCCCAAGGCAGCGGGCAGACATGACACCATCTGGGCGAGCGTCGACATGTTAACCAAATCCGCCCACTTCCTACCAATAAAGGAGACTGACAAGATGGAGAAGATAACCAGGACGTACATAAAGGAAATCGTACGGTTACATGGTATGCCAATATCTATTATCTATGACAGAGATAGTAGATTCACTTCATGGTTTTGGCCGTCGTTGCAAAAGTCTTTGGGAACCAAACTCGATATGAGTACAGCCTATCACCCCCAGACTGACGGGAAAAGTGAGAGGACCATACAGACACTAGAAGACATGCTAAGAGCTTTCGTGATAGACTTTGGTAAGGCGTGGGATACCCACTTGCCCCTCATCGAATTCTCATTCAACAATAGCTATCACAATAGCATCAAGGTCGCACCATTCGAAGCCCTATATGGACGTAAATGCAGATCACCTCTGTGCTGGGCTGAGGTGGGTGACACCCAGCTAGCAAGAGGGCAAGTACCCGACAACACCCTCACCGGTCCCGAGATCATCAGAGAAACAACCGAGAAGATCATCCAAACTCGGGAACGACTAAAGTCATCTAGGGACTGACAAAAGAGCTACGCGGATAAACGAAGGAAACCCTTGGAATTCCACGGCGGCGACCACGTGATGTTAAAGGTATTGCCCTGGAAAGGAATGATACGATTTGGGAAGCACGGAAAGTTGAACCCGAGGTTCATTGGACCGTTCGAGATACTTGCCAGGATCGGTCCAGTGGCTTATAAGCTTCGGCTACCGCAAGAGCTCAGCAACAGACGCCCCACCTTCGACGTGTCCAATTTGAAGAAATGCCTGTCTGACGAAACTCTCGTCACCCCTCTTGATGAAATCGAGGTAAATGAGAGTCTATACTTTGTCTAGAGCCTGTGGAAATAGTGGACAGGGAAGTCAAGAGGACGAAGCATAGCCGAATACCCATAGTGAAGGTCTGTTGGAACGCCAAACGGGGACCCGAGTTCATTTGGGAGCGGGAAGATCAAATGAAACACAAGTACCCACAACTTTTTCTCTAGTTGTAAGAACCCGTTCAAGATACCAATTTCGGGACGAAATTCCCTCTAACGGGGGAATGATGTGACAACTAGAAAATTTTGGGGCAAAGAAGTCTAACGGGTCTTGTGTATAAGTCTATTCACAATGTATATCTATGTAACTTTGATGCCATAACAATCATTTGAAAACCAAGAAGGCATCATGGTATGATTAATATATATATATATATATATATATATATATATATATATATATATATATATATGTATGTATGTATGTATATATATATATATATATATATATATATTTATGTATACATTGAAAGTCATTGTTGGTAGCAAACACATAAAGGTTTAACAAGCAAATTAATTATTACAAAACATGGAATTAGGAACACTACTTTGTAGTTTATGGCTTGGTACCCCACCTACCTTGGGATTTCGGTTGTGAGGAGGCCGAAATATCAACTTAAGAACACCCCAAGACCGAAATCACAATACCTAGGAAACAATAAGACCGAAACAAACACCTTACAACCCCACTAAGGCCAAAAACACATACCATGGATCCATTAAGGCCGAAAACACCCATTTGACTCCTTTTTTCTAAGAGATTTCGGTATGGAGAAGGAAAGGATAAGGATAGTTGACTTAATGATAGGATACTTCACCCATTTCCAATAAGATAACAGTATCCCACGCAATTAACCACAAAATATCCATGTATTACCCAACAGATTACCAAGTAAACTTCACATCATTTCCTTCCCCATCTTAAGGCTGAAATCATTCCCTCAAACACCAGCAATTCCATTTCACTTACTGTAAAAACTCCATTTGCTCTCAAGAATTCAATTTCCAAGCTTTAAAGGGGTTTGAATCTTCAAGCACAATTCTTAGATTTTGGTAAGTAATTTCGAGACTTCTTCAGCATTCTATACATTCTTATGTGAAATTCATCCCATTTACACACATTAAAATGTGTTAGAAACCCTTAGGATAACATTACTCTCAAGGAAGATCATCAACTCCATGCAAGTGTTTAGGCTTGGAAACTTCTCAACATCTCTTCAAATCAACCCACAAAATCACTCAAGGTGAGTTCATACCCCACCCTTTTTCAAGTTTTTTCATATTTTTTTTTTTTGGGGGGGGGGGGGAATACAAGCAAAACCATATTATAACAAAA
Source organism: Lactuca virosa (assembly GCF_052849685.1). NCBI lineage: Eukaryota > Viridiplantae > Streptophyta > Magnoliopsida > Asterales > Asteraceae > Lactuca > Lactuca virosa. Next base: position 55,136,676 of record NC_136428.1, on the reverse strand, counting down.
ATGTTGTTATATGTGTTCATCTATATCTTGTGTATAAGGTTTATGTGCATGCATGCTATGTGATTTTACTAGTTATTTCAAGCTTTCATGCACAATCTGGTTAAGTTATAGAATGAAATTTTATAAGAACAAGTTTAAACATATTACATGAACAAATGGGAAAATTACAACTTTTATGATAAAAGTAATTTTTCTAGTAAGAATGAGTCTTGAACAAGATTGGTCATAGTTATTTTATGACAATAAACTCATGGGTTTTAACCAAAACATATGTATTCTAAACCTATTATCTTGTATAATTATATATATAAATGAGTTTACATACATTGACTATATAATGTTTTTAGTTAAACTATAATGGGTATAGTTTGTGGTTCTATTAAACTAGTTCTCAGTTTTTCGGACACATTACAGATAATTATTTCAAAAAGGGTTTTCAATACACTACACGTAAACCGTTAGTACAGTTTGTGAGACACACTTCTTCACGTACATTTCATAAGTACACCTTAAAGTCCTGCATTATAACCAGAGTCTCCTGGAGGGAGAGCAAGATACTTGTGTATAGATCTATACGGGATTGACAACCCCGCACCTCAACTGTTAGCTACAGTTAGACCGAAAGTCTAGGGTGACAAATGTCTACCAGCTCTGACACCTGAAGAACATCGTACAGGCCACTAGTCGTATTAGTATGGTTGTAATAACTCACATAGGGTATTAAAAATCATTTGGTTTACGGGGCTAATGCATCTTCAAATGGTTTTATAACAATAATAAAACTACCCAAAACCACTTACAGTACAACACTACTTACATTTTTGGTCTTAGGGGTCTAAGACTACAGTTTACATTTAAGAAAATATGGGATTTTCTGGAAACCATACGCTATCATTTACAAGGAAACATTACAGATTTTACTCATACAAAACTCTTATGAACTTACCAAATTTAATGTTTACACTTTTCAAAACTGCTTGTATTCTAAGGGAATCAGTGAACAGGTATTACGAAAACGTTTTGAGGACAAGAGTCACTACATCATGATTTCCACATTTCAGTTATTTGTACTTAACTTTTGGAGCAAACAAAGTTTGTAAACAATGTAACCTTGTATTATCAATGTATGAATGTTTGTGGTGCTATGTTTCATGTATATGCAATTTTTATGATACTGCACATGAAGTCACTCCATCCGCCCCCATACGTTTCCGTCGTTCTGGTTTGGGGGTGTGACAGATTGGTATCAGAGCATTGTTTATAGTGAACTAGTATATCAAACCACACAATATATACAACTATAAATATACAATGAGACTAAAACACTCTGACTAACAAATATGCTTTTTAAATATATATATATATATATATATATATATATATATATATATATATATATATATATATAGGAATGATCATTTGAGAACTCAAAGTTTCCCGAGAACCCGAGAACCAAACAAAGACCGTTAGATCAAAATAATTGAAGGTTAGGATGATTTATGGCATTTTTGTAAATGACTGGGAAAAAAAGAGGCGGGGGCATCTTATTTCACATGAATCGGGGGCATTTTAGAGATAATGTAATAATATACATCCTCTGATCGAATAATATCAAGCCCTCCCCCCCCCCCCCTCTCTATCTCTTCATCTCGCCTCTCACCTACCTTCATCCCACCTCCGGTCATCCACACTTCTCATCGACGATGAATCGAAGAAACAACAGAATGACGGTGTTTAGATCGACAAATCGATTATATTCCCCTCATGTCGTCTCAATCATCTCCAGTATCCCTTCTACGAATGATCTGCAATCGCGAACGACCTCTACTGTGGCCGATCTATGTTCAACGATTGAAAAATTAGTGGTCGTTGATCTTCAACTCATTAGGAAGTCTTCCTTATTTGGACCTTATCGATGTGATTTGACTCTTTGCAAGGTATTTTTTGATTTCTTCAGCTCAATAAGAATTCTTTATCTTTAATGGATTCCTCCTATTTAATAACATCTGTTGTTAGCGTTTATACCAGGAATTTCAGAGCCTCTTCCCAAAATTTTCTAATGTATGGTGATTATGAGAAAGGGATTTCATATTTTTGACATTAAATAGTTTTCTGGATGATTACGGTAATAATTTGGTTTCCATCGTAGCCGCCTCCGCCTCTGCTTCGCAGTCACCTCCGCCCTATCTCAGTCTTTCATCACTTTCATCTCTACAAACACTTATCAGAATTGCAAGGTACGCTGTGAGTTCTTAGATTCATATCTCTAATTCACCAATCCTGTATCGTAACTATTGATGTTATTGAAGTTGAGATACTGTTACCTTAGTTGATATTTCCATAATACAATTAACACCTTACAATTCCCCAAGTGATTAGTTCATGAATCTGGCCACAAAGAGTGTCATGATGGTTTCTAAATACACATGTCTGTTGTTGGTAGTATGATAAGAAGAATGAAAGTAGAATATTAAAAGTGTTAATTAGAGATTGTAATCCAGTATCATTTTTTCTTTTTCAACTTGTTTTGGTGTCTGAATGACATGTTAATTCTTATGTGTAATAATCATATTAGCAGAGCAAATTTTGGCATAAAAAAGGTTAGTATAGATGTCAACAAAAGGGGTTTGACCTTAAAAGAGCTGCTCCAAGAGACATCTCATCACAATACAAAAGTTTGCAAAGGTACCATCTTTTCCATTCATCATTGTTTTATGAACAGATGGATGAGCTTGACTTGACTGTGTTGTGGTATGTAATATGTCAATTTTAAGTGTATGTGGTTATACTCTCTATCCATTCCATTTGGTATAATCTAGTCAATTAGGTTCTATGATTGACTGAACTGCTTGTGAATTCTATGAGATATTGCGAAGAGCTTAGATTTGTTAAAGTACTAACTTTTTTTAGATTGAATACGAATAACTCAAAATAACAAGTGTTTTTATCTGATGTGTTTGCAAGGGCAATGGCGGAAGATTCACCTGTAGTTGGTGTATTACCACAAGATGGAATGAATTTGAGCATGAACATTGCAAATCATGAACCTAAAAACTGGATACAACAAATCATGTCTATAAAGTAAGCTTTTCCCTAATTTCAATATAAATTCACAAAATTACCTAGTTTCAATCATGCGATTCATTTGAATTACACGTAATTCACATGTAAATCACATATGAATTACATGTGATTCACATGTAATTCACATATGAATTACATGTGCTTCACATGTAAATCACATATGAATTACATGTGCTTCACATGTAGATCGCATGTAATTCACATATGAATTACATGTGATTCACATGTAGATCGCATGTAATTCACATATGAATTACATGTGAGTCACATGTAATTCACATATGCATCACATGTAATTCATATGTGAATCGTCTGTGATTCATATGTTAATCACATGTAAATCACATATGTATTTTTGTAAGTGTTTTTGCATCAATCAATTTTTTTTAATTTTCATGTAGATTTGGATGAAATTGTGATGAATATTGAAGATGTGAAGATGATAAATTGAAGAAAATATGGAAATATTGACACGAAGACATGAACACGCTTTGGAATTTTATAGCATTTTTTGTTTATTATATTTTATTTTGTATCGAATAAAATACTTCTTCTATTGTAGATGAGGACTATAAACGTTACCTTGCGATGAATTTGCATCAAAAAATCTTCAGGACCTAAATAAAAATGAGTTTTTTTATTATTTACTTACGAATATTATAGTATAAAAAATATGAATATATGCAATTGAAAAAATATGCATATATGCACCTAAGATTTTTTTTTTTTTTTTAAAATGAAGTTTTTTTTTTGAAAAAAATGTAACTTTCTTTAAAAAACTTTGTAGTTTTTTTTTATTAAAAAAAGGCAGTTTTTTTTTAATAAATTGCAGTTTTTTTTTTGAAAAAAATACAGTTTTCTTAAAAAAAATGCACTTTTTTTAAAAAAAAAATTGCAGTTTTAAAAAAAAATATTTTTTTTCAAAAACTCATGTTTTCTATAAAAAAAATTAAAAAATCTGCATTTAAAAAAAAAAAGAAAAATATTATTTTTAAAAAAATCTGAAAATTTGATTTATGATGTAAATTTTTAGACATTTATATTAATATATTAAATAACACAAAAAAATTAAACATTAAATGAGATTGGTAAGATGACGATCATGTCCTTAACGAATTTCTTTTGATCCAACGCTCCACTTTTAGTTCTCGGGTTCTCGGGAAACTTTGAGTTCTCAACCGATCTCAACCTTTTATATATATATATATATATATATATATATATATATATATATATATATATATATATATATATATAGTAAATAAATATAAGTACCTACATACAAGTTTAGGCAGTGTCATATCAAGCACATTATAAAAGTAGTATGATGAGTTGAACACTACGGTTAGGCCATGGAGTATGTAATTAGACATTGAATAAATATAGCGTGATCAACTATATTTATCCGAGGTGTGACTAACATATGCTGGGAAATATTCGTGGTGAACAACGAGTCTAACAATTACCAAAAATCAAGAACTATAGAATCAAACATAAACAATTAAAATACTATAGGAGTATTTTAGGATACATACACTTAAATTCTTCATTCATTTCTCACATTCTTGGACATACATCATTGCAGGATTCCATGCACCCGGAGACCCCTATTTCCCTAACCAGGGAAATGGAGGTTGGATAGAAGAGGATCCTGCAGAAATCATGGAAGAACCCAAAGAGGAAGAATTTGAAGAGGAGTCAGAAGAAGAGTCAGATGCGGAGTCGGATGTTATCAACCCTCCTTATGTTGCTAGGGTTCCCGCGAACCGAGTTGGCTATCATGGACCTACGCCACCCTGGGCGAAAGATCTGGAGAGGTGGAGCCGACACCAGCGCCACCGCCCTCCATTTGGCATGGAGCAAGGTTTCTATCACCTCAGCCACGGGGGACCGGCCGACAGGGCCCTCCCAGTCATGATTCAGCAAATCACGGACCTCGGAGATCAAACTAGGGCGACGGCGAACAGAGTTATGGAGTTACGAGCTGATGCGGAAGTCATGGACGTACGGACTCGAGACCTGGAGAGAGAATACTATCCCATTAACACGCTTATTGAGCACCTTACCACCGCTCGAGCAGAGGAGATGGAGTATCAGGAGAGGCACTCGACTCTCGAGGAGAGAGTGATCGCAGCTGAGCGTCGGATAACAGAGTTACATGGCGCCTCGACTTCATCTCAGAGCCCACGAGAGACTACCCGTCGTGAGTAGGGCATGTACTACTCATTATCTTGTTTTATTTACGAGTAAGCGGTAGTGCTACTCCTTCATGTAGACCTTCTTAAAGGTCAATTTTCACTAAAAACTATGTACTAGAACCCTATTATCAATGAAATAGTTATGCATATTTTTTTCATTGGATGTCACTATTTGTTATGCAATTGATCATGGAGTTCGACAAGGCATAATGACTCCCATACCCGAACAGACGAAGGAGAGTGGTAATAAAAGGAAGTTTGGGAACAAAAAGAAGGGCCAACCAACTCAAGAACCCTCCAAGAAGCAACAGATCATGGCGGTTCATGCCGCTACCGTCCCTGCCACACCAGCACCTACCAAGCTATATGCCGGTAATCACCCAAAGTGCGACAAGTGCAAGTTTCACCACCACGGAGCCTACCCAGAGCTACACTGTACAAACTACAACAAGAAGGGGCACGCTGGCTGATACTATAGAGGATCTGCACAATCGACCACCCAAACCACAACTGCTAGGGTGAGTCAAGCGTGCTATTGCTGTGGGGAGACAGAGCACTTCAAGCGGAATTGTCCAAATACCAACAACAGAAATGTTGGAGGAACGGGAAGAGTCCAAGCCATAGGACAAGAGGAGGCAATGAAAGACCCTGCAGTGGTCGCCAGTACGTTCCTCCTCAATAGCATTTATGCATGCATACTATTTGATAGTGGTGCGGATAGAAGCTTTGTGAGTCATAACTTTAAACACCTTCTCAAACAAAAACCCCAAACTCTAAACGAAACATTCACCATAGAAATGGCTTACGGGAAGACCGAAACAACAAATGATATATACATAGGATGCGCGGTAACCTTGAACCACCACTCCTTCCAAATCAACTTAATGCCGGTTACCAGAAGGAGTTTTGATGTTATCATCGGCATGGACTGGCTAAGTCCTCATCGTGCCGATATTATGTGTTATGAGAAGGCTTTTCCCCTTCACCTACCAAGCAACAAAATCTTGATTATATACGGTGACAAACCGAGCACGAACCTTCGCATCATCTCGTGTATCAAGGCTCAGAAGTGTCTACACAAGAAGAACCATGCCTTCTTAGCTCACGTTGTCGATAAGAAGAAGGAAGAAAAGAATATTAACGACATCCCAGAAGTCTACAACTTCCCCGATGTATTTCCTGAAGAACTTCCGGGAGTGCCACCCGAAAGACAAGTCGAATTCAGAATCGACTTGATACCTAGAGCCACGCCAATAGCCAAGTCGCCGTATCGATTAGCTCGTGCGGAGATGCAAGAACTTTCCAGTCAACTGAGCGAGTTACTGAACAAGGGATTCATCAGACCAAGCTTCTCGCCTTGGGGAGCTCCGGTCTTGTTCGTAAAGAAGAAGGATGGATCGTTCAGCATGTGCATCGACTACCGAGAACTAAACAAGCTCATCGTCAAGAACTGATACCCTCCTCCCTAAATCGACGACTTATTTGACCAATGTTGACACGTTTTCGCGCACTTATTAAACAAATAAATTTATCACTGCTGGTTGAACTAAAAGGGACACAATCTAAAAGTCAATGCCTTTTTGCATCAGGCACATCTAGTCAAGAAACAGAATATAAAAGGGGAGGGGGGGTTTGATTAAAACTAATAACTAGAAATGCAGTGATAATAAAGTAAACGAAAAATCAATAATAAAAATGGTTTCAGCTCTGCTGTGACTTTCCTAATCATGTAACAAACCCAGATCTGATTATTTGAGATGCGTTCTATCTAAGCTGGTGCTGAGAAAAACTAACAAGCTCTAGTAATTTCTCTTTTACCTTATTTAGTTAACCAAATCAAGCTCTTCAACTAACCCTAACATTTTACTGTTCAATTAAACAATCTCTTAATTAAATCAGAAAAGCTGCATTAAGTTCTATGTAAAATTCCCAGCAATACCCAATACTTCTCACAAGCTCGGAAGCGTAAATGTATGATTTTTATAGTTTATACCAGAGTTAAATCCCAAAACAGAACCAATCTGATACTTGTTACTTTTACTAGTTGACAAGAACAATTACGGATTCTATTAACTGATTAACTGGAATGATAAAACCCTAGCTAGGTGATCAGACTAACAAGAATTAAAATCAAACATTCATTAAGAACAAAACTGAAGAATCTAGATAGAAACACAAATCAAAAACCATATCTAATGATCAATCACATGAAAAGTACTTGTCTTTGCAGAACTAAAAACTAAGGTTTTAGCCAGACATGGCTAAAATCTGATAAAAACATATAAAAAGAGACATCAAACAACTAATCTTACTAATCTACTTGAAGGAGATAATCCACAGTCTTCATATCTAAAGGAAATAGATGAAATCAGAGAAGAAACGCCTCCAAAATCGTATTTTCGTCGTCTGGAACCTCTGGAATCGCCAACTTCTGTTACTGGAAGGTTATAAGGTCTATTTATACGTCCAGGAGCAAAAACGATGCGCATGCGATCGCATGTACACAGCCTGCGATCGCAGGTTTTGAAGAAAACGCGTCACATGCCTTTTTTAATGAAGTAGGATACCATTTTAACACTTTTTGGCCAACCTGCGATCGTATGTACACAACATGCGATCGCAGGTTTTCATTTTTCACTTCCGGATGAATTTTTGGCACAAAAAAAAACCTCGAATCCATGCTGCGACCTAACCTGCGATCGCATAAAGCATCCATGCGATCGCATAATGGCAACCTGCGATCGCATGTTGTTCCTAAGACGTCCGAAATTTTGTCTACTTTTCAGATCATTTTGAATCGCGTCAATCGGAGTTACGGTTCTCGAGATATGGTTAAAATACTGACAGGGGTCAAAGCTGCCAACAACATCCTTTAACTTTAGATTGCATATTCTATCTTCGTGTGATCAATTCAATTGTATGTTTCTTGACCAAAGCATCTTCCAAACATTCCTCATAATCCTTCATAAGTCCCAAGCTCCACTTTATGCTCCAAACGCACATCCAACTACTCCCAAAGCACTGCTCCACTCCAACTATCCGAAATTGACATAAAAACATGAGCAGTACGAGAATTCTTACGAATTACATGAGCTGAACATTAATTAAATAAATGACATGCAAATGTACAAAATATGATGCTATAATGATAATAAAAACTACCCTATAAGATGCAAAAAATGGGATCTAACAAAAATCCCCAAGCTTAAACCTTACTTGCCCTCAAGTAAGAAAAAGAATAAATCATTATAAACAGATGAAAAGATGTAGATAACCTAAAAAGAAATTTAGAATAAAAAGAAAATAAAAACTTAAACTAAAATAATTCACTCTTTTTTTGTCACATGATCAGATTTCACAACGAGGAAGCTCCAATGAAATCACTACCTAGACAACAGTCTCAATACTTTATATTAACGATTCATAATTATATTTAATAAGTTAAACCAAGCTTGAGCAAATAATTTTTACGCCGAATTAAATTTGTGAAAACAGTGTATTTTTTTTAAATAATTTCACGAAAATTCGTTTATAAAAACTTAGCTTGACCAACCCCTCATTTTTTTCCGAACTCGTCCAGTAAACGCGGTAAGCTCCATTATGGACAGAAATTCCAAGCTTACCCCTATGATTCCACTATTAAAGGATCAATCTCATTATACCACATATCTTCTTTGTCTTGATCAACTCTTTAGATTTAACTTGTTTGCTTCTTGATTTCGACTTAAACTTGACTTGGATTTGACTTTGAATTCTAGATTTCTTCAAGTTGCTTGATATACCATTTCTAACATATATATATTGACTGGGCGTGAATTTTACTTTGAGGCCCACCATATCTTCAATACTTCAAAAATGATAACTATTGTGGGTATAATGATAGTTCCCTCCCAACCTCAAAAGGCGCAGAAACTATAGGGTTCAGTACTTTAAGGAATGATAAGGGTTATCCAATCTAGGTTCTTTTTAAGGCATTTAAGGAAATTATTTTCAAAACACTATTCGTTTTTCCATCCCACACATCCATTGTAAAAATTATCTGACTCTTATGTTGGTTCATATTGAAAACATTTAAAGCACTTCAAATGATAATTCTTAAAATTGAGTGTAATGAGACTGTTATTTTCGGTAACTATCACACTTCATCTTAACAGAGTTATCGAATGTAAAAAATATCCTCATCTCATGTAAATTTTTAATTTTTTTGGATTTTGATATGCAGAAAATAAAAATAAAAATAACTAGAAATAAAATCTTTTTGGGCTTTTCTTTGTTTTCATGAACGCAGAAAAGATAAACACAGAAAATAAAATATTTTTTTGGATTTTCGAAATTTTAGTATGCAAATGCAATGCAGAAAACAAAATGCAAAAAGAAATTTTTGAAAAATTTAACCAAAAAAAAACTGAAAATTTAAAATTTTAAAAAAAATGCAAAATTTCCATACTAACCCCCTCCCCAAGCTTAAAATGATGCATTGTCCTCAATGCTTAGAAGGGAATGAACAACTCAGTAAAGCATATAAAAGCAAAAAGGGTGCAGCTAAGAAAGAATGTACCTAATAAGTTTGCAGAAATCTGATTTTGATGAAGATGGGGCGAAAAATCTGACTTTCAACGACTTTGAAGATCCTCTGATTTTCCCAAGCTTGCTTGAAACTGCGACCATCTCTTTATTGCTAACATAAAAACTAAAAACTACTCATCGGGTTGCCTCCCGGAAAGCCACCCTTTTTTAAGGTCGTTGGCTCGACCATGCATGAAGACTAGATTACCTGTAAGTAAAGATTTTGGCACAAAACAATTAGCAGTACCGTGTCCCCGATAACGGCGCCAATTTGTTAACACGTTGTCGCGCACGTATTAAACAAATAAATTTATCACTGCTGGTTGCACTAAAAATATAGCACAAGGAAGCAGGGTCGAATCCTCAAGGACACAGCATAAAAGTCAATGCCTTTTTGCATCAGGCACATCTAGTCAAGAAACAGAATATAAAATTGGGGGGGGGGGGGGTTGATTAAAACTAATAACTAGAAATGCAGTGATAATAAAGTAAACGAAAATCAATAATAAAAATGGTTTCAGCTCTACTGTGACTTTTCTAATCATCTAGCTAACCCAAATCTGATTATTTGAGATGCGTTCTATCTAAGCTGGTATTGAGAAAAACTAACAAGCTCTAGTAATTTCTCTTTTACCTTATTTAGTTAACCAAATCATGCTCTTCAACTAACCCTAACTTTTTACTATTCAATTAAACAAGCTCTTAATTAAATCAGAAAAGTTACATTAAGTTCTATGTAAAATTCCCAGCAATACCCAATACTTCTCACAAGCTCGGAAGCATAAATGTATGATTTTTACAGTTTACACCAGAGTTAAATCCCAAAACGGAACCAATCTGATACTTGTTACTTTTACCAGTTGACAAGAACAATTACGGATTCTATTAACTGATTAACTGGAATGATAAAACCCTAGCTAGGTGATCAGACTAACAAGAATTAAAATCAAACATTCATTAAGAACAAAACTGAAGAATCTAGATAGAAACACAAATCAAAAAGCAGATCTAATGATCAATCACATGAAAAGTACTTGTCTTTGCAGAACTGAAAACTAAGGTTTTATCCAGGTGTGACGACCTTATCTAGATAAATTCGTTATAGTATTCATCGATGACGTACTAGTGTACCCACGAAGTAAGGAAGAGCACATTCAACACCTGCGGCAAGTCTTGGAAACATTAAGGGCGGAGGAGCTGTATGCGAAGTTCTCCAAATGCGAATTTTGGTTCCGAAGAGTGGTTTTCTTAGGCCACGTGGTCAGCGAAGAAGGGATACACGTAGACCCTTACAAAATCAAAGCAATCGAAGGCTGGGATACACCAAGAACCCCAATGGAGATCAGACAATTCTTAGGTCTCGCTGGTTACTACAGGATGTTCATACAGAATTTCTCCAAGATCTCTAAGCCACTCACCGCCCTAACTTAGAAGGTTGTAACCTTCATCTGTGAGGAGAAACAAGAGGATGCTTTCTAAACCTTAAAAGAAGCCCTGTGTAGTGCCCCGATCCTATCCCTGCCAGAAGGGACGGAAGACTTTGTGGTCTACTGTGACGCATCTAAACAAGGATTAGGTTGCATGCTATTGCAGCGAGGAAATGTCATAGCCTATGCGTCAAGACAACTAAAGACCTACGAGGTAAATTACACCACACATGACCTCGAACTCGAAGCAGTAGTGTTTGCTATGAAGATCTGGAGGCACTACGTGTACGGTACAAAGTGTACCATTTTCACGGATCACAAGAGCCTCCGGCACATTCTCAATCATAAAGAGCTCAACATGAGACAGCGACGATGGGTAGAGCTACTGAACGACTACGAGTGCGTGATTCAATACCATTCGGGAAAAACCAACGTAGTAGCCGATACCCTCAGCCGAAAAGAATACTCAGGACGCCAAATAAAGTCACTAACCGTGACCATCCATTCCCACCTGTCCTCGCAGATCAAAGAGGCTCAACTGGAAGCCTTGAAAACCGAGAACGTCATAAACGAAGCCTTGCGAGGGATGGATAAGAACCTTACAGTCAGAGACGACGGAGCCTACTACTTCATGGATCAAATCTAGACACCGAATTTCGGTGGGTACAGAGATGTTTTCATGAATGAAGCCCACAAGAAAAAGTACTTCGTCCATCCAGGTTCGGACAAAATGTACCTGGACCTCAAGAAACTTTATTGGTGGCCGAACATGAAAGCCAAAATCGCAAACTATGTGAGCAAGTGCCTGACTTGCGCCAAGGTCAAGGTAGAATACCAGAAGCCCTCGGGCCTACAACAACAACCAGACATACCTGAGTGGAAGTGGGAGCGGATAACCATGGATTTCATAACCAAGTTGCCCGAAGGCAGTGGGCGGACATGACACCATCTGGGTGAGCGTTGACAGGTTAACCAAATCCGCCCACTTCCTGCCAATAAAGGAGACCGACAAGATGGAGAAGCTAACCAGGACGTACATAAAGGAAATCATATGATTACATGGTATGCCAACATCTATTATCTCTGACAGAGATAGTAGATTTTACCTCACGGTTTTGGCAGTCGTTGCAAAAGTCTTTGGGAACCAAAATCGATATGAGTACAGCCTATCACCCCCAGACTGACGGGAAAAGTGAGAGGACCATAAAGACACTAGAAGACATGCTAAGAGCTTGTGTGATAGACTTTGGCAAGGCGTGGGATACCCACTTTCCCCTCATCAAATTCTCATACAAAAATAGTTATCACACTAGCATCAAGGTCGCACCATTCGAAGCCGTACATGGACGTAAATGCAGATCACCTCTGTGCTGGGATGAGGTGGGTGACACCCAGCTAGCAAGAAGGCAAGTACCCGACTGCACCCTCACCGGTCCCGAGATCATCAGAGAAACAACCGAGAAGATCGTCCAAATTCGGGAATGACTAAAGGCATCTAGGGACCGACAACAGAGCTACGCGGATAAACGACGGAAACCCTTGGAATTCCAAGTCATCGACCACGTGATGTTAAAGGTATTGACCTGGAAAGGAATGATACGCTTTGGGAAGCGTGGAAAGTTGAACCCGAGGTACATTGGACCGTTCGAGATCCTTGCCAGGATCGGTCTGGTGGCTTATATGCTTCGGCTATTGCAAGAGCTCAACAACATACACCCCCACCTTCTACGTGTCCAATTAGAAGAAATGCCTTTCTGACGAAACTCTCGTCATCCCCCTTGATGAAATCGAGGTAAATGAGAGTCTACACTTTGTTGAGGAGCCTTTGGAAATAATGGACTGGGAAGTCAAGAGGACGAAGCAGAGCCGAATACCCATAGTAAAGGTCCGTTGGAATGCCAAACGGGGACCCGAGTTCACTTGGGAGCAGGAAGATCAAATGAAACACAAGTACCCACAACTCTTTCTCTAGTTGTAAGAACCCGTTCAAGATACCAATTTCGGGACGAAATTCCCTCTAACGGGGGAATGATGTGACAACTAGAAAATTTTGGGTCAAACAAGTCTAAGGGGTCTTGTGTATAAGTATACTCACAATGTATATCTATGTAACTTTGATGCAATAACAATCATTTCAAAACCAAGAAGGCATCATGGTATGATTAATATATATATATATATATATATATATATATATATATATATATATATATATATATGTGTGTGTATACTTTGAAAATCATTGTTGGTAGTAAACACATAAAGGTTTAACATGCAAATTAATTAGTACAAACAATGGAACTAGGAACACTACTTTGTAGTTTATGGCTTGGTACCCCACCTAGCTTGGGATTTCGGTTGTGAGGAGGCCGAAATCTCAGATTAAGAATACCCCAAGACCGAAATCACAATGCCTTGGAAGCTTTAAGACCGAAATAAACACCCTACAAGCCCACTAAGGCCGAAAACACATACCATGGATCCATTAAGGCCAAAAACACCCATTTGACTCCTTTTTTCTAAGAGATTTCGGTATGGAGAAGGAAAGGATAAGGATAGTTGACTTAATGATAGGATACTTCACCCATTTCCAATAAGATAACAGTATCCCACGCAATTAACCACAAAATATCCATGTATTACCCAACAGATTACCAAGTAAACTTCACATCATTTCCTTCCCCATTTTAACGCTTAAATCATTCCCTCAAACACCAGCAATTCCATTTCACTTACTGTAAAAACTCCATTTGCTCTCAAGAAGTCAATTTTCAAGCTTTAAAGGGGTTTGAATCTTCAAGCACTATTCTTACATTTTGGTAAGTAATTTCGAGACTTCTTCAGCATTCTATACATTCTTATGTGAAAATCATCCCATTTACACACATTAAAATGTGTTAGAAACCCTTAGGATAACATTACTCTCAAGGAAGATCATCAACTCCATGAAAGTGTTTAGGCTTGGAAACTTCTCAACATCTCTTCAAATCAACCCACAAAATCACTCAAGGTGAGTTCATACCCCACCCCTTTTCAAGTGTTTTCATATTTGTTTTGGGGAGGGGGGGGAATACAGGTAAAACCATATTATAACAAAAATGTTGTTATATGTGTTCATCTATATGTTTTGTATAAGGTTTATGTGCATGCATGATATGTGATTTTACTAGTTATTTCAAGCTTTCATGCACAATTTGGTTAAGTTATAGTATGAAATTTTATAAGAACAAGTTTAAACATATTATATGAACAAATGGGAAAATTATTACTTTTATGATAAAAGTAAATTTTCTAGTAAGAATGAGTCTCGAACAAGATTGGTCATAGTTATTTTATAACAATATCCTCATGGGTTTTATCCAAAACATATGTATTCTAAACCTATTATCTTTTATAATTATATATATAAATGGGTTTACATACATTGACTCTATAACGTTTTTAGTTAAACTATGATGGGTATTGTTTGTGGTTCTTTTAAACTAGTTCTCAGTTTTTCGGACATATTACAGATAATTATTTCAATACACTACACGTAAACCGTTCGTACAGTTTGTGAGACACACTCTATAACTACTATGGAAGGGAAATGCTTCCACATACAAAAAGGGTTTTCAATACACTACACATAAATCGTTAGTACAGTTTGTAAGACACACTCTCTTCACATACTTTTCATAAGTACACCTTAAAGTCCTGCATTCTAACCAGAGTCTCCTGGAGGAAGAGCGAGATACTTGTGTATAGATCTATACGTGATTCACAACCCCGCACCTCAATTGTTAGCTACAGTTAGACCAAAAGCATAGGGTGACAAATGTCTACCAGCTCCGACGCCAGAAGAATGTCATATAGGACACTAGTCATATTAGTATGGTTATAATAACTCACATAGGGTATTAACAATCATTTGGTTTACGGAGCTAATGCATCTTCAAATGGTTTTATAACAATAATAAAACTACCCAATACCACTTACAGTACAACACTACTTACATTTTTGGTCTTAGGGTTTTAAGACTACATTTTGCATTTAAGAAAATATGGGATTTTCTGGAAACCATACGCTATCATTTACAAGGAAACATTACAGATTTTACTCATACAAAACTCTTATGAACTCACCAAATTTAGTGTTGACACTTTTCAAAACTGATTGTATTCTCAGGGAATCAGTGAACAGGTATTACGAAAACGTTTTGAGGACAAGAGTCAGTACATCATGATTTCTAGATTTCTGTTATTTGTACTTAACTTTTGGAGCAAACAAAGTTTGTAAACAATGTAACCTTGTATTATCAATGTATGAATGTTTGTGTTGCTATGTTTCATGTATATTCAATTGTTATGATACTGCACATGAAGTCACTCCATCCGCCCCCATACGTTTCCGCCCTTCTGGTTTGGGGGTGTGACAGATTGGTATCAGAGCATTGTTTATAGTGAACTAGTATATCAAACCATACAAGATATACAACTATAAATATACAATGAGACTAAAACACTTTGACTAACAAATATGCTTTTTTAAATATATATATATATATATATATATATATATATATATATATATATATATATATATATATATATATATATATATATATATAATGTTTTAAATAAGTATAAGTACCTACATACAAGTTTAGGCAGTGTCATATCAAGCACATTATAAAGGTAGTTTGATGAGTTGAACACTACGGTTAGGCCATGGAGTATGTAATTAGACATTGAACAAATATAGCCTGATCAACTATATTTATCTGAGGTGTGACTGACATATGCTGGGAAATAGTCGTGTGACCAACGAGTCTAACACTTACCAAAAATCAAGAACTATAGAATCCAACAGAAACAATTAAAATACTATAGGAGTATTTTAGGATATATACACTTAAATTCTTCATGCATTTCTCACATTCTTGCACAGACATCATGGCAGGATACCATGCACCCGGAGACCCCTATTTCCCTAACCATGGAAAGGGAGGTGGGATAGAAGAGGATCCTGAGGAAACCATGGAAGAACCCTAAGAGGAAGAATTTGAAGAGGAGTCAGAAGAAGAGTCAGATGCAGAGTCGGAGGTTATCAACCCTCCTTACGTTGCTAGGGTTCCCACGAACCAACTTGGCAATCAGGGACCTACGCCTCGCTTGGCGGAAGATCTGGAGAAGTGGAGCCGACACCAGCGCCAGCGCCCTCCATTCGGCATGGAGCGAGGTTTCTATAACCTCATCCACTGGGGACCAGACGACAGGGCCCTCCCAATCATGATTCTGCGAATCATGGACCTCGGAGATCAGAGTAGGGTGACGACAAATTGAGTTCTGGAGTTGGAAGCTACTGCGGAAGTCACGGACGCACGGACTCGAGACTTGGATAGAGAATACTATCCCATTGACAGACTCGTTGAGGACCTTACCACCGCTCGAGCAGAGGAGATGGAGTATCAGGAGAGGCACTCGGCTCTCGAGGAGAGAGTGATCGCAGCTGAGCGTCGGATAGTAGAGTTACAGGGCGCCTCGACTTCATCTCAGAGCCCACGAGAGGCTACCCGTCATGAGCAGGGCATGTACTACTCATTATCTTGTTTTATTTACGAGTAAGCGTTAGTGCTACTCCTTCACGTATACATTCTTAAAGGTCAATTTTCACTAAAAACTATGTACTAGAACCCTATTATCAATGAAATAGTTATGCATTTTTTTTTCATTGGATGTCACTATCTGTTATGCAATTGATCATGGAGTTCGATAAGGCATAATGACTCCCATACCCGATCAGACGAAGGAGAGTGGTAATAAGAGGAAGTTTGGGAACAAAAAGAAGGGCCATCCAACTCAGGAACCCTCCACGAAGCAACATATCGTGGCGGGTCATGCCGCTACCGCCCCTTCCGCACCAACACCTACCAAACAATATGCCGGTAATCTCCCAAAGTGCGACAAATGCAACTTTCACCACCATGGAGCCTGCCCAGAGCTACAATGTACAAAGACCAGCGTGCTATGGTTGTGGGGAGACAGAGCACTTCAAGCGGAACTGTCCAAAGACCAACAACAGAAATGCTGGAGGAACGGGAAGAGTCCTAGCCATAGGTCACGACGAGGCGATGAAAGACCCTGTAGTGGTCGCCGATACGTTCCTCCTCAATAGCACTTATGCATGCATACTATTTGATAGTGGTGCAGAGAGAAGCTTTGTGAGTCATAAGTTTAAACACCTTCTCAAACAAAAACCCCAAACTGTAAACGAAACATTCACCGTAGAAATGGCTAACGGGGAGACCGAAACAACAAATGATATATACATAGGATGCGCGCTAACCTTGAACAACCACTCCTTCCAAATCAACTTAATGTCGGTTACCATAAGGAGTTTTGATGTTATCAAGGCATGGACTGGCTAAGTCCTCATCGTTCCTATACTATGTGTTACGAGAAGGTCGTTCGCCTTCACCTACCAAGCAACGAAATCTTGATTATATACGGTGACAAACCGAGCACGAACCTTCGCATCATCTCGTGTATCAAGGCTCAGAAGTGTCTACACAAGAAGAACCACGCCTTCTTAGCTCCCGTTGTCGAAAAGAAGAAGGGAGAAAAGAATATCAACGACATCCCGAAAGTCTGCAACTTTCCGGACGTATTTTCTGAAGATCTTCCAGGAGTGCCACCCGAAAGACAAGTCGAATTCAGAATCGGCATGATACCCGGAGCCACGCCAATAGCCAAGTCGTCGTATCGATTAGCTCTTACGGAGATGAAAGAACTTTCCAGTCAACTGATCGGATCACTGAACAAGGGATTCATCAGACCAAGCTTCTCGCCTTGGGGAGCTCCGGTCTTATTCGCAAAGAAGAAGGATGGATCGTTCCGCATGTGCATCGACTACCGAGAAATAAACAAGCTCATCTTCAAGAACTGATACCCTCTTCCCCGAATTGACGGCTTATTCGACCAACTATAGGTATCAAGTTACTTTTTTAAGATAGATCTAAGATCTGGGTACCACCAGCTGCGAGTCCGAGAGGAAGATATCCCCAAGACCGCATTCCGAACTCGCTATGGTCACTACGAATTCGTAGTAATGCCCTTCGGTCTAACAAATGCGCCTGCGGCATTCATGGACCTGATGAAGCGGGTGTGCCGACCTTATCTAGACAAATTAGTGATAGTATTCTTCGACGACATACTAGTGTACTCACGAAGTAAGGAAGAGCACAATCAACACCTACAGCAAGTCTTGGAAACATTAAGGGCAGAGAAGCTGTATGTGAAGTTCTCCAAATGCGAATTCTGGATCCGAAGAGTGGTTTTCTTAGGCCACGTGGTTAGCGAAGAAGGGATACACGTAGACCCTTCCAAAATCAAAGAAATCAGAAGGAGCTCAACATTAGACAGCGGCGATGGGTAGAGCTACTGAACGACTACGATTGTGAGATTCAATACCATCCGGGCAAAGCCAACGTAGTAGCTGATGCCCTGAGCTGAAAAGAATACTCGGGACACCGAGTAAAGTCACTAACCATGAGCATCCATTCCCATCTGTCCTTGCAGATCAAAGTGGCTCAACTGGAAGCCTTGAAAACCGAGAACGTCAGAACTGAAGCCTTGCGAGGGATAGATAAGAACCTTACAGTCAGAGACGACGGAGCCTACTACTTCATGGATCGAATTTGGATACCGAAGTTCGGTGGGTACAGAGACATTGTCATGAACGAAGCCCACAAGACAAAGTACTCCGTCCATCCATGTTCGGACAAAATGTACATGGACATCAAGAAACTTTATTGGTAGCCGAACATGAAAGCCGAAATCGCTACCTACGTGAGCAAGTTCCTGACTTGCGCCAAGGTCAAGGTAGAATACCAGAAGCCCTCGGGCCTACTAAAACAACCAGACATAACCGACTGGAAGTTGGAGTGGATAACCATGGATTTCATAACCAAGTTGCCCAAGACAGCAGGCAGACTTGACACCATCTGGGTGATCGTTGACAGGTTAACCAAATCCGCCCACTTCCTACCAATATAGGAGACCGACAAGATGGAGAAGCGAACCGGGTCGTACATAAAGGAAATCGTACGATTACATGGCGTGCCAATATCTATTATCTCTGACAGAGATAGTAGATTTACCTCACGGTTTTGGAAGTCGTTGTAAAATTCCTTGGGAACCAAACTCGATATGAGTACAGCCTATCACCCCCGGACTGACGAGCAAAGTGAGAGGACCATACAGACACTAGAAGACATGCTAAGAGCTTCTGTGATATACTTTGGCAAGGCATGGGATACCCACTTGCCCCCCATCGAATTCTCATAGAACAATAGCTATCACACTAGCATCAAGGTCGCACCATTCGAAGCCCTATATCGATGTAAATGTAGATCACCTTTGTGTTGGGATGAGGTGGTGACACCCAGCTAGCAAGAGGGAAAGTACCCGACACCACCGTCACCGGTCCCGAGATCATCAGAGAAACAACTGAGAAGATCGTCCAAATTCGGGAACGACTAAAGGCATCTAGGGACCTACAAAAGATCTACGCGGATAAACGATGGAAACCCTTGGAATTCCAAGTCGGCGACTGCGTGATGTTAAAGGTCTTGCCCTAGAAAGGAATGATACGCTTTGGGAAGCGTGGAACATTCAACCCGAGGTACATTGGACCGTTCGAGATCCTTGTCAGGATCGGTCCGGTGGCTTATAAGATTCGGCTACCGCAAGAGCTCAGCAACATACACCCCCATCATCCACGTGTCCAATTTGAAGAAATACATGTCTCACGAAATTCTCGTCATCCCTCTTGATGAAATCGAGGTAAGAGAGAGTCTACACTTTTTCGAGGAGCCTGTGGAAATAATGGACAGGGAAGTCAAGAGGACGAAGCAGAGCCAAATACCCATAGTGAAGGTCCGTTATAACGCGAAACGGGGACCCAAGTTCACTTGGGAGCGGGAAGATCAAATGAAACAGAAGTACCCGCAACTCTTTCTCTTGTTGTAAGAACCCGTTCAAGATACCAATTTTGGGACGAAATTCCCTCTAACAGGCGAATGATGTGACAACTAGAAAATTTTGGGTCAAACAAGTCTAAGGGGTCTTGTGTATAAGTGTACTCACAATGTATATCTATGTAACTTTGATGCAATAACAATCATTTGAAAACCAAGAACGCATCATGGTATGATTAATATATATATATATATATATATATATATATATATATATATATATATATGTATTTATGTATACTTTGAAAATCATTGTTGGTAGTAAACACATAAAGGTTTAACAAGCAAATTCATTGGTACAAATCATGGAATTAGGAACACTACTTTGTAGTTTATGGCTTGGTACCCCACCTACCTTGGGATTTCGGTTGTGAGGAGGCCGAAATCTCAACTTAAGAACACCCCAAGACTGAAATCACAATGCCTAGGAAACATTAAGACCGAAATCAACACCCTACAAGCCCACTAAGGCCGAAAACACATACCATGGATCCATTAAGGCTGAAAACACCCATTTGACTCCTTTTTTCTAAGATATTTCGGTATGGAGAAGGAAAGGATAACGATAGTTGACTTAATGATAGGATACATCACCCATTTCCAATAAGATAACAGTATCCTACGCAATTAACCACCAAATATCCTTGTATTAACCAACAAATTACCAAGTAAACGTCACATCATTTCCTTCCCCATCTTAAGGCCGAAATCATTCCCTCAAACACAACCAATTCCATTTAACTTACTATAAATACTCCATTTTCTGTCAAGAAATCAATTTCCAAGCTTTAAAGGGGTTTGAATCTTCAAGCACTATTCTTAGATTTTGGTAAGTAATTTTGAGACTTCTTCCGCATTCTATAAATTCTTCTGTTAAATTCATCCCATTTACACACATTAAATTGTGTTAAAAACCCTTAGGATAACATTACTCTAAAGGAAGATCATCAACTCTATCCAAGTGTTTAGGCTTGGAAACTTCTCAACATCTTTTCAAATCAACCCACAAAACCACTCAAGGTGAGTTCATACCCCACCCTTTTTCAAGTTTTTTCATATTTTTTGGGGGGAATACAAGCAAAACCATATTATAACAAAAATGTTGTTATATGTGTTCATCTATATGTTGTGTATAAGGTTTATGTGCATGCTATGTGATTTTACTAGTTATTTCAAGCTTTCATGCACAATATGGCTAAGTTATAGTATAAAATTTTATAAGAACAAGTTTAAACATATTATATGAACAAATGGGAAAATTATAACTTTTATGATAAAAGTAAATTTTCTAGTAAGAATGAGTCTTGAACAAGATTGGTCATAGTTATTTTATGACAATATCCTCATGGGTTTTAACCAAAACATATGTATTCTAAACCTATTACCTTGTATAATAAAATATATAAATGGGTTTGCATACACTGACTCTATAACGTTTTTAGTTAAACTATAATGGGTATAGGTTGTGGTTCTTTTAAACTAGTTCTCAGTTTTTCGGACATATTACAGATAATTATTTCAAAATATAATTATGTCACTCAATATAACTACTATGGAAGGGAAATGCTTCCACATACAAAAGGGTTTTCAATACACTACACATAAACCATTGGTACAGTTTGTGAGACACACTCTCTTCACGTACTTTTCATAAGTACACCTTAAAGTCCTGCATTATAACCAGAGTCTCCTGGTGGGCGATCGAGATACTTGTGTATAGATCTATACGGGATTGACAACCCCGCACCTCAGCTGTTAGCTACAGTTAGACCGGAAGTCTAGGGTGACAAATGTCTACCAGCTCCAACGCCTGAAGAATGTCGTACAGGCCACTAGTCGTATAAGTATGGTTATAATAACTCACATAGGGTATTAACAATCATTTGGTTTACGGGGCTAAGTCATCTTCAAATGGTTTTATAACAATAACAAAAGTACCCAATACCACTTACATTACATCACTACTTACATTTTTGGTCTTAGGGTTTTAAGACTACATTTTGCATTTAAGAAAATATGGGATTTTCTGGAAACCATACGCTATCATTTACAAGGAAACATTACAAATTTTACTCATACAAAACTCTTATGAACTCACCAACTTTAATGTTGACACTTTTCAAAACTGCTTGTATTCTCAGGGAATCAGTGAACAGGTATTACGAAAACATTTTGAGGACAAGAGTCACTACATCATGATTTCTACATTTCAGTTATTTTTACTTAACTTTTGGAGCAAACAAAGTTTGTAAACAATTTAACCTTGTATTCTCAATGTAGTAATGTTTGTGTTGCTATGTTTCATGTATATTCAATTGTTATGATACTTCACATGAAGTCAATCCATCCGCCCCCATACATTTCCGCCGTTCTAGTTTCGGGGTGTGACAACTCTTGCTCCCAAGCCTCAAGGAAAGACTATCATTGGCATTCACTGGGTTTTGTGGAACAAAATGGATGAAGATGGGATCGTCATAAAAAACAAAGCTAGACTTGTGGCTCAAGGTTTCTGTCAGCTGGAAGGGTTAGACTATGATGAAACGTTTGCTCCCGTTTCTATACTTGAAGAAATTTGCCTGTTTCTTGCCTTTGCTTCTTTTAAGCAAGGTTGTAGAACTCGTTACTCGGTACCTGTTCGGCCGACTACCGAGTAGCGAGTACTCGGGAGTACTCGGGGAGTACTCGGATTTGGTAATTCACGTAGAAATATTTTTAGGGAAATTATATATGTCAAAATCATAAGTTAAAATCATAAGTTGATTGAAATATATAACAAAATTAGATACGTGTGAATACACAAAAACTATAAAAAAAACACATAATGGTCTCACTTCATGAATAATTACTGAAAATTTAAGATATATATTTAGTAATAATCACATGTGTGTGGGTTAAATAATAAATCATTAAGTATATTATACATATTAATCACCGAGTTAACCGAGTTTTACAACACTGCTCAGTTTAGTAACGGGCCGATCGGGGAGTACTCGGAAATTGTAACTCGCTTCGGTAAGGGGCCGAGTAGCGAGTACTCAGAGGAGTAATCGCCCAACTCGGCGAGTTTTACAACACTGCTTTTAATAACTTCAAAGTTTATCAAATGGACATCAAGACTGCCTTCTTACATGGAGATCGCCAAGAAGAATTTTTTTTAAAACAACCACCAGGGTTTGAAAGTGAAGAGTTTCCAAATCATGTGTATCGTCTTCATAAAGATGTCTATGGTTTAAAGCAGGCACCTAGAGAATAGTATAACATATTGGCGATCTATCTTCTTGCAATTAGATAAAAATTAGGAAATATTAACAACACTTTGTTCATCAAGCATTCAGGACCTCACATTATTTTTGTTCAAGTGTATGTTGATTAAATCATTTTTGGATCCACTGATGAAAAGCTAAGTTAAGAATTCGTTGAGATCATGGCTAAGAAGTTTGATATGAGCATGATGGGTGAACTAACTTTATTTTTGGGATTACATGTTAAACAACTAAATGATGGAATTCTTGTTTGGAAAGCTAAATATATTGCATATATGCTGAAGAAGTATAGTTTCTCTGATTGCAAGCCAACAAAGACTCCTATGTCCTCATCAGCGTCTATTGGTGCTGATCCAAATGGCGTTGATGTGAACGCAAATCTATTTCGAGGAATGATTGGCTCTCTACCCTATCTTACTCCCAGTCGCCTTGGAATTATGTTTGCTACTATATTGTGTGCTCGTTCTCAAGCCAACCCTAAGGATTCTGATCTTATCACTGTAAAAAGGATCTTTCGTTACTGAAAGTATACACCCAATCTTGGGTTATGGTATCCTCGTGATTCTGAGTTCAAGCTGGTGGGATACACTGACTCCGATCATGGTGGATGTGGCATTGATCACAAAAAAACTTTAGGAGGAGCTCAAATTCTTGGAGATAGATTGGTAAGATGGTCCAGAAAAAAGCAGACATAAGTGGCTTGTTCTACCATTGAAGTTGAATATGTAGCCGCTGGAAGGTGTTGTGCTCAGATCCTATGGATTCAGAATCAGCTCTGAGATTATGGTCTAAACTTCTCAAAGACTCCAATCTGCTGTGACAACACTAGTGCCATTCAGATGATACAGAATCCAGTGCAACGTTCCAAGACCAATCACATTGACATCCATCATCATCACATCAGGGACATAGTCATAGAGGAACAGTGGAGCTGTTCTACATTCCATCTACTGATCAGTTGGCTGACATTTTCACAAAGGCATTGGACGAGAATACTTTAAACAAATTGATTGCAGATCTTGGCATGCTTTCAATGACTTAATTTTTTTCTAAATTTTTTGATTTAACATTGCTTCTGCTTGCTTTCTGAAAAATACAAAAAAAAAAAAAACAAATGCTACTTTTATTATATTTACTAATTTTTACATAGTTTTCTTAAGCTTTGCTTCTAGTATTTACAAGTATTCTCATTTCTCTCTCATTCATCCTTCAGGCCTATCTAAGATTTATCTGCATCTCCTTTCTTTAGAGTTTGTGAGAGCTAGAGTCATCCACAAAGATCTCAATGCTATTGGTGCTAAGAAAAAGAGTGGCATCATGTCCTCTTATTCTTGTGAATACCCTCTTTTTCCTCCACTCACGGTTGTGGATGCAAGGAGAAACCATCAATGTAGTAAGTCTTTTTTCATCTACTTACTCATAATCTGATAAAACCTTGAATGCCCTCGTGTTGATCTTGAGGACACGATGGTTTCATGGATTTGATCCTGTTAACTCACTGATTACAAAAAATGATCTCTGCTTCTCTCTTTCTCTTGATGAATATGAAACTTGGAGTCCATCTTCAACGTTTCAATGATAAACGGCTTCATCACTTTCGATTTATAGTGAGATGTATTGTGTATTGATGTGTTTATCATCACTTGTGTTTTCTTTTATAACTAAACTCGAGGGGTAGATATCTCGAAGAAAGGAAATTAATTAATGAGTACGTATTTCAAAAGATTTATCTTTGATGATATTGCGCAAAATATTTTTTGAAAAGGCTATATAAAGGGCCTCTGAAAAGGCTATATAAAGGGCCTCTGAAAAGGTTGTATACTATTTTGCCTTATTTGACTAACTCTTTTCTTATACTATTTATTATTCTATCATGTACCATATTAAATGAATTTGTAACGCCTGGTTCCTAGTATGTATTTAACTTATAATTTATGCTATTTTATAGTGCAACACGACGAGTTGGGAACCCCAAACTTGTCGAGTAGAGAGCACAAGGGCTGCGTATTCTAAGTGACCTACTCGACGAGTTGGGAGGCCACAACTCGACGAGTAGGATGGCAGATATGAAACCCTAATTTCCAGGGTTTGCACCATACTTAAACACCTTAAACCTTTCATGCCGGCCTCATTTCCCAGCCTCCGCTGTCCTAACCCCAAATCTTGAAACCCTAAAGCTACTTTGAGTGATTGTGAGCCATTTTTGGTGTTTTAGTGTGTGTTGAAACCATTAGAAGAAGTAAAAGCTTGAAGACTCAAGAAGGAGCTTATAGATCCAGAATCCTTGCCTCATCGACGACACTTTTCTGGTATAAAGCATGAACCTTTCCTTGTAGTTGAGTAGATCTCCTTTTTAGGTTATTTTTCTTGGTTTTGGCCAAATATCATGGTTCGTGGGAGTTGGACGTCTCGAATGAGTTAACATTTCATATCTAGGGTCTTGAGGGGTTTTCATGGCATAAAGGTGCCAACTTTATGGCCATGGAAGTCCCATGCAACCTTTAGACCATCATTTTGGCCTCTTGGAGCTTCTAATGGCCATGCATGAAGAGAAAGCTGGAACTTTACGTGATCTTTCTGTCCCTAGAGTCGAGATCTATGACCCTATGGTCTATCTTGTAGTTTTGGTGGTGTTTGAATTATGACTTTGGCCTTTTTGGGATAGGGATTGAGTTTAATCTCTTTAAGAAAGGTATTAATGGGTTAAGTTGGAAAATTTACCCTTCTAGAGGCATTTCCAGTATAGATCTGGAGTATAGGGTGTAAATCTGAAGAATAATGGCTTAATACATTAAGAAGGGTTAACAGACTGAAGAACTCGATGAGTTCAGGGAAGAACTCGACGAGTTGTATTAGGAAGTTTCGATTCTGTTGAAAAGGAAGAACTCGAGAAGTTGGAACGCGATTTCACGATTCGGTGATTCTTGGGAACTCGGCGAGTTGAAGGGCAAACTCGACGAGTTGAGTCAACTCGGAGTGTTGACTTTGACTTTGACTTTGACTTGGACCAAAATTGAACCTTAAGGGGTTATAAGTATGAAAGGGTATTTAAGGAAATATTTTATGTGTAGGGGATTGAGTTGGTTTGATATTCGGAGTCGGTGACTATTCAACTACTTCCAGTTTTTGAGGTGAGTTACGGTATATTTGGGTCGAAGGTACCAATGTCGGCCCACTAGTAGTTGTTTACAGTAGAGATGATTGTCTTTGTGATAATTGTCTGGTATGCCACTATCTGTTGAGATTTATGTGCTTGTAGGGGGTGAAGTAGACCTTATAACCGGTCGAAAGAGACTGAAGGGGTAGGCCAGCACCCAAATATGCTAGGCAGTATGTGATTTATGTGCTTATATGCTAGGATATCATGTGGTAGTGGTAAGGGTGAAATAGACCCCGTAACTTGTTGAAAGAGACCGAAGGGGTAGGCCAGCACCCAGATATGCAAGCCGGTATCCGGTTGAAAGAGACCGAAGGGGTAGGCCAACACCCTGATATGCTAGGCGGTAACTGGTTGAAAGAGACCGAAGGGGTAGGCTGGCACCCAGATATGCTCGGTGGTAACCGGTTGAAAGAGATCGAAAGGGTAGGCCAGCACCCGGATATGCTAGGCAGTATGTTTATTGTATGGTATGTGGTATGATGTGGGAACTCACTAAGCTTCGTGCTTACGGTTTTCAGTTTTGGTTTCAGGTACTTCTACTTTGAAAGGAAAGGAGTCGGCATGATCGCAACGCATCACACTATGATTTTCCGCACATGAGATCTTTGGGAGTTGTACTCTGATGCTGTTTTTTTATGACATGTTTTGGTTATTGAGATTTTGGTTTTTGATTATGATATGGGATGACACTATTGATGTTTTCAGACTACCGGTTTTTATAATTACGTAATTAAAAATGAAATTTTTGGTCATGAATTTTGGGATGTTACAAGTTGGTATCAGAGAGTTGGTTTGAGGTATTCGAACACACCTTCAGTGGTGTCTGGACTCAAATCGAGGGTTTGAGAGATTTTTACAAGAAAAATATTTTTTCTAAAATTAAGATTGAGTGTTTTTATAAAGAACAAGCAGTGTGATGCGTGCAATCGGTCGGGCTCAAGTAAGTTTTCCCCAAGATACTCATACATGTTATGTTATAATATGAAGTGTGAATATGTGAACTGCATGCTAGATTAGGGCTAAGGATCTTGGAAGGATGCCTTGTATGACTACTGTATGTTCTTATTGAACTGCATGCTAGTACTGATTAGTCAGTGATATGATGGCTTGTTTAGGATATGCCTGGTTTTGGTTACACAATGCTTGAATGCTACTTGCTTCGTGATTTTAGGAGTTCTAGTTATTTTTAATTAACTAGTAAACGGATACGTTAAGTTACATATTACGAGGACTAAATAATTTTAGAAGGTTAGGTCTAGCCTTGTTTTGCAGCTCTTGTTTGAGTCCAACCGTTATAGGGTAGGACCTCTCATTCGAAGAATTATCTGGTCTTAGTAATATGTAATGGTATTCGCGAGCTACTTAGGGGGAGATAGCAGGGACTTCTTATGCAGCTGATGGCGGAGAGTGGGTCGGAGATTACCCTAGGGCAACCCTAGGATGAGATTAGTGACACGAGCTATTCGATTGAGAATTGTATTCATGGATAAGAAGCGGCTTTGGTAACCCAAGGCGACCTAGGAGGAAAGTATGGATAGATGTTGAAGGTAGCATGGGCTCGTACTACTGAAAGCAGAGGATCCATACTTGACTCTTGGAAGCTACGGGGAACAAAGAGTGGCAGAGTGTGAGATATCTCCATGATTATATATGACCCTGACGATTGTGTGGCTTGTTTAAGATGGTGGTGATGCGTCATGGATCAGGGGGCTCAGGGTCGGGGTCTAGTTTGAGTACGGGTTCCAAGCCACTTGATGATGGATTGCGTGATTTCATTGCATCCGAGATTACGAGAGGCATCCTTGAGTCGACCCTGGTGATTTTCGGGTCGATCAAGGTGGGTATCATTCAGTTAATGGAGGATCGCCTTAGGGAATTCAGGAGTGACATGGCACATGGCCTGTCAGGGACTCATATGCTTTCCTTCAAGGATTTCAGGGGATGCGGAGCACCAGACTTCGGCAGGGTGAAATACCTATTGTGGCTAGGTGATGGATCGCATACATTGAGTCTGCACAGGTGACGAGCTTCTGCCCTGAGGGGTCAAAGGTCAGATTTGCTCCTGGGTGTTTGAGGGAGCGAGCTAGAGACTTGTGGGAGGTAGTAGGTGATACTTTGGGAGCCTCGGCCATTGAGGTCATGACCTGGCCGGATTTTGTGTCCAGGTTCCGGGCGCAGTTTGCGCCAGCTGTCCAGCAGCTAGCTAGGGTGTTTTTGGATATGAGACAGACTACGGAGACGATGGCGGAGATTGCCGCCAAGTTTAGGGAGAGGACTTTGTTAGTGCCCCAGTACGCGGGTGATGAGGAGATGAAGAAAACCCGGTACCATGATATGTTGAGAGCTGACATTCAAAAATATGTCAGCTATTCGGCGTGCCCGACTTTGGATGATATGATAGCCAGGGAACGAGAGAGGGAGATTGATATAGTGCACATCAGGAAGAGGAATTCAGAGACATGGCTGAAAACTGGGGTTTCGGTGAAGAAACCCAACGGATTCGACTCGAGGTCGAAGGGCCAACAGGGCCGGAGCCGCTGTGGGAAATGCGACAAGACGCATGAGGGAGTTTGTAGAGTAGGGCGATCGGGATGCTATAAGTGCGACAAGTTAGGGCACTTTAGAAGGATTGTATTTCCCTTACTCCCACCATCCAGACATCATACATGCTTTGTTTTCACTGCAATCAGCGAGGCCATAAAAAGGCCAACTGCTCGAGATTGGTATCAAGAGCGCCAATGGCGGTGGCAGCTCCATCGATACTGCAGATCACAGATGGCCGCTAGGGAAAGACATATGCTCCTGTGGTTAGGAGCCGCGCCTTCCAGATGATCGCCGAGGAGGAGTGTTTCACACCATATGTGGTGACGGGATCGTTCCATGTGAACGGTATCCCAGTGCTGGTATTATTTGACTCGGGGGCTACCCGATCCTTTGTATCGCTTGCGCTTACCAAGAGATTTGTTGGAGCTCCAAGGGAGCTAGACTGTCCCCTTGATGTAGAGATTGCGGATGATAGGACCATTCAGGTTGCGAGGGTTCATCGGGGATGTACACTGCAGTTGTTCGTTGAGCAGTATTTTGTGGATTTGGTCCCTATTCCCCTGCGAGGGAATAAGGTTATCGTGGGTATGGATTGGTTGAGCGCCAATGGGGCAGTGATCGATAGTGAGCGTCAACTAGTGCGAGTTAGGACCCCAAGTGGGACAGGGTTGCTGATTTAGGGGGAGAGGCCGCAGGGTGGACCGACTGTGTGTTCGGCAACGAGGGCGAGACGCTACCTTCAGCAGGGTTGTGTACGTTATGTCGCTTATGTCATGGATAGCCAGGAGAAGGGTAAGGCGACCGTACATGATGTACCGATCGTACGGGAGTACCCGGATGTGTTCCCGGCGGATTTTCCTGGGGTAACTCTGGAGAGGCAGGTAGAGTTTAGGATTGACCCAGTTCCTGGTGCGGCTCCGATAGCCAAGGCACCATATTGGTTGGCTCCTCCAGAGATGCAGGAGTTGTCTACACAGTTGCAGGAGCTGTTAGGCAAGGGATTTATCAGGCCGAGCAGTTTGCCATGGGGAACCCCAATCCTGTTTGTGAAGAAGAAGAACGGGTCACATCGGATGTGTATAGATTACCAGGAGTTAAACAAGATAACGGTGAAGAACTGTTATCCCCTCCCGAGGATTGATGAATTATTTAACCAGCTTCAGGGTGCATCTTGGTTCCCCAAGATTGATCTGCGATCAGGTTATCACCATATGCGAGTTAGGGACGACGATGTGGAGAAGACATCCTTTCGGACTCACTATGGTCACTATGAGTTCGTGGTACTGCTATTTGGGTTCACCAATGCACCTTCCGCATTCATGGATCTCATGAACCACGTATGCAGAACGATGTTGGATCGGTCTGTGATACTTTTTATCGATGACATCTTGGTGTATTCCAAGACTCAGGAGCAGCACGAGGAGCACCTGAGGGATGTGCTGGAGACACTGAGTAGGGAGAGACTTTTTGCAAAGTTCTCCAAGTGTGAGTTTTGGTTGCGTGAGGTGCAGTTTCTGGGACACCTCATCGACCAGAACGGTATACTGGTCGATCCAACCAAAGTAGAGGACGTGATGAGATGAGAGGTTTCGAGGTCTCCATCCGAGATTCGGAGTTTTCTTGGTCTAGCGGGTTATTATCGGCGATTCATCGAGGATTTATCCAAGATTGCTGTTCCAGTGAACCGACTGACCAAGAAGTCGGTGACATTCCGTTGGGGGCTTGAGCAGTAGGCAACTTTCGAGGCTTTGAGGCAGAAGTTGTGCAAGGCACCGATAATAACCTTGCCAGAGGGCGTTGAGGATTTCTTAGTATATTGTGACGCATCTATCATGGGCTTAGGCGCAGTGTTGATGCAGAGAGGGTGCATCATCGCTTACTCCTTGAGGCAGCTGAAGCCTCACAAGGCGAATTACCCGACACACGACCTGGAGTTTGGGGAAACTGTTTTTTGTCCTCAAGATTTGGAGACAATACCTCTATGGGGCCCACTGTACTATCTACACGGACCACAAGAGCCTGAGGTACTCGATGGATCAACCAAATGTGAATATGAGGCAGCGACGTTGGTTGGATGTGGTAAAGGATTATGATTGCGATATCCTCTACCACCCGGGGAAGGCCAATGTGGTGGCCAATGCACTCAGCAGCAAGGCAGTCGCGGCTCCGATTCGGTATATATGCCTGAGGATGATAGTGATTACTCCGCTACTGGAGCAGATTCGGGAGGCTCAGGTCGAGGGTATGAGGGAGGAGCGTCGAAAGTGTGAGCGGATCAAGTGTGAGTGGATCATAGGGCAAGTGGATTCATTCGACTATGATAGGCGTGGGTTGTTGACCCTGCATCGGAGGGTTTGGGTTCCTTACTGGGGCGGTGTACGCCAGGTTCTTATGGAGGAGGCTCACAAGTCGATATTCTCCGTTCATCCCGGGGCGAGGTCGGCCAGAGAGTCATGGGAAGTACCGAAGTGGTACTCAAGACTACTGAGATGATCCAGTAGGTCTGGAGCAGGCTCCAAACTGCTCAGAGTCGGCAAAAGAGTTATGCCGACAAGCGCCAGTCGGACCTGGAGTTTCAGGTGGGGGATATTATTCTCCTGAAGGTGTCACCTTGGAAAGGTGTCATCCGGTTCAAGAATCAGGGCAAACTGGGCCTAGGTTCATTGGTACGTTTAGGGTTTTGGCTCGGGTGGGTCGGGTTGCGTATCGACTGGATCAGCTAGCCGAGCTTAGTCAGATCCACAACACTTTTCATGTCTCCCAGCTGCGGAAGTGCCTAGTGGATGGCTCTATAGTTGTGCCCTTAGAGGATATTCAGGTGGACGACCGCCTGAATTACATTGAGAAGCTAGTGACGATTCTGGATCGGAAGACAAAAACCTTGAGGAACAAGGTTGTGCATTTAGTGAAGGTGTAGTGGCTGCACCGTAAGGGTCAGAGTGGACATGGGAGCCACAGGAGGAGATGAGGGAGCATTATCCAAGATTATTTTTGACATCGGACTTCAAGGACGAAGTCTAAGACAAGTGGGGGAGAATTGTAACCCCTGGTTCGTGGTATGTATTTAACTTATAATTTATGCTATTTTATAGAGCAACTCAACGAGTTGGGAGCCCCAAACTCGTCGAGTAGAGATCAAAAGGGTCGCGTGTTTTAATTGACCTACTCGATGACTTGGGAGGCCTCAACTCGACGAGTAGGATGGCAGATATAAAACCCTAATTTCTGGGGTTTGCACCCTATTTAAACACCTTAAACCTTTCATGTCGGCCTCATTTCCCAGCCTCCACTGTCCTAACCCTAAATCTCGAAACCCTAAAGCTACTTTGAGTGATTGTGAGCCATTTTGGGTGTTTTAGTGTGTGTTGAAACCATTGGAAGAAGGAAAGGCTTGAAGACTCAAGAAGGAGCTTATAGATCCAGAATCCTTGCCTCATCCATGACACTTTTCTGGTATAAAGCTTGAACCTTGCCTTGTAGTTGAGTAGATCTCCTTTTTGGATTATTTTGCTTGGTTTTGGCCCAAATATCATGGTCCGTGGGAGTTGGACGTCCCAAATGAGTTAACACTTCAGATGTAGGGTCTTGAGGGGTTTTCATGGCATAAAGGTGCCAACTTTATGGCCATGGATGTCCCATGCAACCTTTAGACTATCATTTTGGCCTTTTGGAGCTTCTAATGGCCATGTATGAAGAGAAAGCTGGAACTTTACATGATCTTTTTGTCCCTAGAGTCGAGATCTATGACCTCATGGTCTATCTTGTAGTTTTGGTGGTGTTTGAATTATGACTTTGGCCTTTTTGGGTTAGGGTTTGAGTTTAATCTCTTTAAGAAAGGTATTAATGGGTAAAGTTGGAAACTTTACCCTTCTAGAGGCATTTCCAGCATAGATTTGGAGTATAGGGTGTAGATCTGAAGAATAATGGCTTAATGCATTAATAAAGGTTAACAAACTGAAGAACATGACGAGTCCAGGGAAGAACTCGACGAGTTGTATTGGGAAGTTCCGATTATGTTGAAAAGGAAGAACTCGATGAGTTCAC
The DNA here is from genome assembly GCF_052849685.1 of Lactuca virosa. Taxonomy (NCBI): domain Eukaryota; kingdom Viridiplantae; phylum Streptophyta; class Magnoliopsida; order Asterales; family Asteraceae; genus Lactuca; species Lactuca virosa. The sequence goes on along the minus strand of NC_136428.1, from coordinate 55,103,370 downwards.
GGAAGAATTCGACGTGTCGGATCGCGATTTCACGATTTGGTGATTCTTGGGAACTTGGCGAGTTGAAGGGAAAACTTGACAAGTTGAGTCAACTCGGAGCGTTGACTTTGACTTGGAATAAATTTGACCCTTAAGGGGTTATGAGTATGAAAGGGTAATTAAGGAAATATTTTATGTGTAGGGGATTGAGTTGGTTTGATATTCGGAGCTGAGGACTGTTCAACTACTTCCAGTTTTCGAGGTGAGTTACCTTCCCGGTATAAGTGGGTTAAAGGCACCAATGTCGGCCCACTAGTAGTTGTTTACAGTAGAGATGATTGTCTTTGTGATAATTGTCTGGTATGCCACTATCTGTTGAGATTTATGTGCTTGTATGCTATGTTATTACGTGGTAGTGGTAGGGGTGAAGTAGACCTCATAACCGGTCGAAAGAGACTGAAGGGGTAGGCCAGCACCTAAATATGCTAGGCAGTATGTGATTTATGTGCTTATATGCTAGGATATCATGTGGTAGTGGTAAGGGTGAAATAGACCCCGTAACCGGTTGAAAGAGACCGAAGGGGTAGGCCAGCACCCTAATATGCTAGGCGGTATCCGGTTGAAAGAGACTGAAGGGGTAGGCCAACACCCTGATATGCTAGGCTGTAATTGGTTGAAAGAGACCGAAGGGGTAGGCTGGCACCCAGATATGCTCGGTGGTAACCGGTTGAAAGAGACCGAAGGGGTAGGCCAGCACCCGGATATGCTAGGCAGTATGTTTATTGTATGGTATGTGGTATGATGGGGGAACTCACTAAGCTTCGTGCCTACGGTTTTCATTTTTGGTTTAAGGTACTTCTACTTTGAAAGGAAAGGAGCCGGCATGATCGCAACACATCACACTATGATTTTCCGCACATGAGATCTTTGGGAGTTGTACTCTGATGTTGTTTTCTTATGACATGTTTTAGTTATTGAGATTTTGGTTTTTGATTATGATATGGGATGACACTATTGATGTTTTCAGACTACCGGTTTTTATAATTACGTAATTAAAAATGAAATTTTTGGTCATGAATTTTGGGATGTTACAGAATTGATGGTGAACTTTATAGTTCTAGAGTACAACTTAACTCTATGATATGGAAGTTTAAACCACTTCTTGTTGATGAGTTACCACCGTTTATGATTCACGCTGATTCCACCTCATTGTGACTGAAACAATCCATTCTTTCATTGATTTCTTCTCAGGAAAACTTGACGATTCACTGTGATATACCACACACTGATAAAAGTTTGAAACTCTATGACGATGGTTAGTCTATGTATCGTAGGCTATCAAACACACCAACCCATTCTTGCCCTTATATTCTTCTTTAAAGCTTTATGATTCAATGTAATGTACCACACATTGATGAGAGTTTGACAAATATGTGTCGATGTTTAAGCGAAAACACCACAACTTATCACACGCATCACACCATTCTTTCCACAAATTCTTCTTTAGAATTTTATGATTCAACATATGATACCAAATGCTGATGAGAATTTGAAAAATCTGTGCCGATGGGTATATCATTGTCCATGATATATTACACGTACCTGCCCACTATTTTCCAACAATTCTTCTATTAAGAAGTTAAAGATTCACTATATTAGCCGTACACTGATAAAACTTTGACACTCTTTGCCGATAGATACATTTCATACCAGAATGTATTACACACATCATACCACTCTTTCCCTTTTCTTCTAATAAAGGTGATTAATGAGTCAGCATATAAAACCAAATGCTGATGAAATCTCGCAATACTATGTTAATGAATGGTAGTTCAAACCTATACTATCAGGAGACATCACAATCTTACTAGACTGCAAGCTGCAACTCTGATACTCCGGTATCCTCCTCTAGTTCCATTTTTCTACTAATGTCAAAAAGGGGGAAAATCTTGATAAAGCTGAAAAAACTACTCGATGTTATTAATCTAAAGAAAAACACAATCTAAGGGGGAGTCAAGCAGACATCAACATTCTCATCTCGTCACATATCCATCCGTTGCGATTCATAAATGTGGCCTCGAAGTTATTCACCTTCTTAAGGGGAGCATTCGTTAAGGCTGAAGAACTTAAAATTTAATTCTTACTCTCAGGGGGAGCACGAGTTAAAGAATTCATTGAAGATTAGTTTTGACATCATCAGATAAGGGAGATTGTAATCTCACACCTTATGATCTGATGAGTCAAACACTCTACACATTATCTGTCAGCGTCAGCGTCTACATCAGCGCCAGCGTTAGCGTATCTAGTCCATTAGCGTCAACGCTCAATATCGTTATTCTATGTAATCTTTTGTATATTAGGTAATGATATAGATAAGTATAGAATAGATAGAAAATTCGATATATTTGTTATGAAGATCGGTTCTTAGTATAGAAAAGATACAATCCCTTCAATCAAGGGATATTCTTGTATAGATTAGTATATAACCTACATTCGGGTAAACCCTAATGTAGAGTTCTTCTTGGTGACCGTCTTTGTGACAAATCGTCTTCTTGGTGAAACAAACCCTTTCATGGTGAAAGACAATTTGGAGAAGTCCTTGTGTCATTTACTTTCTGTTCTTTGTTTGCTTAGATTAGTTTACTTTTGTTATTTATACTTGAAGTGTATCCGATTGATACAAACCTTCAGTTTCAGCCTCCATCTTCCTCCCATCCTCAAAAACCCTAGCTAAATTCTCCATTGAATTTGTGAGCTCATTCTTGGTGCTTTTTGGTGATTTTTGAAGGAAAATGAAGCTCTAGGTGTGGTGGTTACTTGGAAAGCATCATATCTCCAGCTAGCATATCCCTTGGACCTTGGTGACTGTCCAAGATTCAACCTTTTTCTTACCATGTTGCTAGATCTTTGGATTTTCCCCCTTTTTCCATGATTTGATGGATTTAAGTAATGAGATCTCATAAAGTTTGCAACTTTATGAATCTCCAGATCAAGTAGAGCATTTAGTGTCTTGGATCTGAATTATAATCGAGTTTTGATGTTATGCATGGGGGTTTTGGTCATAAAACCCTATTTTTGACCAAAAATGGAAAATGGCATGGATTGGATATGCAAGTCCATAAAGCCACGATTTTTAAGGTCCTTAGGAGCATGAAATCCTTCTGGAAACTTTGGAGGTGAAACTCTAAGGATTGGGTGCATAATAAGAGTCTTGATGCCTTAAGTTACCATTAAAGGTTAGGGTTGGGACTTTGGATTATAGAGGGTTTTGAGGGATAAAGTTAGAAACTTTATCCATAAAGACCATGGGAAGGACCAGATCTGAGCTTTGGGAGCTCATATGGTTGAAGGGAATGACTTAATGGTTAAGCTATCCAGACTCATCACCACGACATGGTTAAGACTACCACAGCGTGGTGACTTGGTCAAGAGCCGGTTGTTTTGTCGGTTTGTGGCCACGACGTATCCAAGGAGGCTACGACGTGGCGACTGGCTATGTTGATTTTGACCAGGTTTGACCTAAGTGTATTGTGGGTATTTGAGTTATGGACTAAGATTTGGTTACTGATTGTTGTAAAGGTGATCAGCAGAGTTGAGTTTTCCTCACTGTATTCGTGGGTCGAAGGTACCAATGCCGACCCATTGAATCATGCATTTTGATTAGAGGATTTTGCTATGTTGTATTGAAATGGTAGAATTGAGTCCTGATATATATAGGATATTACTATGCGATAGTGATCTGTAGATCTATCTGTTTGCCTATTAACTGGTTATATGTTACTTTTTATTTATATGTCGACATGTTATGATTTAGGGTTGAGGATTTACTGCTTTATGTGTGAGCCAATAGACCAGGGGTATTCTAGTCCGATGACTAAGTGGAACTGTGTATATAGGCATTCCAGTCTGATGACTGATTGAGCCGGGGGTATTCCAGTCTGATGACTGATTGGACCCAGTATGCAATGTTGTACATGTTATGTTGTGTGGTTGTATTTTGGGGGAACTTACTAAGCTTTGGCTTAGAGTTTCAATTTATTGTTCACGGTACTTCTACTGATATTGGCAAAGCGAAGGCGTGATCGTACACATCCTTCGAAGATATATTTTGGGGGATTTATGATGTTATGATCTTGGGGAAATATTTGTATTTGACACTTGAATTGATATGTTTTGGGATTGAAAACAATGGTTTCTTTTAATTTAAAAATGAAAAATTTTTATCGTGTTTTTGGGATGTTACAAGTTGGTATCAGAGCTTTGGTTTGAGAGAATTGGATGAACATTCGTGTGAATCGATACTCAAACTAAGGATCTATAAAATTTTCAAAATATTTTTCAAATTGAATTCAAGCTGTTTTCAAAAAGCAACACAACAAGTAGGAGATGTGTACAATCAGCCGGAGCAAGAAAGTATACCCCAAGTTACCACACTAGTATTTTTTATGATTTAAATAAAACGGCATGCTAGTGATAGGCTAGAGATCTTCAGGGATGACATGATAGAACTACCTGATATATGATGCATGATAGCCTAGGAGGACTTCTTGTATGCTAGATGTAATTGACATCATTACTGTTGTTACTTAGTGTGTGTATCATAGTTGTAGATAACTAAGATCTTATAGCATGAGATTAAGATCTTATATATCGTGTATAAGTTGTATTCATAGTTTAAACCATCATATTCACAGTTTAATAAATATATTAATTCACTAAGACACAACTCATTCACATTAGAAAATGATCTGAATGAATTGTTAAAAATCTTCTTTTTTATTTTTTTAGTAACAAATAGCAAAACTGTAATTTTTATGTTTCACCCAAGACATAATTCACAACTTAATACTATGTTCAATATTCAATAAACATAATTCGCAATTTATCATAAAATTCACAAATGATGACCTGATTCAATTATTAAAATCTTATTTTTTGCTTTTCTTTCTTTTAGTAAAAAATAGCAAAAATGTAATTTTTATGTTTCACCAAAGACATATTCAAAGTGTAAATACTATAGTAAAAAATCAATAAACATATTAATTCATTCGTTAACAATTTAACACAAAATCTATACAAAATCACAACTTAATTCACAGTAAAAAAGAATGATTTGATTCAATTATTAAAATCTTATTTTTTTTAGTAAAAAATAGCAAAAAGGTAGTTTTTATGTTTTACCCAATACATATTTAGAGCCTAAATTCAAAAATCAATAAACATATTAATTCACTTATTCACAATTTAACATAAAATATCCCTACAAAATTCAAAACTTAATTTAGTATTCACAACACATTCACAATAAATTCACAACTTAAATGAGTCATCCATAGTTTAATGCATCCAATCATATACCATTCACAGTTTAAAACAAAAAAATCAAAAACATAATAATAAAAGAAAAAAAAACTATTTACATTATTTATAAAATGCACATAAAAGTAAAGAAAGTAAAAAAAATATACAAAAAAAAAACACAGACAATGTAAAAATACAAAAATTCCAAGTTTAATTTACAAAGTTCACAGTTTAAGTGACATTATATGCACAACTTAATGCACTCATTCATAGCTTAATTTACAATATTCATCGTTTAGACTCTAAAAGAAAACTTCATTGTGACATTTAATCAAACGCCTTGTATGCATCTTTTTTTTACTAACTTCACTTTTTAAACTATACCACTACAGGAGTTTCTGGTGAAGGAACATATCTGGTATGGATCCATACCAGAGGAGATTTCACAGGTGATAGACCAAATCAGAAAAACAAAAACACGGAAACAAATCAGATAAACAAAAAATGAGTTCTAGTAGAAACACGAGTTTAAAAATAACACATGTATATTACGATGATGGTTGTGACTTATGCTTTATGATGCTTTGATGGTGACACAAATGAGGGGAGAACATATCTGATGCTCTGATGTGACAGAAACGAGTTCAATCTCGCTGGAAGACACCAGTTGTGGAGGAAGACGATTTAGATCTTCTTGAAGCACATCATAGTTGCATCAGATCTGATAGAGTTTCGTCGGAGGTATGAGAGGAAGAGATAAATGGGATAGAAATTGATGGAGGCGTTCAGTGTTGTAAAACTCGCCGAGTTGGCCGATTACTCCTCCGAGTACTCGCTACTCGGCCCCTTACCGAGGCGAGTTACAGAATCCCGAGTACTCCCTAATCGGCCCCTTACTGAACTGAGCAGTGTTGTAAAACTCGGTCAACTCGGTGATTAATATATATAATATACTTAATGATTTAATATAACACACACATGTGATTATTACCCCACACACACACACACACACACACACACATATATATATATATATATATATATATATATATATATATATATATAGATATATATATATATATATTCACTAATTATTCACGAAATGAGACCATTATGTGTTTTTTTAGTTTTTGTGTATTCACATGTATCTAATTTTGTTATATATTCAATCAATTTATGATTTTAACTTATGATTTTGACATATATAATTTCCTAAAAAATATTTCTACATGAATTATCAAATCCGAGTACTCCCCGAGTACTCCTGAGTACTCGCTACTCGGTAGTCGACCGAACAGGTACCGAGTAACGATTTCTACAACCTTTCACATCTGACGATTTTCGCCGGAGCTCGAAGAAAAACACATGTAGAGGTGGTGTTAGACGACAACGATGGTAGATGTGGCGGTTTTCAACTGATTCTCGTCGGAAGTTAGTCAATCTCACTGGAACTTTGTCGATATTGTCAAAACGTTCTCGATCTGATAGATTTTTTAAGTCAACAGCGGCTACAATTTTTTGCAGTGGAGGAACACACCAGTTACGAATGGATGTAGAGGTGGAGGACTTAGATCTACCTGAAACATATCATATTTGCATCAGATTTGGTAAAGTTCTTCGGAGATCTGAGATGAAGATACAGATGGGAGAGAAATCGATGGAGGTGTTAGATCTGACGGTTTTCACCGGAGATCGGAGAAAAATAGATGTAGAGGTGGTGGTAGGCGGCAGTGGTCGACACGGTAGGCGGTGGCACACGACGAGCTATTGGTGGCCGAAAATATGGCTGCCAGATTTATGCTGAATAAAGAAAAGGGATGAGGGTTTATATGTTGATAGAGGAAAAATAGTTCAAGTTAATAGATCTAAGATTAGATCTATCATTTTTTGTTTATTAATCTAGACTATGAATTGTTGATATTTACAAGAATACAATTCTTCATTTTTAATAATTGAAAGACAAAAATACCCTTTTTAATATTTACAAGCATCTATTTGACGATCTACAAATATAAAGCTAAAAATAAAGGGTTCTTAGAGTTTTTTCTTGGTTCATATATATATATATATATATATATATATATATATATATATATATATATATATATATATATATATATATATATATATATATGGAATGATCATTTGAGAACTCAAAGTTTCCCGAGAACTAAAAGTGGAGCGTTAAATCAATTATTTGTATGGCTTAGATGATTAGTGGAAAAATTTGTAAATATTAATAAGTTTAGTGGCATATCAGGTTTATTAAAAATAATCATGAGGGTAAACTCGGTAGAAAAATGTTCTATTCTTAAGATCAAGTAACCCACAGATTACTCCCCGAAAACCATCATCGTCCTCACCAACCCCCTTCTCCCTCACCTTGATATCCCCCCAAATTCAGACTTTCTCTCTCTAATCCCTTGATTTCCTCTTTCTTTCACAACTTCATCGTTGATTATTTGATGAAATCCAACGCCACCATCTGAAATCTATGGCCGCGTCCAGTAATCGTCACGCCATCAATCGATTACCTTCTTCATCGTCTCTCTTCTGTCTCCATCGACATCCCCTGTTTCCAATCAAATCTGTAGGAGGTGTCAATGCCCGGAAAAGCATCGACGAGAGATCACGGGAGAACACAACGATGATACATCTCTTTCTACTTCCTTCCTCCCGCCATCGCCTCACCTTATGATGGTGTTGTGTTTACTTACGTTCTTCCTTGACATCTCCTTATTGCCTCCAAATTGAGAGCATCTTAATTTATTTCCCAAATATTCGTATCCTTTATACATCACCGCCTCCGCCCTTCTAAACCTATTACATCGATTACGCGTCTATCTCCCTAAGATCTCAAATCTGGATGCATCTCATGTATTCAGTTTTCTAGACTGAAATTGATTCTTCTCAGGTATATCTCAATCCATCGGTTCCATATCGTCGTTATAGTCGAAATTTTCTATGACTGTAGCTCTGATTCATGTCTACTGATTATACAAACAAGTCGATTCAGATTATACAACAGAAGTTTATGGCAATTAGATCAGTTGCAATTTGTAAGATCGACAAGGTATAATTCATTGGTCCATCTCCATCTCGACTCAAGGTTTAATCGATTGCGAAATGTATTGTAACATTTGATTAATTTTTTAAGTCGATTGTTAGTTTTTGCTGTTAATGTATGATAATTATTCTCTATTCATCAATATTCTTCAATCGAGGGACACACAAGTTTCTCTTCGAGTTAAGTTCCTCACGCACACCATGTGTTTGTGTTTATGTCCCAGTAAGTTTATTTTGTTGCTATCATCATGTTTTTATGTATACGGGAGTTCAGTGAGTTGCATATGTTTATTTACATACTTGAATTGAACCGGGTGCTATAAGTCCTATAAAAATCTGTTTCCCTACAAGTCATACTTGTTAACCACATGACTCCTATCACCACTTTTTTATACATTGGGATAATCTACAAAGTTTAGCTATCATTTTTTTTAAACCTTTTTGTATAATAATCTTTATGGTGCATAACAGGAGGAGAGAAATCATTTTCATCACTATGTTTTGCACTTGCACTTCATGAGATGACAGAAGCTCCATTTCAGCTATGGATGAGTTTGATGTGTTTATGGTAAAATTACTTTACACGAATAACTAGTTGTTTATATTCTTCTTTTGAATCACATTAAATTTCTTTTAATAAAACACAATCAATGGCTTGGTTTTAACTTTTAATGATCTTTATATTGCAGGATGTTGAGAGTAGAAAAATAAGCTTGGACACGGTTGTGGATTTTGCTTTGGCACAAGGATCACAGTGGACATTTATTACACCTCATGATATAAGGTAAATCACTAAGTTCAAGTTTGTTTCTTTTTCGTTATTTACTTACAAAAGAGATGTTTATAACATTTTATGACAAGTTCTATAGTAAAGAAAAAAAGAATAGTGTTGTCACATTTTATTTAATTACTTGATATATATGTATATTTATTTACATCATGTTAAAACATGATAAAGAAGCAACAAATGGCCGCTCCTCGCTCATAAACAAAGGTTTGGTTTGGTTTGGTTTGCTTTTGTTAATGCATTATGGTGTACTTTATAAAAATGTTTTTTTATAAAAAAAAAACCATTACATCTCACAAGTGAATCACATATGAATTACATGTGCTTCAGATGAAAATCACATGTAATTCACATATGAATCACATTTAATTCACATGTAAATCACAAGTGAATTATATATAAATTATATGTGAATCACATGTCACAAGTGAATCACATATGAATTACATGTGATTCACATTTAAATCACATGTAATTCACATATGAATTACATGTGATTCACATGTAAATCACATGTGATTCACATGTTATTCACATATGAAGCACATATAATTCATATACAGTAATTCACATATGAATTATATGTGATTCACATGTAAATCATATGTAATTCACATATAAATTACATGTGATTCACATGTAAATCACATATGAATTACATGTGATTCATATGTAAATCACATATGTATTTTTGTGAGTGTTTTTTCATCAATAACTTTCTTTTTATTTTTCTTGTAGATTTGGAAGAAATTGTGTTGAATATTGAAGAGATGAAAAATGATAAATTGAAGAAAATATAGAAATATTGACACGAAGACATGAAAACGCTTTGAAATTTTGTAGCATTTTTTTGTTTTTGATATTTTATATTGTATCGAATAAAATACTTATTGTATTGTGTTTATAGATTAGTAAATAAAATGAGTTTTCTTATGATTCTTTACAAATATTATAATATATGAAATATGCATATATGTTCTTGTAAAAATATGCATAAATGTACCAAAAATATGCATATATGCACCTAAAAAATACAATTTCTTCTAAAAAAATAATGTATTTTTGAAAAAATTTGGTTTTTGAAAAATAAATGCATTTTTTTTTTAAAAATTACAAGTTTTTTAAAAAAGTTGTAGCTTTTTTTTCGAAAAGCTTGCCGATTTTTTAAAAAAATGTTGTTTTTTTAAAAGGAAATACAATTATTATTTTTTTTTTTGAAAAAATTGCAGTTTTTTTTTGAAAAAAAAATGTATTTTTTTTAAAAAAAAAATACAGTTTTTTTTAAATGCAGTTGTTTTTTAAAAAATTGCAGTTTTTTTTCATTTTTTTTAAAAAAAAAATCATGTTTTTAAAAAAAAAATTAAAAGATCTCCATTTTTTTAAAAATAAAAATCGAAAATAATTTTAAAAAAAATCCGAAATTTGAGTTATTATGTTAATTTTTAAATTTTTTTTAAAATATTTCCAATAACACAAAAAATTAAACATTAAATGAGATTGGTATGATTACAATCATGCCCTTATTTAATTAGTTTTAATCTAACGCTCCATTTTTAGTTTTTGGGTTTTCGGGAAAACTATGAGTTTTCAACCGATATATATATATATATATATATATATATATATATATATATATATATAAGTTAAAACGTACTTTGTAATCATCTCGATCTATAAAATTAAAGAAATAAGTGTGTAATGATGCTTACATCGGATTCAAATACTTTTGAAACGCAACAAATGTAAAAAATTCTGACAACTTATGTGGTACATCGTCTATATAGAATTTTGACAAATAATTACTTGTTTTCTAGTTGTATGAGATTGTATATATCCACTAAATACCTACCAGTGACCGATTGAGATATGTTACTACACGAATATGTTTAGGGTTTGATTATGTATACTTAGGAATAGGGAAATCTCCAGAAAAGTCCTAAAATTTTAGTCAAATTTATGAAAAAGTCTCAAACTAAATTTTGTTTACGGAAAAGCACAGAATACCGGTTAAAACATCGAAAAAACCCTTTTCGGCCAGTTTCACAGATTTCACCGGTATTCCGTCCTTTTTCGTTAGTTTGCTCAAAATTTTGGGACTTTTTCAAAAATAACATAATAACCAAAATATTTGGACTTTTTTGAAAATTACCATGAAATTAAAGGATATTATTATTAACAAATCATTTATAAACATAAAAAATATTTTTATTATAGAAAATGGAAATACTTTTCACTCTCGATAGATGTTTGTAATTTTATGGTTGTTACCGGGTAATGTTTGGAGGTTAGGTGGTAGTTAGGTTAAAGAACATAATGAAAGATCTATATGTTCGTGTCATGATATTTTCTAATAACATGTGATCATATAGCATCATGCCTAATAGCAAGTAAACACTTATTGATTGTGTATTAATAAATATTATCAACTCTTGTATTGGTCATGCCTAATAGAGTACTTTTCACTATCACACCCACAACGATACATAGGAAGAACAAAGACTTTGAAGTAGTCAACAAACAATAGAGAAGTACATAGTCGACCATTATATTCCTAAAAATTAGAAACAAATGTATTTCATTTGTTTATAATAAAAAATATTTTTTATGTTTATATATGATTTGTTAATAATAATATCCATTAATTTCATAGTAATTTTCAAAAAAGTCTCAATATTTTGGTTATCGGGTAATTTTCAGAAAAGTCCTAATATTTTGAGCAAACTAATGAAAAAGGACAGAATACCGGTTAAATCTACGAAACCGGCAAAAAAGGGTTTTTTCGAAGTTTTAGCCACTATTCTGTGCTTTTCTGTAAACAAAAATTAGTTCGGGACTTTTTCAAAATTTTAAGACTTTTCTGGAAATTTCCCTTAAGAATATGAACTTGCCGAAAACGGCTAGTGGTCCACATCACCCAAGTGTTAGTCATGTGAATAGGAAAAAATCTAAGGTATCCATCCAAGAGGGACCATTTTAAACGAGTATAGTGTGCAAAAGTCTAGCCAAAGTTGATAACATTGGTTTGGTTAAAAGATAAACTGTGTACCCTAAAGACTAACAATAAATCTTTGAGATCATTCGATGTTTGGAATAAATTGGACCAAGATGTACCATATGTTTATTATTATTATTATTATGATTATTATTATTAATATTATTATTATTATTATTAGACCAAGATGTACCATATGTTTATTATTATTATTATTATTATTATTATTATTATTTCTTTGTAGAAACTTATGAAAGCGACTGTTGTTTGTTTATGAATCGGCTGAACCATTTTGTTATCAAGGTTGTATAGATTTTCTAATTTGGAAACAACGGTTAGACCTGACGATCACTAATAGACTTTTGTAAGGGGCTTGAGTGGCGATAGAGTTACGATCACTAATAGTAACCAACCAATTGTTGCTGTTTAATAGAGTTTTTTTGACATGCAAAAATATTGAGTACATATTCGGAATGCAATTCATGATAGGGGTGAGCATGGTGCGGTTTGGTACGGTTTTTGCCCAAAACCGAACCGAAAACCGCAACTTCGGTTTTTTGAAGTTTAGAAACCGTACCGTTCGGTTTTTATATGGTTCGGTTTTTGCGGTTCGGTTTTTTTTGCGGTTTTTTGTCAGTTTTCCTAATTATTTTTTTTTTTGTTTTTGTTTTGCCTTTTGGTTTTTTGCGGTTCAGTTTTATGATACCACTACCTCTTGGTTTGAAATCAAATAACATAATCATTCATCCAATATGTTTCTAATGCTTGAATATAATACGAATTAAATATAATATTTATTTCACATTTACATGAGATAATATCAATTAATGTATTCATAAAAATTATACTATCATCGATAATACTCTTCATATTTAAATGTTAAAAAATGTCGTAAACATTATTTGTTCTTATAAATATCACTAAATGTATGCTTAAAAATATACAATCATCCTTTCATAAGATAAATATTTATATTTATAGAAATTTTAATTGTCATGAGTTCTTCTTTCTTACAAATATCAACACTTAATATATATATATATATATATATATATATATATATATATATATATATATATATATATATATATAGGCTTAGGTTATTCTATTCAAAGTAATTATTGTGTTATTGTATGCATAAATGTGGGCCAATCAAATTTACTTATTTATAGGAAGTGATTAATATATATTATTGAATTAAATATAATTGAAAAATATCATCTTAATTAATTACAAGGGTAATTTAGTCAATTAATATATATTTAATAAAGGAAAATTGCATTTTTAAGGGATAATAGATTCTATTAATTTTAAAAATCTGATTTTACGAATTATAATTCTTTTAATTCGGACATTCTGACAGAATATGTTTATGAGTATATTCAAAAATAAAAATATTCTTGAACCATAAATAATAAAAATATTCTTGAACCTATTTCTTGATCATGAATTTAAAAACTTCTTGTAGAATAACAAATTCTTGAACAATCAATTGAAAAATAAAAACAAAAAATACATTATTTCTTATAGAATACGTGTAACAATTGTTAAGAATTACATTTATTGTTAAAGAATAAAACTAAAAACAATCAAAACGGGAAAAAAACATCAAAATCTAACGACTAATACATTCTAAAAGAATAATGTGGCCCGTTTCAATTTTGTGGTCCGTTCTTCAAGCATCAACTTCTGTGATTCCAACAGAATTGGAATTCGTCATTCCATTCCAACAGAATGGGTTCTAGTCACAATTTTACCCTTTGCATTCTTTCACTTTTTGAACCTTCACCACCTTTAAAGTCATGCTCTTTTTGCTGCCCCTGTGAGAAATATGGAATATGTCAAGATTATGTCCATGAATAGATTTGCAATTGTAGGTAAAAAGAGAATAACTGCAGTGATAAGTACTTGTTTGTGTGATAAAATAGTTCTAAACAGCTTCATCATACCCTACACACAGGAAAAAAAAAAAGAGAAGATCCAATTAGTTTATGATGATTTAGGCATACACACAATGATGAACAATCTTAAACATAACTGGAATTCAGTCACAGTAAAGTGGAATAGATTCAAAGACAAGTAAGATCTTACAGTAATTTCCTTTTCTAATTCAATTAAATGGTTGCTTGAAAGGGGCATTTACATTTTCCACATCTATCAAATCCTACCAGACCACAACGACTAATAAACTGTAACACCTTTCAACCTCCAACACTATACGAGTTATATTCATAAGCATAAATGGAAACAAATCACAAGATGAAAGTAAACAAACCTGGGGAAATCGAGGCAGAGAAATGGGTTTTTGGAGCCGAGATCTTTGTGATCGCCGATCTTGCCACCAGAAATCGGAGAAATTAAACCTGGAAAGAAGAATAGAAACCAATTCTTCCGAGTAGATTCCTGAGTGCATATGCACTGTGGTGTTTAATCACCCTCTTGGAGGGGTTCAGAGCCAACGACGAAGCTATCGCCGGAGCTTTAGATAGTAAGTTCTTTGAAATTGCAACAGTTCACATATTCTTGAAGTTTTTGAGCGACAGGGTATGATCAGAACAGCAAGCGGGGAAGAAACAACTTACAAACAGGTTATGTAAACATCTTCAAATCTTCTTCAGAATCTAAATTGCAATCGAATCAAATACCTTTTTGATGTTTGGGATTTTTCAAATGATGGCGATCAATAAAAGGAGTCGGGGGATGGATTCTTGCCATCACAAACTTGTGATAGGATTTTCGCAGACAGAGGGGGAGTCAGAGGTGGGCGACATCGGTGGATGAAGGCGACGAGTGGTGGAAGCCTTCGAAGATTCGCTTAACCGCTGCTGCTACTCGCATCCCTTTTCCTTTGCAGATCGGCCAACATTTAGTTTTAGATAAATAGGCGAACGAGATTTAAACGGAAGGGATTAGGTTAAAATCAATACCATGATTATAGGGATTAATTTTGGAAGTTACCAAACAAATTACTAAATTACCCTTATTTATTTATTTAATTATTTAATTTTTTATTTAATTTTGATTGGTCCACATTTATGCATACAATAACACAATACTTACTTAAAACACCTGAACCTATCTCTCTCTCTCTCTCTCTCTCTCTATATATATATATATATATATATATATATATATATATATATATATATATATATATATATATATATATATATATATATGCGGTGCGGTTCGGTTTTTTGCGGTTTTTGCAAGACTAGAAATCGCACCGCACCAAACATTTTCGGTTTTTGCAAAACTAAAAACCGCACCGTTGGTTTTTATTTCGGTTTCCGTTTTTCAGTTTCAGTTTATGCGGTTTTTTCGGTTTGCGGTTCGGTTTTTGCTCACCCCTAATTCATGACTACTTTTTCAAGACCAACCTACGCTCTTTTTTTTTTTTTTTTTTTTTGGAATGGCTAAATTTTATTAAAGCTTATCAAGATGTTAACCAAAGGAGCAAATTACAGAGAGAAATTAGCTATATAGAAGGGTTGCAACTACCCAACCTAGTTTATCTTATATATTTTGCTCATTTGAAAATAAAAAAAAAAACGATTGGGACATGATGTTAATCTCCGTATTTCTTGGTATAACCGTGGTCACTATCAAAAAAAATTTTGAGTCGTGTTTAAGTTTACTTTTTTCGCCCAAATCAGCAAAAGTCACATACATACATGAATTGAAAAGTCTCCAGTTTCACATTTGGCTTAAAATTGACTCTGCAACGGGACAAATACAGAACTGATCATCGGTGATCTCGATAATAGTATTACAAAGAGGACAAAGATTTGAGTGAATATCAATCCCTTTATCAACCAAGTTTTCTTGTATATGGTGAAACATCCTAAAAATACTAAGAATTTTTCTCGACTTTTAAGTAATAAAACCCATTCATAAACATCACAAGTCAAGTAACCCAAAACAAAAGTATATTGTTTTCATAAAAATATCATAGTGAATCCCAAAATCTCATAGTTTTTAATTATCGGTGGATGCAATAAAATCAAGATGTCTCTTTTCCCTTGCAGCTGGATGTACCTGAAACATTTAAAACATAAAACGTAAATACAAAGCTTAATCAGATCTCCAAAATAAAACATACCATACATAACCATAAACATGCAATATGGCGTATTTCAGCCATCGAGGCTATTTCATCCCAGGTGACATGCTATGGGTTACATCATAGTCTTACAATCCCCTCCATGGCATATTTCAGCCAACATGCCTATTTCTTCCCAAGTAAATACTATAGCCTAGTTGTAGTCTTACAACACCCCTGCAGTTGTGATGGCCTTCCCATTGGACTTTCATGCAAACATAATAGCAAGAGTCACAAAGACAACAAGCATATACGACACCGAGTGTCCTACATAGTATAGTGAGAAAAATTACATGATCAACGAACTGTAATCCTCTACTCAAAAATCTCACATAATCAGCTACAAGAACCTCCTAAACATTGATAAACCAAACCTTAGGCTACCACTCAAAACCTCACCAAGTTTGACTAAAAGTCAAAATGGTCAAAAGTCAACGGTTAAGGTCAAAGTCAACTCAGCAAGCCACCACGTCGTGGCTATCCCACGACAAAACAATCGTGATGAGCTCCGCCACCACGTCGTAGTTTTTATCTAGAACTTATTAATGGATTAAGCCCTTAATCCATTTAGCCTCATACTTATAACTTCCATAAAGCTTCCTTATATTCAAATGCATCATATATATCCTTGCTTTGAGTACATGCATGTCCAATGCATGCCCTTTACTCAACTTAGGTCAAAATGAGAGAAATGGGGTCAAAACCTCATGTATCATCTCAAAACTACATAACACTTCAGCTCTGGAGCACCTAACCTTTTTGGGACCTCAAGGATCAATAAAGTTGCCAACTATATTGGATCCATCCACTCAAACCAACATAGACATGAATAAATTGTTGGGTTTTGAGCATTCTAACACTCCTAAGGTGTACATGCAACCCTAAATACCTTGGATCTATGTTTTCTCTATTATACATGCAAATATCAATTTTCCAAAGTATTACCCTAACTAACATACAATCATATATACTAGGATAACAAACTAGATAGAATACATACCTCTTTGTTGTAGCTTGATTCCATGGAGCTTAAGAGCCTAGTGCCCCAAGTGTGACACCTCAAATGGTTCACACAACATCATCAACATTTGGAATAACCATGAGAAGAGATACTTGACTCTTAGAAATCGGCTTGCCCTCTTGTGTATGCACTAGTGCCAATTTCACCAACCAATGGGGTCTTTATATAGTGTGGCTATTAGGGTTACACCATGTAACTCATGACTTTACCCATTCCTTATGCTCCATGGGTTTTAACCTCCATGGAGTATCCATGGGTCACCACATGGGTTAAACCCAACATAAGGAATCATGGATCATAAGCCCACATATATAAGAATGAATGATTTACACAATCAATCCCCATATATTTAATTAGTCTCTTTTGATCACTAAATTAATTCTTGATCAATACTAATTAAATAATATGATTTCATATTAATATATTAGAACTTATAATATATTAATATGTCACAAATATCCTCTTCTCACAAAAGGTCTATCCAAATGTTCCGATGCCATGCAACCCAAATGGACCATGTCGGGTCGGCTCAAGTATGTACCAATTATAGTTATGGACTTAGACACTAATCCAACAGTCTCCTACTTGGATAAGTCTAATAACTATTATTGCAAGTATGACTTCATAACCCGACTAGCAATCGTAGCTCTTAAAAACCGCTGTCGAACTCTGAAAAAATCAATGACGCGTCCATTAGATAAGTGATCATATATTCCTCCATTCTAAATATCATATGGACTGAGACATGGATTATAATCATTCTCTCTGCCCATTTGTTGTTTCCCGATTTCTGATTTATGACGACCGACTAATTGAATAAATCAAATCAGTCCAGGCTTGGCCAAGCACTTCGGGGTGTCATGACTAAATCATCGAGGGGCCCACAGATATCGCTTTTATCCCTTTAAGGATAAAAGGAATGGATAAACTTTGACTCATATGCTTGTACTAACTACTTGTTAAATCATACACAAATGCACGTTTTATAACATCGAGTTACCAATGCGTTTTCGTGCAATCAATGTATAACCAACTCATAGTCAACAACTCATATCTCTAGGTTTGAAGAATATAAGATATTATCGTCTCATGATTCACTCGTGATAAAATCCATGAAGTGAGTCAAATGAGCGTAGGTTTAATCCAATACTCAGAACTTATGAGCACTCATGAATGTTGCATCAACTCTTGCTATGTCCACTACCTTGGACATCTACAAACCAACTTCATGACAGTCTTGGCTTAATACCTACTTCCAACGTATTATCGACTGTGGATGGTTTGAATAACTTAGTCATTCAGGAAGAATGACCTAGTTATTCTGGAAGTCAAAACATGCAAAGTGAAACACATGAATAATACTAATCCTATATGGCCCCAACACTTTGAGTGTAAATAAAACACCTTTTATCTAAGCACCATATTGATTACTCATTATTCTTTGTATAATGTTTCGATTTATCAACTTGGTACTTGAATTAAAAAATAGTCATGCCATGCTCCAAGCATGCACACTATGTTTGTCCAAACAATAGCTATGCCATATTCCAAGTATGCACACTATGTTTGTCTATGGTCCTTACTTTGTGAAATCGATAAATTGAACATGATTCCAATGATTCTCATTTCACAATCCCAAATCATTATTGTAAATGTAAGAATACCAAACTCTTGCCATTTACTGTAATTTGTTAGATTCTAAACTTATATGCAATGATCCTCTTGTAATGACTATGCCCAAGTCACAAAGACTTGACAACAAACATTACAAAGTATTCCAATGGAGATCAATTCCATGGAAACGAAGTCTCACATTCAAAGTACATTCCTTTGAACATCCTTCTTTGCATTATGTTTTCTAACCTTACACAGATTCAAAGAATAACTTCCACATATGGAAACATTTCCATATGCCCATTTTGACTATCACTTGTGAACAAGAGTTGCCTCTTTTCAGAGTATGTCAATATGGTCCTATATCTATACTTCCAATTGTCCATGAGCAACCAATCTTTGGTAAACCTCAGATTGTCCTCGACAATTGCTTAATCATTTTAATCATATCCAATACTAGACATTTTCTCCTCTTAATACCCCCAGACATTTGGAAAATTTAGAAAGGATAAATATTATAGCACATGCAATCGATCCTATACCCGAAGCATATGGGACACGGTTCATGCTATAAAATTTTTATTTGCCATGTTCTCACAATTCGAACTATGAAGAGGGATGCCGTAATCATAACCGAATTTTGAGAATGCAACATATATAGAATTTCCTTATGTTGAACCATTCCAGCATAACATTCATATATATCCTTGACTAAAGTTGATTAAAATCTCAATCTAAGCTTGTAGAATTAGAATGAAGTATAAAATCCTCTCCCTTAATTATAGCAAAACAACTGTTCGAAGCGAATTGAAACTTTTGTTTTCTATAATTAACATTGATAACTTGCAACACTTAACATAATAATCATGCTGCCACTTACATGATAATTATAATCTAACTAGCATAACACTTTATGCTCCCACTAGCTTTGACATGTACCCAGAAATCAGCTGGACTTCTAGAAATCAATACTTTATTGACTTTCTTTCCAAAGTTTAGATTTCTAATACGAGATGCTTTGATAAGATTTTATCAAAATCATACACCTTTCCTTAGATAGCTCACATGTGTGTCTAAACAATTATGAATAGGGATGCCGTAATCATAATGTTTAGACCTTTTTCCATTCTCACACGTCCGTGTTAGTGTGCCGGTTAACCACACACGCTCCACTATTGACATTTGAGAATGCAAATATCACAATTGATATCTACTTAAAATCTACTTAGTGAAAGCATTTCCTCACCATCATTTTCATGAATCGGAGAGAAACCTTATGACACTTAGATTTTTATGGTGTATGTGTTCCTATCCATGTGAATTTGTCATAGCCATAATCACAAGACAAGGTTAGTGACAAATCCAAACTCATATGGACTGAACTTTCCCAATCTCATTTTTCTTGCCACCCGGCAGCACAAGGGCCTACCATCGCTTCCAGGTTGTTATGCAAACAATTGAGAACTTACAGAACTCACAAGCATAGTCAACTTAAACTGGAATGGGCACAGAAACAGAAATATGTCAACACAATGGGTTACAAACCTCAAGTTGTGGGCTAGTGATTAACAATACTCTTGATTAGTTCTTAAAACTTTCTTAAGACCTTTTAAGACTCCCACTGACCTCTTGACATATAAGATTTTCTTGTCAAGAACCATTCCTTGACAAAAAAAATATTCAAGAGTTAGTGCAGATTCTTATCAAGTTAAACACTTCATACATTTGGTCTTAGTTGGTCTTTGTTTTATCCAAAACATCACAACTAACCAAATTCAAATGTACAACAATAGGAAACATCTTACTCTACATTTGACAAGTGTTATAAACTTTCTAAAGATTATGTCACTCAAGTTATAATCTTAGAGTATGACTCTAAGACTTGATTTTTCGAACGAAGTATGATTTATCTTTTGATTTAACCATTTCAACAATTCATGATTCCTCTCCTTAACCAAACAAATGCACTAAGGTGTCTTTAGAGGATCAATTGTGATATGGTTTTATAATCACT
Organism: Lactuca virosa; assembly: GCF_052849685.1. Lineage (NCBI taxonomy): Eukaryota > Viridiplantae > Streptophyta > Magnoliopsida > Asterales > Asteraceae > Lactuca > Lactuca virosa. Next base: position 55,082,494 of record NC_136428.1, on the reverse strand, counting down.
AAGATAATCATAAAACAAGATACTCAAGTACTCTCCCATCTCTTCAGATTGGAGAAACATTTATCTTTCTTCCTAATTTGATTCTTCTTATCCGTCCTGCCATACATTGAAACTTTTCAAATGTTTCAGAATTACACTTAAACTTGTAAGTGTAACCATATTTACTAAACTTTAGTAAATCATGACGAATAGTCTTATCGACCTTTGTGGTGGACCTGACCAGCGCACAGCCTAGTGTACCCAATTCTTCAGTCCTTCACTCGACTCACACATACATGTGAACAAGGACTTAGTCTTAATTTCCCAAAACTGAGAATTCTCATTCATCATTCAATACAACTTGCATGATTCCAAGTTTCTATCCAACTGAAACTTGAGTGATGAGAATCTTTCCTTATTTGGTAAATTATGACACTACCACAAATGAAAGAATCAAATCCATTTTCCAATATTGCTATCAATGGAAACATATAAACAACAATTTTTCACAAATGTCATTGTAAGGATACTTAAAATAAATAAAATCAAAACTTTTTTCTTTTATTTTAAAACTTGCGGAAAAAACTTATCCTTACAGTGCAAATACATATGAAATACATGTGGTTGTCTATTCCTAAGCAATATATCATAACTCTTAAGTAGCAGCTCAAAATTCTGATCACCGAACCTTGCGATCGAAATCCATCTTCGCGACCAGAATCAGCATACTATTTCTTTAGGTTTTCTTTGATTCTTCAAAACATCAAACTGTAATTACATTACATCATGTATTAAGAATCTCCAAAAGAGACTTCATAGAGTTAGATAATGGACTTTACCTGAAGTAGAGTCAAACTTTTTGACTTTACCATCCTTATGATCTTTCAGGTAAATTGGGCTGCTTCGCAACCAATGCCCATTCTCTTGGAAAAAGAAACATATGGACTCTTTGGAAATGGTACACGAGACAATTTCAGACTTAGCCTTTCTCTTTACCATTGGTCAAATGACTTGACCATGGCCGATCCCTTTCCATTGGGAAGAGAAAGCTTTTCTGAACATCTAATGTTACCATTGTCAATGTCCATGGAAGTTTTGGGAAGCAGATCAATCAAATTTGCTTTACCAGTGCTCCAAATCATTGCTAATTTAGCAGCATCAAGCAAATATGTAAGATCACTAAGGGTCATGTCGTGATCTGTCATCTGGGAGTGACTGAAGAACCAAGTCAACAATCAGCTACCTCGAGACCTTGACACCCGACTCTCCCGGCTTGCCAATATGTGACTTAACCTCTAAGATGTAAGCACATATAGTCTTTGCTTGCCAATAGGGATTGAGTGACTCAGAACTTTCAAGTCTTGAAATTTGTGGGATAGAGAGAATTATTGGAGGAGGTGGAGGAAGTGAAGTATGATTCCAGTCCTAGTAATGCACAACAAAGGGATTAATATTTCACCTTGATTGCCATGTGGGATTTCATCTTCATTAGGAAAGCTTGTTCCTAAAGATTTGGGAAGACCATAGCTGTCTAAACTAGACATTTATAATGGGAGAAATTCAAGTTAGTTGATTTAAAGTCCTTAATATAACACCCAATATGAAATGTTAAGGCTAAGACCCAACAAACTATTTATAAATGGAAGAGAGATGCCGTAATCCAAGTTATAAAATATTTTAAGGTAGGTAAATGACGATTTACCAATTTCCACCATGAAAAACAAAATAAATTATTAAGTTTTAATTGGATTGAAACTCCTAGATCTTTTGAGATTCATTGAACTTTCAATGGCATGTTTAAATCTCGATTGTGCCCTCTCAAGTTTGTGACTGGGATGCCGAGGATCACAAACAAGGTGTGCATAACCATGCAAATTTTCTTGGTACCCTTAACTTTATCACCTAATTGATGTGCCGGTTAACCACACGTTCTCCATCAATCTATGATAAACATTAAATTACCCTTTGCCACACATTGTCAGTCCCATGTTAGTGTGCCGGTTAACCACACACGCTCCACTAACGACTTAACAAAGGTGCAAAGTGCAATTTCATGGGTTAGCACCTTTTCACATTTTCCTAAGTAACTAAGATTGGGAATTTATAAGTGTTTAGTTACTTAGTATTTATCATTATACTTTTAATGAAGGGAGAATTATAGTCCTTATCCTACCCGTTCGGTTAACGACCCTCTACCAGTCAAGGAAGCGGTGGGCGAGAGTGGACACCCATTAAACTGCCATTAACCTTATACCCCCCTTAGAGACTGGCTTCGTGAATGAGGCCTACTAACGGTAAGATTGACTTTATCTTATACATATCTATATAATTAAAATTATAATAATAGTATAAGGGTTGAATTTTAAACTTTTAAAATTCTAGGGTTTGATTTGGAATTAAAGTATACATAAGGGGTAAACTTTACAAATTCCAAAACTTGAGGGCAAGTATTGAAACTAATCAAAACTCTTGGATTTTCATAACTTATGAGTTTAATTAAAGTTTTAAAAACTTTAATGAAGAGACTCTTGAACATCCATAACTTGAGGACAAGTTATGAAGTCCATAAAACTATTTATGAGAAAAAGACTCTTCATTTTGTAACCTATGGCACTTTTATGAGTTTTAAGATTCATAAATGTGACTTTTCATATAACTTGAGGACAAGTTACAAAAACACATTTTATGAACTACTTTTAGATCAATTTGGATTGAAAACAACTAACACACAATTTTTTCATTAATCTAAATTAACTCATAAAACAAGGTGACACAAAAAAGAACTTGGTAATCCATAACTTGAGGACAAGTTATGGAGTCCATACAATTTCATTAAGATCAAGAATTACACTAATAAACAATTTGCATATAATTCCTATGATTTACCAAAACTCATAAGCATGAACAATCCATATCAACAATTTTTCAAGAATCATATAAACATATATAAAACTTGAAACTGTGATAATGACTTTGAAATTGGTTTACCATAATCATTACCACATCAAAAACAGGTTTCATAAGTCCAAAACAGTTTAAGGTAATGATTCTAGACCAATTCCAACCTTAAAAGTCGAAAATATGTTGTCAGGGGCTTCTACTCGTCGAGTGTATGAACCTACTCGACGAGTAGGATGAATTTCTTCATGGACTTGGCGAGTCCATCAGTGGACTCAGCGAGTCCAGTGCCCAGGAAGCCAAAATTTTCGATTTTTAAGCTATTTCAGCATGTATAACTTGAAAACAAGCCTAGGCTCTGATACCACTGTTGGGTTTTGAGCATTCTAACACTCCTAAGGTGTACATGCAACCCTAAATACCTTGGATCTATGTTTTCTCTATTATACATGCAAATATCAATTTTCCAAGGTATTACCCTAACTAGCATACAATCATATGTACTAGGATAACAAACTAGATATAATACATACCTCTTTGTTGTAGCTTGATTACATGGAGCTTAAGAGCCTAGTGCCCCAAGTGTGACACCTTAAATGGTTCACACAACATCATCAACATTTGGAATAACCATGAGAAGAGATACTTGACTCTTAGAAATCGGCTTGCCCTCTTGTGTATGCACTAGTGCCAATTTCACCAACCAATGGGGTCTTTATATAGTGTGGCTATTAGGGTTACACCATGTAACTCATGACTTTACCCATTCCTTATGCTCCATGGGTTTTAACCTCCATGGATTATCCATGGGTCACCACATGGGTTAAACCCAACATAAGGAATCATGGATGATAAGCCTACATATATAAGAATGAATGATTTACACAATCAATCCCCATATATTTAATTAGTCTCTTTTGATCACTAAATTAATTCCAAATTAATTCTTGATCAATACTAATTAAATAATATGATTTCATATTAATATATTAGAACTTATAATATATTAATATATCACAAATATCCTCTTCTCACAAAAGGTCTATCCAAATGTTCTGATGACATGCAACCCAAATGGACCATGCCGGGTCGGGTCAAGTATGTACCAATTATAGTTATGGACTTAGACACTAATCCAACATAAATGTACATACAAACCTAGATCTAGAAGATTGCATGAAAAAGATAAGAGCTTGTGGACTTACAAACGTCTAGAAGATGCACCAATGGATTTAGATCATCTTGCTTGAAGAATCCTTGCACTAGAACACCTTCTTCCTTATTCAAAAACCACAAGAACACCACAAAAGGCTTAAAAATATAGCAGAACGGATTAGGGTTTGCTTCAAGGCACTTGGAGGTGATGGAGGTTGAGGGTGGGCGGAACCCTAGCCATCACTTTCTTTAAATAGTGCCCAAGGCCCAAAATATAAGGTTTTAAACTTTAGACGTCACCACGTCGTGGCCAATACATGACCACATCGTAGCCGCTTAAAAAATCGTGACTCAAAAGACGTTGCCAAGTCGTGGTGATCCTCCTTCACCACGTCGTGGCCACCAAAAATCTGCAAGATTGTAGCATAAAACTCATACCTAGAAACTGAATCTTACAGCTCTCTCCCACTTGAATCAGATATTGTCCTCGAAATTTGATGATGCAAATAACTTAGGGTAATGCTCTTTCATTTCCTCCTTGGGTTCCCAAGTCTATTCGGAACCCTACTAGTGCTTCCATTTCACTTTGACCAAATTCATTACCTTGTTGCGCAAGGTCTTTGTCTTTCTGTCAATAATGGCAAATGGTCGCTCTATACACTTCAGACGCTCATCAACTTGAATGTCATCCAAAGGTACCACTGCGGAATCACAGCTAAATACTTCCACAACTAAGAAACATGAAAGGTGTTGTGGATCTGACTAAGCTCCTGAGTAAGATCCAACCGATAAGCAACCTTGCCCACCCAGGCAATAACCCTGAAAGGACCGATGTATTTGGGGCGCAACTTGCCCCGCTTCCAGAACCGGATGACACATTTCCATGTTGACACCTTCAGAAGCACGAAATCCCCAACCTGAAACTTGAGATCGATTGACGACGATCAGCATAACTCTTTTGTCTACTCTATGCGGTCCACAGTCTACCACGCACCTGCTGTATCAACTTTGTAGTATTGAGAATTACCTCAATGCTCCCCATCACTCGCTGACCAACCTCATCCCAACAAATCGAGGTTCAACATTTCCTCCCATTAAGAAACTCGAAGGGAGGCATACCAATGCTGGTATGATATCTGTCATTGTAGGAGAACTCAACCAAAAGAAGATAAGTATCCCAACTCCTACAAAAATCCAAAACACACGCCATAAGCATATCCTCTAGATTTTGAATGGTATGCTCGATCTCACCATCAGTTTGTGGGTAGTAAGCAATACTGAAAAGCAATCGAGTACCCAACTCTTCGTGAAACTTCCTCTTGAACCTGGAAGTGAAATGGACATCATGGTCGGAAACAACAAGAACAGGTACCCCATGACGTGCAACCACCACCTTACTGTAGATTTCGGCTAAATTCTCGGCAGATGAACTCTCCTAAATCAGAATTAAGTGGGCGCTCTTGGTCAATATGTTGACATTAACCCAGATCGAATCAACCCCATGTGCCGTCCTTGCCAACTTCGTGATGAAATCCATAGTGACCTCCTCCCATTTCCACATGGGTATGTCCAACGGGTACATATTATCGTAGGGTCTCTGATGTTCGGCCTTGACTTTTCAGCAAGTCAAGCACCACTCCATATACCAAGCTATCTCCTTCTTCATATAGGTCCACTAGTAGCTAAGTCTCAAATCCCTGTACATCTTCGTAGTGCCCGGATGGATTGAAAACTTGGACTTATGCACTTCCTCCAACAATGTTTGCCAAACCCCACCAGAAACGGGAACCCACACCCTACCAAACTGAGTCAACAAACCATGGCTATCAGTGACAAAGGTAGAAATCTAGTCCTCGATCTTCTTTTCCTTCCGATTCTCTTCCTTTAACCCCTCAATCTTCGCTTCTGTGATCAAATCCAACAGTAGTGAAGTGATGATCATCCTTAAACATAGGTCTCTGATAGGAGTGCTAGTTTCATTCAGACTTAAAGCACCAGACACTGTATTGGCCTTCCCTGGATGATACAAGATCTTATAATCATAATCTTTCACCACATCCAACCACTTGTGTTGCCTCATATTCAGGTTCGACTGATCCATCAAATATCTCAAACTCTTGTGGTCTGTGTAAATGGTACACCAGAACCCATACAAAGAGTCCTGCCAAAACTTGAGGGCGACGGCTACCGCCCCCAACTCCAAATCATGAGTAGGATAATTCGCCACATGAGGATTCAATTGCCTCGAAGTTTATGAAATCACATGGCCGCTTTTCATAAGTATTGCACCTAAAACCATAATCGACACATCACAATAAACTACAAAATCATTTACACCCTTAGGAGGGTCAATATCGGAGCCTCACACAACTTCTGTCTCAGTGTCTCAAATGTCGTCTGCTACTCAGGCCCCAATAGAAAAGTGACATTCTTCTTCATCAATCGGTTCAAAGGAACTGTGATCTTGGAGAAATCCTGAATGTGTCTCCGATAATACCATGCTAAACCTAGCAAGCTCCGAATCTCAGATGGAGACCTTGGGACCTCCCACTGTATCATGGCATCGATCTTGGCCGGGTCAACTAAAATACAATTCTGGTTGACGAGGTGTCCCATTAACTGCACCTCGTGCAACCAAACTCATATTTGGAGAACTTTGCATAAAGTCTTTCCCTCCTCAAAGTCTCAACAACCTCCCTCAAATGCTCTTTGTGCTGCTCATGGGTCTTAGAAAAGAACAATATATAATCAATATACACAATCACCAATTGATCGAACATCGGCCTGCAAACCCGATTTATGAGGTCCATGAACGTTGTCGGTGCATTCGTGAGCGTAAATGACACCACCACAAACTCATAATATCCTTGATGAGTCCTTATGGCCGTATTCCGAATATCCTCATTTTTGAACCTCATCTGATGATAACCTAACCTCAAATCAATCTTGGAAAACCAAGATGCGCCCTGAAGCTAATAAAATAAATCGTCGATCCTTGGGAGTGGATAACGGTTTTTCACCATCAGCTTATTCAACTCCCTATAGTCGATGCACATCCGATGGGACCTGTTCTTCTTCTTAAAAAACAAAATGGGAGCCCACCCATGGAGGACTACTCGACCTAATGAACCCCTTGTCCAACAGTTCTAAAGTCACCTGGACAGCTTTTGCATCTCAGGGGGTGCAAGACGATAACATGGCTTGGCTATCGGAGCCGCACTTGGAACCAGATCAATTCGAAACTCCACATGCCTCTCAGGAGGCACTCCTAGAAAATCCTCAGGAAACACTTCAGAAAAATCATGAATAACAGACGTACTCTCGATAGACTTCTTCCCTTCAACCTTTGTATCAAGAACATAAGCCAAAAACCTCGAACATCCATGCTGCAAGTATCTCCTAGCTCTCACAGCTGAACAAATGGTTGGAACGCCTCAGGCTCCCTCACCATGAATGATTAGTTCTCCTCCACTTGGGGTTCGAACTCACACTAGCTGATGCTCGCAGTCGATCATTGCCCCAAACCGACTCAACCAACCCATACCCACAATGATCCTTTCCCATCTCATAGAAATAGAAACAAGATCAATAGGAACCATACTTGAAACATATCTAATACACAATCCCTGAGGACCCTTCAAGCAGTCACAATGCGGTCGTCGGCGATCTCTACCTACAAGGGGATATCCAATGTCCCCGGGTCAACATTGAACTTCTTGCTAAGGGTAAGAGACACAAATGATCGAGTAGCACCCAAATAAAAAAGGACAAGAGCATGAATACCATTGACTAGGAACATCCCTAATCATATCATGAACAAACATAAGCATAAATAACGAAACAATAATAAATAAATATGAATACATACCAGTGACTGTTGGATTAGTGTCTAAGTTCATAACTATATTTGGTATGTACTTGACCCGACTTGGCATGGTCCATTTGGGTTGCATGGCATCGGGACAATTGGATAGACAAGATGAGGAAAAATAAGGATACTAGTGATTTATATTATATATTATAAGTTCTAATATATTAATATATAATCATATTATTTAATTAGTATTGATCAAGTATTAATTTATAATTAATTTAGTGATCAAAAGGAACTAATTAAATATGGACTTTTAGATATATATGTGTAGTGGGCCAAGTTCATTTAGGTTGGGCTAAGCTTTCATGGATAGTCCATGGAGCTTTAACCCATGGATCCTATGGAAATGAAAGGTCATGGGTATTAGGGTTTAACCCTAATCCTCCACACTATATAAAGAGTCCAATAGTGCATAAAATGGTGGCTAAGAAAATGACTAGTTCATAGTAGTGAGGGCATAACCGATTTTATGAGATATAAACCAAGTATCCTTTATTACTTAGTTATTCCAAATGTTCATGGTGTTGTGTGAACCATATGAGGTGTCACACTTGGGGCACTCGACTCTTAAGCATCAAGGAATCAAGATACATAAAAAGGTATGTCTTCTAACCTGTTTTATTACCCAAGTATCAAAGAATGTATGCTAGATAGGGTAATACCTTGGAATATTCATATTTGCATGTATAATAGAGAAAACATAGATCCAAGGTATTTAGGGTTGCATGTACACTTAGGAGTGTTAGAATGCTAAAACCCCAACAGTGGTATTAGAGCCTTGGCTTGTTTTCAATTATACTTGATGCAAAGTGCTGAAAAATGCTGAAAAAATCGATTTTCGGGCTGTCTGGGCACTGGACTCGCCGAGTCCACTGATGGACTCGCCGAGTCCATGAGGAAACTCATCCTACTCGTCGAGTAGGTTCATACACTCGACGAGTAGGACCCCCTGACAGCATATTTTCGACTTTTAAGGCTGGAATTGGACTAGAATCGTTACCCTAAGCTGTTTTTGAACCTATAAACCTGTTTTTGATGTGGTAATGTTCATTCTAATCCAATTTCAAAGACAATTATCAATAGATTCATGTTTTTTATTAGTTTAATGGTTAGTCTAATTACATGAAAAAGTTTGACTGAATTATCCTGTTCTTATGAGTTGCTTAGATTAATAGGAAAGTTATGTGAAATTGTTGTTTTCAATCCATTTTAATCTAAGAGTTGATTCTAAAATGTGTTTTTGTAACTTGTCCTCAAGTTACATGAAAAGTCACATTTAAGAATCATAAAACTCATAAATATTTCATAAGTTATGAATAAAGGAAAAGTCACATTCTTTTAATGGTTTAAAGTCTTCCATAACTTGTCCTCAAGTTATGGAACTTGAAGAGTTTTTTAATTAAAACTACTTTAAACTCATAAGTTATGGAATTGAATAGTTTTTTGAATTGTTTCAAAACTTGCCCTCAAGTTTTGGAATTTGAAAAGTTTTCCCTTATGAATACTTTAATTCCAAGTTAAGCCCTTAGAATATTAAAAGTTAAAATTCAACCCTTATACTTTATAGTATTATAAGTTAATAATAAATATATATATATATATATATATATATATATATATATATATATATATATATATGTGTGTGTGTGTGTGTGTGTAAGAGCAAGTCAATCTTACCGTTAGTAGGCCTCATTCACGAAGCCGGTCTATAAGGGGGGGTATAAGGTTGTTGCCTATATAATGGCAGCTTAATGGGTGTCCACTCTCACCCACCGCTTCCTTGACTGGTGGAGGGTCGTTAGCCGAACGGGTAGGGCAAGGACTATAATTATCCCTTCATTAAAAGTATTAATGATAAATACTAAGTAACTAAACTTTTATAAATTCCCAATCTTAGTTACTTAGGAAAATGTGAATTTGGTGCTAACCCATGAAATTACACTTTGCACTTTGCTTAAGTCGGTAAGTGGAGCGTGTGTGGTTAACCGACACACTAACCTGGATTTAACAAGGTAGGCAAAGGGTTTCTTAAAGTTTATCATAGGCCGGTGGAGCATGTGTGGTTAACCGGCACATCGGTTGAGTGATAAACATTTAAGAGTACCAAGTAATTTGCATGGTTACTTCACACCTTGTTTTGTGATCCTCGGCATCCCAGTCACAAAACCTGAAGGGCACAATCGAGACTGAAACATGCCATTGAAAAGTTCAATGAATCTCAAAAGAATCTAGGAGTTTCAAAACCAATTAAAACCTAATAAATTATTTCGTTTTCATGGTGGAAATTGGTGAATCGTCATTCACCTACCTTCAAATATTTTATAACCTGGATTACGACATCCCTTTTCCAAGTTATAAAATGTTGTGTTGGGTCCTAGCCTTAATATTTCATATTGGGTGTGATATTAAGGACTTTAGATCAACTATCTTGAATATCTCCCAAAAGATGTCTAGTTCAGACATCTATGATCTTACCAAATCTCTTGGAACTTCTCTTCCTCCACCTCCTCCAATTATTCTCCCTAACCCACAAGTTCAAGGTCACTCAAGCCCTATTGGCAAGCAAGGTCTATGTGTGATTGCATCTTGGAGATGAAGTCACATATTGACAAGCCGGGAGAGTTTGGTGTCAAAGTCTTAAGAAAGTTGGATGTTCAATCACTTTCTAAGTCACATAGTGAGTTCCTTTGGGACTACTATGAAACGGACTATGACATGACCCTTAATGATCTTATTTATTTGCTTGGTGCTGCTGAATCAGCAATGGTTTGAGGACTAGTAAAGCAAATTTGATTAGGAGATCAACTTCCCAATGGACATTGACAATGGTAACATTGGATATCTAGAAAAAGGCTTCGTCTTCCCAATGGAAAGGGATCGGCCATAGTCAACTCGGTTGACCAAATGGTAAAGAGAAAGTCTAAGTCTGTGATAGTCCCGTATACCATTTCCATAGAGTCCATATGTTTATATTGCCAAAAGAAGGGGCATTGGTTACAAAACTTCCTATTTACCTGAAGGATCATAGGGTTGATCAAGTCAAGATGTTTGATTCTACTTCAGGTGAAGTCCACTATCTAACTCTGTTAAGTTTCTATTCTGAGATTCTCATTACATGATGTGACTGGGTCACATATTGTTGTTTTAAGAATCAAAGAAAAATGAAGAAACTTAAAAGAAGTATATGCTGATTCTGATTGCGAAGATGGATTTCGATCGCATGGTTCGGTGATCAGAATTTTTGAGCTGTTGCTTAGGAGTTATGCTATATTGCTTAGGAATAGATAACAACAAGTTTTTCATATGCATTTTTACTGTAAGGATAAGTTTTTTTCCACAAAGTTTTAAAATAAAATAAAAAGGTTTTAATTTTATATTTATTTTAAATATCCTTACAGTGGCATTTGTGAAAAATGGTTGTTTATATGATTCCATTGATAGCAATATTTAAAAAATGGACTTGATTCTTTCGTTTGTGGTAGGGTCATATTTTACCAAATAAGGAAAGATTCTCATCACCCAAGGTTTCAGTTGGATAGAAACTTGGAAATCATGCAAGTTGTATAGTATGATGAATGAGAATTTTCATGTTTGGAAAATTAAGATTAATTCCTTGTTCACATGTATATGTGAGTCAAGTGAAGGAATAAGGGATCGAGTATACATTCTGGTGCACCGATCAAGTCCACCACAAAAGATCGATAAGACTATTCGTCATGATTTACTAAAGTTTAGTAAATATGGTTATACTTACTAGTTTAAGTATAATTTTGAAACATTGGAAAACTTTCAATATATGGCAGAACGAATGAGAAGAATCAAATTAGGCAGAAGGATAAAAGTTTCTCAAATCTGAAAAGAAGGGAGAGTACTTTAGTATCATGTTTCGTGATCATCTTAATGATTTAGAAATCATGTCACAATTAGTCCTCTAAGGACATCTTAGTGCATTCTTATGACTAAGAAGAGGAATCTTGAATTGTTGGAATGGTTAAATCAAGAAGATGAGTCATACTTCGTTCCAAAACAAGTCTTAGAGTCATACTCCAAGACTGTAAGATGAGTGACATATCTTAAAGAAAGGTTTATAACACTTGTTAAATGTAAGAGTAAAAGTGTCCTACTCTTGTACATTTGAAATTGGTAAGTTGTGATGTTTTGGATAAAACAAAGACCAACTTAGGCCAATTGTGTAAAGTGTTTGTCTTGATAAAGAATCCACACTATCTCTTGAATGTTTGACAAGTGAGTCTTATATGTCAAGAGGACAGTGGGAGTCTTAGAGATCTTGGAAAAGCTTCAAGATCTAATCAAGAATAAAAACTTGTAGTTCATCACTAGCACACGACGTGAGGTTTATAACCTATCGTGTTGACATATCTCTATTTCTGTGCCCATTCCAGTTAAAGTTGGCTTTGCATATGAGTTCTGAGAGTTCTCAATTGGCTGCATAACAACTTGGAAGCAATGGCGGACCCTTGTACTGCCGGGTGGCAAGAAATAAAAATTTAGTTCAGTCCATATGAGTTTGGATTTGTCATTATCCTTGTCTTGTGATTATGGTTTTGACAAACTCACATGGATAAGAACACATACACTATAAAATCTAAGTGTCATAAGGTTTCTCTCCGATTCATGAAAATGATGGTGAGGAAACACTTTCACTAAGTAGATTTTAAGTAGATAACAGTTGTGATATTTGCATTCTCAAAGTCGTTAGTGGAGCATGTGTGGTTAACCGAAACACTAACATGGACTTGTGAGAAATGGCAAAGGTCTAAACAATTGAGACTATGATTACGGCATCCCTTTTCATAGTTCTAAAAATTGTTTAGACATACATGTGAGCTATCTAAGACAAGGTGTATGATTTTGATAAAGTCTTATCAAAGCAATCTCGTATCAGGAATTTGAACTTTGGTAAGAAAGTCAATAAAGTATTGATCTCTAGAAGTCCAGCTGTTTTCTGGATACATGTCAAAGCTAATGGGAGCATAAGTGTTATGCTAATAATCATCATGTTAGTGGGAGCATGATAATTATGATAACTATTGCAAGTTAGCAATGTTAATTATAGAAAACAAAAGTTTCAATTCGTGAGGTTGCAGGGGTTGAAAAAGTTGTTTTGCTATAATTAAGGGAGAGGAAATTATACTTCATTTCAATTCTAAAAGCTTAGATTAAGGTTTTTAATCGTCTTTAGTCAAGGATATATATATATATATATATATATATATATATATATATATATATATATATATATATATATATATATATATATATATATGAATTTTATGTTGGAGTGGCTCAACATAAGGAAATTCTATATATGGGTCCATTATTTGCGTTCTAAAATTCGATTATGATTACGACATCCCTATTCATAATCTGAATTATGAGAAGTTGGCAAATAGACATAGAAATATTATAGCAAAAAGATTGGTCTAGTATCATGTCTTTATGTGAGACATCATGGATCGTGTACCATATGCTTCAGATATAGGATCGATTGCATGTGCTATAATATTCATCCTTTATAAATTTTTCCAATTGCCTGGGGCATTAAGAAGGGAAAAATATAGAATTGGATATGACTAAAATGATTAAGCAATTGTAGAGAACAATCTAAGGTTTACCAAAGATTGGTTGCTCAGGGACAGTTGGAAGTATAGTGTTAATTTTGGAGAGGACCATGTTGACATATTCTGAAAAGAGGCAACACTTGTTCAGAAGTAATAGTCAAAATGGGAATATGGAAATGTTTCCATAGGTGGAAGTTATTCAATTTGTGTAAGATTAGAAAAACTTAATGCAAGAAGGATGTTTCCATGAGTTGATCTCCATTGGAATACTCTGTAATGTCTGTTGACAAGTCTTTGTGACTTCGTGCATAATCATTACAAGAGGATCAATGCATATAAGTTTAAAATCTAACAGATTTAGGCAAATGGTAGGAATTTGGAATTCTTGTATTTGCGGTAAGGATTTGGGATTGTGAAATGAGAATCATTGGAATTATGTTCAATCGATCTATTTCACAAAGTAAAGATCATAGACAAACTTAGTGTGCATACTTGGTGTATGTCATAACTAATGTTTGGAAAAACATAGTGTGCATACTTGGTGTATGGCATGACTAGTGTTTAGTAAGAAAACATAGTGTACATGCTTGGAGCATGGGACAACTAGTGTTTTAATTCAAGTATAAAGTTGATAGTCTGAAACAGTATGCAATGAATGATGGGTAATCAATATGGTGATAAATAAAAGGTGTGTTTATTTATATTCATAAGTTCTGAGACCATATTGGATTCGATAATTCTTGTGTTTCACTTTGCATGTTTTGACTTCCAGAATAACTAGGTTGTTCTTCCTGAATGACTAAGTTATTCAAACTATCCGCAGTCGGTCATATGTTAGAAGTAGATATGAATCAAGACTGTCATGGGTTGGCTTGTAGAGGTCTAAGATGTTGGACAAAGCGGTGCTACAACACTCATGAGTGCTTATAAGTTCTGAGTATTGGATTCAACCCGCGCTCATTTGAATCACTTCATGGATTCTATCACGAGTGATCATGAGACGATAATATCTTATATTCTTCAAACCTAGAGATATGAGTTGTTACTATGAGTTGGTTGTACATTGGTTGTGCGAAAATGCATTGGTAACTCGATGTTATAAAACATGCCTTTGTGTATGATTCAACAAGTAGTAGAACAAGCCATATGAGTCGAAGTTTATCCATTCCTTTTACCTTCGGGATAAAAGCGATATCTGTGGGCACCTCGATGATTTAGCGATGACACATGTGAGTGCTTGGCCAAGCCAGGACTGATTTGATTTGTTCAATCAGTCAGTCATCATGAATTAGAAATCGGGAAACAACAAATAGACAGAGAGAATGATTTATAATCCATGTCTTAGTCCATATGATATCCAGAATGGAGGAATATATGATCCCTTATCTAATGGACAAGTCATTGACGAGATCAGAGTTCAGTTACAACGTCAGAGTTCGATAGCGGCTTAAAGAGCTACGATTGCCAGTCGGTTTTTGAAGTCATACTCAATAATAGTTTTAGACTTATCCAAGTGGGAGACTGTTGGATTAGTGTCTAAGTCCATAACTATATTTGGTATGTACTTGACTCGACTTGGCATGGTCCATTTGGGTTGCATGGCATCGGGACAATTGGATAGACAAGATGAGGAAAAATAAGGATACTAGTGATTTATATTAATATATTATAAGTTCTAATATATTAATATATAATCATATTATTTAATTAGTATTGATCAAGGATTAATTTATAATTAATTAACTGATCAAAAGGAACTAATTAAATATGGACTTTTAGATATATATGTGTAGTGGGCCAAGTTCATTTAGGTTGGGCTAAGCTTTCATGGATAGTCCATGGAGCTTTAACCCATGGATCCTATGGAAATGAAAGGTCATGGGTATTCCTAATCCTCCACACTATATAAAGAGTCCAATGGTGCATAAAATGGTGGCTAAGAAAATGACTAGTTCATAGTAGTGAGGGCATAACCGATTTTATGAGATATAAACCAAGTATCCTTTATTCCTTAGTTATTCCAAATGTTCATGGTGTTGTGTGAACCATATGAGGTGTCACACTTGGGGCACTCGGCTCTTAAGCATCAAGGAATCAAGCTACATAAAAAGGTATGTCTTCTAACCTGTTTTATTACCCAAGTATCAAAGAATGTATGCTAGATAGGTAATACCTTGGAAAATTCATATTTGCATGTATAATAGAGAAAACATAGATCCAAGGTATTTAGGGTTGCATGTACACTTAGGAGTGTTAGAATGCTAAAAACCCAACATTGACGACATCTAGCGCTGCTCTGGCCTCTTCGGTCGTCAATTGAAAAGCTCTACTCTTCACTACAGGACCCTCCCCTTATGCAACTTGCCGGAATGGCCCCAACTCTGCTGGCCTCCAGATCAAACATGATAAGTCCTGGAATTCTTTGTTGGTACCATTGCTGTATGTACCTGTGCTGGCTTCCTCTTCTTCCGAAACTCCAAATCAATCTCCTGCTCCCGGGCTTTGTTAATCGTCTGCTCTAGTGTCTGGCAACTCGAGACACTTACAAAATCCTTGATTTTATTCCTCAACAAGTCATGGTACCTATTTTTCTTCATATCCTCATTCCCATCATATTGTGATACAAGTAAACCCATCTCTATGAACTTGGCGGTGATCTCTTCCATAGTCTTCGTCGTTTTATGGAGATCCTGAAACTCCTTAGCCTACTCATGCACCTCAATAACTAGCATGTATTTGATGGGTTTTGAGCACTATAACATCCCTATGGTGCACATACATCCCTAATGCTTTGGATCTAAGTTTTCTCAAGTTATACATGCAATAAAATTATCCAAAGCATGAAACCTACAACTAGCATACAACTTTGATATTTGAAACATAAAAACTAGTTAGATGAATACCTATTTGTTGTAGCTTCTAGAACTTGACCTTTCAAGAGCTTAGCACCTCAAATGTGATGCCTCAAATGAGTCACAAACACCACCAACAATCGAAGATAATGAGAGAGAGGCTAGGAAGCACACAAGACGGTTAGGGTTCTTCTTGGAACTCTTAGGGCCCTTTTTGGTGATGCTAGGGGTTACATTTATAGTGTGGAATTCCTAGGGTTTCACTTGTAAACCCAAATTCACTTCCTTGGGGGCTTTAATGCAATAATCCATATGATAAGCCCTTTGGACTAACTCTCTATGGATTCCCACATAAAATTAGTCCATCCTAATCAACATGGATCATTAGCCCAAACTATATGTATTATTAATTTACTTAATCAGTCCCCGTTAATTTAATCAGTCTCTTTTCATCACTAAATTAATTCCAAATTAATTCTTGACCAATACCAATTAAATAATATGATTTCTCATTCAATATATTATTCTTATAATATATTAATAAATCACAAATAACCTCTTTCTCAAATATCCATCCTATCAAATTGCTCCGATGAAGGCAACCCAATAGGATCATGCTACTATCGGGTCAAGTACATACCAATTATAGTAATGGGCTTAAACACCTAATCCAACAGTCTCCCACTTGGATAAGTCTAATAACTATTATTGCAAGTACGACTTCAGAATCCGATTAGCAATCGTAGCTCTCAAAAGTCGGTGTTGAACTCTGATCTTATCAGTAATGCGTTCTTTAGATAAAGGATCATATATTCCTCCATTCTTCACGATATCGTATGGACTGAGACATGGATTATAATCATTCTCTATGTCCATGTGTTGTTTCCCGACTTCCGATTTATGACGACTGACAACAGACTACAATTGAACACATCAACTTAGTCCAGGCTTGGCCAAGCACTTAGGGTGTCATCACTAAATCATAGAGGGGCCCACAAATATCGCTTTTATCCCTCTTAGTGTAAAAGGAATGGATAAACTTCGACTCATATGCTTGATCAATTTACTCATCAAATCACACACAACAATACGTTTTATAACACCAAGTTACTGGTGCGTTTACGTATCATCAATGTGCAACCAACTTGTAAACTACAACTCATATGTCTCCATTTCAAGAATATAAGATATTATCGTCTCATAATCACTCGTGATAAAATCCATGAAGTGATTCAAATGAGTGTGGGTTTAATCCAATACTCAAATCTTATTTCAGGAGCACTCATGAACACTGCAACAAACTTTTGCTATGTCTAAACACTTAGACAGTCTACAGTCGGATTCATGACAGTCTTGCCTCATTACTTACTTCCAAAGTATGATCGACTGTGGATGTTTGAATAATCTTATTATTCGGGAAGTAAAACATGCGAAGTGAAACACAAGAATATAACAATCAAAAATGGTCTCAAAACTTTTGAATATAAATAAAATACTTATTATTTCATCACCATATTGATTAGAACCTATTCATTGTATAATGTTTCGAACAATCAACTTAATACTTGAATTAAAACAATAGTTATCCCATGCTCCAAGCATGCATACTATGTTCATCTATGGTCCTTTCCTTATGAAATGGATCAACTAAACACATTTCCAATGATGCTCATTTCACATTTTCCTAATCCTTATCACAAGTGTAAGAATACCAGATTCTTGCCACTACCAGAATCTGTTCGAGTCTAAACTTACATGCAATGATCCTTTTGTAATGTCTAGGCACAAAAGTCACAGATACTTGGCCAGTGATATTAAAAAGTATTCCATTTGAGAATGTTACAAGACAATTCCCTGGAATTGAAGTCTCACGTTCAAAGAGAATTCCTTGAACATCCTTCTTGCATTATAGTTTCTAACTCACACAAAATCCAACTCCCATTATGGAAACATAATTTCCATATAACTATCTATTCTAAATAGAATCCTATCTATTCCGAATTATATCAATATAGTCCATCAATTAATATACCTCCAACTATTCACAAGAAACCAATCTTCGGTGAACCTTAGATTGTCCTTGACAGTTGTTTAACAACTTTAGTCATATCAAGTTCTAGTCCTTTTTCCCTCTTAATGCGCTAGGCATTTGGAAAAATCAGAACATGCGAATATTATAGCATATGCAATCGATCCTATACCCGAAGCATATGGGATACGTGATGTGTGTAAACTCAACTTAGTTTTAAACCTGCTTTTAATTATAAATTAACACACAGGAGGCAGTGGACCTATCAATTGTGGTATGGCTAAATAAGTAGGGTATCGAACTCAGGGAACGGAAAGTTAAAACTAATAACTAATATTATCTAAAAGACAAGTAATAAAATTAAGGTTTTCTCTAGTCTTACAAGACTAGAAACTTAAACTAAAACTTAACTAAAATAACTAACAACTAAGCAAGCAAAGACCAACTACATTCAATATCTAAAAGGACTTCTGTTCAGGTTCGACTCAATTGATCCTATGGTTGATTTAATGGTAATGGTGCAATGGATTAACCTTTTATTGGCTACCGATTCAAGTGATTAGATTCACATTCGCTATGCTAATCCTTAGAAAATAAACTAATTCAAGCAGTGGCCAGTTGTCTAAATTAATTAATTCCCTAGGTTATCTATTCGGGTTGAATAAGACTTGTAATGGTTAATCAATTTGTCAATTCAATTAACCTCTTGTTGTTGGTTTATCAAACAAGCTCACACATTAACTTACCCATTCTCTAATTAATCCTAGTTTCATATTCACTAATCCTAAGCACATAATTAAGTGTTCACATAAATCACATGAGGTAAACAATCAAGAGATGTTCATGTAGCCTAATTGTCTTCCTATTAACAGAAAATAGTTATGGTTAATGCATAAGGATCTTTAACAAGCTTAATTCAACAAAATCACCAATTAAAAGTTAGTCCTACCATTAATCAAACCATAGTCTTGAAATTGTATTACCCAAACAGAAGCTAGCAAGTTTAGCTCATGATTAAGGCAGTAGAAAACTCAAAAACGAAATTCAATAACATAAACATGGTTTAAGTACTAGATCTAGTTAAGAGAAATCAAAGTATGCCTTAGTTATCCTTCAAAACTTGAATTTGGTTGAATCTTTACTCTCCAGATGTCTCTCTTCGTTCTGAATAGCAGCTCCTCCTCCTAGGGTTCTCAGAAGTCCCGTCTATCGATCTGGAGGGTTTCTTTTATAGATTCGTCTCGACTCGTCGAGTCCACAACCGACTCGCCGAGCCCCTCATTAAATTCTCGTGTACGGCAAGTCAAGGACTCCCCTGCTTCGTGAATCTTCGTGGGAACTCGTCGAGTAGACGTCCCTACTCGCCGAGTCCTTTGTGTTTTTTTGATCCTTTCTTCTTTTGTTCACTCCAAAGCTTTCCGATAGCTACTCCTGCTTCCTTTTGCTTCCGAGCACTTCTTTTGGACTGAAAAATGATAAAACTTTATACTAAATATAGGGCTAAACATGCACATATCAAAATACCCCACACTTGGCTTTTGCTTGCCCCAAGCAAAACTGAATTTTAAACGTACTAACATTACATATGACAATCCCAATCGAACCCAGCCGTTATGCCAAGACCGCAACGCATGCATTTGTGTCTAAAATTTTTCCTAAGGACCCCCCTTAATCCTAAATACTCACAATCCTCATAAACACTCGCCTACTTTTTCCGAACAATGCTCATTTTATACATCCCTCTGAATCCATCCGCAGAAAATCTTTTAACCTCAATGTATTTTTGGTTGAGCAACCCAAGCACACATAATCTAGAAAATTACAATTTTTGATACCACAATGGACGTCTTTGGAATTCTTCACTTCTTTGATAATTTAATCTTGATTTCTTGGAATTCACCACCTTCATGATTTTTGGTATCTTCAACTTTTTGAATTTCTTTAGAACTTTGATCTTTTGATCTTCACTTTGATTGCTCCAAAATTCTTACAACTTTTCTTGTAATTCTCTCTCTCTTTTTTTATTTTTATTTTTATTTTTATTTATTTATTTTTTTTTACTCAAGGCCCTACATGCTTAAGCAGGGGCGCTCAACTTCAACCTTTATTGGTTAAGGATAATAATTTTCCTGGATACATTTCAAGTACACGATGCTAAACATATTGCATCCCTCAAACTAAGCAAAGTTGTGTTTTGTCCCATGATTTCACTAGAATAAGGGAGGCCACAAATGCACTAGAACGTGTATATGCTCAACTAAACATTTGGGTCTTCATAAAATCATCAAACATAATACTAGCATGATTCCTAATTGCTTTTACCAAAATTTTCTAAATTAAGTCCTAGCAATTTTTACACAAAAATTTCAAAAATTTCAAATTTTAACTAAAATTTTAACTAATGTAACCAACGCCCTACCCCACACTTAATCTACGCAATGTCCCCATTGCATATTATGCATGATAAAGAACAATAAAGTAAAGAGGGAATTAGAACAAACTCCCCTGGGATAGTAGTTGCGAGGTTGATCTTCTTCATTGAAAACTCCATCTTCAGCTGTCCCTAGACATAGGAACAGCTCATACATGCCTTGGGCGTCAAATATCGTGTGGTAACAGCTCCAAAAGTGCAGGAAAAACTCTCGAAAATCAGTAGAAATGAATCTTCTTGATAAAAAAACTTATTGTGGGTATATAGTCGTCAAGCCTGAAGCTAAGTTGTGCAATTCGTAGACACTCGTCGAGTATAGGAAAGGACTCGCCGAGTTGAGTCGTGAAAATGCAGAATTCATGGTTTTACGCTTGGACTCGTCGAGTCAGTAAATACACTCGACGAGTCAGTCGCTGGGTGAAAATTTTTCTGCTTTCTGCTCCAAGTCTTTTTGATAAAAACTAACCACGTCAGAATCATATTAAATCTAATATTTCTCTTCAGTAATTAGACTCATGTGAACGCTCCTCATGACCGGACTCGATACTTGAACTTCACTCTTGCTTCCGCCTAGACTCGAAACTCCTATTACTCGTGAGACTCTTTGTAAGCAACCCATTTTCAAACTCTGAAAAGACACTAAACAAACCATGAGAAATTAAAAATCCTAATTACTAGAAGTTCCAACAAACAACTAAACAAAGACAAAACAAATTGTTCAACAAAACACAAAACATAAATCAATCTTCATCTTCTTCCTCATCATTATCATCATGCATTACCCCGCTCCCCCCGGGTCCACTTTGCCTTGCGCTTATCCTCTCCTCCCAAGTTGATACATAAGGAAATTGGCCTCCGTCCACATGTTGGATGTTAAAGTGATCAAACATTTGGATGAAGGACCAGTTGGCAAAATTCACTCCTCTTGCCAAATCATCTTGATATTGCCTTCCTTCAACATTAAACCATTCCGGGGGTATTTCATCTTCCACTGGAATAACCGGTGGATCGGGAGGTGCTGGCCCGCGTCTTTGCCTAACTCTCCTACCCGGCTCCTCGGGTCCGATCACAGCATCATCATGTGGAATAGCATAATGTCCCCCTCCATAATCCTCAATAATTCTAGCCCTTCGAAAAAGAATAGGATTAAAGGGAGGGGTCGGGACCATCGTCATTAAGTTCGAAGCACCACGAGCCATCAACCCATAAGAGTGGGCTAAACGCGTCACAAACATGCCACTATTAATTTTAGAAGTTTGTCGGTCCTTAACCGCCCCTTCAGCTAAGTATGAAGCCACGCACCATGGAATGTTGCAAAAGGTTTTGGGTGTGATGATGCTCCAAAGATAAAAGACATCAAGGTTAGAAACCTTGTCATCATCTTTTCTTTGGTTAATGGTGTTTGAAATAAGGCGGTGAAGAAGGCGGTGCGTAGGTGATCGTATGCTCCCCTCATGGGCCGATTTGGGAATATAGACTTTGTTGGCAATAGTGTTACACCAACTTGTGCTTGTGACACCATCCGGGATTACCTTATGGCAATGCTCAAAAAAGGTACCAAATGCAGCCGTATGAATCACTTGTTGGTCATAAATTCCCAACCTCCAAGCTAATTCCACCATAGAACAATTGTGAACCTCGCCCCCAAGACAAAAAGTAATATTCCCGGGGTTATAGTAATCGTCCCCACCCCGGAAATGTATTGTGGTGAAAAATTCCAAGCACAACTCTTGATAGACCGACTCTTGGATACGAAAGATGCGACTCCATCCATCACACGTGATGGACTCCCCATTATGCACAAACGTCTTGACTAAATAAGGAGCCAACTCCTCTTCGTAACGAACTCTCCCCAGCCATTCCCAATCAATTGAATTGGGGACACAAATTTCCTTTTTCCGGATTTCTGCAAGCTTCTTCTTCCACCTAGTCATTGTAGAATTGGACTCGATTTGTGGGAAATTTAACCAAGGGAAACCCCCTTGGCTTCCTCTTGAACTCTGACCCCATGAAGACATGTTCCTGCAAAAATACGTAACACAAACAACCAGAAACGAACAGAAAAATTAGAAAATAAATTCTGAACTGCATCAGACATGACTCGCCGAGTCCGTAGATCGACTCGACGAGTCGTACGAACTGCGCGAGTCGGTTGACGAGTCTGTCAAATGTCATCCATAAAAATCAAAATAGATTGCAAGGGTTTGTCCAGGGATGTATCTCAAGAATAATAGTATAAGAAATTTCACCCATAACATCCTAATTGGATCAAAATCGAAACCCTAGAAATTCTAAAACTTCAAACACGGGTTTTCTAACCAAATAACACTTCCAATCTACTAAAAATCAAAGATTTGACAAAAATAGAGAGGAAATTTAGTACCTTTCTTGCTTGATAGAGAAATAGAGAGAAAGAAAGGAGGAGAAAGAGGGAGGCGCACGTCGAGTGTCGGCTGGTTGAGTGAAGAATGGTTACCAATTAGGGTAAAAAGCCCTAATTTTACAGATTAAAAATTTCGGTAAAAACAAACCGACTCGTCGAGTCAGTGTCCGACTCGGCGAGTCTGGTCGCGATTTTGCGATTCCGACTTTCGAGTTAACTCGTCAATTTTGAAAAATTGCTATATATATTTATAAATGATATAATTTTTATTCCTGCTTAAAAATATATCCAACCCACCCCACACTCAGACCATGCTTACCCTCAAGTAGTCATGTTTTTGGACAATTAAAAGATGAAAATAAATAAATCCTAAAAACGAAAATAAAACTAAAGAAAAAGTAAAAGAAAGCAAACTCTAGGGACGGGTTGCCTCCCGTTAAGCGCTTCTTTTTGAGGAGTCGTTAGCTGGACTCCTTCCCGCTCTACGTTTCTTTGTTTTCCTCCATCGGGAATTCACACTTAATCTTTTGTTGTTTAAACTTTGTCTTGTAAGCATGTATCTTTCTTTTATACGCCCGTCTCAATTCGTCTCTCCTTTTCCTCGCAGCATCCTCTTGTATAGCATAACTGATCCGTTTCCCAACCTTTTTCTTCTTCACCCCGTTCCTGTTAGGAACCGGACCGGGTACACGCAGCGGAAACACACTATCACACACACACACAAACTCACGAAAATAAAGCAAGAAGAACACAAGGATTTTACGTGGTTCGGATTCGGTGCAAATCCTACGTCCACGGGCTGCAACTAGAGAATTTTATTAAAACTCACAAGATTACAATTGGCTTGACACTCTACACTTGATGTTCTCTCAAGTTTTTGCACACAAAATATGCAAAACATACATGCATATATATAGGTATATTTGTGAGCCGCAATATGCACAGGATTGCCGCAATGATTGACTTTGAAAATTTTGCCATTCACATTAGCCGTCCAACAAATATTAAATAATTGTCCACCGACCATTTGAATATTTAATTCAAACGTTTGCCGACAATAATTGAATAATTCAATTGTTAAATGTAATGTTACATTTATGGCCCTTGAACTCTTAGGAACTTGTCAATTTGTTCAAGACTCCATAAATCTTAACAATCTCCCACTTGGAGGCTTGAACAACATGGTCCGTCTCTGTCATCCAACTCCAGTAATCTTAAAACAACCAAGTCCTTCAAGCTTCCAGTTCCAAAGAACAAGTTAAAACTTAGTCTGATTTCTCTAATTGCAGCCGCCCCTCATCTTCAAGTACTAGAAGGGCCAGTTGAAGCTCCCACTAGCTCCAACTCAGTCGTGGCTAATCTCATCACCGACTCATCCTCTGTCTCAACCGGTTTGGACACTCCACCAGATCCAGAGATACACCGAGGACCACTAACACTCTTCAATCTTTGCAAACTTCCAACAGGAGAGAATTTTTCAGTCTTAGTCTTCAAAACCCAACGGCTCTTTGTAACTGTACCCGAAACACGTCCCGTGCTCCCACTGTCACAGAATCCCCTGAATGGTTTAGACTTTCGAACTCGTTGAGCTAACATCTCTTTGGCTCCAGAATTCATGTTTGCAAAATGAACTCTCTTAGCCGTAGATTTAGCGAACCAGATTTTGTCTTGTTTAACAGGGACGGTCATACTTCCCTCAGCAGGTACCTCAACCATATACAATGACCCACACTTCATACCACGAGCAATCACCAGATCACCATTGACCACCCTCCATTTACCACTACCAAACCTTACTTCCAGTCCTTGTTTATCCAGCTGACCAACATAAATCAATTTCTTCTTCAGCTCCGGAATCACCTTGACATCCTTCAGGCTCCATGTAGTTCCCAATGAAGTAACCAAATCAATATCTCCTATGCCCGTTACCTGAAGCATCTCGTCATTTGCTAACCGTACCTTTCCAAAATCTCCTTTTTTTAGATTCACCATCGTTTCCCCGTTGTCCATGGCGTGAAACGAAGCCCCTGAATCCATGACCCAAGAGTCTACAGAACTTTCCATACTGAGTATCAATGCATCATCCTCAGACACACTCTCAGCACCGGCAATGTTCAATTCTTTCTTTGGACATTGACTCTTAACATGTCCCACCTCCTGGCAGTTCCAGCACTTCACATTCTTCTTAGTTCTAGATGAACTTTTTCCCCGACTCCCACTGCTTCCACTATTCCTGCTATTCCCTCTACCTCTTCCGACATTTAATAAATCAGAAGAGGAAGATCCACCTTGATTCTTGCGTCTGATATCCTCGCCTAGAACCAAATCTCTAACCCCTTCAAAAGTCATACCACTGGTCCCCACGGAACTCGTAACAGCAGTAACTGTTCCGGACCAGCTATCAGGTAGAGAAGCTAGTAGCAGTGATGCTTGAGTCTCGTTATCAAATTTAATTCCCACATATGATAATCTGGACATAATTGAATTTAGATTATTAATGTGAACCGTAACTGAGCCTTCCTCATTCATCCTTGTAGTGAACAACTCCTTCATCAAGAACACCTTGTTAGCCGCCGATGGTTTCTCATACATATTTGACAGAGCCTCCATCATACCACGCGCCGTGGTTTCATTCATGATGTTGAAAGCAACGCTCTTCGTCAACGACAATGTAATAACCGCCTTGGCTTTCTTGTCCTTTGAGTTCCACGCATCTTCAAAAGCTTTTTCCATTTTCTCCGGTTTGTCTCCGAGTACCATGTCCAAGTCTTTCTGACATAGCAATGCTTCTAATTGCATTTTCCACCAGCTAAAATCAGAACCGTTGAACTTTTCGATTATAATCTTGTCTTCAGCCGTGCGTGATAAAAAAAATGATTGTACCCTCCAAACCTCGCTAATCTGGCTCTGATACCAGTTGTTAGGAACCGGACCGGGTACACGCAGCGGAAACACACTATCACACACACACAAACTCACGAATATAAAGCAAGAAGAACACAAGGATTTTACGTGGTTCGGATTCGGTGCAAATCCTACGTCCACGGGCTGCAACTAGAGAATTTTATTAAAACTCACAAGATTACAATTGGCTTGACACTCTACACTTGATGTTCTCTCAAGTTTTTGCACACAAAATATGCAAAACATACATGCATATATATAGGTATATTTGTGAGCCGCAATATGCACAGGATTGCCGCAAAGATTGACTTTGAAAATTTTGCCATTCACATTAGCCGTCCAACAAATATTAAATAATTGTCCACCGACCATTTGAATATTTAATTCAAACGTTTGCCGACAACAATTGAATAATTCAATTGTTAAATGTAATGTTACATTTATGGCCCTTGAACTCTTAGGAACTTGTCAATTTGTTCAAGACTCCATAAATCTTAACAGTTCCTTGGACCCATCTTTTATACTCATTCTTTGTCAATCTCGATTTCCCGTATAGTTGCCACCTTATCCTCACTTGATATTAAGGATTCCTCCTTATCTTCTAAATAATCTGGTGGTTCAAATGCACATACTTCATAATTAGTAGACACTCGGGCTCGAGGTTTGGTTCTCTTGATTGTATTTGACTCGATCTCTTGATTAGCCATGAGTGACTCAATGGATGAGTTATTCACATCATTATTCCAACCCCTTGCATTCTCCTTTTCTCCCAAACTTACCCTCTCGTCAATTTGGATCGCTTCTTCTTTTATCATGGTGTCAAGGTAAGCCAATTGTGCGTGTTGGAAGTTAAAGTTTTCCACAATTTCAGCCTCTTCTATTGGACTTCCCAAAGGATCAGGAGAAGTGTACATGTCAACATCAGAAAAGGAACTTGTAAGAAGCAAGTTAAGATTTTCATGATTCTTGAGGTTCTCGATTGGACTCGTCGAGTCAGTCGATGCGACTCGGTGAGTCTGTGAGGTTTCCACAATTTTTGTTGTTTCTTCTGACTCAGCTTCCTCTAACAACCTTTATATTTCCTTTAAATCTTCTCCAGCATTGAAATTCCCTTCAGAAGGTAATAGAAATTTGTTTGGATTTTCTTCTTGTAAAAGTGCAAGCTCTCTTTCTAACACTTTATCATCCAAATCCACTAAGGAAATTTCCCCGTTTTTCATCCTTTCATTCTTTTTCTCTTGTTCCACTTTAAACACCACTGAATCATTCCCTACCCTTAGTGTTAGTGTAGATTCGCACACATCGACTATTGCACAAGCGGTATTCAAAAATGGTCTTCCAAGAATGATTGGAACTCTAGGGTCTTCTTCCATGTCAAGCACTACAAAGTCTACAGGAAACACAAATTTATCGACTTTGATGAGAAGATCTTCGCATACTCCTCTTGGATTTATTATTGTCTTATCGACTAAATGGATCTTCATACGAATCGGGTTTGGCTCCGGCAAATTTAGCTTCTTGAAGAAATAATATGGCATTAGATTAATGCTTGCACCCGAATCGGTCAACGCATGAGTAGAGATTATGTTCCCAAATTGACAATGTATGGAGATGCTTCCCGGATCACCCCTCTTTTCTGGCAGTTCATTTAGCAATACTTCAGCAACTTCTTCCATATTTTGTCTAGTGGTGAAGAGGTTCTTAAGCAAAGTTGTATACTTGGGTGTATGAAGTATTGTTTCAACAAATGGAATGTTCACTTGGAGGGTCCTCACTTGCTCCATAAATCTTCTATACTGTTGAATCTGCTCATCTGGTATGGCTCGGATTGGAAATGGCAAAGGGGGCCTGTAAGATTCCAAAAGAGAACAATTTTTCTCATCAGCTCTCGGACTCGTCGAGTCCATTATACCGACTCGGCAAGTCGAATCGGGTTTGCTCGAATTCCTTTCAATCTCCTCTTCTGTTTGCACCTTACTGGGTTTCTTCTGAAGAGAGGTCAAAGGAGTGAAAATTTTGTCAGAATTAGTGGTTATCACATTTAGATGCGCCATTTTTGGATTTTGTTCGGTATTGCTCGGAAGTTCACCAAGTGTTCTTTGATTTATTTGTTGTGCAAGCTGTCCTATCTGCTTTTCAATGTTATGAATGGAGGCTTGCTGATTCCTAAGCAAATTTTGTTGATCTTTCATCATAGCTTGATGATCTTTAAGCATTACTCGTTGCTCCTTCAATTCAACGTCGGTATCGTTGTGTCTCTTCTCGGACGCAGCTACAAACCTTGTGAACATCTCTTCCAAATCAGCTCTCTTTTCCATAACCGGTTCCTCCTTTTGATAGAAACCCCGTTCTTTTTGCTTGTATTTCTCCTCCTTTGCCTTTTTGTACTCGTCATACGGGAGCCATTCCTTCTTCGGTTTCCACCAATTATCATCAAATCTATCGCCACTTGAATAGAATACTTGAGCTTTCTTGTTTCCATTCTCATCCAAATCACAATCTTTAGTAAGATGAGGTCCGTTACAATTTTCACATCCAACTCGAATAGCATGGATTGTTTGATCCATCTTACTCATCCTCCGATCTAAACTATCTAGTTTAGCCATCATTGCCGCCATGCTATCGTTTACAGTGTTCACCACCCCCCTACTTACTTCATTCCGTGGGTTATGATATTCTCTAGAATGTTTAGAGAATTCCTCAATTAATTCCTTGATCACCGGGGGTGGCTTCTTGGTGAGTGGTCCTTGCGAGTCAAGAAGCTGCCTTGTAGTCACATTTACCCCATCATAAAAAATAGAGACTTCTTGTTGGCTATTAAGATCGTGATGTGGGCAATTCCTTAGTAGGCCTTTGTATCTCTCCCATGCCTCATAAAGGGACTCTCCAGCTTGTTGTTCAAAGTTGGCAATAGCTTTCTTCAACTTGGCTATCTTTGAAGGTGGGCAAAACTGGTCATTAAATTCTTCCTTGATCTTAGCCCATGTAGTGATGGATCCGGGAGGGAGTGACTTGAGCCAATCCTTTGCAGCACCTTTGAACGTGACGGGAAGCATACGAAGCAGTTGGGTCTCGTGAGGCACATTTGGAACATTAAAATAATCAACTACATCGTTGACATCATCCAAGTGTTTATAGGCATCTTCGTGATCTTT
The DNA here is from genome assembly GCF_052849685.1 of Lactuca virosa. NCBI lineage: Eukaryota > Viridiplantae > Streptophyta > Magnoliopsida > Asterales > Asteraceae > Lactuca > Lactuca virosa. The sequence goes on along the minus strand of NC_136428.1, from coordinate 55,053,252 downwards.
ACCGTAGAAGGGAATCTCCTTTAGTTGAGCAAGTATGTGACCTTTAAGCTCAAAGTTGGCAGTTGCGGGAATTGCGGGTTGCACAAGTCCCGGCTCAGTATCGTCACGTATTCTCTTCTTCCATTCCCCCATGGGAACTTCATCGATGTTAGCCATGGGGTTAGCTAGTTCGCCTTCAAAGTCGTTCTCTTCCTCGGTTTCAGATTCGGAGTCGTATTCGATGTCCTCCTTGATTGGGTCTTCGTTTGCCAAGGAAATGATGGATCCTCCTGATTTACTGCTCTTCTTCTTGCTAAAGACAGATCTGATATTCTTTAAGGGTGAGTTCTTAGGTGTATTAGAGCTTTCAACCCCCTTTCCTTTGTTTTTCCTCAAAAGTCAAAGATACTTTTGTAATGTCTAGGCACAAAAGTCACAGATACTTGTTCAATAATATTACAAAGTATTCCATTTGAGAATGTTACAAGATAATTCCCTGGAATTGAAGTCTCATGTTCAAAGAGCATTCCTTGAACATCCTTCTTGAATTAAAGTTTCTAACTCACACAAAATCCAACTCCCATTATGGAAACATAATTTCCATATAACTATCTATTCTAAATAGAATCCTATCTATTCCGAATTATATCAATATAGTCCATCAATTAATATACCTCCAACTGTTCACAAGCAACCAATCTTTGGTGAACCTTAGATTGTCATTGATAGTTGTTTAGCAACTTTAGTCATATCAAGTTCTAGTCCTTTTTCCCTCTTAATGCGCTAGGCATTTGGAAAAATCAGAACATGCGAATATTATAGCATATGCAATCGATCCTATACCCGAAGCATATGGGATACATGATATGTGTAAACTCAACTTAGTTTTAAACCTGCTTTTAATTATAAATTAACACACAAGAGGCAGTGGACCTATCAATTGTGGTATGGCTAAAGAAGTAGGGTATCGAACTCAGGGAACGGAAAGTTAAAACTAATAACTAATATTATCTAAAAGACAAGTAATAAAATTAAGGTTTTCTCTAGTTTTACAAGACTAGAAACTTAAACTAAAACTTAACTAAAATAACTAACAACTAAGCAAGCAAAGACCAACTAAATTCAATATCTAAAAGGACTTCTGTTCAGGTTCGACTCAATTGATCCTATGGTTGATTTAATGGTAATGGTGCAATGGATTAACCTTTTATTAGCTACCGATTCAAGTGATTAGATTCACATTCGCTATGCTAATCCTTAGAAAATAAACTAATTCAAGCAGTGGCCAGTTGTCTAAATTAATTAATTCCCTAGGTTATCTATTCGGGTCGAATAAGACTTGTAATGTTTAATAAATTTGTCAATTCAATTAACCTCTTGTTGTTGGTTTATCAAACAAGCTCACACATTAACTTACCCATTCTCTAATTAATCCTAGTTTCATATTCACTAATCCTAAGCACATAATTAAGTGTTCACATAAATCACATGAGGTAAACAATCAAGAGATGTTCATGCAGCCTAATTGTCTTCCTATTAACAGAAAATAGTTATGGTTAATGCATAAGGATCTTTAACAAGCTTAATTCAACAAAATCACCAATTAAAAGTTAATCCTACCATTAATCAAACCATAGTCTCGAAATTGTCTTACCCAAACAGAAGCTAGCAAGTTTAGCTCATGATTAAGGCAGTAGAAAACTCAAAAACGAAATTCAATAACATAAACATGGTTTAAGTACTAGATCTAGTTAAGAGAAATCAAAGTATGCCTTAGTTATCCTTCAAAACTTGAATTTGGTTGAATCTTCACTCTCCTAGATGTCTCTCTTTGTTCTGAATCGCAGCTCCTCCTCCTAGGGTTCTCAGAAGTCCCGTCTATCGATCTGGAGGGTTTCTTTTATAGATTCGTCTCGACTCGTCGAGTCCACAACCGACTCGACGAGTCCCTCATTAAATTTCCGTGTACGGCAAGTCAAGGACTCCCCTGCTTCGCGAATCTTCGTGGGAACTCGTCGAGTAGACGTCCCTACTCGCCGGGTCCTTTGTGTTTTTTGATCCTTTCTTCTTTTGTTCACTCCAAAGCTTTCCGATAGCTACTCCTGCTTCCTTTTGCTTCCGAGCACTTCTTTTGGACTGAAAATATAATTCAAACATAATTAAGTACCTTTTGTCCATAATATGCAATTAGTTGGCTAATAAATGATAAAACTTTATACTAAACATAGGGCTAAACATGCACATATCAATACGATTCATAATGTCTCAGATAAAGACATGATACTAGACCAGTCTCTTGCTATAATATTTCCATATATAGAATTTCAAATGTTGAAACATTTCAACACGATATTCACATATATCATGACTAAGTTCCATTAAAATTTCAATCTAATCTTTTAGATTTGAAATGAAGTACGAGTATCTTCTCCCTTAAATCCTACTATAGCGAGACAATTTTGCAAATTAAAACTTTGTTTCCTATATATAGCATTGCTAACTTGCAACACTCAACGTAATAATTGTGCTCCCACTAGCATAATGACTACATACTTACAAGCATAACACTTATTGTAACGCCCCGATTCTCAGGTATTGATTTATATAATTATATTCTTGATTTTAAGGTCTACTCGGCGAGTGGGTTGCCCGAATCGTCGAGTAGCAGCGGGTTGGTCCGCGTGTTTTAAGTGACCTACTCGCCGAGTCCAAGAAGGGACTCGACGAGTAGGAGCTGGAGGATGAAACCCTAATTTCCGGGGTTTTTCACCCTATTTAAGGATCACTTATTCCCCCTAGCCTCTCTTACTGCCTCCCTCGAATTCAGAAACCCTAATTTGTGATTTCCCTCTATTTTTGTGTCCTTCTTATCTTGAAAGAAGATTCTTGGAGTAAAGGGCTTGGAGTTCAAGAAGTTTGAAGCAAGGGGCTGTTGTAGATCCGGGTTCTTCTCTGTCTTGGCATCGTTTTGAAGGTAACAAGTTGTTACCTTGACTCTCCTTTGGTTAGATCTCTTCATTTATGGGTTTAGAGCCCTTTTTTGGGATTTTGTGGTGGTTCTCCGATTTGGGTCAAGATCTGAGGTTGCAACCTCAGATATGGACTCCTTTAGCCCCTCTTTGTCATAAAGTTTCAGTCTTTGTCAAGCTATGACCTTTCCCTTACCTGAAGCCACTCCTTTAGCTTGTTTTGCGGCATTATCATCTTGCATGCACGTAAAGTTTGCAACTTTACGTGATAAACATGCCCTAGGAGCTTAGATCTGCAATATGGAGCCTTTTCAAGGCTTAGAAAGCACCTATAAGGATGGAGGATTGAAGGGACTCGGTGAGTCGCATGGTAGACTCGGCGAGTCATATGAAGATGGTCATGAACTCGACGGGTTGGATGAACAACTCGGCGAGTCCGATGAAGATTGTCGTAGACTCGGCGAGTCAGTAGAGTGACTCGGCGAGAGGGTTAGTTATGCAAGGAACTCGGCGAGTGTCTAGTTGCACTTGACGAGTTCAGGTCAACATGGAATGTTGACCTTGGCAGTTGACTTTGACTTTGACCATGGGTTGACTTTTGAACTTTTGGGGGCATTTTGGGAACTTATGAACATGGTTGTATGGCGATTATAGGTGGTGGAGTTTTCGGCAGTGATCCGAGAGTGTGAGCTTATCTTTCGAGTCGACATTTGCAATGTGAGTTATCCTCACTATACCAATGCGTCTAAGGCACCAAGGCCGACCCTTTATATATTGTATCTGGATTATGGCATGATATGTTTATTGATTACATCCTGGTAGTTAGGATGATGGTATGCTTATGCTTAGTGACCTGGTTAGGTCAGTGCCTTGGTTATAGGATGATGCTATGTTAGTGATCGGTTAGGTCTGTATCCCGGTTATTGGGATGTTGCTATGATTAGTGATCTGTTAGATCGGTTTGATTGTTATATGATATGAGCTAGCGTACGATACTTATGTGCACATGTTTGTTTGATTGGGGGCTGGGTTGAGGCGGACCTGCTTTGTGCTATAGGCCAACATACCCGGAGAGCGGTCCAGATAGGCTGTAGGCCCTTCGAGGCGCTCCAGTCATGCCGAAGGCTTGGGAGCGGTCCAGTCCGGCTGAAGGCTCATTATGCATGCTGATCTGTAATTGGTATTTGTCATGGTTATATTGTTATGGCGTTGGTATTTTGGGGGAACTCACTAAGCTTTCGAGCTTACAGTTTCAGTTTATTGTTTCAGGTACATCAGGGGATCGCGGCAAGGCGAAGGCATGATATTACAGCTCCTCGTGATTTCTTTATGTTTCTGGGAAAACTCTGATATTAGATATTTTGAAAACAAACTTTGTAATGACGAATGGTTTTAAATGTTTTTGAAAAAGTTTTAATTTGGCATGAAATCTTTGGGTGTTACAAGTTGGTATTAGAGCCTTGGTTTGAGTGAATTGGAGGAACACTCATGTGACTCCAGTCTCAAATCAAGGGAAATATTTTAAAATGATTTTTTTAATGGTTTTCAAAATAAGTAATATAGGATGCAAAGTGTACGATCAGCCGGAGCCAGTAAGTTGACCCCAAAATACCATAAAGTTATTTGATATTATGATATGATAGAACAGCATGCTAGTACTAGGCTAGGGATCCTCAGGAATTGTATGATAGAATTGCCTGATTACGTGATGCCTGCTAGCCTAGGGTTTCTTACATGAGATTGACATCATTACTGTAGTTACTTGTGTATGTATCACGGTTGTACATAATTAAGATCTTATAGCCCGAGAACGTTGATTTGACCTTATGTTCTGCTCTTATTGATTAGGGCTTAGGGTAGGATCGGATATTCAAAAGTCTATAGGGTCTAGTGTTATGTATGATTAGCATACACTAATGCTGCAGGGTTGGTGGAAGTTTCATGAATGGGTGGGTTGTGTGAGGCCGGTAGGTCAGTCGTGATTCAATTAGCCTTTCTCTAGGAGTGAGGATTGAGCGCTCACTATGCTTATGTATATTGTTAGGGCGTTGTGGTGATACTTGAGACAAATATGGGTAGGTGTGTAAGGTAGTATGGGCCCGTACTACTGAAAGCACAGGACCCACATGTGTATCAAGGAAGTCACAACCCCTAGGGTTTAGTCAGGAGTTGGTTTCTAGTTATTAAGTGGATTATCTGATATCTTGTGGTATGTTTCAGAATGGTGATGACGAGACGCTTTGTGACTGGATCCAGTTCAGGATCAGGATCAGGAGACGGAGATCAGGAGGGGCCAACAACACCTGAGCCCGTGGTGCAGATGGGTACTAAGGTGTTGGATGCCAGGATTCGGGAGATCCTGCATGATGAGGTTGCTGCTGCGTTCCGGGAACAACTGTCAGAGATGTTTGGGTCTATTAAGACTGCCATAGTCGAGTACTTCGATGAGCGATACGCAGCCCTTGCGGAGACGGCTGCCGCTGCAACTGCATCAGCTGTAACAACGGCAGGGGGAGGAGGAGGAGCCACTCAGGGCTTCCAGTACAGGGACTTCAATAACACGAAGCCCCCTACTTTTGATGGGACACAGGACCCCATCAAGGCGATGAGGTGGATTTCAGATGTGGAGGGGTGTTTCTTTACCTACTCGTGTCCTACTGACCAAAGGGTCAGGTGTGCTCTGAACCTGCTAAGGTCCGGGGCCAAGGACTGGTGGAGATTGGCGACTGGGTCGTACACTGATGATCAGAGAGTTGCTGTTAGTTGGGAGCAGTTCAGGGATATGTTCCACGCCCGATACATTCCGCGGGTCGAGCGGGAACGGTTGTCACAGGAGTTTTTGTGTTTGAGACAGGAGGGGGAGTCGGTGATGGAGATCACCCGCATGTTCACAGAGAGGGTGTGACAACCCGAAATTTACTCCGTCACTGTAACCCGTTTCCGTTAATAAAAGTTAGTTCTATTAAAATTTTCCGTTAACTTTTATTTATTAAAATAATTTATTTTGAGTTATTAAAATAATATATATTTAATGACGGAATAAAAGCATCTAAGTCGGGTTACGGTTAGTTTACCGGGTAAAAACACTTAGCTCCGTTTAAACGACAGTGTATGGTGGGTTCCCACTAGGCAACTATATATAAAGGAGGAGTGTCCACCTTTAGAGTCTTTTCCCCCACCTTGGAGCTTTCTCTCTCTACATTCTCTCTCTAAAATCGGGTTTGGCTCAAGAACACCACTTTCAAGCCTCAAAAATCAAAGGTAATCTTCCTAACTTGATTTTCTAGCTTGGTATTCATGCTATTTCGAGTTGGATCATCCAAATACCCCAACATGCATGTGTTTACGGTTTGGGGAGCCTCCCAAAATCGTAAACTCCTATGTGAGGTTTTTGAAGCCCCAAAACACTTCCAAACCTTCTCTAATGCTTAGATATAGCTTAGATACTTGCATGCATGGACTAAGGAACCCAAGATCATGACTTTTTGGCCATAAACTTGAGTTTACGGTTCTTGAACATTCAAGAACCGTAAACCCAAAACCGTAAACACCTCAAATGGTGTTTTGATGCCCCTAAACCCTTCCTTAGCTTGTTTGATGAACTGGAAACTAGTGTAGATGAGCTTAGGACCCTAAAACATGAAATGGTTGAAGTGATCAAGGGTTTACGGCCGTAAACCCTAGAGTTTACGACCGTAAACTCCCAAGGAGTGGTCCAAGGACCGTAAACTCCAAGGGAGTACCCATTCGAACCCTAATCACTTCCCAAGCCTTTGAATTGATCCTAGAAGCCTTCCTTGTGATGCATGAGACCTTTAGACACCCAAACTCACCATTTCCATGAGTTTACGGCCGTAAACTCATGGGGGAAATGGTCTCCCAACCGTAAACACACTTAAGGGTGGCCATTTGAAGTGTAAACTCCATAGTGAGGCTATACACTCCTTAGATGCAACCTTTAGCACTCCTAACACTTGAAACAAAGTGTTTTGATTCATTAAAGTGCCTTTACTCACTTAATTAGTGATTACACAACTAATTAGATACTTTATACATCACTACATGTTACATAGGATCCGTAGGTGTGTTCAAGTCCTCACTTGACGCCTAGCATCCTACCCGGCGTTTCCATCCACTTCACTCACTACAGGTGAGTTCATACCCCTAAATGAACCTTTTTAAATGTTTTTAACTGTTTTATGGGGGGGGGGGGAATACAAGTTGAACCAAATAAGTTATAGCAACAATCGCATGTGAATTATAACTTGCAACCAAAAGGATTTTCTACACTATTAACTGTTTTTACCACCAAAAAGGGATTTTCTATATTTTCAACTATATTGTCAATGAAACTGTTTCAAATGCTTACCAAATTCATTTTCGTGTTAAATCACTATAAAACTATTTTCGAAAATTCTTTTAAACTATTTTTATTCCCAAACCATATCTACACCAATATATTTATATAAGTAAGACTTGAAGGACCTAGGACTAATAACTCACCTTACTTCCTGTTCTTGTTTGATTGTGGGCTTAGGGTATTTTGTTATTAGTCTGACTCTCGTTGAATTCTTAGTTATATATCTTATATATTTGTGTCAGATATAAAAGTTTTCATATCAGTTCAATGCCTTTGGATATCAAAGACATGCAACCAACAATACTATTTAACTATAATAGGTATAGTTAAGGGATACTACTCAATACTACTATTGCCATGACAACTACCAGAGTCAGTTCAGTTGTGAGTCAACATATGCTATGTACTATACAAGAGAACACTATATACTATACAAGGAGAACATTATATACTATACAAAGAGAACACTACATACTATACAAGAGAACTTACTAAAATAGAATGTGACATACTATTTCTCGATACGACACATCTTTGTGCTATCACCGCGTAACCAGAGTCTCCTGGAGGGAGAGCGGGCATTATGTGTATAGATCTATACGGGACAGACACTCCCACATCCCGACTGCTAGCTACAGTCCGAGCCGTCTAGGCCCAGGGGTGACAAAATGTCACATCACTACATATGACTCGGAGGGTCAAAGGGATTCGATCGTCAATCAGCATGGTTACGTACGAGTTCACATTCAAAACTTTAATTAATACTTTAAAAATTAAAGGCAACAGACTCCCTGAGGAGTATTGTACATTTAATACTACCTGGAGCCTGCATTTCATTACATATGGCCGACAGTGATACTGTTGGGGTAAAACATTTTTCTCATTACTATACATGGATAAAGTCAAACTATATTTTCAAACTAATAACTACTGGGAAAACTTGTACATTATCAAAGGAACAAACAAACCATCGGGACTTGGTGAAGACTACTTTTTCTGGAAAACATAGGGTTTTCTAGGGCCCATGCTATTTTCAAACACCGAAACTTACTTTTACAATGTATAATTGTGAATATTTTTATACAGGAAATGACACTAAATACTTATGAACTCACCAGCTTTATGCTGATAAACGTTTTCAAAATAACTTGTATTCTCAGGTCATCAGTAGACAGGTACGGATGCAGCTTTTGAGAAGACGGAGCACACATAAGACTCCACTTTATTTTGATTGTATTTTTGGTGTCTAACATTCGTACTGAACACGTTTGTATTACAATTATTATCTTAATGCAATGGATGTTGTTGCTTGTCTTTACTAGTATGCTTTGTTATGATACTGTACATGACGTCCTCCACCCCAGAACGTATTCCGCCGTTCTCGGTTTTGGGGTGTGACAGATTGGTATCAGAGCACTGTTTATAGTGAATCAAGTATATCAACCCATAAAAGATATACAAACTATAAACACATTGGGACTAAAACACTCTGAACAAGAATATATACTTTTAAATAATAAAATATTTAACTAAGTATATATATACATTCATTCATACAAAGGGTCAGTATCATACTAGAACAGAACAAAAGAATTAAGATTGTTGAACAGCACAGTTAGGCTTAGAGACCTATGGCCAAAACTAGGCGGATGTAGCCTGATCAACTACATTTTCCTAGGAGTGGCTAGTAAGTGCCTAAGAATGGTTGTGGTGTTGCAACAAGTCTAAAACTTACCAATACTGCTACAAGAACAGCAGAACAAGAATACTATAGGAGTATTCTGCATTCTAGTTACAACATATGTGAGAACTAAAAGGGTCGTTACTAGTAGGACAATAGTTGCTAAGTGGATACACCACGGTTACATGTGACTAAGGCGTTATAGACTTAGAATCTGTGACCTTTGCTTCATTTCCTATTCTTGTTTGATTGTGGGCTTGGAGTTAGGGTCACTTATTCGAAGGTCTATTCTGCTTCGATTACATGTAATTGGTATGCACTATGCAAATATTGGGTCGACTAATAACGATCATCTTATAAGTATCATAGATTAGCGCGCCTATCAATTTTCTTTCCCCATTCTCGCGTAAATGGCATAACCGCATCCCGAGCGGAAGTCATGGAACTCCGAGCACGTCAGAGGACGCACGAGCGACATCTTCAGGGAGTTGTGCGCCAACTGGCTGATCTTAGGGTTTGCCCCAAAGGATCCCCGTCGCCAGTAAAAGATGCCAACTCATCCCTCTCTTTTGATTAAGGAATAGCCTTCTTTCTATAGTCAATAGAGTACATGCCTGTAAACATTCCTAACTTTGGAAGTACTCGAGCTAGACTACTAAACTGCCAACATTTTCCCTTACATATGATGTAAGACCTACTGCTAGGTTATTTTTCTTTCTCGAACTCATTATACATCAGTAATACCAGTACTATTGGCAGTATCTAATTGATGGGGAAGTTGTACTTTTGGGTGTCCCTAACCTAGCAGTACATTTCCCTTTGTTGGTTAGACTATAGAGAGTTAGTCCAAGAAACACTCTTATCATGTTTACAAATCGATTCTTACTATTGTCATCGTTTTCGTAACCTTTCAGTACCGGATGCCGCCTCGCAAGCGTCCAACCAGGAGAACTCCCGCAACTCAAGCTCCACCACCACCACCTACACCGCCGGTTCCTCCGCAGTTCGACCCGGTATTGTTCCAAACAGCCGTGACTGCAGCCGTGACCGCCGCTCTGGCGCAAGTCAATTCTGGTGGTGCCAGTGGAGGTGGACTGGGCACTAACTCTAGCCAGGGTGAAACCCACCCCCATGCTCGGGAATGCACCTACAAAGATTTCATCAGTTGCAAGCCTACCTACTTCAATGGGACCGGGGGAATCCTTGCCCTAACCCAATGGTTCGAAAGAACCGAAGCAGTATTCGAAATGTGCTCCTGCCCCGAAGGGAGCAAGATAAAGTTTGCTACTTGTACCCTCACCCAAAGGGCCCTAACATGGTGGAATGGCCATGTCAAAGCCCTCTCCCTGGTAGCAGCTAACGCCATGGGTTGGGATACACTGAAAGACCTAATGATGACAGAGTACTGCCCAAAGGGAGAAATTCAGAAATTGGAGGAGGAACTCTGGAGTCTCAAAATGCAGGGTTCCGATATAGTAGCTTACACAACCCGGTACTACGAGCTGGTATCCATATGCCCTAACATGATCCCCTCGGAAGCCAAGAAGATTGAGCGATACATCGGGGGCCTAGTGCCTCCGTATCGTGGGAACGTTCTATCATCAAGACCAACGACCTTTGAAAGTGCCAAGGAGTTGGCCCAAATGCTTATCGATCATGAAGTTCCCCGTGCTCCATCAACAACTACAACCATCACTACTGCTCCAACTCACGCCTCCGACAACAAGAGAAAACGGGGAGATCGAAAGAAGGGGAAATCAGTCAAATCCTCTTCCAGTAACCAGCAAATAGTGGCTGTCCATGCTGCCACTACTCCTACTGCCCCTGTGCCCGCCAAAACATATGCGGGGAATCTACCCAAGTGCGATAAGTGCGCCTTCCATCATAACGGCCCATGCCGTGAAATGCACTGCACCAATTGCGAACGGAAGGGCCACACCATCCGGTTCTGCAGAGCACCTCCCAAACCTATTTCCCAAGTTCCCAGTTCGGGAGCAAGCCAGGCCTGCTATGGCTGTGGCGAAGTCGGACATTTCAAAAGGGACTGTCCAAAGGCTGGCAACGCGGGAGGAGCAGGTAGACTACTTGCTATTGGCCATAATGAGGCTGTAGCAGACCCCACCGTAGTCACGGGTACGTTCCTTCTTGATAACTCTTATGCTTGTATCCTATTCGATAGTGGGGCAGAAAGAAGTTTCGTAAATCAAAACTTTAAACACTTACTCAAACAATCACCGCAATCACTCAAAGAAACCTTCGTCGTAGAAATGGCTAACGGCAAGACGGAAAGTTCTAACGAAATCTACATAGGTTGTACCCTCACGCTAGAAAATCATTCGTTTCCTATCGATCTCATACCAGTAGCGATCAAGAGCTTTGATGTCATCATAGGCATGGACTGGTTGAGTCTCCATCATACCGACATCCTGTGTTTCGACAAAGCCATCCGTCTGAACCTGCCCAACAATGAAACATTGATGATCTACAGAGACAAACCCAGTACGAGCCTTCGCATCATCTCGAGCATTCAAGCTCAGAAATACTTGCGCAAGGAATATCGCGCATTCCTTGCACACGTTGTCGACACGAGCCGGAAAACGAAAGAACTAAAAGATTTCCCCGTCGTGTGCGACTTCCCTGACATCTTTCCAGAGGAACTGCCAGGCCTACCTCCCAAACGTCAAGTCGAGTTCAGAATCGATTTAATTCCAGGAGCTACCCCCATAGCTAAATCGCCCTATCGTCTAGCGCCTGCTGAGATGCAAGAACTATCCGGCCAACTTAACGAACTGCTCAGCAAGGGCTTTATAAGACCAAGCTTCTCACCCTGGGGAGCACCAGTCTTGTTCGTAAAGAAGAAAGACGGATCGTTCCGCATGTGCATCGACTACAGAGAACTCAACAAGCTGACAATCAACAACCGTTATCCCCTTCCTCGTATAGACGATTTATTTGATCAAATGCAAGGGGCGAGTTATTTTTCCAAGATCGATCTAAGGTCCGGGTATCACCAATTGCGAGTGCTCGAGGAAGATGTTCCGAAGACAGCCTTCCGGACTCGTTACGGGCACTACGAGTTCGTAGTGATGTCGTTCGGACTAACCAATGCGCCCGCAGTCTTCATGGACTTGATGAATAGAGTATGTCGTCCTTACTTGGATCAGTTCGTCATCGTCTTCATTGATGATATACTTATCTACTCTAGAAGTGAGGAAGAGCATAGCGATCATCTGCGACAGGTCCTGGAAAGTCTATGATCGGAGAAGCTTTACGCAAAATTTTCAAAATGCGAATTTTGGATCCGAAGAGTCGAATTCTTAGGACACGTGGTTAGCAAAGAAGGAATCCACGTGGACCCATCCAAGATTAAAGCTATTGAGAACTGGTCAGCACCGAAGACGCCTACAGAAATTCGCCAATTTCTAGGCCTCGCTGGCTACTACCGAAGATTCATTCAGAATTTCTCTCGGATTACGAAGCCTCTTACGGCATTGACCCAGAAAGACGTGGCCTTTGACTGGGAAGAAAAACAAGAGAAGGCATTCCGAACCCTGAAGCGAGCCTTGTGCACCGCGCCGATACTGTCCCTCCCCGAATGGACAGAAGACTTCGTAGTATATTGCGATGCATCTAATCAGGGGCTCGGCTGTGTTCTGATGCAACGAGGTAAGGTCATCGCCTACGCCTCAAGACAGCTGAAGACTCACGAAGTCAACTACACCACGCACGACCTCGAGCTAGGAGCGGTCGTGTTCGCCCTAAAGATATGGAGACACTATCTGTATGGTACAAAGAGCACCATCTATACCGATCACAAAAGCCTCCAGCACATCTTCAACCAGAAGGAGCTCAACATGAGACAACGACGGTGGGTCGAGCTACTCAATGATTACGAATGTGAAATTCGTTACCACCCGGGTAAAGCCAATGTAGTAGCAGACGCCCTAAGTCAGAAGGAATATTCGGGGCGAAGAGTCAAGTCCCTAACCATGACTATCCATTCGCATCTACCCGCACAAATTAAGGGAGCACAGCTTGAAGCTTTGAAACCGGAAAATGTGGCGGGAGAGTCCCTGCGAGGAATGGATAAGAATCTGGTAGTCAAGGATGACGGAGCTTATTACCTCATGGACCGGATCTGGACACCGCGACACGGTGGCTTCAGAGACTTGGTCATGAAAGAAGTGCACAACACTCGATATTCCATTCACCCAGGTTCAGATAAGATGTACCTGGATCTCAAGAAATCGTACTGGTGGCCTAACATGAAAGCGGAAATCGCTACCTTCGTGAATAAGTGCCTTACTTGCGCTAAGGTCAAGGTCGAATACCAGAAACCCTCGGGTCTTCTCCAACAGCCAGAGATACCTGAATGGAAGTGGGAGAGAATTACTATGGATTTCATTACCAAATTGCCCAAATCTCCGAGTGGGTACGACACCATTTGGGTAATTGTCGACCGGCTAACCAAATCCGCCCACTTCCTTCCTATCAAGGAAAATTTCAAAATGGAGAGACTTACGCGAATTTACATCCAAGAGGTAGTCCGACTGCACGGTGTACCTGTGTCCATTATTTCCGATCGGGATAGCAGGTTCACCTCGAGGTTCTGGCAGTCACTACAGAAGGCTCTTGGAACTAAGCTGGATATGAGCACAGCATACCATCCTCAAACTGATGGACAAAGTGAGAGAACTATTCAACCCTTGGAGGATATGCTGCGAGCCTGTGTAATCGACTTTGGTAAGGCGTGGGATACCCACTTACCCCTAGCCGAGTTTTCCTACAACAACAATTATCACACAAGCATCAAATCTGCCCCATTCGAAGCCCTATACGGCCGGAAGTGCAGATCCCCTCTGTGCTGGGCCGAGGTAGGCGACACTCAATTAGCTAAGGGACGAGTTCCTGACAGCACTCTCACCGGTCCAGAAATCATCCGCGAAACCACCGAAAAGATCGTACAAATCCGAGCACGACTTAAAGCCTCAAGAGACCGACAGAAAAGCTACGCAGACAAACGGAGGAAACCCTTGGAATTCCAGGTGGGAGACTGAGTCCTTTTGAAAGTCTCACCCTGGAAAGGCTTGATACGCTTCGGAAAGCGCGGAAAGCTGAATCCAAGATACATAGGGCCTTTTGAGATTCTCGCTAGAATCGGCCCCGTAGCTTACAAACTCAATCTACCCCGCGAACTTAGTAATGTGCATCCTACCTTCCACGTCTCGAACTTGAAAAAGTGCCTATCCGAAGAGACTCTCATAATTCCACTCGATGAAATCGAGATCAATGAGAGCCTCAACTTCGTGGAAGAACCTGTGGAGATCATGGACCGAGAGGTCAAACGAACGAAGCAAAGCCGCATCCCGATTGTGAAGGTTCGTTGGAACGCCAAAAGAGGACCAGAGTTCACTTGGGAGCGCGAGGATCAAATGAAACTTAACTATCCTCATCTCTTTGCTTAGTTGTGTTGTAATAACGTAACTGCTTGAATTCTGAATTTCGGGACGAAATTCCCTCTAACGGGGGGATGATGTGACAACCCGAAATTTACTCCGTCACTGTAACCCGTTTCCGTTAATAAAAGTTAGTTCTATTAAAATTTTCCGTTAACTTTTATTTATTAAAATAATTTATTTTGAGTTATTAAAATAATATATATTTAATGACGGAATAAAAGCATCTAAGTCGGGTTACGGTTAGTTTACCGGGTAAAAACACTTAGCTCCGTTTAAACGACAGTGTATGATGGGTTCCCACTAGGCAGCCATATATAAAGGAGGAGTGTCCACCTTTAGAGTCTTTTCCCCCACCTTGGAACTTTCTCTCTCTACCTTCTCTCTCTAAAATCGGGTTTGGCTCAAGAACACCACTTTCAAGCCTCAAAAATCAAAGGTAATCTTCCTAACTTGATTTTCTAGCTTGGTATTCATGCTATTTCGAGTTGGATCATCCAAATACCCCAACATGCATGTGTTTACGGTTTGGGGAGCCTCCCAAAACCGTAAACTCCTATGTGAGGGTTTTGAAGCCCCAAAACACTTCCAAACCTTCTCTAATGCTTAGATATAGCTTAGATACTTGCATGCATGGACTAAGGAACCCAAGATCATGACTTTTTGGCCATAAACTTGAGTTTACGGTTCTTGAACATTCAAGAACCGTAAACCCAAAACCGTAAACACCTCAAATGGTGTTTTGATGCCCCTAAACCCTTCCTTAGCTTGTTTGATGAACTGGAAACTAGTGTAGATGAGCTTAGGACCCTAAAACATGAAATGGTTGAAGTGATCAAGGGTTTACGGCCGTAAACCCTAGAGTTTACGACCGTAAACTCCCAAGGAGTGGTCCAAGGACCGTAAACTCCAAGGGAGTACCCATTCGAACCCTAATCACTTCCCAAGCCTTTGAATTGATCCTAGAAGCCTTCCTTGTGATGCATGAGACCTTTAGACACCCAAACTCACCATTTCCATGAGTTTACGGCCGTAAACTCATGGGGGAAATGGTCTCCCAACCGTAAACACACTTAAGGGTGGCCATTTGAAGTGTAAACTCCATAGTGAGGCTATACACTCCTTAGATGCAACCTTTAGCACTCCTAACACTTGAAACAAAGTGTTTTGATTCATTAAAGTGCCTTTACTCACTTAATTAGTGATTACACAACTAATTAGATACTTTATACATCACTACATGTTACATAGGATCCGTAGGTGTGTTCAAGTCCTCACTTGACGCCTAGCATCCTACCCGGCGTTTCCATCCATTTCACTCACTACAGGTGAGTTCATACCCCTAAATGAAACTTTTTAAATGTTTTTAACTGTTTTATGGGGGGGGGGAATACAAGTTGAACCAAATAAGTTATAGCAACAATCGCATGTGAATTATAACTTGCAACCAAAAGGATTTTCTACACTATTAACTGTTTTTACCACCAAAAAGGGATTTTCTATATTTTCAACTATATTGCCAATTAAACTGTTTCAAATGCTTACCAAATTCATTTTCGTGTTAAATCACTATAAAACTATTTTCGAAAATTCTTTTAAACTATTTTTATTCCCAAACCATATCTACACCAATATATTTATATAAGTAAGACTTGAAGGACCTAGGACTAATAACTCACCTTACTTCCTGTTCTTGTTTGATTGTGGGCTTAGGGTATTTTGTTATTAGTCCGACTCTCGTTGAATTCTTAGTTATATATCTTATATATTTGTGTCAGATATAAAAGTTTTCATATCAGTTCAATGCCTTTGGATATCAAAGACATGCAACCAACAATACTATTTAACTATAGTAGGTATAGTTAAGGGATACTACTCAATACTACTATTGCCATGACAACTACCAGAGTCAGTTCAGTTGTGAGTCAACATATGCTATGTACTATACAAGAGAACACTATATACTATACAAGGAGAACATTATATACTATACAAAGAGAACACTACATACTATACAAGAGAACTTACTAAAATAGAATGTGACATACTATTTCTCGATACGACACATCTTTGTGCTATCACCGCGTAACCAGAGTCTCCTGGAGGGAGAGCGGGCATTATGTGTATAGATCTATACGGGACAGACACTCCCACATCCCGACTGCTAGCTACAGTCCGAGCCGTCTAGGCCCAGGGGTGACAAAATGTCACATCACTACATATGACTCGGAGGGTCAAAGGGATTCGATCGTCAATCAGCATGGTTACGTACGAGTTCACATTCAAACCTTTAATTAATACTTTAAAAATTAAAGGCAACAGACTCCCTGAGGAGCATTGTACATTTAATACTACCTGGAGCCTGCATTTCATTACATATGGCCGACAGTGATACTGTTGGGGTAAAACATTTTTCTCATTACTATACATGGATAAAGTCAAACTATATTTTCATACTAATAACTACTGGGAAAACTTGTACATTATCAAAGGAACAAACAAACCATCGGGTCTTGGTGAAGACTACTTTTTCTGGAAAACATAGGGTTTTCTAGGGCCCATGCTATTTTCAAACACCGAAACTTACTTTTACAATGTATAATTGTGAATATTTTTATACAGGAAATGACACTAAATACTTATGAACTCACCAGCTTTATGCTGATAAACGTTTTCAAAATAACTTGTATTCTCAGGTCATCAGTAGACAGGTACGGATGCAGCTTTTGAGAAGACGGAGCACACATAAGACTCCACTTTATTTTGATTGTATTTTTGGTGTCTAACATTCGTACTGAACACGTTTGTATTACAATTATTATCTTAATGCAATGGATGTTGTTGCTTGTCTTTACTATTATGCTTTGTTATGATACTGTACATGACGTCCTCCACCCCAGAACGTATTCCGCCGTTCTCGGTTTTGGGGTGTGACAGAGGGCGATGTTCTGCCCAGAGTTTGCTTCTGAGCAGGCTCAGATAACCCGTTATCTGAGCATGATCAAGACTGACATTCGTCAGTTTGTGTCTACCCAACGATATGATACTCTTTTGGAGTTGCAGGAGGCTGCTAGGCGGCGAGAGTTGGAGATTGAGCTGCAGATGAGGGAGCAGCGGCAGGCCCCGACGCAGTCGCAACCGGCGCCTAAGCGGTCTAAGACCACTGATTCTAGGACCGGGGGTCAGCAGAGCCGCACTTGTGGAAAGTGCGGAAAGAGTCATTCCGGAGTTTGTCGGACGGGTAGTGGGTGCCACAAGTGTGGCAAGGAGGGGCACTATGTTAGGGACTATCGCCAGACAGCCCCTGCATCGGATATGAGGATATGCTATCACTGTCATTAGGTTGTTCACGTGAAGACCAACTGTCCACAGCTCGCAGCCAGGCCGACACAGGCTCCATCGCCGACTATATTGAGGATACCGGATGGAAGGCCAGGTAAGACAGAGCCTCCGAAGGCTCAGGGGCGTGCCTTCCATCTGACCGTAGAGAAGGCCAGGGCAGCACCAGATGTGGTTGCTGCTATGTTTCTCTCCTTTATTTTCATTTATTATAATTGGATTATGCTTATCTGTTGTACCTGTGATTACGTACGTTTTTAGTGAACTCTTTGCCTGCTTTCGTTTTATTTGACTCGCGGGCGAGTCAGTCCTTTGTATCTCAGTCATTTAGTAGGGAGTTCAGTGTGCCGGTGGGCGAGTTAGAGTGTCCGTTGCGAGCTCTATCGCCAACGAACATGGGGTTTTTGCTTCTTCGGTCTACCGAGGGTGTGAGTTGGAGATTTTCGGGGTGTCCTTTCCGATAGATTTGATTCCGATCCCCATGGGGGAGGTGTGTGTGATTGTAGGCATGGATTGGATCAGTCGGTTCGGTGCTATGATTGACTGTGAGGGCCAACGAGTGGTAGTTCGAACCCCAAGTGGGGGAGAACTGGTTATATATGGTGAGGGCACCAGAGTGGGATCAGGGTTTTGTTCAGCTGACATGGCTCGGCAGTGTATTCAGCACGAGTGTGCGGGTTATCTAGCGTATGTGGTGGATACGTGGGTCAGGGATCAGATTTTAGTTTCAGAGGTTCTAGTGGTTAAAGAGTTTGCCGACGTGTTCCCGGAGGAGTTGCTAGGGATACCTCCGGAGAGGTAGGTCGAGTTCCGGATCGACCTGGTACCAGGTACGGCTCCAATCGCCAAGGTGTCGTACCGGTTGGTGCCACCCGAGATGCAGGAGTTATCTTCACAGCTACAGGAACTGTTGGGCAAACAGTTCATTCGGCCTAGCAGTTCTCCATGGGGAGCACCGATCCTCTTCGTCAGGAAGAAGGACGGTTCACACCGGATGTGCATTGATTATAGGGAGTTGAACAAGTTGACGGTGAAGAACCGTTATCCTCTCCCGAGGATAGGTGACCTCTTTGATCAGTTGCAGGATGCATCTTGGTTCTCCAAGATTGATTTGAGGTCGGGATATCATCAGGTCCGGGTCAGAGAGGATGACGTGGAGAAGACCGCGTTTCGGACTCGCTATGGTCATTACGAGTTTGTGGTGATGTCGTTTGGGCTCACCAACGCGCCGGAAGTATTTATGGACCTGATGAACCAGGTCTGCAGACCGATGCTTGACCACTCGGTCATCGTGTTTATTGATGATATGTCGGTATATTCCAAGACCCTAGAGCAGCACGAGGAGCACCTCAGGGAGTTGTTGGAAGTTCTGAGACGAGAACGGCTGTATGCTAAGTTCTCGAAGTGCGAGTTTCAGTTACGAGAGGTCCAGTTCCTAGGACATCTCGTTAATCAGGAGCGGATTTTGGTCGACCCGGCCAAGATCGAGGCAGTCATGGAGTGGGAGGTGCCGAGATCTCCCTCGGATATCAGGAGTTCTCTGGGTTTAGTCGGGTACTACTGGAGATTTATTCAAGATTTCTCCAAGATTGTGGTACCCCTCACTCGTCTGACGAGGAAGGGGGTGGATTTCCGATGGGGCCCTGAGCAGCAGAGGGCGTTTGAGACCCTCCGTCAGCGCTTATGCGAGGCTCCAGTCTTGATACTCCCGGAGGGAGTTGAGGATTTTGTGGTATTCTGTGATGCATCCATCACAGGTTTGAGGGCGGTCCTTATGCAGAGAGGTCGGGTGATAGCCTACGCGTCGCGGCAGCTAAAGCCGCATGAGACGAGATATCCTACTCATGATCTGGAGCTAGGAGCGGTGGTGTTCGCTCTCAAGATATGGAGACTTTACTTATATGGGGTTCGTTGTACCATATATACGGATCACAAGAGTTTGAGACACATGATGGATCAGCCAAACCTGAACATGAGGCAGCGCAGGTGGCTGGATCAAGGACTACGAATACAAGATCCTTTACCACCCCGGTAAAGCGAATGTGGTGGCGGATGCTTTGAGCCGCAAGGCAGCTGGGTCTTCCACCCCAGCAGTGTGTATGAGGATAGCGGTGGATTCTCCGCTTATGAGCTTGATCAGGGATGCTCAGGTTGAGGGCATGCGACCGGAGAACTGATAGTTGGAGAGGATCAAGGGTGAGAACACCCGGTTTGTGCAGGATAACAGGGGATTATTGACCCGATGCGGTCGGGTGTGGGTTCCGATGTCTGGTGGGGTCAGACAGACAGTCATGGAGGAGGCTCATAAGTCTCACTTCTCTATTCACCCAGGGGCCACCAAGATGTACCGAGACCTGAGTTTGAGTTATTGGTGGCCATGTATAAAGCGAGAAATCGCTTGGTATGTCGAGAGGTGTTTGACCTGCAGGATGGTCAAGGCCGAGCATCAGAGGCCGCATGGTAAGCTACAGCCTCTAGAGATTCCCATGTGGAAATGGGAATAGAACACGATGGACTTCATTACCAAGTTGCCGAGGAAGGCGAAGGGATTTGATGCTATATGGGTCATCGTAGATCGATTGACCAAGAGTGCCCATTTCTTGGCTATTCGGGAGAGTTTGTCGGCCGACAGGTTGGCCGACATGTACGTCCGCGAGATCGTGTCTCGCCATGGGGTTCCGGTCTCCATTGTCTCCGACCGAGATGTTAGGTTTACCTTCCGTTTCTGGCAGAAGTTCCACGAGGAACTGGGCATGCGGTTGCACTTTAGCACAACGTTCCATCCGCATACCGACGGTCAGAGCGAGCGTACCATTCGGATCCTCGAGGATATGTTGAGGGCGTGTGTCATTGACTTCGGTGGAAGTTGGGATTCCCACCTACCGCTTTTAGAGTTCGCCTACAACAACAACTATCATTCCAGCATTGGCGCCCCGCCTTTCGAGCTGTTGTATGGGCGGAAATGTCGCACCCCGGTTTGTTGGGATGAGGTTGGACACAGGGTGATGGGGCGGACGGAAGTAGTCTTGCAGACTACCGAGAAGATTCAACAGATTAGGCTGCGATTGTACACCGCCCAGAGTGGGCAGAAGAGTTACGCCGACAGACGCTGATCTGAGTTACAGTTTCAAGTGGGGGATATGGTACTACTGAAGGTCTCACCCTGGAAGGGTGTGATCCGCTTCAGGAAGAGGGGGAAATTAGGCCCCCGTTACATTGGACCGTTCAGGATCATTGCCAGGGTCGAGAAGGTGGCATACAGGCTAGAGCTACCGGAGGAACTTAGTCGGGTACATAGCACTTTCCACATTTCACAGTTGCGAAAGTGCATCACGGATCAGGAGGCAGTGGTGTCATTGGATGATATCCAGGTTGATGAGTGCTTGAATTACGTGGACAGGCCGGTGGCGATACTGGAAAGGAAGATAAAAATTCTGCGGAACAAGGAGATACCTTTGGTGAAGGTGCAGTGGGAGCATCGGAGGGGATCCGAGTGGGTTCCCGACTCGTCGAGTAGCAGCGGATTCTCAGGTATTGATTTATATAATTGTATTCTTGATTTTAAGGTCTACTCGACGATTGGGTTCCCGACTCGTCGAGTAGCAGCGGATTGGTCCGCGTGTTTTAAGTGACCTACTCGCTGAGTCCAAGAAGGGACTCGACGAGTAGGAGCGGGAGGATGAAACACTAATTTTCGGGGTTTTTCACCCTATTTAAGGATCACTTATTCCCCCTAGCCTCTTGTGTGCTTCTTATCTTGAAAGAAGATTCATGGAGTAAAGGGCTTGGAGTTCAAGAAGTTTGAAGCAAGGGGATGTTGTAGATCCGAATTCTTCTCTGTCTTGGCATTGTTTTGAAGCTAAGAAGGTGTTACCTTGACTCTCCTTTGGTTAGATCTCTTCATTTATGGGTTTAGAACCCTTTTTGGGGTTTTGTGGTGGTTCTCCGATTTGGGTCAAGATCTGAGGTTGCAACCTCAGATCTGGACTCCTTTAGCCCCTCTTTGTCATAACGTTTCAGTCTTTGTCAAGATATGACCTTTCCCTTACCTTAAGCAACTCCTTTAGCTTGTTTTGGGGCATTATCATCTTGCATTAACGTAAAGTTTGCAACTTTACGTGATAAACATGCCCTAGGAGCTTAGATCTGCAATATGGAGCCTTTGCATGGCTTAGAAAGCACCTGTAAGGATGGAGGATTGAAGGGACTCGGTGAGTTGCATGGTAGACTCGGCGAGTCATATGAAGATGGTCATGAACTCGACGGGTTGGATGAACAACTCGGCGAGTCCGATGAAGATTGTTGTAGACTCGGCGAGTCAGTAGAGTGACTCGGCGAGAGGGTTATTTATGCAAGGAACTCGGCGAGTGTCTAGTTGCACTCGACGAGTTCAGGTCAACATGGACTGTTGACCTTGGCAGTTGACTTTGACTTTGACCATGGGTTGACTTTTGGACTTTTGGGGGGCATTTTGGGAACTTATGAACATGGTTGTATGGCGATTATAAGTGGTGGAGTTTTCGACAGTGATCCGAGAGTGTGAGCTTATCTTTCGAGTCGACATTTGCAAGGTGAGTTATCCTCACTATACCAATGGGTCTAAAGCACCAAGGCCGGCCCATTATATATTGTATCTGGATTATGGCATGATATGTTTATTGGTTACATCTTGGTAGTTAGGATGATGGTATGCTTATGCTAAGTGACCCGGTTAGGTCAGTGTCTTGGTTATAGGATGATGCTATGTTGGTGACCGGTTAGGTATGTATCCCGGTTATTGGGATGTTCAGTGTGCCGGTGGGCGAGTTAGAGTGTCCGTTGCGAGCTCTATCGCCAACGAACATGGGGTTTTTGCTTCTTCGGACTACCGAGGGTGTGAGTTGGAGATTTTCGGGGTGTCCTTTCCGATAGATTTGATTCCGATCCCCATGGGGGAGGTGTGTGTGATTGTAGGCATGGATTGGATCAGTCGGTTCGGTGCTATGATTGACTGTGAGGGCCAACGAGTGGTAGTTCGAACCCCAAGTGGGGGAGAACTGGTTGTATATGGTGAGGGTGATGGGTTTTGAGCATTCTAACACTTCCTAAGTGTACATGCAACCCTAATAACCTTGGATCTATGTTTGTCTAATTATCATGCAAAGTTGAATTCCAAGGTTATATTCCTATCTAGCATACATGGGGAACAAATTTTAACTTGCATGAAAGATAGAATAACTTACCTTGTTGTTGCTTAATATCCTTGAAACCTTGTGAGCCTAGCACCCCAAGTGTGATGCCTCAAATGCTTCACACAACACCAAATGCTTTTGGAATGACTTTAGAGAGAATACACACTTCTAAAACCGGCCTAGCCCTCTTGTTTCCTATGTGTAGCCAATTTTGGTGGAGAATGGGTTTCTTATATAGTGTTGACACATCTAGGGTTACACCATGTAAACCCTAATGTGTCATGACTCTTCATTTCCATGACCCATGGGTTTGTAACTCCCATGGAGCATCCATGGAGCATCCTATGGGTGGAACCCAACTTGATAATCCATGGAGCCTCTTAGCCCACTATATAAGATATGGAAGATTTACATAATCTACCCATATATTTAATTAGTTATCTTTTGATCACTTAATTAATTCTAAATTAATTCTTGATCAAACTAATTAAATAATATTATTAATATATTAGAACTTATAATATATTAATAAACCATAAGTGTTATTTCTCTCATTTTAGTTTATCCAATTGCATGGTGCCATGCAACCCAAATGGACCATGCCGGGTCGGGTCAAGTACATACCATAAATAGTTATGGACTTAGACACCTTATCCAACAGTCTCCCACTTGGATAAGTCTAATAACTATAACTGCAATACTTTAGGAACTGATCGGCAATCGTAGCTCTTTCATGGTCTTTCGGAACTGAGAAGATGATGATACGCCATTTAGGATAAGTGATCATATAATCCTTTGTTCTAGATATCAGCCGGACAAATACATGGAACAGTGTCTTACTTTGTGTCCAGCAGTTTGTTTCCCGATTTCCGATTTGTTTGACATAGAACTTAATTGAACACATCAACTTAGTTCTGACCGGGCCCGGTACATAGGTCAAAACAAAATCATCGAGGGGCCCATATATCAGCTTCTAATCCAAGAAGGAACAGATAAACTTCGACTCATATGTTTGTTCTACTACTCATTGAATTATACACAAGAGCACGTTTTATAACATCGAGTTACCAATGCGTTTTCGTACAATCAATGCATAACCAACTCATAAGTAACAAATCATATATCTAGGTTTGAAGACTTATATGATATTACCGTCTCACGATCACTCGAGATAAATTCCATGAAGTGATTCCAGTGAGCGTGGGTTGAGTCCAATGCTCAGAACTTATGAGCACTCATGAGTGTTGTAGCCATGTCCAACAACTTAGACCTTTGCAACCAATCATGACAGTCTTGATTCATACCTACTTCCGACATATGACCGACTGTGGAGGTTCAAATAATATGATATACCAAACATAATTATTCTGGAAGTCAAAACATGCAAAAGAAATATAGTAAACGATCGACAAGAGATAGCAACACTTTACTCATAAATAAAACACCTTTTATTCATCATCTAATGTCAATTACACTTTACAAATTTCAAGGTTATCTAACTACTAAATCTAATATCATCCTTCAGCCCTATGCTCCGAGCATGCTGGAGATGCTTAACCCGAGTCAGTCCTTTCGTGAGGGGATCTGCTGGATTCTCATCCGATGATACCCTCTTTGCCACGAGGAGTCCTTCTTCTATTCGATGTCTGATGAAATGGTATTTTTTGTCGATGTGTCTGGATCCTACAGCCGAAGCATAAGGTATTCGACTCATTCTGCTATCTCAGCCTCAGTACTAGGGCTTTGTGTCTTACTCAATCTGGCATTACTCTGGATGCGTAACTCTCCTTTCTAGGAGTCCTACATGCCGAATCTCTTCAACACCTTATCCAAGTAAGTACTCTGACTAAGTCCAATTAGTCTTTTACTCCGGTCTCTCAAGATCCTTATCCCTAGAATATAGGCAGCTTCTCCTAGGTCCTTCATAGAGAAACACTTCCCAAGCCAGGACTTAACTTCCTGCAGAGTTGGGATGTCATTTCCTATGAGTAGTATGTCATCCACATACAATACCAAAAAGCTAACTATACTCCCACTAGCCTTGACATATACACAAGATTCATCTTCACTCCTAGAAAAGCCAAATTCCTTGACTTTCTCATCAAAGCAAAGATTCCATCTGCGAGGTGCTTGCTTTAACCCATAAATGGATTTCTCAAGCTTACACACTCTATTAGGGTACTCTGTGTTGACAAAACCCTCTGGCTGACTCATGTAAACATCCTCAGCCAACTTTCCATTAAGGAAAGCAGTTTTGACATCCATTTGCCATATTTCATAGTCATGAAATGCGGCTATGGCTAACAGAACCCTAATAGACTTAATCTTGGCCACTGGAGAAAAGATCTCATCATAATCAACTCCCGGAGTTTGTAAGAAACCCTTTGCAACCAGTCGTGCCTTATAAGTGTGTACATTACCATCCATGTCGGTCTTCTTCTTGAAGATCCATTTGCACCCTACAGTCTTACGACCTGGTACATTCTCAACCAAGTTCTAAACTTGATTGTCATACATGCACTGTATCTCGCTGTCCATTGCCTCTTTCCACTTGAATGACTCAGGGCCTGCCATGGCTTCCGCGTAACTGTTAGGTTCATCCAGACCTATCAGTGTCTCATCACTGATAAGTGTATCACCTTCCGCAGTAATATGGAATCCATAGTAATCCTCAAGTGCATTCCTAACCCTTGTGGAACGCCTCAGAGGTACATACTTGTCAATTGGCTCAACAGAAGTTTCCTCCTCAAGTTGAGTGCTAGGGTTTGAAGTTCCTTCACCACTTGACTCTTGAATTTCTTCAAGGTCAACTTGCCTCCCACTGTCTCCTTGGCTTATGAACTCTCTCTCTCTCGAAAGAAAGCCCTCCTAGCTACAAAGACCACATTCTCACTAGGTATGTAGAAGAGGTAACCAAAGGATTTCTGTGGGTAGCCGATGAAAATACACCTCTCACTTCGAGGTTCGAGCTTATCATGAGTCTCGCGTCTCACAAAAGCCTCGCAACCCCAAATCTTAATGTGGTCTAGTTTGGGTACTTTACCAGTCCACATCTCATGAGGAGTTTTGGCAACTTTCTTTGTGGGAACTAGATTAAGGATATGGGCGGCAGTCTCTAAGGCATACCCCCAAAATGAGATTGGTAGCGAAGCTCGACTCATCATGGAACGAACCATATCCAACAAGGTTCGATTACGCCTCTCAGCTACACCATTCAACTGCGGTGTCCTGGGAGGTGTCAATTGTGAGACAATCCCACATTCCCTAAGATAGTCGAGGAACTCTGAACTAAGATACTCACCACCTCGATCGGATCGAAGCATCTTAATATTCCTGCCCAATTGATTCTCGACTTCCTGTTTAAACTCTTTAAACCTCTAAAAAGTCTCTGACTTATGCTTGATTAAGTAGACATATCCATATCTACTGTAATCATCAGTAAAAGTCAAATAATAACGGTTAGCATCCCTTGTGGCATGTTTGAAGGGCCCACACACATCCGTGTGTATAAGATCCAACAAACCTTCACCCCTCTCACAAGAACCTGTGAAGGATGACTTTGTCATTTTTCCAAGTAAGCATGATTTGCAACTATCATCTGACTTTAGGTCAAATGACTCCAATACTCCATCCTTTTGGAGTTGGCCTATGCGTTTCTTGCTTATATGTCCAAGACGACAATGCCATAATGATGCTTTATCCAAGTTATTATCATTAACAGAATCAATACACAATACATTATTTCCTAAGTTATCAACCACAGATACAGTTTCATACACATCATCACAAGGTAATGCTTTAAAATAAAGAACATTATTAAAGAAAGCATTAATCGAACCAACTTCATTATCAAATGAAAAGGTGAAACCTTGTTTATACAATGCATGAAAGGAAATAATATTTCTTGCCATTTCTGGCGAATAACAACATTTATTCAAATCTAAACTAAACCCACTACTTAGCGATAAAGTATAAACTCCAATCTTGGTGACAGGTAAAGCTTTCCTATTCCCCATGATTAAGTTTATTCTTCCGTGCTCCACATTCTCACCTCTTCTTAGTCCCTGCAAATCAGAACAGATATGAATACCACAACCGGTATCAAGGACCCAAGAGTTAGAATGGGGTGAGTTATTAGATAAGATAGTGTAAATACCTGCATGGTTGGGTTTAACTTTCCCATCCTTCACATCTTGCTGGTACTTTGGGCAGTTCCGCTTCCAATGTGAGTTTTCATGGCAATAGAAGCATTCAGCCTCTTTAGGGTCAGAAGAAGGAGTGACAAAACCTTTCTTGGTTCCACTTGAAGAAGAGCCATCAAGGGTCCTAGCCTTGGTACCCTTCGAAGAGATCTTCCTCTTCTTCCCTCTACCTTTCCCGATTGCCAAAACCGGGGCGGAGTTTGGAGTAGGAGTGTTAACAACCGACTTACCCTTAAGACCTGTTTCTGCGGTCTTGAGGAGTCCCTGAAGTTTGCTGAGTGTGACCTCTTCCTTATTCATGTGATATGTCATGAGGAATTGATCATAGCACGATGGTAAGGAGTGCAAAATGATATCTATTGCAAGCTCCTCAGGGAAGTTCACATTAAGCTTCAGCAACCGATCCACATACCTTTGCATTTTCTGCATGTGGCTCGTGACGGATTCCCCGTCCTTCATCATGGTTGTTATGATAGAGCATATGATTTCATACCTCTCTTTTCGTGCACTTTGATGGTATCTTTCCATCAGATCTTGGTGCATTTCAAAAGGGTAGAAGTCCTCATAGGACTTTTGGAGTTCCGCTGTCATGGTGGCCAACATGATGCATGCCACTTTTGTAGCATCCCTTTCATGTGCCCGGAAGTCAGCGATCTCCTGGGGAGTTGCAGTGGTCTCATCAATCTCCTTAAGCTCCTTGTCAAGGACATATTCTTTGTCCTCGTAGCGGGTAATCATCCTGATGTTTCTGATCCATTCATTGAAGTTGGATCCATCAAAAGTGACTTTCCCACACAAGTTCATAAGGGTAAATGAGTCATTAGGATTAGAGGCAGAAGCAGCATTGTTTGAAGACATCTGAAAGAAGAGAACAAGATTAGTTTAGATATTAAGAGAGTCCTTAATAAAACACTCAAATGTAATATTAAGGCTAGGATCCAATCACAATATATTATAACTTAGAAGAGGTATGCCGTAATCCAAGCTATAACATTTTTGAAAGGTAGGTGAATGACGATTCACCAATTTCCACCATGAAAAACGAAATATAAATATTAGGTTTTTTAATTGGTTCTTAGAAATTCCTAGATTCTTTTGAGATTCAATGAACTTTTCAAAGGCATGTTTCAATCTCGAGTGTGCCCTCCAAGTTTTGTGACTGGGATACCGAGGATCACAAAACGAGGTGTGAAGTAACCATGCAAATCACTTGGTACACTCAATGTTTATTACTCAATCGATGTGCCGGTTAACCACACGAGCTCCACCGACCTATAATAAACTTTAAGTCACCCTTTACCTACCTTGTTAAGTCCAAGTTAGTGTGCCGGTTAACCACACGAGCTCTACTAACGACTTAAACAAAGTGTAAAGTGTAATTTCATGGATTAGCACCTTATTCACATTTTCCTAAAGTAACTAAGATTGGGAATTTAATAAAAGCATTTAGTTACTTTATAATATTCATCATACTTTTAATGAGAATTTATAAGTCCTTGCCCTACCCGTTCGGCTAACGACCCTCCATCGATCAAGGAAGCGGTGGGTGAGAGTGGACACCCATTAAGTTGCCATTTTATAGGCAACAACCTTATACCCCCTTATAGACCGGCTTCGTGAATGAGGCGTACTAGCGGTAAGACGACTTGACGTTATACATATATATATTAGTAACTTATAATATTATAAAGTATAAGGGTTGAATTTTAACTTTTAAAATTTAAGGGTTGGAACTAAAGTTTTAATCAAGACTTTACATGTTCCAAAACTTGAGGGCAAGTTTTGTAAACTTCCAAAACTTTTCATTTCTTATAACTTATGAATTAATTGAGTAATAAAAATGAAGACTCTTCATTTTTATAACTCTTGTGTTCTTTTAATGGCTTTAATAAAAGTGAGACTTTTGGTTTTCCATAACTTGAGGACAAGTTATGGACTCCATTAAAACACATTATGATCATGAATTAAACTACCATGAAGGTTACAAACAATTCCTATGATCATCTAATCTTCATAAGTTCAAGAACATGAATATGAACACTTTCAAGAATCAAAAATTACACTTAAAAGAAAAACTTGTAATTTTAATAATTGCCATTGTAAATGGATTAGCATAAACATTACACCATCTAAAACAAGCTTTAAAACATCAAAACAGTTTAGGGTAATGTTTCTAGTCCATTTCCAGCAACAAATGTGCAAACTTTCATACAAGCAGAAAACAGAAAAACGATTTTTTTTTTTCAAGCTGTTTGCACAAAAAAAAAAACAAACGAACCTGGCTCTGATACCACTGATGGATTTTGAGCATTCTAACACTTCCTAAGTGTACATGCAACCCTAATAACCTTGGATCTATGTTTGTCTAATTATCATGCAAAGTTGAATTCCAAGGTTATATTCCTATCTAGCATACATGGGGAACAAATTTTAACTTGCATGAAAGATAGAATAACTTACCTTGCTGTTGCTTATGATCCTTGAAACCTTGTGAGCCTAGCACCCCAAGTGTGATGCCTCAAATGCTTCACACAGCACCAAATGCTTTTGGAATGACTTTAGAGAGAATACACACTTCTAAAATCGGCCTAGCCCTCTTGTTTCTTATGTGTAGCCAATTTTAGTGGAGAATGGGTTTCTTATATAGTGTTGACACATCTAGGGTTACACCATGTAAACCCTAATGTGTCATGACTCTTCATTTCCATGACACATGGGTTTGTAAGTCCCATGGAGCATCCATGGAGCATCCTATGGGTGGAACCCAACTTGATAATCCATGGAGCCTCTTAGCCCACTATATAAGATATGGAAGATTTACATAATCTACCCATATATTTAATTAGTTATCTTTTGATCACTTAATTAATTCTAAATTAATTCTTGATCAAACTAATTAAATAATATTATTAATATATTAGAACTTATAATATATTAATAAACCATAAGTGTCATTTCTCTCATTTTAGTTTATCCAATTTCATGGTGCCATGCAACCCAAATGGACCATGCCGGGTCGGGTCAAGTACATACCAGAAATAGTTATGGACTTAGACACTTTATCCAACAGAGGGCACCAGAGTGGGATCAGGGTTTTGTTCTGCTGACAGGGCTCGGCAGTGTATTCAACACGAGTGTGCGGGTTATCTAGCGTATGTGGTGGATACGTGGGTCAGGGATCAGATTTCAGTTTCAGAGGTTCTAGTGGTTAGGGAGTTTGCCGACGTGTTCCCGGAGGAGTTGCTAGGGATACCTCCGGAGAGGCAGGTCGAGTTCCGGATCGACCTGGTACCAGGTACGGCTCTAATCGCCAAGGTGTCGTACCGGTTGGCGCCACCCGAGATGCAGGAGTTGTTTTCACAGCTGTAGGAACTACTAGGCAAAGAGTTCATTCGGCCTAGCAGTTCTCCATGGGGAGCACCGATCCTCTTCGTCAGGAAGAAGGACGGTTCACACCGGATGTGCATTGATTATAGGGAGTTGAACAAGTTGACGGTGAAGAACCGTTATCCTCTCCCGAGGATAGATGACCTCTTTGATCAGTTGCAGGGTGCATCTTGGTTCTCCAAGATTGATTTGAGGTCGGGATATCATCAGGTCCGGGTCAGAGAGGATGACGTGGAGAAGACCGCGTTTCGGACTCGCTATGGTCATTACGAGTTTGTGGTGATGCCGTTTGGGCTCACCAACGCGCCGGAAGTATTTATGGACCTGATGAACCGGGTTTGCAGACCGATGCTTGACCACTCGGTCATCGTGTTTATTGATGATATGTCGGTATATTCCAAGACCAGAGAGCAGCACGAGGAGCACCTCAGGGAGTTGTTGGAAGTTCTAAGACGAGAACGGCTGTATGCTAAGTTCTCGAAGTGCGAGTTTCGGTTACGAGAGGTCCAGTTCCTAGGACATCTCGTTAATCAGGAGGGGATTTTGGTCGACCCGGCCAAGATCGAGGCAGTCATGCAGTGGGAAGTGCCGAGATCTCCCTCGGATATCAGGAGTTCTCTGGGTTTAGTCGGGTACTACCGGAGATTTATTCAAGATTTCTCCAAGATTGTGGTACCCCTCACTCGTCTGACGAGGAAGGGGGTGGATTTCCGGTGGGGCCCTGAGCAGCAGAGGGCGTTTGAGACCCTCCGTCAGCGCTTATGCGAGGCTCCAGTCTTGACACTCCCGGAGGGAGTTGAGGATTTTGTGGTATTCTGTGATGCATCCATCACAGGTTTGAGGGCGGTCCTTATGCAGAGAGGTCGGGTGATAGCCTACGCGTCGCGGCAGCTGAAGCCGCATGAGACGAGATATCCTACTCATAATCTGGAGCTGGGAGCGGTGGTGTTCGCTCTCAAGATATGGAGACTTTACTTATATGGGGTCCGTTGTACCATATATACGGATCACAAGAGTTTGAGACACATCATGGATCAGCCAAACCTGAACATGAGGCAGCAAAGGTGGCTGGATCAAGGACTACGACTACGAGATCCTTTACCACCCCGGTAAAGCGAACGTGGTGGCAGATGCTTTGAGCCGCAAGGCAGCTGGGTCTTCCACCCCAGCAGTGTGTATGAGGATAGCGGTGGATTCTCCGCTTATGAGCTTGATCAGGGATGCTCAGGTTGAGGGCATGTGACCGGAGAACTGATAGTTGGAGAGGATCAAGGGTGAGAACACCCGGTTTGTGCAGAATAGCAGGGGATTATTGACCCGATGCGGTCGAGTGTGGGTTCCGAGGTATGGTGGGATCAGACAGACAGTCATGGAGGAGGCTCATAAGTCTCACTTCTCTATTCACCCAGGGGCCACCAAGATGTACCGAGACCTGAGTTTGAGTTATTGGTGGCCATGTATGAAGCGAGAAATCGCTTGGTATGTCGAGAGGTGTTTGACCTGCAGGATGGTCAAGGCCGAGCATCAGAGGCCGCATGGTAAGCTACAGCCTCTAGAGATTCCCATGTGGAAATGGGAATAGATCACGATGGACTTCATTACCAAGTTGCCGAGGAAGGCGAAGGGATTTGATGTTATATGGGTCATCGTAGATCGATTGACCAAGAGTACCCATTTCTTGGCTATTCGGGAGAGTTTGTCGGCCGACAGGTTGGCCGACATGTACGTCCGCGAGATCGTGTCTCGCCATGGGGTTCCGGTCTACATTGTCTCCGACCGAGATGTTAGGTTTACCTCCCGTTTCTGGCAGAAGTTCCACGAGGAACTGGGCATGCGGTTGCACTTTAGCACAACGTTCCATCCGCATACCGACGGTCAGAGCGAGCGTACCATTCAGATCCTCGAGGATATGTTGAGGGCTTGTCTCATTGACTTCGGTGGAAGTTGGGATTCCCACCTACCGCTTGCAGAGTTCGCCTACAACAACAACTATCATTCCAACATTGGCGCCCCGCCTTTCGAGCTGTTGTATGGGCGGAAATGTCGCACCCCGGTTTTTTGGGATGAGGTTGGACACAGGGTGATGGGGCGGACGGAAGTAGTCTTGCAGACTACCGATAAGATTCAATAGATTAGGCTGCGATTGTAGACCGCCCAGAGTGGGCAGAAGAGTTACACCGACAGACGCTGATCTGAGTTACAGTTTCAAGTGGGGGATATGGTACTACTGAAGGTCTCACCCTAGAAGGGTGTGATCCGCTTCAGGAAGAAGGGGAAATTAGGCCCCCGTTACATTGGACCGTTCAGGATCATTGCCAGGGTCGAGAAGGTGGCATACAGGTTAGAGCTACCGGAGGAACTTAGTCCGGTACATAACACTTTCCACGTTTCACAGTTACGAAAGTGCATCACGGATCAGGAGGCAGTGGTGTCATTGGATGATATCCAGGTTGATGAGTGCTTGAATTACGTGGACAGGCCGGTGGCGATACTGGAAAGGAAGATAAAAATTCTACAGAACAAGGAGATACCTTTGGTGAAGGTGCAGTGGGAGCATCGGAGGGGATCCGAGTGGACGTGGGAGCCAGAGGCTGAGGTGCGGGAGCATTACCCGGCGTGGGGGAGAATTGTAACGCCCCGATTCTCAGGTATTGATTTATATAATTATATTCTTGATTTTAAGGTCTACTCGACGAGTGGGTTCCTGACTCGTCGAGTAGCAGCGGATTGGTCCGCATGTTTTAAGTGACCTACTCGCCGAGTCCAAGAAGGGACTCGACGAGTAGGAGCGGGAGGATGAAACCCTAATTTTCGGGGTTTTTCACCCTATTTAAGGATCACTTATTCCCCCTAGCCTCTCTTACTGCCTCCCTCGAATTCAGAAACCCTAATTTGTATTTTTGTGTCCTTCTTATCTTGAAAGAAGATTCATGGAGTAAAGGGCTTGGAGTTCAATAAGTTTGAAGCAAGGGGATGTTGTAGATCCGAATTCTTCTCTGTCTTGGCATTGTTTTGAAGGTAACAAGTTGTTACCTTGACTCTCCTTTGGTTAGATCTCTTCATTTATGGGTTTAGAACCCTTTTTGGGGTTTTGTGGTGGTTCTCCGATTTGGGTCAAGATCTGAGGTTGCAACCTCAGATCTGGACTCCTTTAGCCCCTCTTTGTCATAAAGTTTCAGTCTTTGTCAAGATATGACCTTTCCCTTACCTTAAGCAACTCCTTTAGCTTGTTTTGGGGCATTATCATCTTGCATGAACGTAAATTTTGCAACTTTACGTGATAAACATGCCCTAGGAGCTTAGATCTGCAATATGGAGCCTTTGCATGGCTTAGAAAGCACCTGTAAGGATGGAGGATTGAAGGGACTCGGTGAGTTGCATGGTAGACTCGGCGAGTCATATGAAGATGGTCATGAACTCGACGGGTTGGATGAACAACTCGGCGAGTCCGATGAAGATTGTCGTAGACTCGGCGAGTCAGTAGAGTGACTCGGCGAGAGGGTTAGTTATGCAAGGAACTCGGCGAGTGTCTAGTTGCACTCGACGAGTTCAGGTCAACATGGACTGTTGACCTTGGCAGTTGACTTTGACTTTGACCATGGGTTGACTTTTGGACTTTTGGGGGGCATTTTGGGAACTTACGAACATGGTTGTATGGCGATTATAGGTGGTGGAGTTTTCGATAGTGATCCGAGAGTGTGAGCTTATCTTTCGAGTCGACATTTGCAAGGTGAGTTATCCTCACTATACCAATGGGTCTAAAGCACCAAGGCCGGCCCTTTATATATTGTATCTGGATTATGGCATGATATGTTTATTGATTACATCTTGGTAGTTAGGATGATGGTATGCTTATGCTTAGTGACCCGGTTAGGTCAGTGTCTTGGTTATAGGATGATGCTATGTTGGTGACCGGTTAGGTATGTATCCCGGTTATTGGGATGTTGCTATGATTAGTGATATGTTAGATCAGTTTGACTGTTATATGATATGAGCTAGCGTACGATATTTATGTGCACATGTTTGTTTGATTGGGGATTGGGTTGAGGCGGTCCTGCTTTGTGCTGTAGGCCAACATACCCGGAGAGCGGTCCGAATAGGTTGTAGGCCCTGCGAGGCGGTCCAGTCATGCTAAAGGCTCGGGAGCAGTCCAGATAGGTTGTAGGCCCTGCGAGGCGGTCCAGTCAGGCTGAAGGCTCATTATGCATGCTGATCTGTAATTGTTATTTGTTGTGGTTATATTTGTATGGCATTGGTATTTTGGGGGAACTCAATAAGCTTTCGAGCTTATAGTTTCAGTTTATTGTTTTAGGTACATCAAGAGATCGCGGCAAGGCGAAGGCATGATCGTACAGCTCCTCGTGATTTGTTTATGTTTCTAGGAAAACTCTGATATTAGATATTTTGAAAACAAACTTTGTA
The DNA here is from genome assembly GCF_052849685.1 of Lactuca virosa. NCBI lineage: Eukaryota > Viridiplantae > Streptophyta > Magnoliopsida > Asterales > Asteraceae > Lactuca > Lactuca virosa. The sequence goes on along the minus strand of NC_136428.1, from coordinate 55,018,286 downwards.
ATGACGAATGGTTTTAAATGTTTTTGAAAAAGTTTTAATTTGGCATGAAATTTTTGGGTGTTACACTTATGCTCCCACTAGCTTTGACATATACCTAGAAATCAACTGGATTTATAGAAATCAATACTTATTGACTTTCTTACCAAAGTTCTGATTTATGATACGAGATGCTTCGATAAGCCTTTATCTACGCTTCTCAAGTTCATACACCATTCATTAGACAGCTCACGTGTATGTCTAAACCTTTTCAGAACTTATAGCGATAGGTCCCAAATGTTCAAACCTTTTGTCGTTTCTCACAATTCGAACTATGAAGAGGGATGCCGTAATCATACTCGAATTTGAGAACGCAATTATTACAACTGCTTACTCTAATCCTTTAAAATCTACTCGGGTAAGTGTTTCCTCACAATCATTTTCATGAAGTAGAGAGAAACCTCTTACCACTTAGATTTTTGTGGTGTATGTGTTCTTATCCATGTGAATTTGTCATTTCAAACCACTATCATAAGACAAGGTTTATGACAAATCCAAACTCATATGGACTGAACTTTCTTATCTTAATTTCTTGCCATTTGATAGCGCGACGACCTACCATTGCTTCGAAGTTATTGAGCAACTCACCCTCACTGACCAATGAACTTTTCACTGATCAAGGTACTTTGCCTTACGCAGTCAAATGAGATCTCATAAGACTCATATGCATAGTCAACTTAACTGGAATGGCACAGAAACAAGAATGTGTCAACCCGATAGGTTACAAACCTCAAGTCGTGTGCTAATGATAAACAATAGGTTTATTCTTGATTAGTTCTTATTCAAGATTATCAAGACTCCCACTGACCTCTTGACATATAAGATTATCTTGTGAAGAAACATTCCTTGACAAACAAATATTCAAGAGTTAGTGTGGATTCTTATCAAGAAAAACACTTCATACAATCGGTCTTAGTTGGTCTTTGCTTTATCCAAAACATAACAATTACCAATCTCAAATGTGCATGAGTAAGAAAACTTTTCTACTCCACATTTCATGATGTGTTATAAACCTACTTAGGACATGTCACTCAAGACATAATCTTTGAGTATAACTCTAAGACTTAATTTTGGAACGAAGTATGACTCACCTTCTTGATTTAACCATTTCAACAATTTCTGGTGCCTCTTCTTAGTCATGTAAATGTACTAAGGTGTACTTTGAGGATCAATTGTGACATGGTTCCATAATCATTAGGATGATCATAAAATACGATGCTAAAGTACTCTCCTTTCCTTTCAGATTAGAGAAACTTTTATCTTTCTGCCTAATTGATTGTTCTTATTCGTTCTGCTATACATTGAAAATTTTTCAATGATTCGGAATTACACGTAATCTTGTAAGCATAACCATATTTACTGGACTTTCAGTCAATCATGATGAATAAACTTTATCATCCTTTGTGGTGGATCTGACCAGTGCACATCAATGTGTACTAGATCCTTTATTCCTTCACTTGACTCAATACATATGTGAACAAGGAATTAGTCCCAATTTTCCCATGTACCAAGATTTTCATACATCATATAATTCAAATCACATGATTCCAAGTTTCTGTCCAATTGAAACTTGGGCGATGAGAATATTTCCTTACTTAGAAAATTACGACACTACCACAATCGATATAACTAAGAATCAAACCATTTTCAATATTGTTATTAATAGAAACATACAAACAACAATTTTCACAAATGTCATTGCAAGGAAACATAAATAAGAGAAAATCAAAACTTTATTTATTTATAAAATGCGGAAAACTTGTCCTTACAATGCAAATACATATGAAAACTATGTTTCTAAATATTCCTAAACAATCTATCATAACTCCTAAGCAGCCGATCAAAAATCTGATCATCGAACCCTGCGATCGAAATCCATCTCTTCGCGACTAGACTCAGCTCACTCTTTCCTTTGAGCTTCCTTTCTTCTCTTCGATCCTACAAAACATCAAAATGCAATCTTATCACATCATGTATTAAGAATCTATAAATAGGAACTTTAATAGAGTTAGATAGTGGACTTACCTTGAGTAGAGTCATAAAATTTGACTTTACCATCTTTTAGATCTCTCAGGTAGTCAGGGAAGCTTCGCTTCCAGTGTCCCTTCAAATGGGAGTAAAAACAGATGGCTTCTTTTGCATTGGCGCATGAGACAATTCCACAGCTGGCCATTCTCTTACCATTTGGTCAAACGGTTTGACCTTGGCCGACCCCTTTCCATTGGGAAGAGAAAACTTTTCTAGACTTCCAATGTGGTCATTGTCAATGTCCATGGAAGTTTCGGAGATTGATCTTCCAATCAAATTTGCTTGACCAGTGTGCCAAATCATTGCTGATTCAGCAGAAATTAGCAAATAGGTAAGATCGATAAGGGTCACGTCGTAGTCTATCATATAGTAATCTATAATGAACTCACTATATGACCTAGGAAGTGATTGAAGAACCAAGTCAACATCCAGCTTCCTAGAGACATCGACACCCACATTCCCAGCTTGTCAATAAGCAACTTCATCTCTAAGACGTGAGCACATACAGACTTCCATCTTCGTGTTTGCTTGCCAACAAGGCTTGAGTGATCTTGAACTTTTCAAGTCGACGAACATATGGGTCGGGGAGAATAATTGGAGGAGGTAGAGGGAGTGAAGTATGATTTCTAGTTCCTTGATCAAAACGTGGAACATCATCTTCATGCGGATAGCTTTTTCCAAAATATTCGGGAAGACCATAGTTGTCAATACTAAACATCTACAAGGGATAAATTCAAGTTAGTTGATTTAGTCCTTAATATAACACACAAATGAAATATTAAGGCAAGGACCCAACACAATAATTCACAATTCGGAAGAGGGATGCCGTAATCCAATTGTAATTATTTGTCGGTAGGTAAATGGCGATTTACCAATTCCACCACGGAAACGGAATTTAAACGAATTGAGTTTTAGATGAAATTCCTAGATCTTTTGAGACTCATTGAACTTTTCAATGGCATGTTTAATCTCGATTATGCCCTTTCAAGTTTGTGATTGGGATACCGAGGACCACAAACAAGATGTGAATAACCATGTAAATTAGCTTGGTACTCTCGAAGTCATTTATCACCTAATCAATGTGCCAATTAACCACACACGCTCCATTGATCTATAATAACCTACGATCTACATATTTCCATCCTTCATTAGTCCCATATTAGTGTGTCGGTTAACCACACACGCTCCACTAACGACCAATAAGGTGCAATGTGCAATTTCATGGGTTAGCATCAAATTCACATTTTTCCTAAGTAACTAAGATTGAGAATTTATAAAACATTTAGTTACTTGTATTTCATTATACTTACTAATGAAAGTTTGTGTCCTATCTTACCCGTTCGGCTAACGACCCTCCACTAGTCAAGGGTGCGGTGGGAAAGAGTGGATGCCCAATGACGGTCATTTTACAAGCCACTTCCTTAAACACCCCTTATAGACCAGCTTCGTGAATGAGGCCTACTAACGGTAAGACTGACATTTTAATTATACATATAATATATAAGACTTTTAATATTATATAGTATCAGGGTGTATTTACACATTTAAAATACTTGGTGGATTAAACTATTAATGAATTAGACTTTTAATTTAATTAAATTTAAACCATATGATTATGGATTTATTAATTTTCTCTTTTACTTATACATTTAATTAATTTAATAAAATCCATAAAGGTGTAATTTGAACTATTCAAAAACATCAAGGTTCTAAATATACAAATTCAAAATTAAAACTATTTAATTAATTTTTAAGTTACGAAACCAAGAGTTTCACCTTTTGAAACCTTTTCAATTACTAGGGTTCTGGAATTTAATGTTTCATAAATAAGACTTTTCAAATTCCAAAACTTGAGGGCAAGATTTGAAACTCTTCAAAACCTTTTGAATTCCAAAACTTTAGGGCAAGTTTTGAAACTTTTTAAAACCATTTAGATCAAATTTTAAACTAATAAAATAATCATATAATTTTATCTTTTACCAATTTGACCTAATTCAATTCATATAGCAAGATAATTTCAAATCAAATAATACAAATAATTAGTTTATCATATAAACTAGTAATTATCTTAAAATTTGACAATTTATCTTTTGATTGGATGAGGATAGTCATTACCATATCAGAAAAAATAGATTTTATGATACAAAATAGTTTATGATAATGATCCTAATCATAATTTGGCCATAAAACCCGAAAATATGCCAACAGACTGTCCAACTCGTTGAATCTGGCAATGGACTCGTCGAGTTCATCATGGACTTGTCAAGTTCCATTATGGACTCGTCGAGTTCAGCCTGCAGATGGCAAATTTTAATTTGCTCCACTTTGAACAATTAACCAATGCATCTATATAACAGAAAACACCTTAGGCTCTGATACCACTGATGGGTTTTGAGCACTATAACATCCCTATGGTGCACATACAACCCTAATGCTTTGGATCTAATTTTTCTCAAGTTATACATGCAATAAAATTATCCAAAGCATGAAACCTACAACTAGCATACAACTTTGATATTTGAAACATAAAAACTAGTTAGATGAATACCTCTTTGTTGTAGCTTCTAGAACTTGACCTTTCAAGAGCTTAGCACCTCAAATGAGTCAAAAACACCACCAACAGTGGAAGATAATGAGAGAGAGAGAGAGAGAGGCTAGGAAGCACAAAAAATAACTAGGGTTCTTCTTGGAACTCTGAGGGCCCTTTTTGGTGATGCTAGGGGTTACATTTATAGTGTGGAATTCCTAGGGTTTCACTTGTAAACCCTAATTCACTTCCTTAGGCCTTTAATGCAATAATCCATATGATAAGCCCTTTGGACTAACTCTTTATGGATTCCCACATAAAATTAGTCCATCCTAATCAACATGGATCATTAGCCCAAACTATATGTATTATTAATTTACTTAATCAGTCCCCGTTAATTTAATCAGTCTCTTTTGATCACTAAATTAATTCCAAATTAATTCTTGACCAATACCAATTAAATAATATGATTTCTCATTCAATATATTATTCTTATAATATATTAATAAATCACAAATAACCTCTTTCTCAAATATCCATCCTATTAAATTGCTCCGGTGAAGGCAACCCAAAAAGACCATGCTACTATCGGGTAAAGTACATACCAATTATAGTTATGGGATTAGACACCTAATCCAACAATATTTTGATCTGAATCTGGCAATGAAATCTTCCCAAGTCATAGCCTCAACGGCCACCCCTCCAAGAGCATGGCCCACCTCCTCCTACCGATCACGAGCTCCACCTCTTGACAAACATGCAACAAATCTGGTATTACATCTCTCAGGGCAAAAGCTCGTTTGAAAAGTAAACTCGATATTTGCAATCCAGTGCATGCTGGAAATGGGGTCCTACTTCTTGAAGAAATCAAGAGCTCCATAATCACGAAAATCCTTTAAGGTGAGAGTGTGTGCCCCCATAATGGCCGACTGCTAGCTTTGTACAAAGGGCCCACATACGCTCATCCATCAACTCGATAATCCCCTCCTTAATTGTACAGGACATGACAGGTGTCTCCTCCAAGACGGCTTGCAAAATCTTTGCTGAAATGAACTCGCACAACTCAGCATCACTTGATCCAACGCCTGTGCCTGAACCGGAACTAGAACCAGAACCCCTTCCATGAGGAACCATCACCATTCTGAAAATACATAATAAGGGTAAAAAACATACTCATAGAGTATCTCACACTATAAGCTCCTTCTAATCTTTGTGACTTTACTTGATTCGAGTACGTATCCTTTACTTTCAGTAGTACGGGCCCATACTACCTTCCGCACATATCTATACTTTCCTCAAGGATCATCCCAAATTTCCTAAGCCACTTACCTAAACCACATATTCAAACTCTCTATTAATAGTGCACCAATGCACTATTAGACTTCCTAGACTTCCTAGGATTCCACTTCCCACACGTGCCAAAGATCTTTGCCAACGCCGATAAATCATCCCACGAATGCAGGTCATACATAATCAAAATAAAATAGACATTCGAGTATATGTCTCTATCCTAAGGCCTTCATCAAACAAGAACATGCAATAAGGCTTAATCAAAGATTCTAAGGCTATCTAGTCTTAATTATCTACCACCCTAATGTATTCATCAAATAATTTACTAGCATTACCACAAATCCTAAAGCATTTCTCTATTAACACATACTGGCATAGAAGAAATATATACTAAACAAGCATCCTAGCATGCAACCATGAGCAAATCCATTGCCTAACACTAGCATATAACTTATATCATATCATGATACAACATAACATTCATGTATGGGTATTCTGAGAATTACTTACTTGATCTCGATTGATTGCATGCATTATACCCCTTTCTATTTTAAAAACCCTTTTTAGAAAATGTTTTCTGCTGAAAATATTTTATTAATTCCTTAGTTTTAGTCTAGACGCACTCCGTGCTAGCCTGAATCCCTCAAATATGGCTCTGATACCAACTTGAAACATCCCAAAAATACCAAGAAAAATTATTTGATTTTTAATTAATAAAACCCATCCATAAACATCGCAAGTCAAGTAATCCAAAACATACGTATATTGTTTTCATAAAAATATCAGAATGAATCCTAAAATATCGTAGTGCGGAAATCATCGGTGGATGCAATGCAATCAAGTTGACTCTTTTCCATTGCTGCTGGAAGTACCTGAAACATTTAAAACTTAAATCGTAAGCCAACGGGGCTATTTCATCCCAAGTGATATGCTATGGGATACATCATAGTCTTACAATCACCCCTACACGACCTATAGCAGCTAACATGCCTATTTCATCCCAAGTGAATGTTATAGCCTAGGTGTACTCTTACAACACCCTTTTTTGTTTCCATGGCCTTTCCCATGGACTTTCATGAAAACATAATAACAAGAGTCACAAAGAGAACAATCACATATGACACCAGTGTCCTACATAGTATAGTGAGAAAAGTTACTTGATCAACAAGATGTAATCCTCTACTTGAAAATCTCACATAATCAACTACATAAACCTCCTAAACAAATACAAACCAAACCTCAAGCTACCACTCTAAACCTCTCCAAGTTTGAGTAAAAGTCAAACTAGTCGAAAGTCAACGGTCAAGGTCAAAGTCAACTCAGCAAGCTACCACGTTGTAGCCAACTACTGGCCACGTCATGACTATCCGATGACAAAATAATGGCGATGAGCTCGACCACGACGTCGAGGCAAACATGCCAGCACGTCGTGGTTTCTGTCCAAAACATCTTAATGGAATAAGCCCTTAATCCATTAAGCCCCATACTAATACCTTGCATAAAGCTTCCTTATACTCATATGCATAAAAAATCATTGCTTTGAGGACATGCATTTCGAATGATTTTCCTTTGCTAAACTTAGGTCAAAATAAGATAAATGGGGTCAAAACCCCATGAATGAGCTCAAAACTACATAACACTTTAGATCTAGAGCACCTAACCTTCTTAGGACCTCAATGATTAATAAATTTTCCAACGTTGTTAGATCCATCCACTCAAACCAACATAGACATGAAGAAATGTGCATAAAAACCTAGATCTAGAATATTTCATGAAAAAGATAAGAGCTTGTGGATTTACAAAAGTCCAGAAGATGCACCAACAAATAAAGATGAGCTTGCTTGAAGAATCCTTGCACGGGAACACCTTCTTCCTTCTTAAAAAACACAAGAACAACATAAAAGGCTTAAAAAGGAGGAGAGGGGATTAGGGTTTGCTTCATGGCACTTGGAGGTGATGGAGGTTGAGGGTGGATGAAACCCTAGCTATCACTTCCTTTTAAATAGGGCCCAAGGCCCGAAATCTTGGGTTTTGGGCTTTAGACATCACTACGTCGTGTCTAATACATGACCATACGTCGTGGACGATTAAAAGATCGTGGCTCAAAAGACATTGCCACGTTGTGGCCACCAAAAATCTACAAGATTGAAACATAAAACTCATACTTGGAAACCGGGTATGACAAACCATCAATGTAAAATATTATTATGTAAATCTTACCTTTCTAAAAATGGAATAATAAAATATTAATATAATTTTAAGATGTCCAAGTGTTTAAGCGTAAAGTACAACCAACCGTCAATATAATAATGTTATAATTTAAATCCTCCAAATGATAATGCATTAGGTACCAATATCCAATGCAACAAACATAGATTATTCATTGTCACGTATCTCCTTTTCCTTTCTCACATGCGGTATTCCCTAAATTATATCTAAACCAAGGCTCATTCAAATTCCTTAAATTTTAGTTTAAACAAATCATTCAAATCGGAAAGATAATTCAAATATGGAAGAAACCATAAATACTAATGTGTTCTTTCGCTTTTTCTAGAAACTATGATCTCAACAGATGCCTTAAGCATCATCGCACCTCCATTTTGGTCTCTTTGTCACCATCGTTGACCACTATCTTATATCTCCTTGATTAGTGGTAGACAAAAATGTTCTCTGTTTCACCGCTCCTATAAGTAACGCATCATCATCTGACCACCATCGCAACACCAACACACCAACAACAACCTTATATGTCACAACCAACGCACCTCCAGAACAGCTGCCAACTATCAAACTGATTTCCACCCCTGCTTCTTTCTAAGAAAACCCTAAATCTTACCTCTGTTTTTAAATTTTAATTATTACCCATGTTTTCGCAGGACAAAGGATGGAACTTGGGTCTAATTGTTGAAATGGACATTTTTTAGACTTTTTGGTGGCTTTGTCGACTTCCTAGGTGGAGGCCATTCATTATAATATTTTAAACCTAGATTTTTAGAGGTTCATAGGTTCAACTGTCCGAATTTGCATCTTTATTTCTTATAACAACAATTTTTTTACAACAATCGATTTTGTACGATTTTCACAACCATCAATCTTGGAGTAATTCATTGTTTTTCTTTAAGTTTTCAAAATAATATAACTATTATTGCTTGATTTAACAACATTTATTAAGCTTTATTGGTTCTTATAGGGAATTTATCAACTAGAAATTGATGTTGGGTTGACCACTTGAAGGTAATTGGCTCTTTATATTGTTTGATATTATTCAACATTTGTATTTTTAGCCTGATGCGAGTAAAACTGGATCAAGGGGACAAAAAATAAAAGTATAGAAAAATAATTAGCTGCAAAGTAACCATCATTATTGTTTCAGGTCATAACTTACAAATCATCCATGAATTTGGTAGATCTGCATATTGTTTTCGTTCAAATTTTTGTGGGTGTTTAGCATTTTGCATAATATTGGGATCTCGAAATTCAATTACATATTTGCAAGTTTCTTCTTTCATACAAATTCTATCATTTTGATATCGTTTTCTCTCAAGTATCATTTATATTGTACTTGCATGTAGTTTTGATCTTATTTTCATATTAAACTTCTTTTCATTAGTGCAAATTAATCATTCAGCAACCAAAGTTTTGTTTATTTTGGGATCTTAAATGTTGTGATTAAAAGTTGAATTTTTGGGGAATTTCTACAATTCAAATAGGAGAAGAAGATATTTTCTATAGCTACCATGATTAAATGTCTTTAGCTACAAACTGAAAAAAATGGATGTGCATCTTAATTGGGAAAAAGGAGAAGATTATTTCATGATAAAGATGGACTGCTAGAGACTTCGTGGAAACCCTTCTTCGTCTTTCTCTGTTTTTGGGGGCACATGATTCTCAATTTTGAAACCATTCCATTACATTACTCCTAAATCTTGATAACCTTTTGATGTTTTTCTAGCTTAGTTCATATTTCTATCGTTCATGATTCCGTTTTATGGTTTTTGCAAGTGAACTGAATCAAATATCAGCAAGCATGAATGGTTTGCACTGTAGAGTACTTGGTGATTTTTGGTCTTGATTTCTTACATTTTTTACTATATATGAATAAGTTCAAATAAAACCACTAAATAGTGTGAAAACTTAAAAACACTATGTTTATGTTATTATTTTGTAATGAATGTTGTATATGTGTATTATTCCAGTAATTTTAATGTGAATATTAACGTCTGATTATTCATATATTCATTAGAATGTTATTATTCTATTATAAATTTTGTGTACGTTCATTATTGTAGTAAATTCTAATATTAGTTTTAAAGTGTGATTATTAATCTATTCATTCCTGAATAATGAGATAAAGTTGTGGATACAAAATTCATTGCAGAATAATAACATAAAAACTAGTGTTTTTACGTTTTCACTTTAATTGTTGTTTTTATTTGAACCATCCTCTTGAAGTCATGATAGCATTGTAAATTTTTTCTACTTGCATTTCACTGTTTGCTGTGTTTTGAATGTTGAGTAGACATACGCATCTTATCAATCTTAATTTTCCCATCACATTTTAAAAGACATTTTGTATCAACAAGTCATTGGAATGCTGAGTATTGTGTTTTAATTTTATTATTTTGATCTTTTTATTTGGCCAACCGCCACCACAACCTAAAGAAAATGACATGAAAACATTTTCTGTAGAAATTGAAGCCATAATGAAGTATAAATACTTGAAAACTAATTTTTCCAATAGGTCATAATAGTGGATATAATTATATTTGTAGATCTATGAAACTCTGTCCTTTTAGTATGCAATACTTGAAAACTATTTTTCCATTTTGGTAATATTATAGAAAAGGTAAATTCTCTACTTTGATAACGCAGACCTTACGTGACAGCCCTTCTGTATTATAGCATCCCACTTTGATTTCTTCCAGTTACAACATTATACTTTCAGGTTTAGCCTCTGAACTTTTGGTTATTTATGTTTTTGTCGGATTTATAAATTATTATATATATATATTTTTTTTTGTCTTACAATTGTACTAAATTTCAGTTACATGTATTTTACAGACCTGTAGAAGGACTGGATAGGAGCTCAGTGTCATCATGCTTGCAAAATTTAAAATAGTTCATCATTTACATTTTTTTGGTGGTTGGATGAAGAGGTCAAGATATTATTACAACAAAAACATGTCTAGTGATTCTCCTTTCTTCCCATCCCTAAATATGGTGAGAAAGATGTGTTAGGAGTTTTCTGTTTTGATTTCAACATTCAATTCTTCCATTTTTGTAAATGTTGAGATTGTTATCTCAGAGTTCGTAAATAGATAATTCATTTGATGATAATTAATTAATCATGATTTGAAGTTATTTTAATATAATGGATTTGGAACCATTAGGAATAGATTCTTCTATATATTTACACATATGTGATACGTTTTTATATGAAAATAGGTGGAGAGTATGAAGGATTTGGAATCATTAAGCATATATTTCTTGCAATTCCCTCACAAGATACACAAATTCTATTTGTATAGTACATTAAAATTAAAATGGGGAATTTAAGTTGTAACCTTATAATGATAATAATTTTTTTGAAAAAATTTAATTTTCAATAATTTAGACATGTCATGTGAAAAGCTTTTGCTGCACCGAAGGTAAGAGGGTGTTTGAATGCTTATCTAAAAACTTCTTATTAACTTATTGACCTCTTGAAAAGTCAATAAGTAAAAAAAAAGTGTTTGGATACCTAATAAGTATTTTCCAAACACATTTACATTATCAATACACATATATGCGTCATTTGTTAACAACTATATGAAAAAAGTGTAACGACCCAAATTTCAACCCAAAATTTTCAATTAAAACTTTAAGTGTTTAGTCAAATCACAACCACAATCTTAAAACATTTATCAAAGTATCATTAAAATTTATCATGTACACAAGTCCCCCATTGATGCGATGTAATCGAGCCGTGCCCCTTCGTGAAAATAAGAAAAACCTGCAATATGTAAACCGCAAATCATAAGCACAAAGCTTAGTGAGTTTCCTAAAATACCACACATTACACAGCACAAACGAGCATATATGGGTTATCAGCAACCCTGTGCACTATCAACAGTCCCAATGGGCTAACAGCACACCCGGTGGGTTATCAGCAACCCCAGAGACTATCAGCAGTCTCAGCTACATATGAATAGCATAACACAATAATAACAGTTAGACCCAGCTGGTCATCACAAATACAACTATTCTGCCGTATAGGCTCATACAAACATGCAAGAGTCACAAAGATAGCTAGCATCATACATACATAAATTAGTGAGCCAACATTGGTGCCTTTGACTCACGAGCACCGGGAGAAGACTCATCTCAACTGCTGAAACAACCACAAAAATGATCGAACTGATGATCTGGGAAACCTACACACTAAATATCATCAGGAAATATCCTTATAATAATCAGGTCAAAAACCACAACCGGGCCCTTCCCAAAGATACCCAAAAGCCTACAATGGCCCGAAATCCTAAATGGTGCCCAAAGCCTACTATGGGCCCAATTCCAAAAAGGCCCAATACATAACAATGACCCAAAGTCCGAAAGGCTAGTGGCCTAATAAGTCTCAAGCCCTAATAGTCCAAAATAGCCCAAAACTCCGAAGTCAACAAAATTCAACAGCATCGGTCCGTACATGGGGCATACTAAACTTACGAAGGGCGTATTACTCGAGCCAACATGGTCGGCGGTCTTTCCTGACTATGTGGGGCATAGGCAGGAGTACGCATATCGTACTAGGTCTGACTCCAAATTCTCAAACAGAACATCTTTAACCTTTAAGACACTTATTCCAATCCCAAATCTGACCTCTAAAGAAGGTCTTAATCCGTAAAGTCTCTGACTTTAAGCCTTTGCAAGGCTAAAGAGGACCCAATACTCAAAACCTTAACTTCCACAACATTCAGGATCACTGAGTATGGGCCAAAGGAAACGATCAAGCAACCATTTTTATGGCATTTGCTCCTGTATGCCTGGCGTACTCCCCTAGACGCCCAACGTATGTTGCCTCCGCCCCGACTCACTTAATGGCTTACGTCCAGCGTACACTCCACGTACGCCCAACGTATGCGACTTAGCCCAAAATCCTCAAAACTTCAAATGGTCATAACTTCTTCATTCTAACACCGATTTCGACATTCTTTATATCCACGGAAAGGTGTAGAAAATCCCCATAATAATATCTAGGTATCTTGGACTAAGAACTATTCGAACAAAAATCCATTTCTCATGCAAGAAACCGACCTAACAGATATCATGCTTCATCAAGTTTTAAACCAAGTTAGAGTATTACTCCCAAATAAATATTAGGAACTAATGTCACAATTTGAATTCATTGGATATTGCATTATTGGTGTTCAAAGGAAACTTTCCATCCACAGATTGATTTCTCAAGCTTACACACTTTATTAGGAAACTTTGCTTTAACAAAACCCTTTGGCTGACTCATGTAAACATTCTCAACCAATTTCCCATTAAGGACAGCGGTTTTGACATCCATCAGCCAAATTTCATAGTTATAAAATGCATCTATGGCGAGCATTATCCTAATAGATTTTATCTTAGCCACTGGTGAGAAGTTCTCATCATAGTCAACCCCTGGGGTTTGAGTAAAGTCCTTCGCATCAAATCGATCCTTGAAAGTGTGTACCTTTCCACCACCGCCACCACCTCCATCGTATGATCCTGCTTTTTTCCAAGCAGTAGTAACAGCCTCCGTGGCAGCCGCCATGATGCAAATCAACGCAAGTGGTACTAGTGGGGCGGACAGTGGTGCCAACCCTTCTAATCACGGAGAAAGCCACAGACACCCAAGGGAGTGTTCATACAAATATTTCACAAATGCCAAACCTAGATCTTTTGATGGCACTGGAGGTGTCATTGCCCTCACACCTAGCTAGCAAAGTCAAATTTGCAGCATGCACTTTCACGGACATAGCCCTTTCTTGGTGGAACGGATGTGTCAAGTCATTGTCTCTCCCAGTAGCCAATGCCATGAGCTGGGAAGACTTAAAAGAGCTAATGCTCGCATAATACTGCCCGAGGGGCGAGGTGCAAAAGCTAGAGCAAGATCTCTAGGGTCTGATACATGACGGCGCAAAGCAATTCTTTCTCTTAGGCTTTTGCCCTTTTTTACACCACACTCCTCTTTCTATATCTCCATTCCTACTAAAATCAAGCTCTTTTTCTATACATATATATGGTGATGGCTGACACCGAGGGTAGCGATAACCCCGATAATCACGAAGATCCTACTCCTACTCACTACCATAAATACATCATAGGGATGTTGGTCGAAACATTGAGAATTTTACAAAAAACATGATATTTATATGCGTATATATAAATAGGTAGAATACAATTAGCAACGACCATAGTTACTTACGAACTCATTTCACACCGTGCAACAGAATCATGCCTTCACATGGAAGTAACCAGCATACCGGCGCAACACCGGTTCTGCAGATAGACCCCGCTATATTCCAAGCCGCCGTAACAGCTATAGTGATAGCTGTCATGTCACAACTCAATGCTAACAACACAAACGGAAATGGAAACAATGTTGACAATTCAAATCGTAGTAACAACCAAGGAAACCAACGAGTGTCTACCTACAAGAATACCCCAAACCACAAACCTAAGAACAAGAAACAGAAGTTCTGGAATAAGAAGGACCATTCGACTCAAGTACCTACCAAAAGACAACAGAGTGTGGCAGTCCCTACCACCACTGTCCCTCAAACCAGAACGGCGGAAACGTTCGGGGGCGGAGGATGTCATGTACAGTATCACAACAGTTGTATAATAGTAATCAAAGTAAACACAACCATTACATTGATAAGATATAGTTTTTACATCTGTTCATAACATAGTTTGTATGACAAAAGTATATATCAAAAACTATAAGACGTGACTGTATAATGCTCCGTCTTCTCAAAACCCGAAAGTGTACCGGTCTACCGGTTTCTTGAGACTACAAGTGATTTTGAAAGTGTATCAACATTTAAGTTGGTGAGTTCATAAGCATGTTTGTATTTGAAATCAGTCTGTTGTTCTTTGAAAATGTAAGTATGTTCTCCCAGAGAATCCTATATTTTCTGTTATAAATGAATTGTAGTCTTATTACCATAAAACCAAAGTGTGCAGTGTTGTTGTACTCAGTAATAGCATATCATAGTCTTATTATTAAATAAAACCAAATGAAAATGAAAGTTTCTCCGAAATGTAAGTTTCTCCGAAATGTAAGTTTCTCTGTTCTAGTGAATAGTATACTGTATGTGTTCTTGTATGAAAACTCTGAAAATGTATGTGCCTGGATTTCACCAGCTGTAATGTAAAGTACTGTATTGTAGTTCTATTATTTAATAAAATTATTCGAATTTGTTTACGTATTCTTACACTAATCGTATTGTTCAATACCAAATTGTGAGTTATTATAACCATGCTTGATGACCTAAGATGGCCTGAAACGACGTTCTTCAGGCGTCAGAATTGTTATGACATTTTTCACCCCAGGCCTGTCAGCCTAACTGTAGCTAACAGTTAAGGTGAAGGATTGTCAGTCCTGTATAGATCTATACACAAATTCACGCTCTCCCTCCAGGAGACTCTGGTTATAATTTCAGGGCTTGGTTGGTACTTACATAAGTACTTGAAGTGTGACTCATAAAGCTATACTGACGGTTATATGTAGAATAAATGAAAATCACTTTGTAATGAATAATTGTATATATGTTTCATAAACTATACATATTATAGTTTATATGTTTGTTTCTGTAGTGTAACCTGAACTTAGTAAAAATAGTACGTATGTTCCATAAACTATACCTATTATAGTTTATATGTTTGTTTGTATTTTATCTCTGAATTTAGTAACAATAATGTAAGTGTTACATAAACCATACCTATTATAGTTAATAAGTATGTTCCGTTTGTAATGAAAAATATTTCTGAAAATTCTCCTTTGCTCAGCGTGCTACAAGGGTTTAAATTCTTATATATATATATATATATATATATATATATATATATATATATATATATATATATATATATATATATATATATATATATATATATATATATATATATATATATATATATATATATATATATATAATTGAAATTAAAAGGACAGTCGGACAAGTGAATTTACCCTAAGCCCACAACCAAACAAGGAACATGAGCTAAGGCGAAAACACCTGTCCTAAGTCTGTTGAATCTCATTTACACACACACACACATATATATATATATATATATATATATATATATATATATATATATATATATATATATATAGTGTGTGTGTGTATAGATATGTTTTGTTAAAAACAATAGTTGAAACAGTTGAAATAATTTAGATTAACTTGAAACATTTTAAAATAACTTGAAACGTTTGAAATCATTTGAATGTTAAGAAAAAAATTAATTGTGTTGTACTTGTATTCCCCCCCCCCCCCCCCTAAAAAATGGAAAAATAGTGAAAACATAGGGGTATGAACTCACCTCGAATGTACGTTCGTGATTGGATGCGAAGTGGTGGCGATGATCCTCAGGTTAGAACCCGCGTGCGTAGTTGTGTCCTAATAATAATTATACACGATATCATATTTAAATTAATAGGATATGAATTTAAATAATAAATAATAATTTAAAGTGTTAGACAACACTTAATTATGTAAGAAATACTTACAAAAAGCCTTAGGAATTATTTGAAGGAATTCTAGGCGTTTTCGGTGTGCTTGTGTGTTTTCGGTGTAGGCTTGAAGATTTGAAAATTTTTCTTGGTGTTCTTGGTGTTCATGGTGCTCTTGGTGAAATTATGAAGATCTGGGCAAAAATCCCTTGAAGATATGAAGGATCTGTTTGAGTTTTGAGAGAAAAATGGAGGTGTTTGCGGCCTAAAAGTTGAGAAATGAATTGTGTTTACGGTTAAAACTATATATATAGAAGGGGTTTTCGGCCTTAAAGGGCCTTAGGCTTTGGGTTTTCAGTCCCTTAATGGGCCTAAGTTAGAGATTTCGGTCATAAAGTCAACAAGAAGTGAGGGTTTTTGGTTTCGAGTAAAAAAGGTGGGGGATTTCGGTCATGCTTTATTCTAAAGAGGGTTTTCGGTTTTTGTTGTTCCAAACGCAAGTGTTTTCAGTTTTGGCTTTGGGATTTGATTCCCAAAACCGAAATCTATATATATATATATATATATATATATATATATATATATATATATATATATATATATATATATATATATATTATGATTTTAAGTTAAGTATTAAGTCTTTGTTCGAACTAGTGTAAGATTTGATGACTTATAATAACTTATAGCAACATGGACTTTTCCCACACTACCCTTCGGCCCGAAGCATAATCCAAGGATTTAGGTCTCATAGCCTTCGTTACCTCCTTCCATAAGGTCTAAATGTCACCTCCTTAGGTCCCAATGCCCTCACACCATCGACTTCCGGCCCACGACCTTGAATCACAGAATGACCCGAGACAGGGTGTTCCAATTCTCCCCTACTTAAATTAGATTTCGTCCTCAAAATTGTTCCTTACTACCTCCTCTGCTAAACCAAACGATCCTAACTACACTATATGAATCCCAAAGATAACCAGGAAAATCACCTCAGCTCGAAGACCAACCGTCCTTACTACTGTCGAAGCCAAACATAGTGGAAATTACAAGAACAAATGAAGAATGAACCTCAACTTGCTCTAATCCCAACGCGTGCCAAACCGCTACGCCTGGAACTGAAAACCCCAATCAACGTCTGAGTTCCAGAAAGGAAGAACCATTCCAAACCATTCCCACCATAATTCATCGACATAACCTAAACCGTACAAACCTACCCATACTAAACAAGTTACCAGATACCCGAAACATGTATGCCCCAACCGCTTATCGGTACCGAAAATCCTCATCAAAATAAAATCATCTCCATACTCAAAACTGAACAGGTACTGGTGGTCCTGGTTTATCTGTCGACACAACTTCATCAATCAATCATTCCCAATGACGGACAATTCAACCAATGCTCGAACGATCTCCAAGTCCGCTTAACCCCAGAGACGACTACAAACTGAACCAAGTTCTCACATCACATTGGCCCCAACCCAGCCTACGATTTCCCAAGCACATAAATGTTGAGGCCCACCCACAACCCTTCATCCAATCCGCGATGATCTAAAACATCCTAAATCATGTCATGTTCCAAGTCATGGACTTCCATCACTGGTATTACCGCCTACCATCCTAGTGAATGTTACGGCTGCTCTGCAGTCTCACATCACTTCCACGACCACACACTTCCCTGTAGTTCCGATTGCATCGAATAATGAAACAGAATCAGAGTCTGAATTGATTTAGAACACAAGATCTAAATATAATCTGTTTGGCAAGTTTTATTGCTTTATCAGTTGAACACAAGAGGAAAGAGAAAATGATTACAATCAGAGAAAAGTTCTTAACCTCTAAAAGTATCCTTCCCATATTTATAGGTAAAACTGAAAGAACAAAAAGTATAAGGACATTCGACATCCAAGCTTCGACACTAGAGCAGTCCTTAAAATAAAATACAATCCAACATTTGATATTACTAACAACAAAGATAAATTCGACATATCACAACCTTCGAACCACAACATTCTCCCCCTTTGTGAGAAGTGTCGAATCTAAGTCATTAACATCTGGATTGCTTGATGCATCAAACTCCTAATCTCTGCATACCAGTTCATCACTTTCTTCAGTTCAATCTTATATCCTACATTGTTCTTCATACAGTGATTCATACGAACCATTAAGTTCGTATAATGTGCAGTAGTATATCTTTCAACGTCACATGCTTGGAATAAAAACTTTGTCTTCCCTCCCTTCTTGCTTTTACCAACAAAAATGATTCCAAGAGGATTCAGACAAATTTCTCCATCATCATAAGGCTGTAAATTGACTTTACTCTTCAACAATGATTGTGGTACAATAATCTCTTTACCAATAGTCAAAGCCAATTTGACATCTGTCAAGGCTAAACACTCATAATAATTGTCGATGAATATCTTGATATGAGGAAGACCTAGCAAATAATCTTCTTTGTTTTACCCTGGAGATTCGTTTCATCATTGGCCTTAAAAATCTTTGCGACATAGATTAAATCATTCAGGTTCATAAGAGGGAAATCAGCAATAGAAAAGTTGAATTTGGTATTGTTTGCTCTAACCACATGGTAACGATAATTTTGAAGTACACGCTCGAATAGAAGATCTTTGGAGATACTCAAAACTCGAACAATCTTTATAAGTGACCAAACTTCTTCTTCCTCTTTCCCAAGAACAACATGAAATCGAATCTTTAATCTCTTGAACTCTTCCATATCATCAAACTTTTCAACAACCTGATATTGTGGAGTAACAAACATCATCTTGTTAATGGGAAAGTCCAGTTGATTAATATCTGAGTTCTCTATTGCATAAATTTTCTTCGGTTTCTTCTCAAAATCATACATCTCTCCATGTACTACCATAGCTTCAATGCTTTCATATTTATATATTTTCCTTGGATCACCTTTGTTTAAAGTTGGAGGATCATTTTGACGAAGCCTAAGAATGCTCTGAATATGACGTTGTTTTTCCATTTCATCTTCAACAGCTTCTTTTCTTTCTTCCTTCGATAGTTCAATAACAACACCTTTTCCTTTGCCTTTCTCTGCTTCAGTAGGTGTTGGTTTCGAAGAAGAAATAGAACCATCAATAACAATCCCTTTTGCCAGAGGTCTTGTTGTTGTAGTTTTCGAAATAATTGGATCAGTATTCTTTTGCAAAGTTGTAGGAATTTGAGTAGTCAGGACTTTTCCCACAACTTTTGCATCACCACTTGCATCTCCACTTGCCTTTCCAGATGCTCCTTCGCCTTTACTTACACCAACAACTTTTCTTTCTCCC
The DNA here is from genome assembly GCF_052849685.1 of Lactuca virosa. Classification (NCBI taxonomy): domain Eukaryota; kingdom Viridiplantae; phylum Streptophyta; class Magnoliopsida; order Asterales; family Asteraceae; genus Lactuca; species Lactuca virosa. The sequence continues at coordinate 54,998,422 of NC_136428.1, read as the reverse complement.
CCTTGCACCCCTGTAACAAAAGGTGGGGCATCCGTTGGTATTAAGTTCAATAGTTTCGAAAGCGGAGCCAATTCAAAATGTATGGTCGAATCAAGAAATCGAAACTTCTGAGTTAAAAACTCAGGAGTAAACAGTGATGAAGAACTAGACTTCGAAACCATTGCCTTCAATTCAACCAACAATGAATCAATTTTCCCTAAATTCTTTGACTCAGACTCAGCTTGTGCATCCATCTTTGGAAGCATGGAATTATAACACTGAGCAATTTTTGTTACAGCTTCAGCAATCATATCTACGTTCTCAAGAACAGAAGAGTAATTATTGGTTAATTATTGTATCTCCTTTGCAACATCTGATCTTAATTCTTCAATCTTCCGATTGACATCTTTTCGAACAGTCTTCACATCCTGAACAAATAGAACATATCGTTGCTTGGAAACTGCTTTTAAATCCTTCAATTCACCATTAAAGGTCTCAGATTGAGCCTTGACCCTTAACTCATTGTTCTTGTCAGACTGATCAATTTTGTTGAGAAGACGAACCTCTTTAGCTTTCAGCATAACATCCACTTCGATACCAAAAACTGAATGTGTACCCCTGCATCAGCTTGTAGTTGGAGTAAAGAGTTGATCTTGCGATTTAAGATCTTGAATTGCTTCCCAGACATGAGCATATTGTCAGGAATATTCTCCTCTTCAGGATCAAACTCAATATCAACAAAGGAACCTATGAACCCTCCATTATCTATTTCATCATCATGAACGGTTCTGGGTTCTTCGGTGGATTGTGATGGGAATAAGGATGTAATGGGTTGTTGCATAATGGTATCGAAAGTAGGAGAATGAGTAGATGAAGGAATATGAGATGTATTGGGAACAATGTATGGTGGTAATGAAACTGAAGTATCAATAATGGAGGTTTCGAAAGTAGATGATACAACAAGAGAAGGGTTACCTTGGGCTTCATTTGTCGATACTCCATCACCCTTGTTAACATTTGCATCCGTATCAAATACGTTTGCATTGATGCCTGAAGTTCGAATCGCCTCATGAAATGATTCAATAGTCAAAAATTCGGGTGATATGATAGCTGTCTGCTCAGGAGTCGAAACTTTTGGTTGTTCACCATGATTGATGATTGTGTCCATTGTAGAAGTTTCCACAGTGCCATCAGGATTTCCAGTCTCCTCGATATTCGACTTAACTGGAGAATCCCTCACTGGTGAAGAATTGCCCGTCTGATCATTGTGCAATGGAGATTCTGGTACAACTTCATCATCCATTGAATCATCTTGAATGATTAATTTTCTCTGCTTCCTTTGTTTCTTTGAGATCTTCTTAGCCATATTCTCTGCTCTCCTTTTCTTCGATTGTGGAGAAACATGTGTGGGCAGTTCGCGAATTACAACACCCTTTCGTCCCAATTGAGGCTTTCGAACAATAGATGGTGAAAAACTTCCAGATCTTTTAGGAGAATGACGAGGTTTGTGAGCCATTTTCTTGAGTCTCCTCAATACTCCTGATTTCGAAGGTACCACCTCCTTCGAAGGATTGACAGTTTCCGTAACTACTGGTTTTCAATTTTTCTTCGAAAGTTTTTCTTTCACAATAACCTTCTTTGGATATTTCTCCACTTTTGCAACCGGACTAACTTTCGAAGGACTTGGCCGAGCTTCCTTCTTAGATCCTCTTCTTTTCTTGGAAGAAACTTCACTTGTGTTTGTTAATAAAACCCTAGTTTCAACATCTAGATTGATCGTCTTCAAGTAATTCACCAAGACAAGATTAGTAGGATCAAACTTTCGAAGCATTGTGTAACATCCCAATTTTCAGGTCCAAAAATTTCTTTTTAATTAACCAACACATAAAAACATTCATAAGAAAATACTATGAAAACACATCATCTCATAAAACAATGTGTCGTGTCTGAAAACCCAAGCCATATAATAATAACATATCAGAGTACAATCCCAAAAAACTCCGTGCGGAAATCATATGTGTGTGTGATGCGATGCTACGTCGCCGGCTCCTTCCCCTTAGACAAAGAGGTACCTGAAACCAAAACCGAAACCGTAAGCACAAAGCTTAGTGAGTTCCCCCATCATACCACATACCATACAATATCATCGGTATCTCTCAACCGGTAATCATCATCGGTATCTTTCAACCGGTAACCAACATCGGTATCTTTCAACCGGTAATCGTCATCTGTATCTTTCAACCGGTAACCATCATCGGTATCTTTCAACCGGTAATCGTCATCGGTATCTTTCAACCGGTAACCATCATCGGTATCTTTCAACCGGTAACCATCATCGGTATCTTTCAACCGGTAACTGTCATCGGTATCTTTCAACCGGTAACTGGGGACTATTCCACCCCCTACCACTAGCATACAACAGCAAGGTACAATCATACAGTCAGGCATATCTGGGTACTGACCTACCCCACGGCCCTAAGGGCCGCTGTCAGGGATCCTAATCCCTACTATACACGTAACATATCATGCAGATAATACTCATGACCAAAGCACATAACCAAACCAAGATAATTATCACAAAGACAATCATCTTACAAATACTCCTCTTTGGTGGGTCGGCATTGTGGCCTTAGACCCACCCCTACTGGAAGGTAACTCACCTCAATGTCGTGCAGTGTTCAATTATCCTCGGCGCACAAGTCGACTCCCTTCGACTCCTCGATCCCTACACGACGACCTTCAAGTCAACACACAGCCAGTACAACCCTAAACAGGGTCAGTCCAAGTCTAGTCAAAGTCAACTTCAAGTTGACCCGACTCGCCGAGTTGGGCCGTCAACTCGCCGAGTCCCTCACCCTTTAATCGTCCTTATCCATGACCCGACTCGTCGAGTTGGGCCGTCAACTCGACGAGTTCCTCCCTCAGATGAACATCGCATGAAACTCATCTGACTCGCCGAGTTGATGAACAACTCGTCGAGTTCACCTTCATCTGATGAACAAGTTCTGTCCCCGACTCGCCGAGTTGATGAACAACTCGTCGAGTTCATCTTCATCCTTAAGAAGATTGCCTTGGACTCGCCGAGTCTGTTCTAGCACTCGTCGAGTCCCATGAACTCCAGGTCTAAAATCACGTCCAATACATTGGGTAACTCTTCCTGTCCGATTACAACCCTTCTAACACTCAATTGGGTTCCTTTGACTCTCAACAGATATGGGGCTCAAAGCCTCGGACTCGTCGAGTCCAAGAACGGACTCGCCGAGTCAGTCATGTCCACACTCTAAATCCTTGAATTCTGATGTACAACCTTTGATCAAAAGATAGATCCAAGCTTCTATAATCGATCTAGCATGTAAAGTTACAAACTTTACGTGCTTGCATGGGACTTTGAGCTCAAAAAGACATAAAACAAGATCTTAAGATGCATGGGGCCTTTCATGGGTGCAAAAGTAGTCCCCAACTGCCTTGTGACTCCTTTAATGACATGATTCAGAAGCTCTAACCCCCAACCATGTTTGCAAGCATGGTTGGCCATCAAAAGTGGCTTATAAAAGCCCTAAATCTCCCCAAAAAGGGATCTAACAAATGAAAGAGCAAGGTTACAGCTTTTTACCTTCAATGAACTGTAGAAGGTGCACAAACTCGGGTTCCCTTGGTCTTTACTTGCTTCCTCAAGCCTTTCTCCTTCCTTCTTAAGACCACAAGCACCAAAATCCACCAACAAGGCTTAGATTGCTTCAATAACGGCTAGGGTTTCAATGAGAGGTGTTCTGGGAGCATAAGGGACGTTGTGGCTGACATAACATTGTTTAAATAGGGTGCAAACCCTCGGATTAGGGTTTTTGTCCAGTCAGAGTCTACTCGTCGAGTCCGGGACCCTACTCGACGAGTCCATCACTTCAATCCCGCGCCTCATCCCGCTTCTACTCGGCGAGTTGGTCCTTCAACTCGCCGAGTACAAGGCTAAAAATGCAAAAATACTTAAATAAAAGTACATTCCAAGAACCAGGTGATACAAATCTCCCCCACTTATTTTAGACTTCGTCCTCGAAGTCTGCTGCTCGATCCTGGAACAGCTCTGGGTAATGCTCCATCATCTCATCCACCGGCTCCCTAGTCCATTCTGAGCCCTTCCGGTGCTGCCATTGCACCTTTACCAGCTCAACCCTCTTGTTCCTCAGATCCTTAGACTTCCGGTCAAGGATTGCTACAGGTCGCTCAATGTAATTCAGGCTGTCATCGACCTAAATATCCTCTAAGGGTACTAATGCTGAGTCGTCCACCAGGCACTTCCGCAGCTGAGAGACGTGGAAAGTGCTGTGGATCTGATTGAGTTCGGCTGGCAGATCCAACCTATAAGCCACCTTGCCCACCCGGGCTATAACCCTGAAGGGTCCAATATACCTGGGACCCAACTTGCCCCGCTTCCTGAATCGGATGACGCCCTTCCATGGCGACACCTTCAGGAGAACCATATCCCCGACCTGAAACTCCAGGTCTGATCGGCGGTTGTCGGCATAACTTTTCTGCCGACTCTGAGCGGTCTGAAGCCTGCTCCTGACCTGCTGGATCCGTTCGGTCGTCTTAAGCACTACATCGGTGCTCCCCATGACCCTCTGTCCAACCTCGACCCATCATATCGGGGTCCTGCACTTCCTCCCATACAACATCTCGAAGGGAGGTCGATCGATACTCGCATGATAGCTATTATTATACGAGAACTCCGCCAACAGAAAGTAGGTATCCCAGCTACCTCCGAAGTCTAAAACACATGCCCGCAGCATATCCTCTAGCGTTTGGATGGTCCGCTCGCTCTGACCATCCGTCTGCGGGTGAAAAGCGGTGCTGTAATGCAGACGAGTACCCAGCTCGTCATGAAACTTCTTCCAAAACCTGGAAGTGAACCGTACATCCCTGTCGGAAATCACTGAAACTGCCACCCCGTGCCGCGACACCACTTCCCTGATATAGATGTCGGCCAACTTCTCGGCCGAGATACTCTCCGGAATCAGAATAAAATGAGCGCTCTTGGTCAATCGATCGACGATGACCCAAATCGAATCCACCCCTCGCGCGGTCCTGGGAAGCTTTGTGATAAAATCCATCGTAATATCCTCCCATTTCCACAGCGGGATATCCAATGGCTGCATCTTGCCATGTGGCCTCTGGTGCTTGTCCTTGACCTTCCTGCAGGTCAAGCACCGCTCCACGTACCATGCTACGTCTCGCTTCATGCAGGGCCACCAATAATCGGGACGAAGATCTCTATACATCTTCGTCGCTCCGGGATGGATAGAAAATCTGGATTTATGTACCTCCTCCATCAGGATCTGGCGCACGCCTCCATGATAAGGGACCCACACCCTATGGTGAAGAGTCAATAACCCTCGGCTATCATAGTCGAAGGAGGAAACCTGCCCCACAATCCGCTCGCTCTTCCGATGTTCCTCCTTCATGGCCTCCTGAATCCGCTCCAACAGCGGAGTCACCACTGTCATCCTCATACAGATATCCCTGATCGGCGCTGCCTTGCGGCTAAGCGCGTCGGCCACCACATTGGCCTTCCCCGGGTGGTAGAGGATCTCACAATCATAATCCTTTACCACATCAAGCCACCGACGCTGCCTCATGTTCAGATTTGGCTGGTCCATGAGATACCTCAGGCTCTTGTGGTCCGTGTAAATCATACAACGAACCCCATAGAGGTAATGACGCCAAATCTTGAGGGCGAACACAACAGCCCCCAACTCCAAATCGTGCATCGGGTAGTTTGCCTCGTGAGGCTTCAGCTGCCTCGAAGCGTAAGCAATAACATGCCCTCTCTGCATCAATACTACGCCCAAGCCCGAGATGGACGCATCACAGTACACGACGAGATCCTCCACGCCCTCTAGCAGGGCTAAGATTGGCGCCTCGCACAATCTTTGTCTCGGTGTCTCGAATGCAGCCTGCTGCTCAGGCCCCCAACGAAAGACCACGACCTTCCTCGTTAGCCTGGTCAGGGGTAAGGCTATCTTGGAGAAATCCTGGATGAATCTCCGATAGTAGCCGGCTAATCCCAGGAAACTCCGAATCTCAAATGGAGACCTCGGAACCTCCCATCTCATCACGGCCTCCACTTTGGCCGGATCTACCGAAATCCCGTTCTGGTTGACAAGGTGCCCAAGAAACTGCACCTCGCGCAACCAGATTTCACACTTGGAGAACTTAGCATACAAGCTCTCCCTCCTCAAAGTCTCCAGAACCTCTCGCAGATGCTCCTCATGATGCTCTCGAGTCTTGGAGTAAACCAAGATATCATTGATAAACACTATCACAGACCGGTCTAACATCGGTCTACACACGCGGTTCATGAGATCCATGAACGCGGCAGGAGCGTTGGTGAGCCCGAAAGGCATCACCACGAACTCATAGTGGCCATAACGCGTCCGAAACGTCGTCTTCTATACATCCTCCTCTCTGACCCTCATCTGATGATACCCTGAACGCAAATCAATCTTGGAGAACCAAGACGCTCCCTGTAGCTGGTCAAAGAGGTCATCAATCCTCGGGAGTGGGTAACGGTTCTTCACCGTTACCTTATTCAGCTCCCTATAGTCTATACACATCCGATGCGACCCGTCCTTTTTCTTCACGAACAGAATCGGGGCTCCCCAGGGAGAACTACTCGGTCTAATGAATCCCTTGTCTAACAGCTCCTGCAGCTGTGTAGACAACTCCTGCATCTCAGGAGGAGCCAACCGATACGGTGCCTTGGCTATCGGAGCCGCACCAGGGACTAGGTCGATCCTGAACTCCACATGTCGCTCTGGAGGTATCCCAGGCAACTCCTCGGGGAATACGTCCGCAAACTCTCGTACCACGGGCACATCGCCCACCGTCGCCCTACCCGCCTCCCGGGTATCCATAACATAGGCGACATAACCTGCGCAACCCTGCTGTAGGTAGCGCCTGACTCTCGCTGCCGAACATAAAGCTGGTCCTTGCTGTGGCCTCTCGCCCTGAATCACCAGCTCTCCCCCACTTGGGGTCCTGATCCGCACCAACTGATGCGCACAGTCAAGCACTGCCCCATTGGGGCTTAGCCAGTCCATACCGATAATAACCTTGTTCCCCCGCAAAGGCATGGGAACCAGATCTACCAGATAACATTCCTCGAACAGCCTCAAAACACAATCCCGGTAGACCTCTGACGCTCGAACCAACCGGTCGTCCGCAATCTCGACCTCTAGAGGGCAATCCAACATGCCCGAAGATTCCGAAAACTTCTTGCTAAGCGCAAGAGAGACAAACGATCGGGTAGCACCCGAATCAAACAATACCTGAACTGGAATACCGTTCACATGGAATGATCCTAACCAGAGCGCATACATAACATATCAACATCACAGCAGCATATCATACAAGCATAAACAAGAAGTCATACCCGTCACCACATCAGGTGCAGCGCGTGCGTCCTCGGTTGTCAACTGAAATGCTCGGCTCCGCACCACTGGAGCCTCTGTCTTGGCCTTCCGGCCATCTGTAATCCGCGCTGTCGCTGAGACCGGCGCCACTGTCGGCGCTGCTGCTGACGCTACTGACAATCTCGGGCAGTTGGCCTTTTTATGGCCCCTCTGATTGCAATGGAAGCAAATCAGTTCTATCATCTGTACCGCAGGAGTATGGGCGGTACAATCTCTGCCAAAATGCCCAACCTTGCCGCACTTATAGCAGCCTGAACCCGGCCCAGTGCGGCAAGCTCCCTCGTGTGACCGACCGCATTTCCCACAGCGGTCCCGCCCAGACTGGCCTTTCGGCCTACCATCGGATCCCTTGGGCTTCTTCCCCGAAGCCCCCGTCGTCAGCCCCTCCGCTGCCTTCCTTTTCCGGATGTGCTCCAGATCAATCTCCCTCTCCCTAGCCCTGGCAATCATGGAATCCAGGGTAGGGCAAGCTGAGAAACTGACATACTCCCGGATGTCAGCTCGTAACATATCATGGTAGCGGGTCCTCCTCATGTCCTCATCACCCGCATACTGGGGCACCAACAATGCACTCTCCCGGAACTTGGCGGTGATCTCCGCCACAGTCTCCGTAGTCTGTCTCATGTCCAAGAAATCTCTGGCCAGCTGCTGAAGCTCCACAGCTGGCGCAAACACCGCCCTGAATCTGGTCACAAAGTCTGACCAGGTCATAGCCTCAACAGCCGAGGCTCGCAATGAGTCACCAACAGACTCCCACCAATCTCTAGCTTTGTCTCTCAAACACCCAGCTGCCTACCTCACCTTCGACCCCTCGGGGCAGAAGCTAGTCAGTTGTGCGGACTCAATGTCTACAATCCATCGTCTGGCAGCAATGGGGTCCTTCGCCCCATGGAAATCCGACGCACCGCTCCCTCAGAAGTCCTTGAAGGACAGTGTGCACGTACCCATCTGGCTAGACGCCATATCACTCCTGAATGCCCGGAGGCGATCCTCCATCAGCTCAACAATCCCTTCCTTGATCGACCCGAAAATGACCGGGGTCGACTCAAGAATGCCTCTCGTGATCTCAGACGCGATGAACTCGCGCAACCCGTCATCAACCTGCTCGGATCCTGCACCCGAGCCCGATCCTGATCCTGATCCGGAACCTTCTGCTCCATGTCGCGTGGTCACCATGCTGGAAATACGCGCATAAATGTTAGGATCATACATACTCTCGAGAGGTCTAACACACTCTCCAAGGTTCCCGGTTCTGTCTCAACCTTCCTTGATCCGAGTACGGGCCCATACTACCTTCCACATCTACCCGTACTTTCATCAAGGATTGCTTCGACTTCACCAAGTCCCTTTTACCGATACCCTTTCCACTGACCTCATCCTAGGCTTTCCTAGGGCACTCTCCGACCTACCCTCCTCCATCAGCTGCACTAGGAGTCCCTACCACTTCCCCCTAACTAACTTGCGGATACGGTTACATATCCGTTCCTTAGCTAGTTGAAAATGGCCCGAACCCCCAAAGCACAAAGCAAGCAGCATTCGAGCGTTGGGTAACCAAATCAGGCATAACCTACACAGGCCATCCTACTGCTGACTAAACAGTCCTAGCATACAGCTCATACAGCAGGCATATAAGGCATCCTTCCTAGATCCTTAGCCCTAACTACCATGCAATTCTCAAAATCATATATCAGGCACACAAGGCATCCTCCTAGATCCTTAGTCCTATTCTAGCATGCAGTTTTCTGAATCAAAACCATATAGCATAACATATCAAGTATGGGTATCTTGGGGAAAACTTACTTGAGCCCGGCCGGTCGCATGCATCACACACTTCGTCTTTCGTAAAATCCTTTCATTTAGATTTTAGAAAACCATTTTCCTTGTAAAAACCTTTTAGCCCCTCAGTTTGAGTCCAGACACCCCCGAGGGTGTGTCCGAATCCCTCAAACCAGGGCTTTGATACCAACTTGTAACATCCCAATTTTCAGGTCCAAAAATTTCTTTTTAATTAACCAACACATAAAAACATTCATAAGAAAATACTGTGAAAACACATCATCTCATAAAACAATGTGTCATGTCTGAAAACCCAAGTCATAGAATAATAACATATCAGAGTACAATCCCAGAAAACTCCATGCGGAAATCATATGTGTGTGTGATGCGATGCTACGCCGCCGACTCCTTCCCCTTAGACGAAGAGGTACCTGAAACCAAAACCGAAACCGTAAGCACAAAGCTTAGTGAGTTCCCCCATCATACCACATACCATACAATATCATCAGTATCTCTCAACCGGTAATCATCATCGGTATCTTTCAACCGGTAACCAACATCGGTATCTTTCAACCGGTAATCGTCATTAGTATCTTTCAACCGGTAACCATCATCGGTATCTTTCAACCGGTAATCGTCATCGGTATCTTTCAACCGGTAACCATCATCGGTATCTTTCAACCGGTAACTGTCATCGGTATCTTTCAACCGGTAACTAGGGACTATTCCACCCCCTACCACTAGCATACAACAGCAAGGTACAATCATACAATCAGGCATATCTGGGTACTGACCTACCCCACGGCCCTAAGGGCCGCTGTCAGGGATCCTAATCCCTACTGTACATGTAACATATCATGCAGATAATACTTGTGACCAAAGCACATAACCAAACCAAGATAATTATCACAAAGACAATCCGAGTTATAACGAAGAAGTTATGACTTATTGAAGTTTCGCGACAGAACCGGCACCATACCGTATGACGTAAAAAGTGAGTTTTCGATAAACTACTTTTTAGCTTTATTGATCTAAACAAAGTCGTAGTCTTCGTTAAACCGAGAATTTCCATAAAAAGAACGTCCAAATCTAACTTCGTATGAGGAAGTTACGATTTTTCTACGTTTCGAAATAGCAGTAGACAGCTAAAAACTCGAAATAAAGATCGAGTGATTTTTAGCCGACGCAACCTAAACGAGAATCGATGGTCTCGTCAATAGTAGTACAACGGTAAAAAGACAGACAAAAACGGACATCGGATGAAGAAGTTATGAATTTTTAACGGACTTTTCCTGTCCCGGCCCGTTAAAAATATAATATTAAAAATAAATTCAAAATTAGCCAACGGAGTCTAAACGAAAGTTGTAGAGCATAATTTCACCTACGCGTGGATATAAAGAACTTCAAAAATCGGAGCTCGTTTGCAAAAGATATGAATTTTTGAAGTTTTTAAATAATAATAAATGAAAATTCGAGACTTATCTGAAGGAGAACGCCCCGCGTAGAGGGTTACGCCCAGCGTTCGTATGCAAGGTCTCGGAATATCATATACTGTTAGAAGATATTGAATAGTTAAAAGCTATTACTTTTGTATTTAGTACTCATGTATGTATAAAACTTTAATATCCTGGGTAGTTATGTAATATATAACACTTTGTAATAGTCGGTTTGTATCCAGTCTTTTGTAATCAAATTATCAATGTAAAATATTATTTATGAACATGCATGTAGCATGTTTTGGAATGATAATAATGTCTTTAGTATGAAAGTTAGGGTCTTTTATGCGTATACTTCCAAACAAGCTTTATCTAACCCCACACTTCAACCTGTCAAGCATCGAAGATAGATTCCAAAGAAAAAGTTCCAAATACATAGCAACCCTGATTTCTTGAACTCACTAATCTTGGTGAGAGTAGGTTGATAACCCATCTCATTGAACATATGAATCACTTGTTCATTCGTAACTTTGTAAAACGGTTCAGAATTGGGAATGTTCAAGATTCGGGCAAATAACTTCTTTGACAGTTTAAACTTCTTATTATTCATCAATTGGAAAGTAGCAATCATCATTGTTTTGTTGTATGTTGCTGTAGAACCAGCCAGAGATAACCAAGAAAGCGGAACAACAAAAGAATTGAACATGGCATTAGACAAAACAAAACTCTTGAGAGCAACGATGAGCATCTGTAATTCCTCCGGATAAACACGTTCATCGCCTTGAACTTGGTAATTTGTGCTTTGAATCTTCATTAGAGGTTGAGACGAGACATCATCAGTGGTTTGCGATTGATGAGTAGCCATTGTTAGGGTTTTGGAAATAACTTGGAAGAACAGAGAGAATAAAATCACAAATCGTTTGGGAATATTTTTGTGAGCATAAATTTGGAATTAAATCCCCAATTCCCTTTTTATATGTAATCACAACTTGAATTCCAAACGGTTGTAATTAATAGCATGCCGCGTTGTCCTTGAAAGTTGTACTTGTAGCCGTAAAGCACGCCATGTTAGAAAAAGTGATGAGTACTCTTCCCTAGAAAACCAAACCGTCACATCAGATGTCGTTTTGATGGTACCCAATGGATAAGAACCGTCAGAGACCTTCCGAATGAAGGTAAGGCTCTTTCACTTTTGGGTTTAAAAGAGAAAACATATGCCAAACTTGCGAAATCATCAGTCTGAGTTGGTATTACTCAGAACCTCAAGGATTTCATGAGTGCAATGTGTGCCAAAGAAAAAGATGAGAAACAATTTAAAAAAAATTGATTCATGTGATGTCGAAAATAAAATTCCGACACAAAGGCAGTTATATCCCAGGAAAAGATCGCTTCGCTAATTATCAAGAGAGATAATCAACAGCTTGTGCGGTTTCCCGTGAATTACAATCGAATACTTATAGAGAAGTATCGAAGGACATCTTTTTATATGGTATCATGGGTTGGTTTGAAATTTCATTACATATCACATCTAAACATAAGAGTGATACATTGTAAACGAAATTACTTGTTTGATTAGTGTAGTCAGGGACAAGTATGGCTTGGAAAAATATTTGAAGTAACAAAGAATTAGATAGATACTTACACAGAAATGATATTCCTCAAAACAAAAGTATGGCTGGATCTTGTTTGGTAAAAATGTCGTGGGTTTCGAACATTTTCGCAAGACCACGGAAAAAGAAAGAATATGATTTGAAGTATCGAAAAGTGGTTCTGAAACAAAAGTTTCGTTAAAATCTGGAACAATGTTCCCCGTCAATTCCTTTATTAGTTCGAAAGTTTGGGTTTCACTTCCATCACGGTCTCATGATGTTAGATCATAAACACAGAGTTTTGATATGTCTAGATCCTGATTGGTTTATACCAGAAATCTCTTGGACATATGTCATTGTGTGTGATCGTGAAAGAACTTTAGGATGAAAAAGGTTGGTTTAAAGATTCAAAAGTACCACTGTTGTACATTGACCAAGTAGAAAACTCTAAACTCAGTTGAGAAGAGTATGGTAGCTCAATGACTAATGGGAATATAGCCTAGTTGGGAAGAATCCTGAGAATGAGAGATCCATTAAGGCTTCGAAACCCATTGAGTCTAGGAGGCTTGGGTCTACATGCTACAACATGCTTCTAGGGACATCCAAACTAGGACATAGTATCGAAAATATACCTTTCCCTCAAGCAGCAAGCATAAACCACCAAAAATCTTCACTAAAATTTGTACTAGTAAACATTAACAAAACACAAAAATATTTTTGGATTTTTGAATTTTTAAATGAAAATAACAAAAATAATGAAAAATCTTTTTGGTATTTTTGATTTTTGATAATGAAAAACAAGAATGAAATTTTTTTGTTGTTTTTGGTTTTTGATAACGAAAAACAAGAATGAAAATCTTTTTGTTGTTTTTGATTTTTGATAACGAAAAAAATAATAGACAACAAACGAATTGTACCTGACTAACGAAAATTTGAAACATAGCAAAAGTAAAGAAGATTTTAGTCAAACCATTGTGCATAATGTCGAAAGCGAAGCATGTCGAAGCGTTGACTATGAACAGTAACCGTTGAATCATGAACAATAACCACTGAATTGACATCTTTGCTCCACTTTGGCTTGTCATTCTAACGAAAGTTGTCCTAGAACAGAATTCGCATCCATCATTCCTAAGCCATTCAGAATTCTTACGAAAGATTTTTCATCCAGGGGTTTTGTAAAGATATCAGCAAGCTGATCAGTGGTCTTTACAAAATGAAGTTCTATGTTTCCATCTTCAACGTGATCTTATATAAAATGGTACCGAAGAGCAATATGTTTGGTTTTCGAATGTTGCACAGGATTATGGCAGATGCGAATAGCACTTTGTGACTCACAGTACAATGGAATTTTCTTCATGTTGATTTCATAATCACACAGTTGACTTTGTATCCATATGATTTGTGAAGTGCAAGTTGCAGCAGCAACATATTCTGCTTCTACTGTGGAAATCGACACACAGGTTTGCTTTTTCGATTGCCAGCTTACTAACTTCCCATCCAATAATTGACACCCGCCACTTGTGCTTTTTGGATCAAGATTACCACCTCCCAAATCAGCATCTGAGAATGCTTGTATGAAAAGTCCTGTCTTCGGAGAATACCACAATCCTAACAAAGTTGTTTCTTTAAGATAACAAAATGTATTCTTGACAGCAATTAGATGAGGCTACCTGGGATTCGATTGGTACCTAGAACAATTGCACACAAAAAACATAACATCAGGTTGACTTGCCGTGAGGTAAAGTAACGAACCTATCATGCTTCGATACAATGTGAGGTCTACAGCTGGTTTATCCAAAGATGGACTAAGCCTCGTTCTAACAGCCATTGGTACTCTCAGCTTTGTGCTATTCGTCATTCTGAATTTTTCCAGCAGATTTCTTGTATACTTCTCTTGGTTGATAAATATTCCTTCTCTGCTCTGACGAATTTTTAATCCCAGAAAATTGTTGATTTTCCCCATCATACTCATCTCAAATTGGTTTTTCATCAAAATTTTGAATTCTCTTGACAAAGTAGGGTTAGTAGAGCTAAATATAATATCATCGACATAAATTTAAACAAGCATGAGATGATCCCCAACTTTCTTTCAAAAGAGAGTGGGATTAGTTGATCCTTGTTTAAATTTCGATTGCTTTAAAAAATTGGTAAGAGTTGCATACCATGCTCTTGGTGCTTGTTTTAACCCATAAACAGCTTTATCTAAGATATAACAATGATCAGGAAATTCTTCGTTAATAAAACCTGGAGGTTGTTCAACATACACCGTCTCTTCGAGTTCACCGTTGAGAAACACACACTTGACATCCATCTGGTAGACATGAAAATCCTTGTGTGCTGCATAGGCTAAAAATATTCGAACCGCCTCGAGTCTTGCGACAGGGGAAAAGTTTTCCTCATAGTCTATACCTTCTTGTTGCGAATAAACTTTAACTACAAGCCTAGCTTTGTTTCGAACAACATTACCATCTTTATCAGTTTTATTTTTAAAGATCCTTTTTAAGCCCACAATAGAAACATCTTTTGGTTTGGGAATCAATCTCCATACCTTGTTTCTTTCGAATTCAGCAAGCTCAGATTACATTGAAACAACCCAATCAGGATGTTCCATAGCAGCCTTGACTGATTTCACTTCAATTTTTGAAATAAAAACATTGAACATGCAAAATTCCTGGTGAGTATTGAGTACCTCATTCTTTGCACGAATCTGAGCCCTTGTTAATACTCCAACTTGTGGATCACCAAGAATTTGTTCATGTGGATGATTTCGAGTCCATCAGAGGATACCCTGGATCAAAGTCCAAGGGTGCATCTTCGAATGAGTCATCATTCTCTTAACGTGCAACTGACACATTATCATTTTGCTCCCCCTCGACAAAATTATCTTCTTGATGCTCCCCCTCGACATCAACATTCATTTTCCCATTCTCCCCCTCGAAAGTATGCTCCCCCTCAACATGAGTAGTCGAATTCAAGTGCTCCCCCTCCACTTGATCAGTTTGTAAAACTGACAGACTTTCGTTATAAACTGGAGAAATTTGTTGTCGAGTGTAAATCAGCAATTGGTTGTATCACCGTCAAATCTATAGAATGCTTCGATGCTTCAGGAATTCGATTATCCTCAGCATGAATTTCAGCATAATAGCCCTATCAGGAGTACCAAAAATTAGATCATAATCAAAATCGAATGAATTAATACTTTCAGATTCATAATTTGTATCATTAATGATTGGTTGTTGTGCAAAACATTTTTCGACACTTTTGACATAGTGATCATCGAATGTGATATTAAAGGTTTCTTCGATCTTCCTTGTTCGCTTGTTGAGCACCCTGTATGCCATAGAATTATGAGAATAACCTAAGAATATTCCTTCATCATCCTTAGACTGAAATTTGGAAAGATTATCCTTAAGATTCATAATGAAGCACCTGCAACCAAAAACATGAAAAAAATTTACATTCTGTTTCCTGTTGTTAATGATTTCATAAGGGGTGATATCGAATCTTCTATGAATAAAAGACCAATTTTGAGTAAAGCAAGCGGTAGAAACAGCTTCAGCCCAGAGATATTGTGGAAGATTCGCGTTAGTCAACATTGTTCTTGCAGCTTCACATAGTGAACGATTTCTCTTTTCGACAACACCATTCTGTTGAGGTGTGTAAGGAGAGGAGAAGTTGTGCGAAATTCCTTTTTCAACCAAAAACGAATCTAGAACCTTGTTCTTGAACTCAGATCCATTATCACTCTTGATTTTGCAAACCTTTTTCTTCAAACTTAATTCGATATGTTTGATAAAATCGATCATCACTTGAGCTGTTTCTGATTTCAAACGAAGAAAATATACCCAAGTAAACCTAGAAAAATCATCAACAATAACCAAAATGTACTCTTCTTGTTGAGTGTTTCAACTATCGAAGGACCACAAAGGTCAATATGAAGAAGTTCCAAAGGTTTGACGATCTTGGAATCAATCACAATTGGATGACCTTGTCTATGTTGTTTTCCTTGTTTGCAAGCTGCACATAGAGTATCATTTTCAAATTTTAATACATGCAAACCTCAAATAATATCTTTTACCACCAATTTGTTCAAATTTTTAAAGTTCAAATGAGACAATCATCGATGCCACAGCCAGCTAATATCAGAGTAAGCCTTCGAAAGTAGACAAACAGAAGGAACACCAACAATGGGTTTGATGTCAAGCGTAAACATATCTCCTTTTCGCGTTGATTTAAGAAGAATTTCTTTTGTTTCGATGTTTGAAATGACACTTCCTTCTTCATTAAAGACAACTTGATTGCCAGTGCCCACAACAAGTTGCGAAACACTGATCAAATTGTGTTGAAGACCTTCGACATAAGCAACTCTATTGACTGTAAACTTCCCATTGGTCACTTTCCCATAGCCTTTGACTTTACACTTGTTATTATTTCCGAATTTCACAACACCAGCATTTTCCAGACTTCAAAAATCTCTCAGATTTTCCTTCTTCCCAGTCATGTGACGAGAGCAACCATTGTCGATATACCATTTGTCATACTATTGCTCGTCACTCAAAACCTGCAATCAATTAAAGAATTTAGGTCCCCAAGGTTGTTTGGGTCCTGGGTTATTAGAATAAAATGCTTGGTGAAACAAAGATCCAATTATCCAGTTTCGAACTTTTGTCTTGACA
This sequence comes from Lactuca virosa, assembly GCF_052849685.1. Taxonomy (NCBI): domain Eukaryota; kingdom Viridiplantae; phylum Streptophyta; class Magnoliopsida; order Asterales; family Asteraceae; genus Lactuca; species Lactuca virosa. The sequence continues at coordinate 54,981,500 of NC_136428.1, read as the reverse complement.
CTATCAATTAAGTCTACGTCATTATTTAAGGGTATCGAAATGTAATCATTCAAAGATTTAAAGTCAACATTAACTTTCTCCTCATTCTTAGTTTCTTTCTTACTGACTTTTTCTTTCGAAATTGATCTCCATTTTTGAACCATAGGATTTGATTCTTTCAAAGAAGAACTTTCATTTGATGATTCATTCAAATACTTCTCATATGCATCCTAAATATGTTCTTGAGAGAATTTCCCAGATTGAAATCTCTTTCCCTTTCCTTCCAACCAATGATTGAAATTTTTCACATTTATTTTTCCTTTAACAAATGAAGCTTTTACTGATTGTTTCGAAGGTGGGTTTTGAAAATGAGGTTGATCAGGCTTCAAAGATTCATTTCTTCTCCCTTGAACTTTCAATTTCTCAAAGTTTCTTGTTGGCTTTCTTGTCGAAACATGAGGATTATAACGATTCTGAAATCGGTTTTGATAACCAACATTATGTCTTGGAAAAACTTTTTGTAAATGCGAAAACTGATTTTAATAAGGAACACGATGATAACTCTGTTGTTCATTTGATCGAAACTCACTTCTCTGAAAATTATTTTGTGAAAACCTTTGATTGTTAGAATTCTTAACAAAACTCTTGGATTGTTGATTTTTCACATAACTCTCATGATAAGAAGTTTGAACATTAGATTTTTATTTTGGTTTTGAAAAATGTTCCTTTTCTCTGGAAAAATCGTTTTGTGTTTGTGATGGTTTTGACATCGGTTTCTTGTCACCAAAATATGGATTTTGTGATGTTGTCTTAACAGATTCAGACTTTTTCTGTTCAGACTTTTTGGAAGAAAAATTTTGTTGTTTCTTTTTAGACACATAATTATTCCAATAAGCCTTATTTCTTGCTTTATTCATTCAAATTCCATTTTCTTGTGAAATCTTTTGAACATTTTCTTTTTGAATTTGAAATTTTTCAATTTGGTTTTTCAGAAACTTTAACGTTTGTTTGTTTTTCAACCTTTGACATTTCAGTTTTAACCACCCAAGTTCGACTTGTCTTTTGTCTTTGAAAAGTGTTTGAGTTTTTGGTAAGATTGTTCTCAACGGTGCTTTGATTTGATAAAAATCCTTCCTTCGAAGCTTTCTTATTGTCCTCTTCAACCAGTTTGTTTATCTCTGGATTCACACTTTCGCCATTACCCTTTGTGATGAAAACTTGGTTTGGAAAGACAACATCATCAGTACACTTGAAGTTTGGATAAACCACAGAGTTAGGTTCAAGATAATGGGAACTTTTTCTTTCATGGTTGTATCAAATTTCTTTTTCTCTTCATACACTTGATCTTCAACAATTTGAGGAATTTTTGTTTCTTTCAAAACACTTGGAAAGGTTGTTTATTTTGAAACACCTTCATCATCGTCACTGCCAGTCTGACTATCTTCGACAGTCACATGGTCAGGATTAAAAACTTTGAAGTAGAGGGTTGGTCTTTGTCAACTTTAATATTCGAATCATGACATATTTCTTTACCCTCAGCTAATGATTTGACATTTATGACAGATAACTGAGAACAGTCAACAACTTCTTCTGCTTCAATTTCATTGATATTGTCATCTTCGATATCAGCAAAGTTGTTTTGGGGGTCAGAAGTTGATTTCTCAGTCTTTTTTAAAATCTTGATTTGTTCATTTACAGTCAAGGTCTTATTAACTATATCAACAAGATCATTAGCATTTAGATGTTCATCAATTTTCACTATTCCATAGGGATATCTATTATCAGGAACTTTATCAAATTCAGAAATAGTCATCTCACAATTATAAGAAGTTGTATCTACTTTTTCCCTTTCGAAAGATAAGAATGGTAGAAGCTTCCTATGTTGTTCTTTACTTATGTCACTGGAGTGATGTAATTCAATCAATTTACAATAGAGTCTTTTAGCATAATTACAGTAAATATTCCTTTGTTACAACAAAATCCTATTATCTGTATTCAAACTATCTCTATCAACCATGATGTTTGTTATTTGTAATTCTATATGATCTATCTTAGCCTTCTTCGCTTCCAACATCCTTTGGGTTTCTAGTAACTGAGTACTAGACGTTTTAGCCTCATTGCTAGCAGAGATCACCAGATTATTAACATAAGTAATAGCAGCATCAAACTCAGTTAACACAGAATTAAAAGCACTTGAAGGAATATTAAAGGATTGAAGTAGAGAACGTACCTTCGAAGTTATTGGTGCATTGTTTCCAGATGTTGAAAAAAAGCAACTACCAGTGATTTTCTCTTCTTCATCCTCCTCATACCTCGCGAACATGGCTCCATGCGTTGGATTCCTCATTTTTCGTCATCCGAGCCTGAAGACCATATTTGGTATTTTCCCTCATCCTCATCTTCTCTTCTTGCTACCTGTGACAACCCCTTCGACTTAGCCCTCATTTCTTCCAGCCTTTCAAAATAGTATGCCTCATCCTTAACCCTATTCTTCTTTTCCTCTTTCTTCTTTAGCATACAGTCATTGGCCATGTGGTTTGCACCATGACAGTAGTGACAATCAACTCTCGAATCACCCTTTAGCTTTTTCTCTTGTTTCGAATCTTCACCCTTAGCCTCTTTCTTCTCAAACTTCTTCTCATCACTAACCTTTCCAGTGTTTCTTCCCTTCATTTACCCAACTTTTGATTTCGCATTGAACAGATTCTTATAAACCTTCTTTACTCTATTGTTAGAGTAAAAAGTCACTGCTTCGTCATCAGAGTTGACGATAAGACCTTCATCTTTGGAACTTTCCTTCTCACCTACTCTTCCCGATATTTTCGAAACCAATGCTAATGGACCACCAAGATTGATCTTTGACTCTTCAGTTATTTCATTCACTTCAGCTTCATGAGCTTTTAGCAGGTTGTAAAGATCATTGAGAGTTAAAAAATCAAAGGTCTGTTGTGTTTTCATCATCAAACTCACATTCCTCCACTCCTTTCGAAGCCCCATAATGAAAGTAAGGTTGTATTCCATAGCAGACCTGGTAATTCCATACCTATTACACTTATAGATGAGCTCGTTCAGACGGTCATAGTACATTTCAATCGATTCTCCATGTTTTTGCTTGAATTCACTTAATTCAATAATACATTGCTTGACTGAACTCATTTTGGTCTTCTCACTACCCTGGTACTTTTCCTTCAGCGTATTCCATATTTCTTTTGAGGTTTTGCAGGTTTGAACGTAATTATACACAACAGGAGGAAGAGCACCACGAAGCTCTCTCATGCACCTCTTCTCGTTCTTCTGCAGCCTTGCAGTTTAATCAGCAACACTTTAAGTTGATGTAGAAGTACCAATGCTTTGAACATAAGGAGGAGGAAGAACATTATCAGTAATGCACTTCCATAGCTCTTCATCGATTCCATTCAAGTAATCCTCCATACGATTTGCCCATTGATCGTAATACTCCGAAATAAGCATAGGAATCTTTGTTGAAGATCCTAATAGATGAGAGTAAGAAGTCATGGTATTCATGTTGAAGTTTGCCATGGATGTACAGACGAATTCAGAGAAAATCTTGAGAAATTTGGGATTAACAAAATGAATCAAACAGCAAATGAACACCGAACACTCGATTAGTCAATCGAAGTGCAGAATCAAATCAAAACTGAAGATCTACAAAGATTTTCAGGATCAAAAGTGCGGAATCTTTTGAATCTAGAGCGAGACTCAAAAAGCTTTTGAAACAATTAAAAATCAGGTCAAAACAGTTTGATTCCTGCTCTGATACCAATTGTAGTTCCGATTGAATCGAGTAATGAAACAACATCAGAGTATCAATTGATTTAGAACATAAGATCTAAATATAATCTGTTTGGCACGTTGTATTGCTTTATCAGTTGAATACAAGAGGAAAGAGAAAATGATTACATTCAGAGAAAAGTTCTTAACCTCTAAAAGTATCCTTCCTATATTTATAGGGAAAACTGAAAGCACAAAAAGTATAAGGACATTTGACATCTAAGCTTCGACACTAGAGTAGTCCTTAAAATAAAATACAATCCAACATTCGATATTACTGACAACAAAGATAAATTCGACATCTCACAACCTTCGAACCCCAACATTCTGGTGAAGGATATAGCTGCTCCGCAGTCTTACATCACTCCTACAACCGCTCACTAACTTGGTGAATGCTACGACTACTCCATAGTCTTACATCACTCCTACAACCTCTCACTAACTTGGTGAATGCTACGGCTGCTCTGCAGTCTAACATCACTCCTACAACCGCTCACTAATCTGTTGAATGATACGGCTGGTCCGTAGTCTTACATCACTCCTACAACCGCTCACTAACCTGGTGATTGCTACGGCTGATCCGCAGTCTTACATAACTCCTACCACCGTACACTATCCTAAAACAATGCGAGACAAAAACCCCGCCTACCGGACTCTATCAGGTGTTCGGGTCGTGATTCAGACCCCAAATCCTTAATCAGAAAAGAACAGGCAGAGAGGTCCTAACAGAAACCTCGAACTGAACCTATCCATGAATCCATACCATTTGCTCTGATGCTCGTCACTTAACAAAGATCACTATTCCTTGCTTAGCCCCGAACCCTTCGCAACCAAAACTGGCTCTCTAGTTGACTTAGGATGATATCATGACGACTGGCCTTCCCAGTTAATCCTTAATCGAACAATATCTTATCCGCACCACCCGATTTGTCGTTCAAGACCCCGCCGACCAAACGGTAATCTGCCCTACACTCACAATCCTTCTCAATCTTGTATTCTTCAACCTTCTGATAATCTCATAATCGATGGATTACCTATCCAACCACAACCTTCCTACCCCATCACTACCACATTGAGCTTACTCGACTAAGATCCCCTAATTAAATGATATTGGGTGCCCACACCCCAAACCCAGATAAAGCACTTTACTACTCTCGACCAAGATCGTCGTATGTAACGCCCGCAGATTCGGGCTAGTCAATTTAGAGACAATAAGCGTCAAAAATGACTTTTTGATAGAAGAGTTTTTAGATTAAATAATCTTAAACAAGGTATAGTATATGTCACAAGGGTTCTGTACATATAAAGAACGTTGAAATTCGAGTTATAACGAAGAAGTTATGACTCGTCGAAGTTTTACGACAAAACCAGCACGACGTTGTGTGTCGTAAAAAGTGAATTTTTGATAAACTACTTTCTAGCCTTAGTAACCTTAACGAAAGTCGTAGTATACGTTTAACTGAGAACGTACATCAAAAGAACGTCATCGGGTGAGGTTGGCCAGAGAGTCATGGGGAGCACCGAAGTGGTGCTCAAGACAACAGAGAGGATTCAGCAGGTTCGGAGCAGACTTCAGACTGCTCAGAGTCGGCAGAAAAGTTATGCCGACAAGCGCCGATCGGACCTAGAGTTTCAGGTCGGGGATATGGTTCTCCTGAAGGTGTCGCCATGGAAGGGCGTCATCCGATTCAGGAAACGAGGCAAGTTGGGTCCCAGGTATATTGGACCCTTCAGGGTTATAGCCCGGGTGGGCAAGGTGGCATATAGGTTGGATTTGCCAGCCGAACTCAGTCAGATTCATAGCACTTTTCACGTCTCCCAGTTACGGAAATGTTTGGTGGACGATTCGGTAGTGGTACCATTAGAGGATATTCAGGTCGATGACAGCCTGAATTACATCGAGCGGCCTGTAGCGATTCTCGACCGGAAGTCGAAGGATCTGAGGAACAAGAGGTTCGAGCTGGTAAAGGTGCAATGGCACCACCAGAAGGGCTCGAAATGGACTTGGGAGCCGGTGGATGAGATGATGGAGCATTACCCAGAGCTTTTCCAGGAACGAGCAGCAGACTTCGAGGACGAAGTCTAAAATAAGTGGGGGAGATTTGTAGCACCTGGTTCCTGGTATGTATTTTATTTAAGTAATTTTACATTTTTGGCCTGGGACTCGGCGAGTTGAAGGCCCAACTCGCCGAGTAGAAGCGGGATGAGACGCGAGATTTAAGTATGGGACTCGTCGAGTCGGGTCCTGGACTCGACGAGTAGGCTCTGTCTGGACAAAACCATAATCTGAGGGTTTGCACCCTATTTAAACAACCTTATACAGCCTTCATCGCCCCTTTATGCTCCCAGAAACCCTCTATAGCAAACCCTAAGCGTTTTGGTGCAAGATCTAAGGCTTTTGAATGATTTTGTGGGTTTTGACCACAAGGAAGAAGGAAGAGCATAGAAGGATGAAGAGGAGACTGAAGGATTCGAGTTTGGTGCATCATTTGCAGTGTTTGAAAGGTATAAAGTCTGTACCTTGCTTGCTTATTCGTTTGATCCCTTTTTGGGGAGATTTAGGGCTTTTATAAGCCATTCTTGGTAACCAACCATGATTGCAAGCATGGTTGGGGGTTGAGGCTTCGGATCTAGGCCCATGGAAGAGTGACAAGGCAGAAAAGGGCTGCTTTTGCACCCATGGAAGCCCCCATGCAACTTAAGAGCCTCTTTTAGAGTCTTTTTGGCTCAAAGTCCCATGGATGCACGTAAAGTTCGTAACTTTATGTGCTAGATCGAGTTTAGGGGCCTAGATCTATCATTTGGACAAGAGTTGTACACCAGAAATTGAAGGAATAGACTTGGGACTGTATCGACTCCGCGAGTCGTTCTTGGGACTCGACGAGTCCGAGGCTTGACTTCTTTTTTTCTGTTATGGTTCAAGAGACCCAGTTGAGTGAAAGAAAGGTTTTAGAGGGTCCAGGGGAGTGACCCAAACGTATTGGGATAAGCCTTAGTCCTGGAGTTCATAGGACTCGGCGAGTGCATGAGCCGACTCGGCGAGTCCAAGGCAATCTCCCAACTGTTGAAGATGAACTCGACGAGTTGTTCATACAACTCGGCGAGTCGAGGACAGGACGTGTTCATAGGATGAAGATGGACTCGACGAGTGTTCATACCGCTCGGCGAGTCGGATGAGGGTTCATCCGAGGTTGTGTTAGAAGGAGAACTCGTCGAGTCGTTGCTAAACTCGACGAGTAGAGACGTGGATGGGGGACAGTTGAAGAGATAAGGACTCGACGAGTTGGCAGCCCAACTCGACGAGTCGGGTCAACTGGAAGTTGACTTTGACTTTGACTTGGACATTGGTCAGGGGTAAATGGTCATTTTACCCTAAGAATAGATATCAGACTCTGATTAAGTGTTTTGTGGGGATTATAGCCGGAGGATTTCCGGAGCAGCAGCAGACAGAGATTTCCCGCACAGATTATCAGCAGCTACTCGTTCGAGGTGAGTTACCTTCCAGTAGCGGTGGGTCTACGGCCACAATGCCGGCCCACCAGTAGGAGTTGTATGTTAGATGATTGTCTTTGTGATATCATCTGGATTTGCTACTACCTGATATGTTATATGCTGGCATGATATGTTATATGTGACAGTAGTAGGGTTCGGTTGTTAGGACCGAAGGGTAGGTCAGACACCCCAGATATGTCTGACAGTATGTGATAATATGTTTATATGCTAGCATGATATGTTATATGTGATAGTGGTAGTAGGGAGGGAATAGTCCCGAAGTTCGGTTGTTAGGACCGAAGGGTAGGTCAGACACCCCAGATATGTCTGACAGTATGTTTATGTTATGATATATGTGATAATATCAGTAGGGGTGGAGTAGCCCCCGAGGTTCGGTTGTTAGGACCGAAGGGTAGGTCAGCACCCCAGAATGGCTTGACATGGGTAGGTCAGCACCCCAAAATGGCTTGACATGGGAAGGTCGGCACCCCAGAATGGCCGTACTGGGTAGGTCGGGCACCCCAGAATTGCCTGGCAGTATGTCTATGATGTATCTGTATGGTATGTGGTATGATGGGGGAACTCACTAAGCTTTATGCTTACAGTTTTAGTTTTGGTTTCAGGTACCTCTTCGTCTAAGGGGAAGGAGCCGGCAGTGTAGCAGCGCATCACACACACACATGATTTCCGCATGGAGTTTTCTGGGATTGTACTCTGATTGATTTTACTTTGACATTATGATTTTCAGACACATTTTTATATTCTTGTTTGCAAATGATATGGAATGGGAAATGTTTTGGTAAACTATGTGGAGAATTACTTAATTAAAAAAAATAGCTTGGAAATTTGGGATGTTACAAGTTGGTATCAGAGTCCTGGTTTGAGGGATTCGGACACACCCTCGGGAGTGTCTAGACTCAAACCGAGTGATTTAAAAGATTTTTACAAAGAAAATGGTTTTCTAAAATCTGAGTCAAAGGGTTTTGAGAAAGAGCAAGGTGTGTGATGCGTGCGACCAGCCGAGCTCAAGTAAGTTTTCCCCCAAGATACCCATACTTGTTATAATAAGTTATATGATATATGATTCTGAGAACTGCATGCTAGATTAGGGATAAGGATCTTGGAGGATGCCTTGTATGCCTGATGTATATGATTCTGAGAACTGCATGCTAGATTAGGGCTAAGGATCTAGGAGGATGCCTTGTATGCCTGATGTATATGATTCTGAGAACTGCATGCTAGAGTAGGGCCAAGGATCTAGGAAGGATTCCTTATATGCCTGTTGTACGAGCTGTATGCTAGGACTGTTTAGTCAGCAGTAGGATAGCCTGATTAGGTTATGCCTGATGCGGCTACTCGATGCACGAATGATGCTTGCTTTGTGCTTAAGGGGTCCTGGCTAACTTTAACTAACTAGTGAGCGGATATTTAACAGTACTCGCAAGCTAGTTAGGGAAGGGAAGTAGGGACTCCTAGTGCAGCAGATGGCGGATAGTAGGTCAGAGAGTGCCCCAGGAAAGCCTGGGATGAGACTAGATGGAAAGGGATATTGGTTAAGGGACCTGGTGAAGTCGAGACAGTCCTTGAGGAAAGTACGGATAGATGTGGAAGGTAGTGTGGGCCCGTACTACTGGAAGCAGAGGATCCGTACTCAAATCAAGGAAGGTTGGAACAGAACCGGGAAACTTGGAGAGTGTGTTAGACCTCTCGAGAGTATGTATA